>NC_055685.1:22564661-23164661 GCF_017639745.1 Melanotaenia boesemani
ATTTTTTAAAAAATGACATAATAATGCTTATAAAGCTAAGAAGTGTGAAGCAAAGAATAATGATTGAAGATAATTATCAGTCCCAAAAATGTTGGGAGCCTGAGCTTCTAGCACTGGTTGTAGATGCATACTAAAGCAACTGAAATGCTTTTGACTATTAGAAATGAACAGAGGTAAAGCTTTTTAAAGGTGTTAAGTATGCATTTTCATTTTCCTTCGGTTAAATATTATTCTCAGACTTAAAGGTCCCCGCAACCACTTGTATTAACCCTTTCAGACCTGACACAACATGTACAAGTATTTTCACTTTCAGACCTGAAGAAATGTCTGTGTTTAAATCTGTCAATCCCTGTGGCACTGTTAATAGCACATCATTTTAAAATTATATAGAAAGTTATTGTTTTTCTTTCTTTTTTTTTTTTTTTTTTGTTTCTCCAGGTAGTGATTGATTCTTCTACTTTCTTCCCACACATTTTTATTTAATTTTTTATAGATCCTTCATTCAAAAAAAATAAAATGTTGAACATGTTTATATTTTGGCTTATACAAAATATGTTCTGCTCTTGTAAATTTCATTTAGCTCAACTTATTGTATGTTGTCATTTCTGCAAATTGGACCTAGATTGGTCTCCACACCATTAAATCGTGCTCGTGGGCCTGTTTCTTAAAACCATGCAGACTCGACTCTGTTCAGAGATAATTTTACACATTGCATCTCAAATATTCAACTGTAGAAAAATGATGAAAACTGTTTTATACTTAAACTCTTAAAAAAAAAAAGAAATATATTGCATGAATGCCTAGAGGACAATTAAAGGCAAAAATATTGTTGTTGAATACAAATAGTAACCGTAACAACCACAAAGAGTAACTGTTTGCTTCTTGTGCTGGAGCTGTTCTCTATGCTTGTTTTGGTCTTTCACAGCTTATAATTTATAATTTTCTTTCACAGACTTGATGTATCTCCCTGTTAACTTTTTCATTGAAGATGCCATTGAAAATAACTTCCTCCATATCAACTAATTTCTCCTTGCACTGTCATTTCACAGACATTTCAGATGAAGTGCCCAAATTAAAGTAATTATTGCAAATTGATTTTCAACAAATTAAAGTGAAGCCCGTCCTGTTTCCCTCCTCCGTTATTGCATCTTCTCCCAGCTAAGATAAGCAGCTCGCTGCTTTAGTCACAACTTCACTCTGCACTATAGTATGCTGTAGACCCAAAGTGAGCAGATGGACTGCTGCAGGGGGAGTATTTTTGATATGGACCTGCCCATCTATGCTGCATGAGCTTAGTGAGTTGGGATGTGGAGTTGTGGAACTCCATGGAGAGAAAGTCATGTACATGTGGCTAAATATTATATGTGGAGTGTCTTAGTTGCCCATTACACACAGTTTTTACAGTGATGTTCCAAAAATATAATTACCAATCATGCTTACTGTATATTTTCATTTTAGCATTAAAATATTTTATGAATGCTGCCAAAATGTGTGTGTTGCAGATTTACGTAAGCAGATGGAAAGCTCAGAACTGAGGAACCAGAGGCTGAAAGAGGTGTTTCAGAGAAAGATTCAAGAGTTCCGCACCGTGTGCTACGTCCTGACTGGCTACCAGATAGATATGACTACTGAGAACCAATACAGGCTCACCTCAGTCTATGCAGAGCACATGGATGACTCCTTGCTCTTCAAAAAGGTATGTGCAGATTCAATTAAAGATCAGCTTGCAGAAATGTATATTTTATTTTAGGAGGGAATATGACGTAGAACTTTATGAGGGAAAAAAACGTCTTTTAAACACAGATGTCAGATAAATAATCCCTTAATACTAATTCCTTCCTTTGAAATAAAAAAGCAGTTTAGTATCTTTATAGGCGCAACTGTTTATTTCCAAAAGCATTTATCAGTAATGATGTTAGGATGGAATAAATACTAATATGTTGACTTGAGCTGTTTGCCTCACACATCAGTGCCACTTTCTGTGAGGTGCACACATGTGTCATTCCTGAGAGTCAAATTTACTTGGCAGCTCTCATTGTGCTGGCATCCTCTGGCTAGAAATTGTGCTCCTGGTATTTTGTTG
This sequence comes from Melanotaenia boesemani, assembly GCF_017639745.1. NCBI lineage: Eukaryota > Metazoa > Chordata > Actinopteri > Atheriniformes > Melanotaeniidae > Melanotaenia > Melanotaenia boesemani. The sequence goes on from NC_055685.1 coordinate 22,566,745, forward strand.
TTGATTAAATATTGAGGTGAGGTGGTTTATTTCTACCTGAAAAATGATCTGGTCAGATTTTGTTATTGCATTTTCCCCCTGCATTGCTCCTTCTGTGTCAATGACAATATGTGTTTTCAGAGTTCTGATTTTGTCTTTAAACTAGGGCTGGGCGATTAATCCGATTTTAATCTCAAGTATGAACTGTGTTTTAAACGATCATAAAAATGAAATTGTCCCATTTTTTGCTCCTTCTCATTTTACTCTGTTTTTAGTTGCAAATCAAGCGCCACTAGCATTGCAGCGCTCTGCTGCAGACTCCTCCCACAGCCCCAATCGCTTTGGTTTTATTCAACGCGAGTTGCCAGCACCTCTCAAGTTAGGCTGAAGAGTCACGACTAAATAATCCACCAGCTCCCAAAGACACAAAGAGATAACAAACGTTATAAACAAAAATTTTTTTTTTTTTCACACCAAAGACCAGTGCTCAGTTAATACAGTGAAACTCATCAACACGTTGGACGAACTGTGTCTCTTCCCATCTCGTCATCATTTTAGTCATGTGTCTCCCTGTCCTGTATGATGAGCGTCGTGAGGGTGTTGTGAAAAACGTGGCCACTGCTACAGACCTGTGGTCAAGCCGTACACATAATAATAAGTCAGAGCATTTAAATTATGTTATGACAATTATGTTAAATAATCAAGATCTCAATTTCAATCAAAGTAACCTTGATTATTATTTTTGCCAAAATCGAGCAGCCCTGCTTTAAACACATCTGGATGGAGCTCTTTAAAAGTTGAGATGTAGCTTTACATCCATCTGCATCTGCACGCTTAATGAGCTCAGATGTGAATGTGCATAGCTAAGAGCAACTGGCAATGTTTCCATAAGCATATGCACTGTGATCATTAAACAGAAGTGTGAAGTTAAAATGGGCCGCTGTCCTACAGACTGTAGCATCTGTGTTGATGTGCTGATATCTATCTTATTGAGGTCTTACACACTTGTTGAGGAAGTGCACATTGGACCTTGCATCTTTCCCATCTCCTTTTTTTCTCTCTCTCTTCTACTATACCCCTCACATCTATGTTAATGCATCATTAAGCCATGCTTAGCTTGGTGCATGGCTTATCCATGCATTGAGGCTATTACATTATGCCAACAGAGACTATTTACTGTGTGCTCTGAACGTGAGTGAGAGGAGGAGTGTAATGTGTGGACTACAGTGATGACTTGATAGTGTCACTGGGGCTGAGCTGCATTAATCGATCTCTGTTCCCTGTACACTCGTTGAGTAAGCTAAATAAAAACTGTATTTGTGGTTGTCCCTTAGCTCTTGAGCAAATCCTTTTCTTAAGTACGGTTACTTAAAAAACAAAAACACATCCTGTTGTGTTCACTCCACACTCACCTCTTTGTCCTTCTTCCTCTCATTTTGCCATCCTGGCCCACTAGAAATTTTCTTACATCTTTTTTTTTTTTTTTTAAATCTCTCCCACTCTCTCTTTTACCCAGACCTGAGTTCATAGCAGTGGCTAAATGCTGTGCTAGTGCTTGGGTGTGTTATGATAGGGAGCCTCTAGATAGAACAGAAACCATTGAGAAACTTGTCCAGCAAGGTAAATATCAACTTCATTGGCAGATCATTAGCACCTTGTTCAAGGACCATCTTGACCGTTACTAGAAATATTAAATAAAGGAATTAGAATGTGCGTGTATGTGTGATAACATGTATTTTGTTCTTGCTGGTGTGTCCAATTCGCCCCATTGAGCCCACCTGCGACCTGGCCAGAGGAGATAATTCACTGTCAATATTTATTAACCTCAGACTGTGTCCATAAAAACACACACACTGTCGAAATGCCCCCATGGCGCGCTGTCACACTCAAATGCACACTTACTCTCTCTAATCTCAGTCTCAATATCTTTGACACCAAACACCACCTCTTACTGCCCCACCTTCTTTCACTTGCATACAGATACACAAAGACACACATACATGCAAATACCTTCAGTATCTGTATTCAGGGTGCCACAACGGTGGGTTTGTGGTGAAGAGGGAGCATGTAGTACTAATAGAGTATGATGTTCACATTCCCTGCCCATGCTCACACATACAGAAAGACATGCATATGCATACACAAACACACACACACACACATATTAGGGCTGTCAAATAATAAAAATTATATATATGATATAAAATTTTATATATATATATGTGTGTGCGTGTATGTATATATATATATATATATATATATATATATATATATATATGTGTGTATGTATATATATGTGTATGTATATATGTATGTTCGTATGTATACACACAATATAGTGTATGCTTTTCAAAGTATGCCTCTTATGCCTCTGTTTTAGTTTAACATCTGGGTTTTGCAAGTATAAAATGGTCTAATTGTAGGATGAGTTAAGACTAAGTGTAGAGAAAATTGAGGATTTTGAAGTAGAAGCATAGAAGTCTTTACAAATAGGATTTAAATGCTATTCACCTCAGCAACAGGGTTGCCAGATAATCCTGCTAATATTTCCCTCGAGCAGAGGCACCCAAATCCCCATCCTATGATATAAGCTGTTTAACCTGCAACAGTCCTCCACTCACACTTTTAACATGCATTCATCCCTGTGTCACACAGTCATTCAAATTATTTTTTTTTCCTTTATTCATATTTATTTTTCAGCCCTTTAACAGTTGTTTAGTTTGGTAATTGAAATGTTTCAATATAGATTTTCTTCTCAGTGTTTTACCTATTCAGTCAGGGGCGTAGCAGGAATTTCTGGGCCATGTGTTGAAACTTTTTTCGTGGGCCTATGTGCAGTTGATCGATGGTTCTCATACATACCTTTCACATGGTATAAGAAGGTAATAAAAACAATAACGATCTTGGTTTAATCTCTTAATGGCTTCTCTGGCCATTTCCTGGTTCATATGGCAGAACCAGCCTCTCACTGTTTTCCTGTTCCTCTCCTCACTACCTTCAGAACAACCTTCAATTTCCATTTCTTTACGTGCATCTTTATAGCTTCTCTCTTTGCCACAAGGACAGACCCCATACAAGCTAGATAGATACAAGATTATCTAAACCTGCTAATAGCAGAGCGTACAAAAGAATAAAAGCTAATGGTGTCAGTGGTACTAAGATTCTTTCATTTGAATCAGCTGCAGTTGATTTTAAACTAAATAACTTAAGATGAGCTCATGTAGGTATTTATCTCACATCCTCAGTGATCATCTGGACATGATGATGTAAAGTATTTTGCAGCATTTTACCGCTCACATTAGCAACTAATGCTAAGATTGCGGCACTCATATTAGCAGCTAATGCTAGCGGGCGCAGTCACATTCAACAACAGATAGTGATGTCACCATGCACGTAGTTAAAAAAAAAATCCAATGTTATTTAAAGTCACATTTCCTCTAAAACAGGTTTATACTTCGTTCTTTTCTCAAACAGTAAAGAATCTGATGCTATTTATCTAATTTACATGACACACTCACTCACTACGTCATTGAAGGAATTTCTGAGTCGTATTATGGGTTTAAATGGATCCGTTATTCTTTGTAAATTTATTAACATCAGCACGTTATGTGACGTATGAACTTTAAAAATATTTAGAAGGGCTCCACTGAATGAAACGGTTTCGTATTTGAATCGAATTTAATCGGATTAATTTAGTTAATACCAAATTTGTCATGATTGATTCCTCGGAAAGGACTAAAATTGCGATACAAATTTAACTGTTTTTTATCGTGAGGTCCGTAACGACTTCAATGAATTTCTGATCGTAATCAATCTGTGTCCCTAAATGAATACTAACATGTTGCCTAGAGACACCTGCTGCTGCTATCAGCTCAGACTGACACCTGCGTGTTCAGGTTCTGCTCACATCTCTTCTCCATCAGATTAAAAAGAAGCTGCTCCTCGCATCGTGTTTGTGTTTTTTTTTTTTTTTTTCCTCCTTTTTTCTGTTGTCCAGACTTTACTTTTTTCTGTAAATACATGACTTTCTTCTCTGGCTGTCTGGCTGCACTGTCTGTAACTGGTTGAACAGACCTGTGCAGGTGTGGACTAAACCATTTTACACAATTTTAGATGGGTGGTAGGGCCCTAAAAGAATATCCATCATTATTATTAGTGCAACATTCATTCTCTCTGCACCTTCAATCAGGCAAAGTGACATTTGTTAATTAACTAGTAATTTTAAAATGAAATACAAAAAAAAAAACACACAGCTTTTTTTCCCAGGGTTTTTAAGGGCCCCCACCCTGCAGTGGGCCCCTGGGTAAATTGTACCGTTGTGCTTGTAACGGATGCTTTTAGCCATCCATGTAACATGGTTTTAGGATAAGTGACAATAGTCAGCTGTCACTCAACAAGTTTAGCTTTGCTTTAGAGTAAATCTTGAGAACTGAAGGATGAATTATCTTAAAGACCCAGTCCAATGCTTATTTGGAACTATTTAAATTGTTCTCAGTGGTCTTTGAATTGTGATTATAAAGTTTATGGCAAAAACCACAAAACCTGTGCCCTCATTATAAATTAGCCTCTGAGTCAGCGGAGTCAGCGCTGCTAACGTGATTAGCATTTATCGTAATATTGCAACCCGCTACTGCACATACATGTCGATCCGCCATCTCTTCGTCCTCAGAGTCAGAGAGGGCAGGGCAGGAGCTTGTGGCCTGGTCCTGTGGGTTTATGACGTGTAAATGCGGGTCTGTCTGAGCTCGCCTTTTTCTGCCCGCCATTTGTTCACAATGATTTAAATGCAGAAATACTCAGAAAAGCCATTTGGATCTAATTTTTCACAAGATATGTTCTCTAGCGTCAGATAAGTGCCACATGGACATGTGAACAACATGAAAAACATGATTTTCACCAGAGTGGGTCTTTAAATTGTTACAGACATTTATGGTCCCTAAATGCTAAATCTTTTAGCTTTTATGCCCTGATTATTATTCTGGCACCACCTTTAGCATTTGGTTGTCTGCTCTACACTCAAAATCCACTTTAATCTAATCCAATTAAAGTACATCTTGGTGGACACCTGATTTTGATTACACTTGAGATAAACTCCTTGAACACTGAAAAAAAAGTCCAACATACGATTGGGAGGTTAACAATAAGAGATTACAGCATCAACATTTAAATAATATTTGCTACAAGAGAAGTAAATTTAAACAGATTAAGGTTTACATACTAGTAATAACATTATACTTTGTAGCACATGTGACAAAAACATAATTTTTTAGTTTAGCCTAGTCATATACTAGGATGACTAGACAGCAAAAATCTTTAGAGGTTTTTCTTGAAGCCTGGGATCTGACCCATACACTAAATGTTGGGTGGTAAGAAAAAACTTAATTTGAACTTTTGAATATATTCGTAAACTTAACTTAAAGGAATCAGATGAAGTTAATGTTGGGGCCTCAAAGTTGCTGTGTTTTTTATTCTATTTTTTTTTTTTTTTACAGTTTTATAGAATATATAAGCCTGACTTTTAATATTTCAGCAGCAGATTTTAAATTGAGTGGTGGGAGAGCAAAGGTTGTTAATGTCTGAGCTGACAGTGTTTGTACGGTTCTTTGATGGTGGTAAAAACAAGAACCAGTTATATATAAAGACTGCTTAGTTACACACAGTTTGTTGAGAAATACTGTTAGTTAACTGTCAATTAATGCTAAATGTAAATGCGTGTAAAAAAGGAAGTAAAAATGGTGTGCAGAAAGGTGTCTGTGTATGTAATTTATATTTTTATCTCACCTCTAGGTTCGAGGGCTGATTAGCATCACTGATTAGATATTTATGAGGCTCTGCTAATCAGCGAGACAAACACCCTAGCTGTGTGAGTGAGCGAATAATTTTAATATTTCTTTTACTCAAGTTTTAAAGAGTCACTGCTTTCATATTTACATTTGTGAATTAAAAAGTAAAAATCTGTTTACTATTAAATGATAGACAACTGGCAAAATTTATAAAGTTTTGGCAATCACATTGGTTTGCTACAAACCTTAATATTTTATATCTTAGTTGAAAATTTGTTTTTATATTTTGGTGAAAGTGCACATGGCTTGTGATCTGCTTTTCAGAGCAGAGAAGTAGACAAATTGTGAAATAATGTGTATTAAAGATCCCTTAGTAAGAATTTTGTGTTTTTTCCCTCCAGTTCGGTGTTTCAGGTCTTCATAGTTACAGAGCATGAAGTCCACACCACGGGGAGTTTTTCCCACTCAAAGCAAACTATTCCCCTGAACTGTCTAAAATGTCTCATTTGTATTCCAAGCTTTTCTTCGTTTACTTAATGACACCTTCAAACTGTATTTTCATAAATACAAAAGCCGGTTTGTAATGCTGTAAAACAAATTGAGTAGTTCCCTCAAACTACGCCAAATAATCAGCAAACCAGAGAATCTGAGAATCTAAAGGCAAAGTTGTACTATGTTTTACATTGTAGAAAAAAGTAGATACGATAAAAAGTAAAATTATTTTTATTAATATTTACATTAAAATATCTAAACCTCTTTTAGTATACTCTCAAAGTAGTAGTTTGGAATTGTAAATAAAGAACAGCTCTGGAAGCTAAGCTGATTAGTTGTGATACAGTTTGGATGTTACATTATTTAATTTTGAAATAATTTAAATTATTTACTGAACAATGAAGATACAATTCACCACTCCCAGTGAAAACTTTCAGAAAGAAATACGTGAGGACTTTATGATTTATGCTTCATGATAAGCAAATGAATGCGCAAATGCAGTGCACAGCTAATTCTGTAATGCGGAGCTCAGATTTCTTTTTCAGATCAGAGGTGCATTGTTAACATCAACACAAGCGTTCTTCTACGCTGCTCCACTGTCATGTTACACAATGCCATTTTTCACACAGACCATTTCTCCTCAGTCTCAGAGGCCTGAACTCACATTCACACATGAGATCAATGAAGGTGCATCAGTACTGGTTTAAAAGTCATTTGTATAAAGGCCTTGAAACTGTGATGGTAATTATGATGTGAGTCAGGGATGGAAATGAAAAGATAGTTTTATGGTTGTCCAGTTTTATTGATATATATTCATAAGGGATTAGACAAATGATTTTTTCATTTATATCTACAATCATTCAGCACTATGTTATATAAGGCTGCTTCTCAGATGAGATTTGTAACTTCAGTTGACTCTTCCAAATTAAAAAACAAACAAGTCTTTAAAGTTTTGCATCTCTGTCAGTAATCTCTCTAGGCAGACCCACTGCTGGGCTTACACACCTCTGATATTGATTAGCTCATTAACAAAGAAACACACACATGCATAGACCTGGGCGCTTTGCAGCAGTGAGTAAAAACATCTAGATACTTTTGGTCTTTCCTTTCCCTTACTTTGCTCTTTCGCACTCTTCCCTCACTTCCTTGACACTTTCTCCTCTGTCTTCTCTTCTTAATGAAAGGAAAAGATAGAATCTCAGGGCCAGCTCATTAAAACACACTCCCAATTAACTGTCAAGACTCCCCAGAAAGGAGATAGAGGGGAAATAAAAATGTATGAAAGAATGGTGGATACTAGATGATATCTCAACATTGCAGGAGCTATGACAAGGTACAATTTTGAAGAAGAAAAATAATTTGTGTGTAGGAATGAGTGAAGAAAGAAGACGGTTAATAACGTCAGGCTCATGAACGCTGTCATGTTTTAATGATCTGTCACTGTTTTATCAGTCACTTGGGAATGATTAACACTGCACAAATGTGTGTATTCCTAAGAGCATGTGCTTGAGTGTGTGTAAAACACATTGCAAGCCATCATTGCCTATAAGTCTTCACAAAATGACTGTCAGACAAGTAAGGGTGTAACAATACAAATGACACATCAATGCAAAGATCATAAACAAAGAGCATCAATCCAAACTGAAACATAGATACAGTAATCTTATTTTTAAAAGCACTTAAACACATGTTTATGTTTGCTTTGCTCTAATAACCAAATGTATTTTTTTAATTTGAAGAGGACAATGCTGATATCCAAAGGTGTGGTATCTATGATCAAATCTGACTGTACCACCTTATAATTAAGTTATAAAAATGTTTTGTTTGAGACTCTAAAGAGGAGTAAGGTTTACACTGTTTCCTGTTTTAATGTTTAATTTTCATTTAAATGTCTAAATTCACAAATAAAATAATGTTTTGATGTTGTAGTTGCTTTTTGTGAATTGATATAAATGTAAACTAATGCCTTAATCAATATAAGATAAATTAGTGTTTTCCCTTCCTTTATTAGGGGCGTGCCCCGCGCTCCTCCCAAAAAGGTCAAGCTATTTTTTATCCAACACTGTATAGTCATAAATCATTTATTCATTTCATATCGATTACAAGTTCCTGAAGTGAATCAAATCAAAATTGGATTGTAATAGGACTCATGAGATCAGCAAACAGTAAATTGTTATCCAGTGCATTGATATGTCATATCCTGATCAAACTTTACACCCCTACAGAGGATCTGCCATTTGTTGCATATTTTCTTTAATACAGTCTTTTTATAGCCTGTCAGAGGAGCTACAGTATATGAATTACAATCGACAGTGGTCTTTTGTTCAGCCATTGTATGTGAGTTTGTGGAGAAATGCTAATTTCAACCAACATTATGAAGAATTTAACATTCTTTTGTTTAAAGAGAGTTATTTCTACTGGGTCCCCTGCATTTTCAATGAGGGTACAGGATAATATAAGAAAGGTGAAGTCTTTTGAGGTCTGCCTCTTTTCCCTGACAGTCCTCGCTAGTCAAAGAGCAGTCAATGGAGCAAAGCTTCATCTGTTACTGTTATGAATTTCTACAGGTTGTTGTTTGTTTTAAGCGTGTGTGTGCGTTTGTGTGGCGTAGAACTTAACTGCCATGAAAGAATCATTGATCAATATTTTATTGCTTTATACACTCCCTTCTTGTCATGATTGATCTCCTGTGTTCTCTGTGGTGTAACACAGATCAGTAACGATAAATAAGGATGTGCTACTGTTACGCAGGTCTATGGGCTGTGGGTGTTTGTTTCTTAGACCATAACCACTATGAACCAAACATAAATAACTTGTTTTATTTGTACTTGACCTTACTCAACTGCTTCCACCTTTGGCTTCTCAACTGATTGAAACAGGCGCAAACAATTAAGTTTTAAATTTGTTGTTTTAATGTTGTTTTAATGTTGTTTGACAAGAGATGCCTTGGAAAGAAGTAGTTGGAAAATCATTTAGAAATATGGCTGTGTTTAGCTCCTCCCATGGTTGTTGCAATGGGAACGGAAGGTATCGGGAAAAGATTCCAGTACCAGCAGATGATATGTAGTATTTTTTATATAAGAATATCACAGAGTCTTGCATTCCTGTAATGCATCTGATACTTCTTTGTGTTTTTGCACATGCATGTGCCGTTGTTCCTGTGTTTAAGGCAGGGCAATGACAAAAATCTAAAATGTAAAGGTAAGGGCAGGTGGGTAAATACGGTTTACTGGGACTTAAGATAAACATGCAATGAAGATAAACATAAGCAAAGTACTAATAAGCTGTAAACATTAAGATTGATTTGAATACATAAGACAATAAATTAATGTCCTTTTAAGTGGATCTGAATTTATATACTCAAACCTTCAGAGAGAAATGATGGAGTTAAAATCCCTGAGAAAGAAGGGCATGTTGACTCTGATTTCTCCTGACAGCTTTCTGTTCTGCTTGCCCTCAGGGTGTTTCACTGTGTGTGTTTGCTTGCCCACACTTGTTGGTGTCACTAGCTCCTCTGGTCAATGTTCTGAACATATGTCCTCCGTCTCCATGGTAACATGATAAACTCACAACTGCACATGGATATTCCTTAACCAAGCAAAGCTGTTCAGCGATTCACTCATTAATGATGTCTTAAAAAAAGTATTGGCTGAAAAGAACTGATGAAAATGAAAATGGGGCTTAAATTCATAGGTGTGTCATACGTTGCAGACTTGCCAGAGCATTACAGTTTGCTGTAGCATGTAAATGTCATCTTCATAGTGGTCATGCGCTTAGTCTCTGCAGACAACTACAAACCTGCCAATTAGTTGTGATATCTCAAACTGGTACACAGCTTGTACAGAAAAGCTTTTTCTGTGGTCCTACTGTGAATGTACAGAAACTGTGCTTCAGTTAGACCATATGATATGCCCTGGCATAAATGATCCCCCAGGAGCACTTCTTTTGTTCACCTATCATCTGCTGAAGGATTAGTTTTATGTATGTGGACTAAAGGGTAAAAAAGAAAAAACTACCTGGTTTCTGTTGCATCTGATCTAACAGCTTCATGCACTATTGAAATATGATATTTGAAAGTTTGTTGTATACATTTACCAGTCCATTATTGGATTTATTTTGGAGTATGTACGTGGATGCTGATGTCATTTCCTGTTGTTTTCTAAACATTCAGTGGTTTTTGCAACATGGTGGAGCCCACGATCTTAGCATTAGCTGCTAATGTGTATGCTGCTAAATAGTTTACTTGTGAGTGTAAACCAATGGTGAATGAAAAAAAAATCAGTATTTGGCATTATCTCTGCAAGAGAAGCTGATTTTGGATGCAAGCGACACAGGAAAAGCTATGCTAAGATCTTGCCATGCATCACGTCACGTGAGAGTAGGATCCTTGTTGTCACTATAAAAGAAGACATTTAAAAAGAATAGTTTCCCAATTTTTTTTAATCAATATTGGATTAGTTCAATTTGAACCGATTCAAATCAAATCGTAATTTTTTTTTTGTTTTTGTTTTTTTTAAACCCAGCTCTACTCTGTACTGTTGTGTTCCAGAAAGACATGTACTTCCTGTTTGTTCTTTATATATTAGATTTATTTTTAAGGGAACATATTGCACATTAATAAACAAATATATATGTGTGTGTGTGTGTATATATATATATATATATATATACATACATACACATATATATATATATACATACACATACATATATAAATATATATACATACACATACATATATATATACACACACACACACATATATAAATAAAATGTAAATGTGCGCAGAGTAAGCATTACTTCTAATTTTCGTCTTTTGTCTCTTGGCAAGGTAACAGACAATACATAACAAGCACATGCAGAAAAAGTAAAGTATAAACCAGCTGTAGTAAACTTTAGATAAAGTACAAGGTTTAAAGTGCAAAAACTGGTAAAAAGTACAGTCCTATAGGTCAGTGATCCTCAATCCTGGCTCTCAAAGCCCACTATCCTGCAGGTATTAGAAGTTTCACTGCTGGAATACACCCGATTCAAACTAAATGGATCTCTCACAAGTTGTGCACAAGTCTGCTAGTGAGAGGTTAGTTTTAGTTAGGTGTGTGGCAGTGGGAAACATCAAAAGTCTGCAGGATAGTCAGCCTTGAGGACCGGAGTTGTGGATCCCTGCCATAGGCATTACTTTCTTTCAAAAAAAAAAAACCCAAGGAATAAATGTAAAAATCTATCCAACCACCATCTATACACACTTTATGCTGTTCAGGGTCACAAGGGTTAACAGCCTTTCCCATCTGATACTGGGTTAGAGGTGGTACACACAGCTTGTTGCCCATCACAGGAAGAAACCTGGTCAGAAAATCATTCACACTCTATTACCAAAGGTGCATTTAAAATCATGCTTTGGAAGGAAATCAGGGAAACTTACGTTTACATTTAACTCAGAACCTCAACTTTTTATAATTAGTTTTGTACACTAAAAAATCAGACATGTGGTGTACAGCTGGGTTAACTATAATTAAAACTGTTCCATCATCATTTTAAAATTCATGTTGTAAACTGGCTGCTATGCAGAATGATAACAAAAGCTGATTAGCTTCCCCTTCTGCAGCATTTATCAGACATTTCAAATATTCCAAAGTTTTAACTGTGGTTTTTACAAATTTTTACCACTCTTTTTCAAATGGCTCTTTCACAAATAAAAACCCCAAAACAAAACAATATAATTTAATATTTTCTCAACTAGCATGCTTTATTGTTTACACTTTGAAGTAGGGCTGATTTGGCCTATAACTGATATATTTTTTGGCCATATCCCAATGCACAATGTACATCTAGATGTTTTGAAATCTCCTCTAAAACACAGTGTTAATGATTAATTCAACATTATCATGCATATAAAGACACCAGGATTCAAGTAAACTCTGCTGAATTTAACTTGGTTGCAATTTTGCCCTTTCAACAAACGTTATATTTTGAAGCAGGGACCTGCACTGAAACCATTGTTTCCCCAACCATTATATGAGGGGGGCGGCCCAACCCCCCCAACAGCAACTCCTGCCACCCCTAGAAGTTTGTTTGAGTAATTATAGAAAATAAAACCATCGATATCTGATATTTCTTCTTTCATTCTTCTTTCAATTATTTTTTCTTAAAATATTATTTTATTATTTATTATTTCTGTTTTGCTTCAGATCACAACAGAAGTAATCTTCAGGTTCCCTTTCTTCTAGAACAGGTTTTTATTTTGTCCTTTCATTATAAAAACTAAACAGCCTGGTTTTTATCTTTTTCTCATGTTAACTTGTAATTACATCATGTCATGTCTCTACGTGCTGTGCTGCGTTGCGTGCACACGTGAACTACACTCCTACCAGAGAGCAGACTGGGAGCACACAATGGAAATTGTTGAGTCAACCCCCTGTAAAACATACAGAAATATCTGGTTTAACATTACCTCTTATTTAATAATAAGAGTGTCTGAAAGGGGAAAAATGTACGAAGAACTTAATGATCATCGGGATCATCGCTGAACAATCAGTCTCCTCGTCATTATGGTCATTTCTGAAGCAAATTATTGCTTAAAATTGACATTTCACATTCAGCTTCCATCTCTTTATGCTCATAAACATCGCTGCTAGCTAGCTAACCAGCTGCATACTCCATGCTTCTTTCCCATCTCTCCTGAAACAACAATGCGCGTGTGCGCACGACAGTTTTCTGGTTTGCGGAGGAGAGATCTGTCTGTCTGCTCCGAGTGAGAGAAGCTAAACTTCGAAGAAAATCTCATGCAGGCGCTTTAAATGCTGATGTGACAGTTTTTACCCGATAACAATTTGTGTGGTGAAAACAGGAGCATGTTTAATGACATTTAAAATGAAACCAAAAACAAAACTATTATAATTCTATTTCTATTTATTAAAATGCTATTTAAATGGGCAGTATCACACATACATGTTATAAGGGAGGAAAGGATGTTTCACTCAAACAAATATTAATTTAATCCACAGTCCAGTGTTTTCTTTTACAAATAAAACTTTATTTGCATGTATGCTTTAAGAGGTAAAGTAACAGGATTAGTTGCAAGGCTCTAAAATGTCGGGTTAATAAAAAGATTGTTTGAGCATTCATTTTCTGATAAAGTCTGTATTCAAAGTAAAAACCCTTCAACCATCTTACATGTTTTATTTACAGTATTTGTTATTGTTGAAGGTAAAATTTGTCAGTTGTTCAGGGCTCTTTAAAATAGAAACTGTCAAATGTTCGGTCTTTCATTATAGCTTTTTTTTTTTTTATCCTTTTGTTTTACACTACATATAAATACTCCGTCTCCTCCTCACTTGCAATATATTGCTTGTAAATGAAAAGTAAAGAGTCCATTCCAGTGGTTGAATTTCTTCATTAAAACTTTAACTCTTAACTTTACAAGGATTCCGACTAATGTCGTTCTCTCAGCTCCAACATGCTGATTTAATAAGTGCTTAGTCACACTTTATAGGAGGTGAACAATGTTCATTTTACTCCATGTCATACATTAATTCCCAAGTGTGAAAAAGCAAAGAACAAAACAAACCAAAAAAAAAATAACGTATAAACACACATTTTGAATTGCTTTAGGTTCATCAAAATAATCAGAAAATTAAAGGGAATGGGAATCAAAAGAAAAACAAATTTGAAATCTTGTAATATCTAAATCTGTGTTATGTTTTAGTGTTTCAGGCTGGTAACGACTACAAATGCCCCCTATGTTGTATGTATTTATGCTGCTAAGAATCAGGTTAATCAGTTGCTTAATTAAGGTGTTTATCATACCACTGACAAACTAGTTTGTAGTCATCATTTATTGCTCATACATGAACAACGCTGTAAGATCAGTAAGCAAAAAGCTGATTAGAATATAAATATGGATACATTTGCTGCTGATTTAATTATATTGGAGGAACCTCTTTGCCATTTATCACTTCTCCCCTCTTTCTCTCGCTGACATCCTGCTGTGAAATTTAGAAAAATGCCAAAATCTGCATTTAAATTGAAAGCTATTCATCTGCATATTTCTGATTATTCAGTTAATTTGCCTTCTGTTTCCCCACCACCGCCAATCAGCAGCATTGCCATCCGGTGGAACTGCACATCACTGATGAAAATGCTTTTAGTTGGACAGTTGTTTGCTTGTGCTTTTGAGTTGTGTGTCTGGACTGAAGGGCTCAGAGTCAGGGGAAGATGAAATGTTCAAACAGACTAAGTTGAAAACAAAAAATAATTTAAAAATAAAATTTATTACATTTTTTTTAAAACCTATGAGGTGAACAATATCATGGTGCTCTGTGCAGTTAATGGAAATAAAGAGCTGAAGTGTGAGAGATGAAGAAAAGTTTCCTCATTAGTGCTGGATCGCAGAGACAGAGGTTGACTGATCTGTGAACTGCATGTCATCACCTTAATATAGAGCCATCTTTCACATCCGCGCACAGCTCAGTTGCAATAACCAGTGTGATGAAGCCATCCGTGTCCACAAAGACCAGAAAAAGAAAAAAGGTGTTTCTTCATTATCTTCCTACCAACATTACTTGTCTCCTAAATGTTCAACTATGTAAAAGCCTTATCAAATAGAAGTAGGAAGACCATCACTAAGTAAAGAAGAAAGTTTGCTTTGAGTCTACCAAGAATATGAAAAGACATTGCAAAAGCAGAAGTTTCTCTTTAAATTTAAATTTAAATTTCTTTGTTTTAAGGGATTTTAATTTGTAGCACCATAACTTACATAATGATTTTAATTGAAGTGGGGATAAGAAAAAAAATGTATAAAATGTGCTTAGAATTGCATTTAGTTACAATTATGTGCAATATTAATTTACATTGGCCAAAACTTGAGTTGTTTTAGACATGAGATGTATAAAATCAGTGGTTTCACAAGTCTATGAAAGTGAAGGAGCAAAGTTATTCTCACTCCGCTTGTTTTTCCATTATTGTTCCTTTTTGCTTCTTTCACTCATGCTGTGAAAGTGACTGAAAGACTCACGGTGAGTGGCAGTATTTCCTACACGCACGTGATTGGATAGTAAATCTAAAGTATAAAGTCCTCACAGCATGTCAGTTTCCCTTTTCATAACATCAGGAGTGTGTCACTCAAACTAAATTTCTGCAGCATTTAGTGTTGTAACCTGTTTGCTTTATCATACCAACAGACGCTTTCATGCATTCATTGTTGTACGGTTTACACCTTTTATTTTGACCCCGTTTGCATTGAAAGAGGAGCATGATTGTCATTCAGACAGTATGCAGCTCCTTGGTTGGATGAGGTCAGTATAAAGGCCCGCCCTGCATCTTAAGTCAGAAAGTATTGATTTCCTTTAATTGGATAGACAATGAAAAGATGAATGGGATAACACATCTCCTCTGCATTATTGAAGTCTGTCCCTAGAATTTTAGAATAAGTTTATTTTATTAGATTTTTACCTCCGATTTTGTATCAAACTTGGAGGTTTTCCCTCAATTTTGTCTCTTTTCATGTTGCATACAGTTTATGTCAGTGTTGGAGGAAACCTGTAGTACTGGTATTTCCTTAATGTCACTATGCATGTTTTTGTAAGGTCACAGTAAGGTCACATTAAGTTTCTGTTCATCTTCTTCAAATCTAAACAGAAACTTGTTGTTTTTGTAAAGGTCAGATATTGTTTAAAACATTTTTTAGGATGTGAATATGCAAATTAGCATTGATAAGGTCAGTATTTGAATAAAGCTGAAGTCTATCCTGACCTTTTATTAATTTTTGACGTTTCCTCACACAAAGAAAACGATATGTGAAAAATAAATCTTTTGTTAAAGCTTTGTTTTTGAAAAAGTTTATTTTGCTGAAGTTGTTTCAGTGGAACTTGTTTTGAACATGCTTCTAGTTTAAACACAAACTTACAAAAAAAAATTGAACTCGTCATGGTTTGTCTTTAATAGTGATAACAAGTGTTAGTGACCCATCGCATTGTTCTGAACTGTAGTGTAACATGTTTTACCAAATATTAGCAGAACAATATTTTTTCATTAATTAAGTCAGTTATCCATTAACGTTAATTTTGAAATTTGTTCAATACGTCCTTCCCTGTTAGTCGGTTCCATTTGCAATATCTTGTATCGCAAATACACAAATCGGTTGATGACCTTGTGACATTCCCTTCAGCTTAGCTGCACTTCGTGTTCGGTCCTCATTAGTAAAGGTTTGTGTCAGAGTAGTAGCATCAAGGCACTGTCATTGTGAACAAGTTGGTGCACTGATTGTGACATTCAGCTCAAGGAACCAATGTGCCTAAATTCAGCTTGTTAGAGCTGGTAGCGTAGCTGTTAGCTCTTGGTCCAGAAATGACCAAACAAACTGAATCTGTGGCTGCTGATTGTTTTATAACCCTACGTTTTTCCAGTGCTTATAAATAAGTGTGGAAAGCCTCAGTCCTCAGCCTAAAGACCAAGTTCTTTTTTAGTTCAACTATAACAGGATTTGAAGTGTTTAAAATCTACCTCTTTTCAGAACACCAAACCTTAACTACATATAAATAATTAAAAATAATTCAATATTTAAATCATTTAAAAGCAGTGTAAGCTTACTTGAAAGCCTTAGTTTCCTTCAAATTTAAAGTTTTATTATAGTGTTACTGTGGTCAGATGTACTGTATGAAGTATTTATTCAAAAGTAAATCTGCTGACATAAGTGGATACTTCAGTCCTTGTACTAGGTACTTGTTTTAAAATGAAATTGCTCTTATAGTCGCATTCTGGCCAACAACACCCACAACGTAACTGCCCAGGGCTGTTTTTCCAGAAGCTAAAAGATGATTTCAGCCCTGCATTTGTTCCACTGAGGTATGAGTTTTGGAGAAGATTAGGCAAATTAGGTCAGCTGAAGCGTGTGGCTTCACCCTGCCTTGCTCACAGAAGTCTTGGCATTGCTTGCTGAGCCTACAATAAAACCATGAAGACAAACTCTGTCCATGTTACACACTTCCATGGAGTTTTTGGCTGTTTTCATTTGTGTCTTATTTGGGTCTGCTGCAAAAAGATCAGATTGACTTTTAAGTGCATTAATTGCACCGCTCTGTTGTTACAATTGGAGCTTTAGTTCTAATTCTGGAGCTCATCTGACCCCCCCGACAGGTCACGCTGCACGTTGTCTTCTCTACTGTGTCCCACGTCCCAGAAGGAACTCAAGGAACTGCTCATCAGCTCTATTTACTTAAAATTTGTTAATGTTACACATTTCTACAGCGTTTGTGCTCTTTTTAATTGTCCATTAAAGCATAAGTTTCTTGAAATAATGAGAGATAACTGTTTTAACAGCTTTCTTGTCTCAGTATGAGCTCTGTTTCCTCATTTGTTTTGGAGCTCTCAAAATGAGTTTGACTGATTACAAGAAACAAACATTCCTGATGTACAACTTAAAATTATTCTATAAACTATAAAATCTCAAATCAATCAGACATGTCCAGTGCTGCAAGCCCCACCTCAAACGTTCATGCTTCGCTTCTGAAGCGTGGGGCCATTGAGAGAGTGAAAATTCTCCTCGTAAAGTTTGGCGCTTATTCCTGCTGTGGGAATGACGGGGGCCGAGGTGAGGACCTTTTTTTTGGTTCCAAATAATAGGTTCCTGCAATTGTAATGCAGGTTATGTCTGTTTTTCTAAATCACAGACGTGGTGCATCACTGCCTCAGTTTTATGTCTGTAATCACATGAAAATGTGAGTAGCCTTTTTGAGTCACCTGTGTGTTTACATACACATCTGCCCACTTGAAATCAAATATTGTGTGGGAGAAATGTTGCAGACAATGAGACTGTTATCTTAGTTTTTCGTTCTAGCTGACAATGGGGGTTCTCACAGTTAGCACAGCTCCCGTAGGCTTTCATCAAATAGTCCACAGAGTCTTGCACACACCCACTCATACACACACAGCCTGTTCTGAGGACAGATTTCAACATTAAAGTATTTCAGAAAGTATTTCAGACTCAGAGATCTCCTTGGTAACTTGTCATAGTGGTTCTCTGATGTATGTGTTCCATGTTCCCAACGTCCCAGCAGTCTCTAGAGCTTTGTGCTTGCTTGTTTGTGCACCTGTGGTGGGAGTAGCAAGCCGGAGGATACGGTATAGCTCTCAACCAGCCACACAGGGGAGAAAACACACTCAGGATGTCAAGGAGGTAGATCCACAGAGTCAGCAGAAAGATGAAAAAATTGAAAGTTGTCAAGACAGAGCTGACAATATTGGATTTTTGGCCGATGTGCAATAGGCCAATATTTTACATGTCATTTGGATGATAACCGATGGATGTCATGTTGGCCTTTTTTTCAAATGCAGATGTAAATAAAAAGCTGAAAATCCAATCCAACTTTATTTATAAAGCACTATAAAAACAACCACGGTGGGCCAAAGTGCTCTGTAGAAGACTAAAAGCACAAAGAAAATCAATTAAAACAATAAAATCGAATAAATAGGACATGATAAAATATAAAAACAGAAGGAAAATGTCAAAATCTTAAGAGTGGAAAAAAGCCAAGGAAAACATGTGAGTTGTAAGAAGAGACTTAAAATCAGGATGCCTGTCTCATATGCAGAGGCAGATCATTCTACAATCTGGGACCAGCAACAGCGAAGGCCTGATCTCCTCAGAGCTCACACTTTGTTCTCAGCACCATCAAGAGCAAATCATCTAATATTCACTCCTTGTTCAAAATAAGACAAATATTTCATCTTCTATCATGTACATATCAAATTATAACTTTTTTTTAAAACAAAACAAGATATATGCATGGTATCCTACTTAAAACAGAATGGATTATGTTCCCCCAGTGCCTGTTATTTTATTGGTTAAGTAAATCAGTGGAATGGCCGATATCTGATTTTTAATTTTGCAGCCGATATCGGCCGATACCGATGACATTGTGCATTTCTAATTATGCATGACGCAGTGGCTGGACCTGGATATTTTCTAGGTTATTGCAAGTAGGTTGTGGTACTGAACAGACCCAATGAGACATAGACTGCACCCTGCCTCATCTTTATCCCACTAACCATAGAACGTTGGTTACAAACTGTAGCCCCAGATTCTAAGAATATAGGCAAAGTCATGGGCCTCACTGGCTCCTAAAATGGCTACAAGAAAAGCTGTTTTTGTGAGCCGATTGTCCAGTCTCAGTCGAATTTATCCCTGAGGCCAAGGTGGAGCCCACCCAGTATGTGGGTGTGGACTAAAGTTTTAAGTGCTGCGTATTCGCCAGAGGGATGAACCCACTAGCTATAGCTTTAAATGACTGCTCCAGTATTTATAGAATCCGGGGTTACAGTTTGTAACCAATGTTTCCAGTTCGTTCAATTCATTTGTGACTTTTTATTTTTTCTTTTTTTGGGGGGCTACATGGCTACTATCACATCATGGTTACATTTTCCAGGCATGGAGCCCCAGCTAGAGCATGTATTGTTATCTACCGCGACCAATTTAAAAGTGGAAGTTCTTGCACTGCAAGCGCAAACTGCTGAGTATTGCAGGGTGGGATTGTATGGCTAATGTGTTTTAAGATACAGCTAAATGACGTACTGAGCTTATTAACAGAAATGCTTCTATAATTTTTGTTGTGGTGGCTCACCTTTATATCCCGGATCTGATTCTGGTTTACATGAATGGCTGGATTTAAGGTGTTCTCATACTGGAACTCTGTCAGTATTCTGTTAAGTACATTATTTGTTTAATAGTTGCAGTTAACATTTTAATTTTAGAAAATATTGCCACACGTGGGTGTTAGTGTAAGGTGCTTACTACATTACCGCAACAAATCCAGCTCAAGACTTTTGTTCCATGTCATCCTCTCACCTCTTAATTGCCTGTCTGCATCAACTTAAATGTACAATTTAAAAAAGACAAACACACAAACTAAAAAAAAAAGAAAAAGGGAACAAATAACCATTATCATGTAACTCAAAGTCAGTCACACTTCTGGGATATCAATCTGTCTAGTAACACTGATTGTGAGTGAATTTCACCTCCTGTTGTACAAATGGAACGGACAACAGGTGGAAATGAGAGGCCATTAGCAAGACAACCGCTAGAGAGGAATTGTCCTACAGGTGGTGGCCACAGACCATATCCTGTCTTCATCCTTTCTAGCTGATTTTTGGTCACGTTTGAATTTGCCGCTAGAGATAACATGAGGCGGTGTCTGCAACACAAAGAAGTTGCTCAGGTAGTGCAGCTCATCCAGGATGGCACATCAATTTGCGCTGTGGGAAGAAGGTTTGCTGTGTCTCCCAGCGCAGTGTCAAGAGCAGGAGACGTGGAGGGGTCGTAGGAGGACAATAACCCAGCAGCAGGACCACTATCTCTTCCTCTGTGCAAGGAGAAACACAAGGAGCACTGATAGAGACCCTGCTCAAACTGTCAGAAAGAGACTTCATGAAGGTTTGACGTCCACAAGTGAGGCCTGTGCTCACAGCCCAACACTGTGCAGCCTGATTGGCATTTGCCAGAGAACATTAGGATTAGCAGATTTACCATTAGCACCCTGTGCTCTTTACTGATAAGAGCAGGTTCACATTAAGCACACATGACAGACGTGAGAGAGTCTGGAGACGGTGTGGAGAACGTTCTGCTGTCCGCAGAATCCTCGAGTATGACCAGTTCGGTAGTGGGTCAGTGATGGTCTGGGCCCTAGGGAGACATATCCTTGGAGATCTGCAGAGACCTCCATGTGCTAACCAGAGGTACCCTGACTGCCATTAGGTATGAGATCCTCGGGGTGAGATCCTTGGACCTATTGTCAGACCATATGCTTCTGCAGTGGGAACTGGGTTCCTTCTGATGCATGACAATGCTTGACCTCATGTGGCTGGAGAGTGTCAGCAGTTCCTGCAGGATGAAGGTATTGATGCCATGGACTGACCTGACTCACCAGACCTGAATCAAACTGAGCAACGCTGGAACATCAAGTCTCCTTCTATGCACAGCTGTTACGTCGCACTACAGACTTTCATGGGGTTTACTGATGCCTTGGTCCAGGTCTGGGAGGAGATCCCTTTAGGTGAAAAGCCATTGTTGGGATGTTGTTGAGAGTGCATACAGGCACATGGAGGCCACACACACTTCTGAACCTCATTTTGAATTGTCTTGAGGAATTTCCACAGACGTTGTCAGTCTGTGATCTGATCTTTCCACGTTTATTTTTAATTATAATTCTGAATCCAGACCTCTATGGGTTAATAATTTTCATTTCCATTCATCATTCTTATGTTGTTTTGTTCTCAACACATTCCACTATGTAATGAATAAAGATTTTCAACTGAAATATTTGATTCATCAGGATCTAAAAATGTGTTTTTTAAGTAGACCCTTTATTTTTATGAGCAGTGTATATATATATATATATATATATATATAAAATAGACCTTAAAAATGCTTTCTTATTGCTTATTGCTCTTGAAATGTTTAAAGCATGCATTCATGACCAGCGCTATCCAGACTTAAATCCACACCTCTGCTAACATCTCCGTTTGTCATTCGGTGTCAGTGGCAAAGCCACAGTTCTGTACGTTAGTCTAAAGTGTTTCACAAATTCTTTTTTTTTTTTTATCAAGAATAAAAGTAGAAATAGAAACATTAGCTGAACATCAGTGTAATAAATTGATGTATATTTAATTTTCTTTCTCAACAAGAGGGGATTTGTTAAAACTGTATGTAATGAGCGAATATGCTTCATTTGAAATTAATCACCTTAGCTAGCATGTAATTAAAATTCTACCAGATGAAGTCCTCTGAAGTGAATCTTCTCTCTTGCTGTTTTTGCCTGTGAACTAGTGTTAGTTCAATTTAGTACAATTTGCAAACTGAAAACAGAGTTCTTCTGCCTGTGCCTCTTAAGCACTTTTTACACCACATTTCCACACCCACTTAAGCATTGTGCAGTGAGCTAGCAAATGTCATTAGTTCAGGAATCCTAGCCTCTCATCCATAAGAGATTTGTGACGGTGCATAGCTGAGTTCTACCTTTCGAAGTCCTGATGCTGAATGCTGGTCATTTTTCAAATGATAACACTAAGCTATTTGTAAAAAATATTTTTCCAACTACTATTTTGCTCACAGTCACACTTAAGGGGTGAAGATTTACAGGGAGGAGGTGGCACTACGACGGTTTATGTGGAGAAATAAGGTGTAGAATTAATGCTTTTTTGGCTAATTTTTTAATTCATTCTCTTCCAGTTCTGGTTTTGGATTTCTTGCTAAATTGCATTCTTTAGTGTTTTCCCCTGGCCCACCGTTTTGTCATATAAAAGATGTGCATCTCTGACGCACATTGAAACAGGACATTTTTTAGATGTCTCAATATCATCCCAGTATGTCATGGGACTCTGCTCCTCGCTAACGTTCTCCCTCCTTGCATTGCTTTAATTACTTTATCCCGTTTCCCTCATCCTTTTCTCCTTCACTCCATCGCCCTGAGCTGCTCCTCATTCCTTTTAATTAATCCACGCAGATTTAGACACCCTCACCCTGCTGTGATTGTGTACACACAACACACACGGATACACATTTAACAATTCCCTGTAGACAAGAATAACTTTTAGTGATCTGGCTTCACTTTGAAAGTTTTATGTGGAAATGGATGTGGTGAAAAAACCGAGGTCTAACTTTGATAATGTGTTCTGTCTTTTGATTCAGGGCTCCAATGGAAACATGCAGCTAATGGAAACCGAGTTTTCCAAATCTTTGGGAGAGATGGTGGCTCTTCATCTGCATCACCAGAAGAGCATCCCAGTCTTCCTCTCTGCCGTGACCCTCGACCTCTTCGGCAGACAGACCACGGTCTAAAGTTCAGATGTAAAGATTTAACATGACATTACTTCCTTTTTATTTTTCTAGACATCCCAGTGTTTCTTAACAGCCCTGACGTAGAGATAGTGTGCTGATTGCTGTTTTTTTTTTTTTTTTTTGGAGGATGAAAGGATTTGGATGAAATTCTTGTGATTATATTCAAAGGGCTAAGAAAGCATCCATGTACCTGTGTTTATCATCTAAACATTAAATCAATAACACCTTGAACTACCACTGTTTGGAGCAGAAGTGTTGGTATGTTTTTCTTTTTCGGCCTGTAGAAATATATCTCCTGGAGCTTCATTTGAAAGGCTTTCATGCAGATGTTTTGGAGTATAACCAAGCCAATTACATAATAATTCTAAAGAAATACACTTTTTAAAAAAAAGAAAGAAAGAAAATAAAACAAATGGTTTCCTGCCTTTGTGTCATTTGGGTCCCTGTATAAACTGCCCTTATGTGTTTTGTCTACTTGGATTAGAAAATTCAATAAGGCAGTAAATAGAATTTTTATCCCACCACATTTGCAATTCATGCTGTTGTTTGAATGTGAGAGACAGAAAAAAAAAATCAATATTTGATCTGAATTGATCCAAATTCAAGCTTCCCAGTATTTAATCACAGCAGGCAGCACCATGTACTCAGATTGTGCATTTTTGAGTTTGCACCAAAGCTATGGGATGCTCTGCTGCTCCCAGTAAGCCAGTTCATTTCTTTTTCACTCTAATCTTAAAATAAAAAAATAAGATGGTAAAAATATTTCAGATTTTTAGCACTAAATTATGTGTAAATTCACTATGTACAATCATGGAAAAATAAAGGCTTTTTTCATGTGAAAGAAGTTCAAAACAGGAAGAGTAACTTCAGATGTGACGATAGAGATGTCATGAAATGTGACTTTTAAAGTTTGATATCAGGTTAGGCTGTCGGAGGGGGAACAGTTGTCTCAGTGCAGGTTCTGGCTATGAACACATTCTGTGTGAAGCTTGCACAAGTTTTCTCCAGATGAGATGTTGGCTTGTAAACTGCAGGTGTGATGGCGTTTAGTCTGTTTTAGTCATGTTGACTGATGACTATCAGAGTGTAATTTATGTCTCACCTGTGCTGGCCTCCATGTACCTGAACAGCACA
Source organism: Melanotaenia boesemani (assembly GCF_017639745.1). Taxonomy (NCBI): domain Eukaryota; kingdom Metazoa; phylum Chordata; class Actinopteri; order Atheriniformes; family Melanotaeniidae; genus Melanotaenia; species Melanotaenia boesemani. The sequence continues at coordinate 22,590,961 of NC_055685.1, forward strand.
GCCTTGAAACTGATTGTGGAAAACAAATGAAAAAATGTGTGTTAGGCTTTCTTTTTTGAGAAGCCTATTGTTTTTTTTTTTTACTTTTTTTTGTGTGTTTGTTTTTGTTATATACAATATACATGCTTCACACACAATTTAACAGACATACTATGCAAATGAGATTTCATGCATGAATCCAGGGAAGACTTAAGGTGTGGCAGATTTCTCAAATCTGAAAATGTTTTTTTCTGTTTTTAACTGTAAAAGAAGTAAAATATGGTTGTTGGGCTGTAGTTAACAATTAAAAAAAAATTTATTTGTGACTTCACTTGAGAAAACAAGACAAGTGAAACTTCAAGGCAGCAATGAAGCAAAATGGCAAAAATAAATATGGTGATAAGAGAGAGACATAAGGGAGACAGAGAAAAAAAAGTGAAACAAAAGTAAGTGAGGCAAGAAAAAGGCCACTTATTACAGCAACAATATAGAAACTCCAGCTGGTACAGCCATATGTCTCATGAAACAACATTGTCCTGTACAGAACATGCCACATACTGGCCTTGTTTGTCTGTTTTTCATTTTTCCACACGTATTCATTTTCATCGCACAGCACATCTTCCGCAAACAGCTTTCAGTCCTCGGCTGGAGGTTGTATTCAGAGGATCTGTCTTACACTATGCACCACATTGTGTCATAGCTGTGTGCATTTAATACAATTTCTGTATCTTTGTATTTTTAATTAGAGAAGCAAATGGTTATCAATAAAACTGCTGAAGGTTTTAATGTTTTTTTTTTCCTCTTCTAGTAGCATTGAACTATGGCTACTCGATACTCAGGTAAGACAGACTCAAGTAGTTATGACCTACTTAAAGAAAAAAAAAAAAACATCCATTTAAATGTGATTGCTCCTTTTGTATATTTTCGCACAGTTGTCTTTACAGACTCCCAGACTATGATCATCTTTTGAGTTTGAACATCAGACAAAATGCACAATAGGCTCTCTTTTTGGCAAATTTCTATAGATATCAAATAGTTATTGTGAACTCTTTGCTGTAATAATTGTGATAATGTGATAATAAAGATTCATCATGGAAACATAATCATGGAGGAGGTAAAAAATAAAACAAACTGGAGGTCATGAAATGGCAGTTCTTTTGTCAATTATATATTTTCACTTCTCAGCAGAGGATGATGGCTGACCTCCTTGAGCGATTGATTAAAAACCCTGAATAAGTCTTTAATGCTTCCATCACACCATCTGTGAAGAAAGAAAAATTGTAGCCCCATGGCCACCTGCACTTGTAGAGTGTTATTTGCGTGCACAATGGGCCTTGTTGAAGTCAACAAGAGAAAATATGTTTTAATAGTCATGCTTTGTAGTGGTTATCTCCGTTTAGCCAGACAGAATTAACTCTGGAGAAGTAAAGTAAAACTTTTTCTTGTCATGAAAAGATGTTTATTATCACACAAGGCTAAAACAAGAAGCTCAGAATTAATCCTCATGATGTTTTTTTGTTGCTGTTTTTCCATCTGCATTCCTGGTTTGGTCTTTCACTAATGGTAATACCGCAATCTTTACCTTTTCCTCTTCCTCTCTGCTCTTTCTGCAGCTTTCCACTCTCTTATTCATTCCTTTATCTTTATTTTATCAGACCATCATCTCTGAATTGAAAACAATTAGTGCACCCCCTGATATCTTATTAACTATAAATGAGACGGTAGAGTGAGGTTGAAAATGGCAGAGGCTCGCTCCATAATTCCACAGTATACATCAGCTTTCAAACCAACATGCCGGTGCTCATACAGCAGAAAACAAACCCGTCTGAAAGGCATGTTTTAAAGAAAAATGCAGAAAATCATTTCGAAGCAGCACTAAATCTTTAAAAGCAATCCTTGTTTATGATTAATTTATCAAAATGTAAAGGGCTGTCATTTCAACTTTATATTTCCATAGATATTGATAAGTGAGAGCTGCTGAGAGGAGACATCCCCACTACAGACGAGTCTCAGCTGGAAATCAGAGTCTTGTGGGACAGTAAGAGAATACAGACAGGACCTGTCACTTCTTTCTTTCATCTCTCATCCTTCTCTCTTTTTCCTCTTTGTACCAGCTTTCCACCTGCCACTCACACAGGAAACACTATCATTTTTTTCTGAAGGGAGTCTTTACCCCATCACTTCCCCCTTTCTCCATCTCTAAAAGCCCAGAGAAAGAGCAGCTGTCATGAGTTCAGATCTGCGTTGCTTTTCCTTGTGTTCCCTTGTTGAGTAGAAGCAGCTTGATACGGGATTCTCTGAGGAAGGTCTGTGAGAGCACTCATGTTCTTCACAGTTGTGTGGGGCAACAGAAGTGAAAACTTGAAGCTATGTGGCAATTTTACACCTGAATTTAGTCCAACATTTACCCGAAGATGTCCTAAGGATTGTAGCTAATGCTCAAATTTAACATTTTTCTTCTTTTTGTCAAATTTACAGCTGTGAAGGAGAAAGTTTAAAAATGTTGGCAATAAAAAAAAAAAAGATGAAAAAACGTAGTTTAAACAAAACCTCAATGCAGCAAAATTGAAATAACAGAGATCTGAAACACTAAACATTGACCACTGGTCAAATCCAGTCCACTGTGGTTTTCATCATCATGTTTTTTTTTGTTTTTTTTGTGTTTTCCAACACAGGTTGAGTCAAGCCAACTGGACTGGTATTTGAAGACACTGGAAGACATTTAACTCTTCATCCAGAACAACTTCTTCAGTTCTGAAGAAAATAATGTGATATTTCACTTATGTAGTTTGTGAAACCACTAATGTTTTAGACTCTTTATTTTTCCTGCATCTTAACAATAAAAATACTTTTGAGAATCACAATATAGAAATCTTGGACAGAGAAGACAAGTGGTTTGAGTGGAGAGTGCAACAGCCCGTCTGTGTCAAAGTAGAGAAACCTTCACTTAACAGAGGAAGAGAGCTGAGAAATCACCTCTCCTCCATTTACAATGGCATCCACCTATGGACAATGGTCACTCTAACAACCTCAGTCATGGCTCTTTTTTTTTTTCTTTTTTTGTTTTCCTCCTTTTTTTAAGCTGTCCTGTCCAGCATGGTAGCAGCAGAATGATGGTCTGGTTGCTGTGTTGTGCTAAACAAATTTGCTTTGCCAAGATGAGCTTTTTGGCTATAAGACTCCTTTTGATAAAAAGTTTTTTTTAATTATATATATTGTTTTATCTTATTTATTTTGAATTATGGAATTTATGTAATCTTGCTGGGCCTGACCAGAGGGGACAGAAAAAAAAGGAGCGTAATGAAGAAAAGTAAAAAGGAAAATTGATAAAAAAGAAAGAGGAGACAAAGACACAGTAGCAACGACCCTTCAGTCCAACCTAAGACCAGACAACCAACTGCTACACCTGTACAGAAGCACAACAGAGAATTTCCTACAGCTTTTACAGGTAAACTAAGCTGACAATCATCAGGATTTTGTAAAAAAAAAAAAAAAAAAAAAGCAACAACAAGATGTATCACAACAACCTAAGTACCAAAGACACACACACACACAAAAAAAAGAAAAAAAGAGTAGCTCTTATTGTATAAACCCACTGGACAACTTAGGGACTGCGTTAGCATGCAGAGTAGGAATGAGGAGTGATCAGATATGAGTGTGATTGTGTAGATGTGACCACACTTCTACGGAGGCAGACTAGGGCAGCCCAGAGACCCAGGCGATCAGCAGCAATCCTGGACTACAAACCTAAGCCACCCCACCATGAAGATGACCCCAGACCCACCCAGAGGGTGGCAGTGAAAGGCCCCATCCAGAGCCCCCCTGTGGTCATGGGGCACTGGCCCCAGCGAACCAAGATCAGGAACTGCCAACCACGACAGGCACCGGCACCCGTAGGCAGCCCAGCCAAACGACCCAAGGCAGAGGGCTCGCACCATGCCCAGGAGGACCAGGCCCCACCAGACAACCACCCAGCATAGGTCAGCACCCACCCCAATGTTCCAGCTGCACACCCCGGGAACCAGGGCACCATCTACTACTCCCCTCCCCCCATCCTTCTAGACAAGTTTTAATTCACCATTTAAATCTATGTAAATGCAGGCAAGTTCAATCCAATTATAACCCAATACTGGTTATTTCCATTCAGTTTATTGTAGTCCAGTTCAGTATTATAATATTTAGGAAAAAAACAAAAAAAAAAACTAAGCAAAAAACTTCTTAAGATTTCTTGCCAGGAAAATACTGCATCACATCCAATTTTCAAAAGGATGCATGGTATGAATGGCACATTTTATACACAATGGTCACTGTCAAGCTTATAAGCATTTGTAGATCTTTTAAAAATCGTATTAAATTAATTTCATAACAGTGAAGACGTGTGATCTAAAGTGAAGGAAAGTGTAAAATGGAAAAAAGAAAATGAGGGAAAGTGGTATTAAAGGGATGGGTGATAACACAGTCTGCGGCTTTTTAAATTTGTTGGACAACCTAAAGGCCACTGGTAGTTGGCTCCAGTAGAAGGCCACATAATAAGTAACACAGATTTTATATTCTTTAGTTTGAACCTATTGTGCCACCAGCTGATTAGTTCCCTCACATCTGGACCAACCTACTCTGCTCAGAGACCTATAGATGGTAAACAGGGTGCAATTTACCACACAATTTCTCCCAACCATGTGTACACACCTTGGATTAGTTTAACCCTGATATGATGGAGGGGAATACATTTTGCCAATTAAAGTGCTTGTTATTTTCTTGATTTATGAGCTGTGATTACTAAATGAAGCAGATTTACTTCTCTGTTCTTCACTTATCACTCTTAATCTTATATTGAGTAAAAGTGAGCTCCTTCTATGGTATTTTGGTGTTTGTGTATTAAATGTAGTGATTTTTCCTAACATGCAAATGACTGTAAATTAAGCAACAGGTGTCTGCATCCATTCACTGCTAAAGTCTGGAGAATAAATTAGGCTTGTATGCATCAAATTTCACCATAATCACACAGTACATTGCTTTATAAAAAGAGACTGTTTGAACATTTCTGTCAGTTTGTGTTCACAAGCTTTAAGTCAGGAGACTACAGAGAGTTTTTGTATCTAGTACCAGGACATTAAGGTCATGTCATTTGAATTTTTCACTCCAGCAGTTTCAGTGCTGTGATGTGAGAGAAAACCTGATTGAAGCTGTCAGCAAGCTGAACTGTCTCTAAGACGTTAACGACTTGATTATAAACAGCTTTCTATGTCATCATGCTCGCTCCAGGTTAAGTATTGAGATTTAATCAGGACTTTCTAGATGTATCGAGAAGGAGCTTTTATTTAGAGGAAATGCAAAGCAGCCATTTCATTTCCACCTGAACTCGCTTCTCTAATGTTGCATAGTTCCTCTTGTGATACCAGACAAATGACCTTAGGGGTGCCCAGTTGTTTTTGTTGTGAACTTTATGGTTGTAGAGCTGCCATGGATGGTGCCTGTTGTGGCACATCCCATGGATGATTGCAGTTTGGAGACCTTGGAACTGAAATTGTGGTCCTCGAGATGCTTCCTAAGCAGTTTTTTATGATATTAAAGGGCATGTGGGCCTTCTGGGAAAGACAGCTGCTGTTGAGGAGTGCTGTTGCCATGGAAGGTGTAATTGGTCTATAACAATGTTGAGCTGGGGAGGGTGCCTGTCAAGGCAATATTGAGGTAAATGCCAGAGTCCAGCATCTTCCAGCAGAAGGAAGCTTTTTAAGAGAAGAATACATTTTATTTAAATCACTTAGGCCTTATAAAAACAGTTGAAACAACAAAAACAAAATAATGATGATGAGATCCAGCGAGTAATTAAAAAGATCACACTGATCTTTGTATTGCACCTTCACAAAATAGCTGAAGTCACAACTGACCTGGTTTCCAAATAACAGGAACCCTTTCAGACATGTGCATCTAACTATGAATGTCAATTGTCTCTGTGTGGAAATGAGTTGTTTTAAAAGTTTTTAAAAAAATAAAAAATGCTAAAAAAAAATAAATAAATAAAAAAATCCCACTTTTCTCTCAGCTAGTAAACAACAATAATGTTGCAGGCGTACAACTTGAAATCAGTAATTAACCTTTGTATATATTTAATATATTATTATCACATAATCTGACATTTCAAGTGGTGGCCTGGTGGTTACAGAGGTGGGCTTCAGTCTAGAGAGCTTGGGTTTGAGTCCCCTGGGGTGCCAACAGTGGTGAGCCACTGTAGTCCCTTGAGCACGACCCTTAACCCCTCCAAACTGCTTTCTGGGCACCAGAACATGACCGCCCACTGCATCTGGAGATAATAATGTGCAGCTCTATGGCTGTGATGTTGGTCCTGGCAGGCCATGACCTGGGCAGCTCTTGTTGTGACACCCTTTGTGGTCATGGGTGGGCTGGTTCCTGTGGACCGATCCCCAAGATGCTGTTTTATCACAGTGTCAAATATGTTTGTTTGCATTTATATTTTTATGCTTATATTCATTTAAGAGACAAGAGTTCATGTTTATGCAGAATCAGGTGGGTGTACTTGCACTTTGTGTGTGTGAAAGAAGACTAGGATCAGGTTTTATATTGTTATGTTATTTACCTGAGTGTGTGAAGACCTGTGTTTATTTATTTATTTTTTTATGCGCATAAATTGTTCTTTTTATTATGTAGAGCACTTTGTGCTGCATTTTGCATGAGAAGTGCTTTATAAATAAAATTTGATTTGATCTGTTTATATATGCATGTAAACAAAAACCTTTCCCAGCAGAATTATCACATCCAAGATCTCATGACAATGAAAAACTGCAGTATGTTGTATAAAAGAAAAAAATCACAAATGAAAAAACAACAATATGTAAAGTGTGTAAAATATGTCTTTGTGTGTGTGTGTGTGTGTGCGTGTGTGAATTGATTTGCAACTTTCACTCCAAAAGGTTGAAGTGAAGTGTTGCTGCCAGTAAACAGAACCTTGTACTCCCCTCACCATGACAATATATGTCAAAAGCTGTGGGTGAGGAGCTGCTCACTGTAATGTTTTACTAAAGTCAGCCACATTGCAAGTTTACAAAACTGATTTTTTATCTCTCCTGGCATGAGCTACTATTAAAGCCCCTAGAAGGTTGGTATTCTTGAGGGCCACTGCCCTGCAGGTTTGAGCTGTTTTCCTGGCCCAAATCAATGGCTCATTACCAGGCTTGTACAGAACCTGAGAACAAGGTGTTTAGGAGATTTGCTTAATTTGAATTAGTTGTGTTGAAGCAGAAAAGCAACTAAAACCTGCAGGACAGAGTAGAAGAACCCTGATCTAAAAACTCAGATACAAAATGTTACTAGGGTGTATAAATGCTTACAGTTCACTTAGCTGAGCAGGATAAATAAATTGTAGGATAGCAGAATTCAAAGCTGCACTTCTAGCAGCACGCACCTGCCTTTTTCTGGCTCAAATGATCCCAAATCATGGCTTTTTAAAAAAACATCTGATATTTTCATTTACACCTTGGGTGACCTCTGAGCTCTGCAAATTTGGAAGGAGTTGTAATGAGGCGTATATTATACTGGACATCAGCTAATGGACCCCCACAAAGAAGCTTCAGTAACAGATTTCCTTCCTTTCATTAATACATTTTGAAGCTGTTTTAGTGCTTGTTGTCTGGCATGTAATTCTCAACAGCCGTTCCCTCTAATCCTCACCCTGAACTGTAGATAGTATATGGCTGTTCAGAGGGACGGTGTAAATGTGCAGGGAAGCAGGTCTCCAGGCAGACTCTGATGTGGGTTTCAGAGCAGGGGAGTGACAGTTTAGTTAATTAGACCACTTTTAATTTGCACTGCTTTGATATCTCGTTTTAGCCTTCTTCAATCTGGGAGCTAGAAGGAATGCATCGTGGTGCATGTTTATGTATGTTGAGCAAGCTTTGTGTCACCTTGTGTGGTAATTCATAAGGATTATATTATTTATAAAGGCTGAAACACAAAATAGCTGTGATTTCTTCTTCCTTTATACTTCACCTGCTGATTTTTTTGGCATTTTAAACAAAGCCATTTTCCTCATGGCTGACATTGTGCTACTTGTTTTCCTGTATCAATTCACAGAGTTTCAGCCATCTCCAGAGCTCTGGTATTTGTTCAGCTTATGATCTTATTTTATTCTTTTTTTTTTTTTTTTTTTTAAAGAAAAATATCTTCTTTTGACCAGAAATATTCCCTGCTGAGCTTATCCTGGATGGTTGGTCCCTTAAGATTTAAAGAGGAGCACATTAGATTTGCTCCTCCAGTCAAAGAGAAGGTAACCAGTGTAACCACTGACCTAATAACTCATGAGTCAATGTGTTCGCCTCTCAGCCAGCCTCGACCTTTCCACAGTGTTCTCTCACTTTGACTCTACATTATTAATGCTGTTATTAATGCTGCTTGGCCTGTGTGTGTAGCTGTGTGTGCATATGTTGCAGTAGGAAGTTGGGCCCTCCCTTTAGCAGCTTGATTTTAATATGTTATAATACAGTGGTGAGAATGTTTCTCATTATTACTCTTATCATCATGCTCTATCAAGCCGCCTTCTTCTACAGGCAGGCCCACATTAATTTGCGATCTCAGAGAGAGACAGCGAGTCTAATTCCAATTTTTTAAAAGAAGGTTATTTCACAAAGACGACCCCCTGGGGCTCTGAAAGAAATCAAAACTGTGAAAATGAGCAAAGAACTGTCTTTCTGTCCTCTTTTATCTTTCTTAGCCCCGTTTTCTTAATTCTTTCTTTCTCCTTTCTGTTTTTTTTTTCTTCTCAGTCTGTCCTCATATATCTGCTGCCCTCCATCCCTGCCGGAAGCTTCACTCTAAATGCCATGTGGAGAATGAAGGAAGGGTTATTGTTTGTGCCTGGGGAGGCCTCTTTTTTGTCACACGAGAAGCTTATACAACTATAAAGAGGAGTAGAAGACAGACTGCACACAGACATAAAAAGGCAGATATTTTGGTCACTGCAGTGACGCCTCTGACAAGCCTGACAACTTTTTGTGTTCCAAGCGTAGATGCTGGAGTAAGCTGGAGGCTTCTTGTCCGTTCCACGTCAGACTACTTTGATACAACTACATGTAGAAAGGGTAGCCCTCAACCTCGGTGTTTCAGTTAATGTAGGATCCCTTTCACCGTGAGCTGCAGCAACACCGTTTGGCTGCCCTTTTCAACTTCTCCACCGGGTCCAGAACCAACATTTTTTATTCTGCCAGCTAGAAGTGCTCTTTAATGAGCTTCCTCATGTCCATGACAGTGTTATGTGTTAATATCATGCATAAGTTTAAAAGTTCAAGAAGAAAATCATATCCCAAAAAAGTTTTATATTTAAATATTTTAAGGTTTAGATATGTAAAAGAGATCTCACCCTCCCAGCATCTATAAACACTCACACAGGCTCAATCACAGAGGGCTTCTGACGGTGTGAGTTTGAGCGGGAGATCGGAGATGCCTCAAAGGAAGAAAAATGAATAGGGAAACAGATGATGTAACCATGGAGACATACCCAATTCACCTACCTTTGGGCAAACTCACACGAGTCAGATGAGAAATAGAAGGGTAATGAAAAGACATGCTTCCTTCACACAGCAGTTTTAAGATGAGGACCACTAAACCTTGTTGATGTATTGAAGTTGTTCGTTTCAGTAGTGCATTTAATGATACAGTAGGACTGTGTTTCTGAATATGAATTAAACTGCTGTTACGTGTGTATGGAAATAATTCACCCTAAACTGCAAGCCTCAGGTCCACACTCATTGTGCCGTGAGACTGTGTCTTTGCCTCACACTCAACTTTGCTTTTAGATGAAATTAAGTGTTCAAACTCTCTGCAGTAAAGTTACCAAATCAAAACTGTTATTGCATGCTGAGCATCCCTTCTTGCTTAATAATATTTTCCCCAATGCACATATATTATAGGAAAATGCTCAGTTTCTTTCTAAAGAGCAGCTAAATTAGATCAGCATCATTTTGATTTTGCGTTGAAAGCCCCTTTCACATTACATAATAAACCCAGTAACTTCTGTTTTTTCTAAAAGTGCATTCAAATGAGTGTAGTAAGTGGTATTTATTGCCTTAGGCTCCCATTGGCAGCAATGTTGACACCTAAGCTTGTGTAAAAAAGGACTTACATTAGCTTCTGATTGCAAGGATTTTCTTGTACACACAGTCATAAGTGTAGTTGTTGTCTTCTCTTGAAACACATTTTCCTTCATTTCGCCTGTGTTCATGCACTTGCATCTCTTTCCTGAAAGCTGAATGTGTCAAAGAGAGAGGATATGCTTTTGATGCAGAACTTCCAGTAAAATAGTTTTTAATGACTTTAATTTGGTGTCAATCTATGTATCTTATAATTGCATAGAAAAAAAATTAAATGCCCCAGTGCTCTTACCATTTTATTGGTAAAGCAATCTGTAGAATTTTTCCAGAAAAGGAAACATATGCTGAATGAAGACACACCAAAGCTGTGACTGTATGCCGTTCAAGCTTTACCTTTACTTCTATTTAAAAAAAAAATTACTTTATTTTGTTTATAATCGCAAGAAATGCATGCCTGAAAGTGTCTGGAAAAATGCAAAACTGTATTTTTGTGAGGGGTCTCTTTTGTTTGTAATCATACATGTACATGCAGAAATATATGAGTGGAGCTTCCTGCGGCTGGCACTTTGATAACTGACAGTTGGTGAGGCAACGCACCAATCAAGGAAGGATGATGCTAATTAGGAGTTAAACATGGAAGTGCTTTAATCAAGGCATGACTTAATATATCAAAAAAGTGCACATAGCATAATGAAGGAGGAACTTTTATAGTCTGCTAGAGCTCAGGAATCAAGGATGTCTTTTCATGGAGACATTTAGGTGTGGAGGTGCTCTAGAAGCAGTTTTCTGTCTCCCTTTCACAATTTAAACCCACTTAATATATCCACATTCTTTAATCATTAAAGGTGAATGCTATTTTTTTCCTATTGGGTTTACAGAGAATTATATGGTGCCATTCCATCTTTTGGTGATCACCAGTTCTGTTGGGGGTCTCTGCTGGTCTTCATATCAGTGAAGACCAGCTGTTATCCTGATATTACAGTCCCAAAGCTTAATATGGAAGGGACCATAGACTTCAGGTTTTAATTTTGTCTTCTCATTACACCTTATCTGGCATATCAAAAAGCCACATTTTCCACTCCACCTCCCAAGGATTTGTGCCCAGAATTTGTAGCCTCCCAGGACTGTTTTTTGAAGTGATGTCCTTAGACTTCTCAGGCCTGTTCAGAAGCAGTAAAAGACATAAACATGTTTCTAAATGCTGAGAATCCTAATGCATATAATTTGTGAGTTCAGCACTGATGCACATCTTTAACAAACTACTGGATGTGACATAAATTTCATATTGTATAAAACAGTAGTTGGAAAAGTAGCTGTGTTTTATAAGAGGGTTAGAACTTATTTCTTGTTTTATCAGACAGTGTTATAACGTCTGCAATGTGTTGCATTGGCATGCTGCTCTGAGCAGTACACTTACCTTCTTCATGTAGAATAAAGCCGCTCATTAAAATCCTCAGAATGAAACTGGATGGTGTAACAATGTGGAAATGGCTGTGTCTATGTGTGTGTGCAGGGGGTAAGTTTTAGACTGCACTGATGTTTTAACTGCTGACAGTTTAACCTCCAAACACATCAGGCCTTTTGTTTGGCACATGACATCCTGAAATTGCTGGATAATTAGGTTTTATCAGCAAGTCTTTGTTGGGAAAAAATCATAAAGATTATTGCACAGAGAAGTGTCAAAATTGTATTTAATGATGCATTTTTTTTCTTGCCATATTGAAAACAAAAGTTTAGATTATGTTTTAAATACATGCCATGCAGATATACTGTCTGCTAAGACAGGTTTCATTAGACTGGTTGACCTAGCCTATTCAGCTCCAGCACTGAATTAAAATTCAGCAAAGAGACATCTCAAGGACACACTCAGAACTCTTCTCCTTTGAGTCAATGAACATGACACAATTTCTTTTATTGCCTCTTTTGAGAGTGAATGCTATTTGAGCTTGTCTATATTTACAGCGGCCCATGTTTTCTTAAAGCAAAATTATTTCCAGGCTGCTCTGTACATTTAGACCCAATAAGTGATCTATTGCATGTTATCACATTTAAATAATAATTAAATAATAATAATTTAAAAATTGGACCTAAATGGATCATTGTGTTTGCATGGTCAGTGTGAGCATGTCAGCATTAGCTTAAAGCGCTGCTGTACCTCACAGCTGTTAGCATAGATGTCAACTCTCGGACTTGCTCAGAGAAGTTTTTGAGAGCCTTGAGCACTTCATATCAAAGCTTGAGGAGGATATTTATACTGAAAAGATACACTTGTACATGAAATATATTTTGATTAACCAAGTGGAACAATAGATACCCCGAGCCTCTTGGTAAGGTTCGTTCTCAAATGTTTTACCTGGTAAAATGAAAAATAAAAAGGTTTATTGTCAAACGCTGTCCAATTAATTGTTTTATGCTTATAATTAGCATGTCAGCTAGGTAGAGAATGAATGAACAACAAAAATTGCTAAGTTTTTCCAACAGTAGCAAGTTATGTCACTACCCTGTATGTATGGAAGTCAAGGGTGCACAACATAAGTTTAAAATGGACCGTTTGACCTGATCAGCTTATATTTTAAGTGTGGTTTACTATTGTGGACATACTTTAACTTTACCAGGATTACGAAAGCAGAAATCTCTTACTTATAACAGAGCAGTTTACCACTGCAGCATTGCCACGTAGAAGGATTTATTTGCCTCTTCCACCACTGACTGTGGGGAGAAATATCTTTTAATTACTGAATAATTCCTTGTTGTTGTTGGCCATATATGATTATTTAAAAATAGATCAAGTGGCTTGAATTTTTTTAGACACAGTCATGGTTGATAAGGTCACATGATTTTTGGCTTCATTTTTTAAAAATAAGCTGTTGCTTTGGGCTTGTTTTCATCGATCAGGCTGTTTCTGTTTGTCAAAAGATCTGAGAACGTCTGCTCCAGTGGAATCATTGCCTGATAGGATGGTTAAGGGTAAAATGAAAACACACTTATGGAATGATGGGTTACATCCGAATAATGATCTGTGTTTTGTGAGGATCTGGATATAATAAATGAGCTGTATGATTATGTGGTAGTTAACACTGTTCCTCCAAGCAAGAAAGTTTCTGGTTAAAATCTTGACTTAGGTCTTACTGCAAGTTCACAGAGAGTATTCTTGCTCTCACAGCGCATCCAGTGTGTACCCTGCCTCTCAGTGGCAGCTGGAATAGGTTCCAGCAGCCTTGGATAAGATTAGGAGAATATGAAAAATGAATAAATAAATCAACAAATAAGGCCCAGGATGATATAATGAGAGAATGATTCATAAAGTAGGCTATGCTAATAAGGCCAGTAGTTAGAATATTGTTGTGCATGTAACCATAGCTGCCGACTGCAAAGCTAGCTTTAGCTAGTGAACAATCTTTTAACAGATATTAGTAGTGTTTGTGCTGCCGATGATTATTTATGTGTCTTAAAGTTTAGTAATTTAATATATTTTAGGTCAGAGGCTTAACAAGTTGCCAGTTTTAAAATTCAGAAGGTGTCTTTGGTTGAATGTTGCATGTGTCATTTCTGGTAAATGCTTAATTAGCAATATTTGATTTTAAACATAACTTTGTCCAAATTGGTGGACTGTGTTTTTATATGGTGGTCTCCATAAATGTGGTCTGATGGTTATAATCGGCACAATGGCAAATTATTTTATTTGTGTGAGTGGACTTAAATTAAGGCCCATTTTAGACAGATAAAACCAAAACCGGATGGAAGAACGCAGCTGATGTGAGGTTGCTAAGTTTGTGATTGAAACTCTTTTTAGATTGCTGACTTTTTTCATGTTTTCACAGAAGCATTGCTGTATAAAAAGACATCACTATCAACATTTTTTACTGACATCACTAAAAATGTTTGATACATGAATTTAGATAAATGTAAAAAGCGGTTGGGAAGTAAATGTCTATTGACTTTTTATATACTGAGCACCACAGACAACATTTAAATTCCCTCTGTTGTATTTATATGAACGTAGAAATCTTAGATCTCGACAAATAACAGCAAATTGTCTATGGCTATGTACCGGAAATACTTTTTGTGATCTGCAAAAAAGGACCCTGTGAACATTCACTCAAAAGAAATTGCACACATCTTGTGTCCTCTGACACATATGTAATTTCAGTAGGACAGGAGACAGTGTAAGGAAGGCTATTTTATTGTGCTCATATTCATTTTTCAACAAGAAAATAAAGAAAGCCTCTGAGAGATCCTATGGCAGAGCGTTTTCTCCCTCTCGAGTTCTCTCCTGCTTTCTCACTCCTGAGACATTCACTAGAAGAATATAACACAAGCTTCCTCTGAGCGCTTCCTTGCAGCGTGCTCCATTGTCATGTCTGGCCGTTGTCAGCAGGACCTCAGTTAATTTCCACTTTCTCATTGTTGTCTCAAAAACACAGTTTTTCTTCATCACGGTTCACAGAATAGGAGCACTGATTGCGGTCACTGCTGACAGGTTTGGCTCGACCGACTTCTCGTTGGTGTCTCGTTCTGAATGAGCTCTGCTACCCTCTGACACATGAAAAACTCAGGCTGTTACTGTTCATCAACAGAATGAAAAAAAACAAAACAGTTTCAATACATCGCTACATTTATGTTACTATGTTACTCAAAGAATGCTCAAGTGAGTCTTAAGAATCAAGCAATTATAAAATTGCAACCAGGAAAGTCTAAGTTACGAAATTGTTTTTTTTTTTTTTTTCTTTTCAATCTTTAAAGCAATGTTAAAGTTAAAAATATAAAAGAAAATCTAATGTTTTAAGGCTGTTTAGTTAAAGCCACAATCTGAGGCATATAATGCAGAACCAATCACAGCTCATAAGTTTTTTATGGGATCAGAGTTGGACTGTTTGCAGCAGGGGCAGAGGAGCTGTGTCACAGCTGCTGCAGGATCAGGACAGAAAAACAGCTTTTTAATGACACAAATTAATGTGGTTTTTTGGCGCTACAAACAGTTGTGGGGATTTTACCAACCCATGATTATGGCTTTAACCAGAATTAATGACTTGAGCATTCTGAACTCATTATAGCAGAGAAAATTCATTTTCTTTTCTTTCTTGTCTTTTTTTTTCCATTTACCAATACATTGTTCACCAGCTCTGTTGTTTCTGCTGTGTTGTTTAAGGTTGGAGTCAGTTTTTTTCAAACCAGGAAGCAAAGTGGGTTCTGTCTATTCAGTTTGTGTATTTTTAATAACAACAACAATAATAAAAAAAATATATATATTGTTAATTATGTAAATACCAAATACAAAACTTGCTTAATTTAAATTATCTTGACTCCATCCCTATATTACTATCTTCTCATATAATTTATAACACAGTTCAGTGTCGAATATTCTACATTACATAAGCACTGATCTTTTCTTTTAAGCCTCAAATAATAAAATCCTGCAGATATTTTAGATATAGTACACATAGTGTCTTCTCGCCACACAGGCGATACTACAGTAATCACATTTTACCATAACATTTCTCAAATAAAACACCGTTGCTATTTCTTCAACAGATGGCTGCAGTGACAGTTTGGTCTTTCATGACAAACTGCTCTTCCATGAGCATCAAATTTTTCAGTTAATTTAGCAGAGCCAATCATTTCTCACTTTTCTACAGCTCTAAAACACAAGTGGCAACCTGAAGTACGTTTTCTGTCAAATGACAGGAAACTGTTTGAGTCCAACTCGTACATCACAATCCACCTGTAAAACAGAATTAAGTCCTCGAAGAATACATTCATCTGTTAGTGGTGGTATGAGGATGTGTGAGATTGTGTGTGTGTTTATGCATGTGCTAGTGTGGTAACTGTAAGGGTGATGGTGGGTCTAAGCTGGATCTTAGTCAGGTGCAAGAGGGCTGTAGGGGTCAATTTACTACCACAGTACTTTGGTCTTAGAAATGATTGGAGGATAGAAGGGAAGCTGTGAGCCAATGATGGAGGATCAATTTGTGGAAATTGTTCGGTTTGGCAAACTGAAGTGTACTGATGTGAAAGAAAAGAGGTCTGTAAATATTTGTATTTAAAATGATTTCACATACTTGTCATTTGTCAAGTTGGCACAATGGCACCACAGTGGAACCAGAGGAATCCCAAAAAGCATAGAAACTTGAGAAGGAAATGAAATGTTAATAAAACACAGTGGAGCTACAGTATATCAGGAACAAAACTGAGAATTTTAGGTCTTTTCCTAAGAGTCGTTTTTTGATTTTGAACAGTGCAGTTATGCTTCCCTTGTGGGAATTAAAGACATTCATTCGAAGATTATTAGAATTTTTAGTTCAATTTCAAAATCAAAAACGTACCAGTGTAAGTGAGCAGGTAAGTAGCTAACTTGGGACTCTGGTCTCAGAAAAGTCTGAAAGATTTCAAAACCATGTTGTAGAAAGAAAACAGTCACCTCTGTTGCAAATATAGAACTTCTCTCTCATCTGTACATCGTTCACTTCTTAGGAGGATGAGTAGCAGGTGTATTAGGGGTTCACAAGAGAAAAGGCCAGTTTGTTTTTGGCTCAGCAGAGAGAGCACATTCCTCTCGTTAGAAAAGGAGGACTCAAATGTCTCTTCCATCGTACTGTTCGTCTCTGTTGTTGTGCACTTCTCAGCTGAGAGATTCAAAACAGTCAAAAAACACAGTCACACAACAGAGCCATGCCATATCCAAATAATAGAATATTAATGATGAGGATCATAGGAATAATATTAAGACCAGTAATGAGAATAAGAATAATGAATAGTAATAACAACATATCATACTTGTGTGTGTTTTTTTAAATGCTGTATATAAAAACAGTGGCGAGGAGAAGTTGGTACACAGTAGGGCTCTACTATCCCCAAGGTTGATTTGGCACATTATATTCACTCTCTGTTGAGAGCTACCTACTCATTCTCAGCACAGTTAAATATTACTATTGCCTGGTGGCCCATCCAGAATTAGTCATTTGGATGTTTTTGTTCTCCAAAATCACAGCAAAGTTTTCAAAATGGCCGCTGTTGTGGCTGTATCGCAGGACGCAATGCAACTCTAACCTCCCCAGCTAAGCAGTTCTCCATCATAATGTAATGTTTTCAAACCCCTGTTTTGGAGAGGTTAGTCTCAGGTAGATCAAAAACATCTCTGAGCTGTTCAGGATGGACTGTCCAGCAACTTTTAAGGTTTCTATTCTTAATGTTGATTCTATTTTTCTTCATTCAAAACTTAGTACAAATAGCTACATAAGTCTGAGCTATGATTTCCATTACATTACAAAAACTAACTCAGTCTCTATAAGTTATGAATTTTTGAGTTCAAGATAATATATTAGTTTGGTCCTCATCCATGATCTGGGAGGAAAAGGCTAAGTTTGTGTAAAGTATGAGCCTGTTTTTATGTGAGTGTGTGTGTAAACATGTATGTGCCATTTGTGTCTGTCATTCTAGTTGTGTGTTGTATGTATTTACAGGTCTTTATTGAAAAAGTCTGTATATCTGTATTAGTATGTTCTGAATGCAGTGTTGTTTTCCTATGTTCAGGGTGTGAGGGGTTTCCACATGTGTAATCAGGCCTTCTGCTGGGCAGACACTCCCTTCCAGTAGTCCAGTATGTCATGAAGATCTTCATCTTTGGCAAACTGAACCTTTCGCCTCAGCGCATGCCCAGCTGCCACATATCCCTCGTCCTCCATCGATGCCTGCCGATGCCTCTTACGGTGTAGTTTGAACCTCTCCCAGAGCCCCAGGGTTGGGGTGCATAGGAGCCCTTCTTCTTCCTCGTCTTCCTCTGGACTGGAGCAGTAGCTAAGGTTGTGGTACTGGGGTGAGAGTGGGTAATGTGATGAAAGTTGGGAGTAGGCTAGCTCACGCTGTTTAGCCTGCCTGCTGAGAGTAATGGGGTCTAACACAGAAGGCTTGCGGGCTCCTGGGTGATGGTGGAGCTCCTGCAGGATCTGTGGATGGTGTTGCAATTCCTGGAGATGCTGCTGAGAGCCGGGGTAGGAATGACGGTGTTCATTGTACTGACGGATTCTCTGGGCTTCAGCTCGTAAGATAACTGCCGCTGGTGTAACGGTTCGGATTACATCTCCTCCCCTTTCTCCCCTTTCTCCTCTTTCTCCTCTTTCTCCCCTTTCTCCTCTTTCTCCTCTTTCTCCTCTTTCTCCAGGTGAAGTTCTTTCAATATAGCGGGATTCTGATGAGTGGTAACCCCCCTCCGAGCGGAAAGAGCGAGGGCTTCTGGCAGAGCCGGGAGAAGAGGAGGTACTGGGCCTTTTGGAGGTTGGGGGAGCTTCCATACTATGGTGTCGCTGCAATGAATGATGGAAACTTCTCCCCCTCTCTTCTCTTCCTCCTCTTCCTCCCTTATACACTGGGGAAAGGAACTCACCTCCTCGTTCTCCTCTTTCTCCTTGGTCAGATAAAAGCACCAGCTGTGGCTCTGCAGTCGAAACAGATCCTCCTCCTGCAGAAGAGGGGGATTTGATTCCTTGTTGAAAGGAGGTAGACTCAGATTTGAGAGCATCTATACAGTTGTTGATGATCTGGTTGACTTTATCCACTTCTTTTGCAATGGTAGAGATCTCTGCCACTGAACCCTGGGGATTTGCTTGAGGGGACATCTCCCTTTCTCTCTCCCTTTCTCGTTCCCTTTCAATGCCTGAGCCTCTAACCTCCATGTAGTTAAGTTTAGCGGGCTTGTGCCCTGGTGTTTCTATCACCTCCTGAAGTTTGTATGGGTCTATCTCACTACTCTGGGGCAGGTAGGGCATTCTGGACAGGCTGTCCCCAGCGGCAAGCTTCTGGGAAACAGATCCTCCGCTCCCTCCCTCAATATCCCCTTCCCCTCCATACTTGAGCTCAATCAGAGTCCTCTGGATCCTGTTCATCTTTCTTTCCTTCTCCTCCATGATTCTTTTCCGCCTTAGGCAGTGGACAAAAAGACCGAGTAAGAGCAGCATGCCAAACAGACAGCCCAAAATAGTCATAATGTAGTGGGTGGCTGATGACTGATCTGGAGCCCTATCAGTTCCAGCTCTACGACCAGTGGAGATGGTCAAACAGGTATGGTTGAACCGCAGGGAATTTCGTATGGAAGCCACACAGTACGTGTACTCAGTATTAGGTTTTAAGTTCTTTAGCTCAATATCCTCTCTATGATGTTTCAGATTCCAGATGTCTGTGTAGAAGCTGTTGTTGTAAAGCATCAGGATGTACATTTTCTTGTACGGGTGGGGAATCTGAACTGTTATGACAGCACTCGAATGTTGCACCTGTTTTATTGTCATTACTGGTTTGGCATCAGAGAAAATGGGGCTCAAGCTGATTACTTCATCAGGAGGGGTCCCAGAGGCACAATCGTCTAATCCGCAGGGAGAGGCGAAATCTGGCGACTGGGTGGTAGAGTCAATGACATAGAAGGGTGTCATGCTACTACCATCATATGTGCATACCAGACTGAGCACGTGCAGAGCATTGCGCTGGGTAGGCAAGCGGGGATTCTGACTCAGCAGGTTGTAGCCAGAGAATCCTTGAGGAGAATCACACACCATCCTCTCACTGGTCCGGTTAGGGAAGGCAGAGAGCCACTGCAGGAAACCCAGTAGCTCACAAGAGCAGTTGAAGGGGTTGGTGTAAAGTTCACATGTGGTCAGTTTGGAGAGTCCAGAAAACAAATTGCCATCCAACACCTGGATTCTAAAGATAGAGAAAGATAGTGTTAATGATTTTATGTTGCTTAACATGTAAGCCAGAAGATCAATTACCAATCATTTAACCAAAAGTGACAACACTAATCTATATGGACTGAGAAAAAGGTGGAGTGGCTTGCTTGTTAGAGGTTTGCAATGTGATCTAGTGAGGATACTGAGCTTTCCTGCATCTTTTGCAAAGTATTTTTGCTGCACATCTGCCTAACATCTGTAAAAAAATTTCACAGATGTTAGGCATCTGTGAAATATTTCACATTTCCTTTTTCTCTAACCAGGTATGTTAAATCTAATTTTCTTACTTTGTCCAGTTACCATAAACATGAACAATGCATAATTCTTCAGCTTTTGCAATATGATTGGGAGTCATTTAACAAGGAAATTGTTTAGTCTATGAAATAAATGTAAACTTGAAAAAGAAATGCATTTATTAAAAAAAAACCACACACACGCACACACACACACACATCCAAAAGTGGCACTTTCAAGAAGATCTGCACTCAGATTTGATGCAGAGGCTTTTTACGTATTTACCAACTGTCTGTCACAATGTGATGTGCTGGCAGTGAGAACAGGTTGTCCTAATATAATGTGGTGTGTCTCTTTCCATCTCATTCATGTATTCAAGAAACTTGCATTTGACATTCTGTCATGTTTGCCACTGTTTCACCCATATGCACCCTTTTATTGGAAATATACCCACAGCCTGGCACATTTTAGCAAACTAGCATGAGCAGATGAATGTTGCTCAGTGCAACCTTTGTTTTCTTTAAATCTCTACAGTGGATGTAATTACTGGAAAGTTAGCATGATACTTAAAGCTACAACCCTCCTGGTAATAGAAAATATTGAACAATTGAATAGTTTTGAACAACAACTGAAGTAATTTTGAAGGTGATTTATCTAGTATATTTTCTTTGTGACGATTTTAATTTATTTTGTGCCTTTTGTGAGCTCTTTCTTTTTCGTGGTGCTGCAGCATGTTTTCTCTCTTTCATAAGATTATCATAAAGAGGTTTAGCGATTGGTTGAAGGAGTACCTGTTCATGGAGAGGTCTATATTCTCTATGTTGGGACATTCCCAGAAGGTGTTGGGTGTAACAGTCTCAATGAGGTTGGCTTGGAGGTAGAGATACTGCAGCTTGCCCAGGCCTCGCAGCATCCCTTCTGTCAGGTTCCTCAACTTGTTAAAGCCCATCTGGAGAACCTGGGGAGACAAAGACAAGTGGGATTATCCTAATCTCCGAAGTATGAATCTGCGCCAGGCATTGCTCACTACAAGCTGGAAACATACAGAACAAACAGATGACAGTTCAGAACAGCTCATGTTTCACATGGTGATCTAAGCCTCTATGCTGCGTTGAATTTGCTCAGCTCTTTCTTGTTCACATTTTACCTCCTGGCACAGCTCCAGCAGGAGGGGTAGATGTGCAAGCATGACAGCTCATTATGGCTCGGTTTTGTGAAAGACTTTTTGAATATTTCTGGAAGCCCTGAATGAGTGGATATTGTCTTTTATTTGTCTGTTTCTCCATTTTTGCACGTTACGCTGGAAAATTTAGGCACTTGTGAGAAAAAGTTGCTTTAACACATTTTGAAAAACAAACCAAAAGATTGGTTTTTGAAGTCCTTAATTTAAAATTGTTGTACTAGCTGTCTCCCAAAACTCTGTTTTAACACTTTCACTGCCAGCTCTAATGTTTAGTAAAGCCAAATTTTTAATAACTATAATGAAACTTATTAGGAATCTGTGAAAATAAACCTGCCAGAGTCATCTCTACCACTTGATTTTGTTATCTATTTCAAGTGTTTATTATTCAATTACTGTTTCAAGTTTGGACTATTTAACTGTTATTATTGTTATTAGCTGTTATCTCAACCACTTCATGTTTCTCTTGCTTTTTCCTTAGTCCTAACAGTAAGAATTTACAGATAAATAAAATCAGAATGGAGTGATCTGCAAATAATTTAAACCCCATTCATCTTAGAAATTTTTGTCTTTGGTAATTTTATTCTTGTTTTAGAAAAAATGGGGCAGAGATATATTTGACATAGTGTTTATCACCTATTTTTTAAGAACAACTGTGTAAGTTTGAGAGGACAACTGCTGTAAAATGTTTCCACATCCCTCTTAGAAAAAGATTTCATCAGCTCTGAGCCTCCTTTGTAGTATTTCTTTGTCAATTGTTTAGATTTTAATGTTTTCCATGTGTGACAGGTCTGGACTGTGGGCAACCCAGTTCAATACCTGGACTTAGTCACCATGAAGCCATGTCTGTGTGATATGTGCAAAACGGGGGTTTGTGTTGTCTTCCTGAAAAAAGCAAAAACTTCTCTGAAAGAAACATTTTCTGGATGACAACATGCACTGTGCACCAACACACCTACATATGATGTTGGCTTGCCTTCATTGATGCAGCAACAAACCTATTCCAGTTTCATGTCTTGATATGTTAATTTTGTACTATTTTCAGTAACGCATAAACCTTAAAAGGTTAGGAAATAATTACAGTCCACAGTCTTGTTTACATTTACACTGTCACAACATTTCATCAAACAGAAATGCACATGACAGTTTTATCAGCAAAAAGCTATGAAATATAAAGTTTTACATCCTTTTAAGATAGTCTTAATATCAAGTTCATATTTCTGCAGTTATATTTCCAGATAGAACTATGTTATATGCTGTTTAATTAGATGAAAAAGAATAATTAACTTTGCCTGGTTGATACAGTTTGTACTTGAAATGATTATGTATAGAAGAGAATAGAATTATCCTTTTTTTCAGGAGGGAAATTTGCATTTAAATTAGTTGCATTTTTAATTAATTAAAGTAGCCTTGAAGAATGTAATGGTGTTGTACATGTTTTGCTTACAAACTTGATGCTCAGTTTGAAATAAATATGTAGTGCGCATATGATGGCTTAAAGTGTTTAAAATCAAACATTTTGTACCAACATTATACCTTTTAGGAACGTCATTTAAATTTGTTTAATATTTTATTACTTATAAGAAACTACTATCCAAATACTGTAGCATTATGTATAAATTTATATCATGTCCCTGCTCACCTGTAGATTGAATTGTGCTGAGAATGCTCCGTCTTCCACATAGCTGATGTCGTTCTTGGTGAGGTTCAGGTAGGTTAGGTTGCCAAAGCGACTGAGTGAAGAATAATGAACCGCTCGGATCTTGTTCTCATTTAGCCTCAGATCAACAATAGTGCTGCAGAGAGATGTGTGAGGTTTGTAAATGCTTGGCAAAAAGTTAAATAAAGTATCTCTGTTACACTGTTGACCATCTTACCTGTTAATGTGGGAGGGGATGGCCTCATAGGGAGGCTGATTCATGCTGCAGATAGCCAACCACACAAAGCCTTTCTCCCCTTCGATTAGCCAACAGTCTGCTGTTACCATTGGCAGCCTCAACACTGACAGCAGGGCAAGCCAACAGAGGAAGGAGCTGGCTGTGGATGGGATCCCTGATGAAAAACCTCCGGGTGTCTTGTGTCTCAGCTGCCCTGCACTCTGGGCCATTTGGGATGTCATCGCAATAAGCACTGGAGAAAGCTGACCAGAGATGCTCACCATCTAACATTTATTCATGTAGACTAGCGCCATTGAAAAGAAATGGGGGGCTTGTTTCATATGCCTATACTTTGGGGTACAGTTATTGTTTTCTTCAGATTTGTCTTGTTGTGACTCTTTTAGGTACTGTTACAGTATGGCTAAAGTTTCTGTTTCTTTTTAACTTTTCAAACCATAAATTTAAATATGAGCAATATTAAACTGATGGACAAGATATTTCTAAGTAAAAATGAGAAAATAGGAAATGTCACTTTTCTGGCAGTATTTGTGTTTAAGTAAACACTATAATCATTTGATTATGGGGTTACATTAAATTTTTTATGTACAAATTGGCAAGTGAAAGTTGTCCTGGCGCCAGGTTGGCTGGTGTTCATGTCTTCTGTGGCCATCCGCATCTCTGATTTGATGGGCTCCTCTTCTCGTAATTCCCCACCACTGCTCTTTTGCCTGGTGTAAGGGCTCGTCTCTGGTGGGAAACAGAGAAAGAGATTGGAGGAGGGTGTCAGAAAGGGATCTCTAATGAAACATTGGATTATTTGTGAGATGCTACAAATGCAACCCCGATAAGAGTTGGCTATTCTCTCTTGTGTAACCATCTGATGCGACACACAAATTCAGAGCACACATGGATTCAACAAGCTCCTGCAGATCTTAGGAGCCTGTTGTTGCTATAAATTCACAAACACATTTTCTGCTCTTTTATTAGCCCCAGGGCCTCGATTGGCCTGAGCTAAGAATGGCCAGAGCTCTGATACTGTATCTAACTGATTTATATGCTCTAAATAAAATTCTTCCTGGGTAAAAAAAAAAAAAAAAAAAAAATAATAATAATAATAAAACAGCTAATATTTGATGGATAAAGAAAGACAGAGGGGAGTAAAAAAAAAAAGGCTGCTCACAGAGAGCCATGAAGACCAGGAGAGGGAAACAACTGGGTGTAGAAAAGCGGTGAGGACAGATGTTCAGGGGAGAAGTGGAAGATGTTACAAAGATTAAAGATTGAGGTGGACAGAGAAATGAGGCAGTCTGCAGAGGAAACTATTCTGTGAGAACCAGGATGAAAAAAACACAATGCAAGGTTCTTTGTTTGAGAAATTTGCAATAAAAAAGGCTCCTTCTTTTCTTTGAAAAGTCTCTCTTTTCAGCTCTAAGAGCACCAAACGGGAAGTGACAACAAAGAAAAGGAGGAGTGGTAAAGAGCAAAAGGTCCAGCCTCCCTGACAAGCATCTTTTGGCTGTGGCTCTCCTCATCGATTGCAGATGAACAGCAGGCATAGAGGTGCAGATTTGTCACCTCGAATCTGAGATGGAGGACAAATCAGATCAATATTTTTTGAGAATGGGATAAACTCTTCTGCTCTTTTTTCTCTGTTTATTCTTTCTTTTTTTGTCCTTTCAGAAAGCTGAAGTCCACTAGCCTCTGTATCTTGGCTCTAGCTATCGATGAGCATTTCAATTATCACTTCCTCTAAAGAAATGTGATGGGTTTCCAGGGTTTTCTTTCCTCCACAGCACTCAAAGCATTTGAGCACAGCGTTAACAGTCAAGGAAGTATCCTGTTCCTCAAATTTAGATATAACATGAACAATTTTTATTAATCGTGAGCAAATATAATGTTATCCTGTATTATCTGACAATAAAATGTTTATTTCCAGAACTAAAATGTTCAAAACCCTTGTTAATTTCCGAGTTTATTCCTAACTGAACAATTTTTACATAAATTAGTTAATATGTTGTTGAATAAATCATTTTGCATCATGTCATTAACATTTTTCTGCAAAAGCAAACATTGTCCATACAAATGTATTACACTACACATGACAGGTGAGCAACTACATGTTTCAGGGACTTTATAACTTTTTTTTTTTCCAACACAGATATTAAAGTGATTTTCATTTAGGGTTTCTGGAGCAAAACCTGTGAGACCCAGTTTAATCTCTCTGTATAAACATCAAAAGTTTACACTTGAACATGTGAATGTTTGTGTGAATGTGGATCTGGAAGGGCTTTCCCACCCAGTCAGCACAATCTATAATTGATGGTGAGACTTCCTCCCATATTGTCAAACAACAAACAACCCAATTAGACCAACAGAAAATGTATAGAAACTGCTGCCAGCCGCTCACACAAACAGGCAGACTCACGCTGGCACAGGAACAGTCTATTGTGCTGACCAAGGGTTAAGCTATGGTAAACAAATGAAGAACATGGGGTGTAGGAAGGATGCAGAGCTGGCAGGGTGACCAGCCAGTCGAGTTAAGATGCAAAGATGGCAGATTCCCACCTGAACTCTTTTTGCACCAACTGGGCAACTGATGTCAGCTAAAAAGCCACAAGACGGAAGCAGAGGAAGGAAGGCCAACAGAGAGATACATCTGCAGTTACTGGCTTGCACTCGTCCTCATTTTATAGTAAATACACTTGTAGTAGCCAACATGATACAGGCAGAAGGAACTGCTAAGAGGCTATCAGCCTCTTTTCCATTTTGCATCATTCATTGCTTTCCTTGCCTTGTTTAGGCGCGCTGTGTGTGCTCACACACAGCACTGCCTTAGCTGTGGAGAACAGCCCTGTGGACTATTCCACCACTCAGCATCATGACTGGCTTACTTTCTTGTCATGTCATGCTCAAACATTTATAGGGTACAAACCATTGTGTGAAGAGAGATATGAGGTGACTACAACCTTGCTTTACTGAAAGGATGGTGTCAGGACTTCAGTAGTTTTAGAATATATTGTGTAGGTTTTTCTGACCCACAAAAAAAGTGTTTTAAAAAACCTGGAGTAAAACTGAGCTGGAAGACAGCCCTCTGATACACAAAGATGGCAGTGCATTACCTCTCTCACACACTGTGCCAAACAGCAGGGTACTGAGCCTTGCTCTTGCACAAAAGCCCTCTTTTATTATGGCAATTCACAAGCCAAAAAATAAAAACCTTAATTGTTTTTCTTATTTAATAGATTTAGATGTCTTTAAACTGGATGAAAAATCATCATACAAACCCATTGATCACAATTTGTGAGGCAGCAGCTTGTTGGAGTATGAGAGAACATAATAAACAGGGTAGTTAATAAAAACATTAACATTTAGCACGCAATAAAACGTACATTTTTTGTCATAAAGCAGTACACATTCTGCATTTCTAAAATTCTGTTCTCCTAGACCTTTTCTGTATTACAGGATTATCCAATAATAACAGAAAAAGATCCACAGTATTACTTGGAGAGTTCTGAGGAGAGACTTAAAAAGCACAACAAAGAGGGTTAAAAGCAATAACAGATCTTGTATCCTGTAGCGGAGGCTAAACGTCCTCTTTTGTATTCTTTCGTCTTCTGCCAGGAAAACTGAAATTTTTGTTGCATTTGTTTGATGTTAAACACATTTCGGAGACATCTGCTTGAAAGTTGTGCTTTGATGCTAGTCCCAGAGAGATTATAAATAATACTTTCATTCAAAAAGTTCAACAGATGACCTTAGAAAGCTGCTGGGTATTGTACTTGAGCTGTGGTTGTCTACCTTTTTCAAAGTCATGACCCCCCAGAAAAACCAGAGAGCCATAGTTTAGCTGAGGGAAACACGTTTTTGGAGAGGTCAGAGGAGAAATGGCAGATTGGTTGGAGCTGAAAGAAAGTCTCCCACAGCTAAAATATTAAGCAAAACTGTGGTGAGCAGCCAAGCATCTCTGAAAGCAGAAGATGATGTCAGGTATGACCCCTGGACTGCTAAAAAAATGTAGTCTGGTCTGATGCGAACCAACTGTTGCCTTGTGTCAACAGTCTGTTGCTGCAGGAACCTTTTCCAGGAACTCTATCCATTTACTTAATGCTTACTGTGCTGATCATTTCTGATTGGCTGCACATTCCTCACATTTTATTCCACCTTTCTGTCTCAGTCACACTGCAAAAGCTATCTTAATCTGAGTAAAAAAAACACCTAAATTAAAATGATTCAGACTATAATCAAGTGAATTAATCTGTCCACGCAGAAAGATAATTACACTTGGTTAAAATTCCTGAAATAAGAAAACATATCTACACTTTAGACGTGTGAGAAACATCTTTAAAAAGTTGTGAAACGCTCATTTTAATCCCCTAATTAAAGTGAAAAAAATCCTCAAAACCACCCAGTAAATACTTCTCTTCAGTGTTGTTTCCTACGTTTGTCACAGCTGTGGCTGAAAATAACGACATTGTTTGGTAGTTAATTCTTCACACTTAAGATTACAACCACGCTGTTTGTAAATTAATTCACAATGTTCAAAGCTTTGGATGAACCCAAACTGAAAGAATAGCAGGAAGCTCCTTTTTGTCAAAACCAGACTTTATTTAATCTCCAAGTAGCTTTTTTTTTTTTTTAATTTTAGATAACTCATCAGATATATTTTATTATCTTTAGGCATAATTAAAATCATATGTGATTACAAGTCAGTGGAGGCCATAAGTCAACTGGACCCTCTGACATGTTCATGAAAGTAATTTGAGAGGACTTCATCAGGGTCGTTATCTTGCTGGAAGAGGCAATAACAAGGCAGGAGCACAAGTCACAAATTGGATCCTTAAATTTTATAACACCTTTTATGAATGTGTTATAAGTGTATCATCAGGAATTGTCTAAAACGTTTGTCAATTTTAAGAACTTTTTTTTTTTTTTTTTTTGATGGAGATTTTTTAATTTAATTTTTTTTTATACTTCAGATTCATCTCGTCTGTAATTCTGTTGTTTGGATTGTGTTCCAATCATCTTCTTGCCTGCCTGCTGTTTTTTAAGCCAATCAGTCTGATCTCTGTTCCTTAAAACAATCTTCTGATCTGTCGTTCACTCTCCAGGCTGCAACCTGCCTCCTAACTATCTCAACCTCCTCCTGATCCCAGAGGAGTTTTATCTGAAATGTCTGCCGTTCCTCCTCTACTCATCCAGACTCCACAGAGATGATGCATCGAAAACTAATCTCAAAATAAAATGGCTTCAAATTTAGCTCTCGTTTATTTATTTATTTAGTTATTTATTTTTACATCTTTTCAATTTATCTCTTCCTGAATGCAGAGATAAGGTGTTGCAGTCATGTCAAGGTAAAGTAGAATTTCAAAGCCTTTAATTTTTTGTAGAATCTATGCTACAGATACCTGAGGTAGTTTTGAGAGAAAATGGCGACTCTGCGTGTCGCTGTCATTCCAAATCAAATACTCAGTGAGCCAAATTTGGCTAACCCTGAAGTTTGTTTCTGATCATCAAAACTGCTTAAGTGTCTTGACGCTGGGAAAAGTTTTTCCCTGTATTGTTATGTAACTATATACACAAAACAACATCCCAACGTCCCTGTTTTGCTTTCATGGGACTGATGAGCAGCAGTTAGGGGATGGGTATCCTCCTGTGCAGGTTGTGACTGAGGCAGAAATATGAACACATTAATAAGAGACACACAGTCATATATGCATCGAGAGCCACGCACATAGAGGCATATGAAGAAATGCTCCCTGCAGATCCCCATCTCAGTGTGTAGTGGGGCGTCACACGCTCAAGCCAGTACTCTCATTACTATTCTAAACCATTGTGGAAAGCAGCAGCACCGACATAGCTGCGAGAAGCCATGATGATGGAGGTGAAGAGAAAAGATGAAAAGAAATGATCTATAATAGGACTGTATATATGTATGTGTGTGTTTGCCTGTAATTGAAATCCATACTGAAATGGAATTAAAGAAACGCCTTTTTAAAAAGAACTTTAATAATAATTATGTAAAACCTTTTCTCTGATTCTACTTGTTGCTGTGTGACACCAGAAAGCAGCATCATCTTGGTCAGAGGAAGCATGACATCTCTACAAGGAACGTTACTCAGCTGTCCTTACATGATAAATTATAGTTTCTTCTTTTATAAAACTTCGTAAACTCATGTAAGATGTACTTTTCCTTGAAAAAGTTACTGGTAAAAGCATGTACAGCAATGCTTACACTGGAATCAGTTTATCCAGTGGGTCAATGTCTTTATGTGCAATGTTATCTCATTGACACAGGGTCTAAGTTGGTCTACTGTTTGTAAAACTCATCTTTTCCCGCTGCATAACAGTGTTCATACTGTAAATTAAGTGGTTCAGGATCTGATAAGGTGGGCTATGTGTCGGAAAGTCGAACGTAGATGGTGAAAAACAAATCTACAGGTTCATTATGACATGTATAAAGAGAAACTTCACTCTTACAATTTACAACTAAGGAATGCAAGAAAGTCCTATTTCTCTGACATTAGCAAAAACTATCATAATGCTCAGGTCTTATTTGCTGTTGTTGACAGGTTAACAAACCCTCATGTGTCAGTAGCACCTGAACTCTGTTCCACCAAGGCCTGCAATGAGGTTGCCAAATTTTTCACAGAAAAAATCCAGAATATCAGACAAGCAGTTGGTTCATCAACAGCTGGTTCAACAGACATACTGTGTCCATTGAAAACCAGTTTAAGCACCATGACACAGTTTAATCCCATTAACAGCAAAGATCTGGGCGACATCTTATGTCAGCTGAACTCCTCCTCTTGCTGCTTGGACATCCTGCCCACAGGTTTCCTCAAAAAGGCCTCAAAGACTTGTATTGCTTTCTGCACCCTGCTGAAATGTTTTACGTAAAGCATTTTGAATTGTCTTGTATATGAAATGTGCTATACAAATAAATTTGCCTTGCTTTGCCGATGAAAAAAACGTTGACGCAGTGTAATAATAATAATAATAATGGATTAGATTTATATAGCGCTTTTCAAGGCACCCAAAGCGCTTTACATTGTGTGAATCCATTATTCATCCACTCCTCACTCATACCTGGTGATGGTAAGCTACGTGTGTAGCCACAGCTGCCCTGGGGCAAGCTGACGGAAACGTTGCTGCCAGTCTGCGCCTACGGCCTCTCCGACCATCACCGAACATTCATCCACACATTCATACACCAGCGATGCCAACACTGGAGGCAAGGAGGGTTAAGTGTCTTGCCCAAGGACACAACGACAGATGACTGCGGGAGCGGGAATCGAACCGCCGACCTTCCGATCATTGGACGACCTGCTCTACCGCCTGAGCCACTGCCGCCCCGTGTAGTGAATAAGTAATGCAAAAATGAAAAAGCTCTGGCTGTGCTTCTTAACTCTTAACTGGTCTGACTCCAAAATACCAACTATGAGACAGTAAATTATATAAAGCGGCTGCAAGAGCACAAACATTTTACATCTTTTGTAAAATAAACCTCCTGG
Organism: Melanotaenia boesemani; assembly: GCF_017639745.1. Lineage (NCBI taxonomy): Eukaryota > Metazoa > Chordata > Actinopteri > Atheriniformes > Melanotaeniidae > Melanotaenia > Melanotaenia boesemani. Next base: position 22,621,555 of record NC_055685.1, read on the forward strand.
TGGACTTAGCTCACCATCTGTATCACTTGACCTGTCACCAAGTGAAGTGGAGCAACAAAATGTTTTTTTGTGAGACAATATCGTGAAAAGTAAAAAGCTGTGATGCAGAAGTGATATTCAGTTTTTTTTTTCAGCACCGGCAGCGAGAAGAATCAAAAATTATTTTTAATAACTAATTCTAAAGACGAATATAAACACCATAAAATTAAATTAACTTAACTAATACATGTAATTAGCTAATACAGTAGACAGTAAATTAATACATTTAAAAAGGGGTGTGTAAATAAATGGAAGGGGAATATTTACACTCTTGCTTAGGTAATGACTGTGTGATGGACTCACAAAGGGCCAGTGACAACAAAGTAAAACAATAAGATTTATTAGGTTTGTGAGATGCACAAAGGCTGATGTTTATGAATGCTGGTTCTTGGATGAGTCTAAAAATAGATGTAGGTTAGTGAATTTTTGTTTGGCGGAGGTGATCACTTTCATGTATTTATTTAATCATGGCCATGGTGATTCTTCCTCAGGCTGAGATTCAGGAGGTTTATCCATGATGACAATCTCTCTGTGTGAGCACTGAGCAATGCACAGCCACAACACAAAGGTCAAGTCAGTGCAGAGTGGTAGCTGCATGACGAATGCTGGGCCTGGATATGCCCTCACAGCAGTCAGGATAAGAAAGGACTGAATTTGAGCTGGTCACAGGGACTTTAAATACAGTAAATAAGCTAAGCTGTTAAGTGCTGAACAAAAGAGTTGTCAAAGTAGTTGAACTACAATACTACCCAGTAAAATACTACAAAATGCTCTGCTCAAGTTTTGCTTGATTACTTTTGGTGTCTTATGTCCCTACACACTGAACATTATAATCCTTTAGTAATACAGTGGAAATTATCTTTTAAAAAAAGGGTCTTCCTAGATGATGATTTGTGGTCCAACCTTGCTGCATGCTGAGTACTGACATTTTTATTTCCGGACACCAGGGACATGTATAATCTCTGTGTTTGTTGTGTTTCATTTTAAGTTGATTGAAGCATGTAACCTGCACAAGAAAGTGTCCGATGTACAAGCAAAGATGTGTATTTGGAAGTAGGAGATGATCCATGAGATCAAACTTCACCATTGTTTTTTTTCCTAAGTGTCACTTTCTTGTGAGCTGGGAGTAACACCAGCAGTCGGAGAGTGTCAGTCATGGGAAATGCAGGCCCAGAGAATTAGCTTTGCTTTAAAGTTGTTTCTAAAGATGTTCTATGTGTGAAGGCATGGGCGTAGAATTGGTACATGTCCCTACCCTTGTCCAATATGAGCATTAGCTCTCAGAGTTATAAATTAATCTATAAAATTAATTTTAAATGTGATCAAAGACATAATATGGCATTCTGAATTGTTTACCTGACCTTCACATAATACTGTACAGACTTAAAAAGGCATTTTTGCTCAGAACAGATCCCTGTAAAAAAATGGACCATAGTAATTCTAACATAATTTTCAGTTAAAACTAGAACTATAATAATTATAATTTTAATAATAATCATGTCAAAATTAACATTTCCTCTAACATCACCAATTCAGGGCAGTTACAATGAGTCACAGTTATCACAGATAAATTTTCTTTAAAATGATTACAGCTACAAGAATGATGATGTAATTTATAGCAATGGTTTATCATTGTGTTTGCAGTTCTACCTCTTAATGGTCATATTTTCCTTCAAGGTTTCATTAAGCTGATTATTTTAAGCAGTGGTTTTCTTTTACTGTGTGAAAGTAAATGTTGGTTGATGAAAACTTCAAACCTTCTTATACTGTATGAACAGTACTGATGAGAAAACAAATATACCAACCAACGTTTTCATCTCATAAAATCACAGAAATCATTAAGAAAATTAAACCTGGATTCAGTTTAGTCAAAAAAACATAACAAAAAAAAAACACCCTGGCAGTCAATCACTATATAGAATATTTTGCATGGTAAACCTCAGCTTGTTCAGATGTCCTAGCCACTCAATTACATGATACTGAAAATAAATGTCTAGCATAAGTTCAAGATAACACTTATCTTCCTGGGGACTCTGTGGACCACCTTTATGTCACTACCAAAGTCAAAATCAAACTTGTGCCCTTGTATGAGACTCAAATTATCATTTCAGTTTTATTTTCTTGAAAGAAAGAAAGAGACAAAAGAAAAGAACAATAATAATAATTAATGAAGAATTTCAGGTCATCTTAATGTTCTTCTGGTCTGTAACTGCAAGGCTGATTGTATTTACGCTTTCTGGCTGTTCTGCAAACACTGTCATATGCAGCCTCTGTCATGCTGTATGTTAATTTGTTGGGCTATTTTAGGACTGTTACCAAATTATTTAGGTATTTATGTAACAGAGAAATATGGATCTTGGTAGTGAACAGTTCTTCCCTTTCTAGCTTTCAAGCCCTGACAGAGATTTTCATGACTTCATCGTGTAAATTTTTACGCTTTTTAAGGCTTGAAAATGTAGAAGCTCATTTCTTAGCTGGAGTTCAAAGCTTTCATCGGAGCTGCGTGAGATGAGTCCATGAGAGTTGTCAATGCTTTGAATGAGTTTGAAATTTTTGGGGGGATTCTCAGCTTGTGTCTTTTCTTTCTCTTTGTTCTCCTGTCTGCCAAAAGATAGAAAGCTATTCCCTCTCTGTCTTATTTATCATGATCTTAATCCAGGGTTTATGGTTGGTCAGGTCTCTCGTACAGGTTTTGGACTACAAGAGGTGCAACCTTGTTAAATATTTATTTAGCTTAAAATAATAGTGAATTCCTTTATCTGTTTCTACAACATAGCTTACTGATTTCCCAAGACATGGGGGTGTCAAACTGTGGCCAAGCCTATGAAGAATTAATGTTTTTTCAGCGTCTCGGGACTTTGTATCAAACCATCTTACACAGGCTGTTCTGGGCAGCAAAGTATTCCTCCCCTAGTGTGTTTACGTTCACACACAACAAACAGAGATACTTTACAGGGAACAAATGACACATGAGATTTGTGCAATCAATGAAAGTGAGTCATCTGGATTAGATTAGATTACAGGAAAAGGCTAAGTGAAGAGGAAAGGAAGAGGAAGAGGGAGACAGGAGATGTGGGAGTGAAACGGAGGAAGATCAAAAAGCTGCTCGCGCTGAGGCTGCTTCATCTGCACTTCTCACAACTAGGATACTCATGCAAATGTGCGTCTGTCTGTCGCCTGCATGATTCAGAGACATCCATGAGAATGTAATTTGTTTTGACTCTCAGCCTCACCCATCTCCTCTTGTTGGTTAAGAGTGATTGACTTGCAGAAATAAGGCTTCAACATCACATGACATCACAAATCCCTGAGGAGGGATATGAAAGCCTATGTCTTCTCACCCCATTCCCCCTTCCACTTTTTTTAGGATGGCTGGGGTGGGGATGGGGGTTTAATGAGCAGGAAGGAGGGGACGCTGAGTATAGTGATGAAGGGAGGGGTGGGAGAGTTTGAGTGTTAAGCTGACATCTTGACTTGGGGTGATGGACATTTCTGTAAGAGATATGGAAACACAGTGTGTGAAGGACATTTCTATTATAGAAATATTCCTCTTCCTCCTCCAGCCTGTACTGTAAAGGGTATCAGCTGGGACATAATAGGGGAAAAAAATCCCATCCTTGCAAGCTGTTTTACTTTTCTCATCATGGTATAATGTGTTTGGCTTATCTGTCTTCCTCGTTCTTTCCATGGCCGAGTCCCCCGTTACGTGTATATGCTTTTCTCTGTCTTTGCATGGTAGGGGTTCTGCCAGAACAATAGGCAGTTCAGATATAAATCTCCTCCATCAACCCTGCAGCGGTACACTTGTCACTCCCCTGCAGAGTGAAGTGGACATATGAGATGCCGTGGATGAACCTCTGTGGGGAAGCATTGTATGGTTATGTAATGCGTTTAGTATGCAGGGAGGCGAGCAGAAAAAGGGGAGGGCAGGGAAAAGATACGACACAGAGGTGGAAAAAGTCAGAGCTACATGACAGAGGGTTGAGGAAATAAAACTAAGAACCAGAGTGGTGATATGCCATATCATTTTGTTACCTTTGACAAAGAGGCCGTGAGTTAAATCAAACATTTCAACGATGACCTTAAAATGTGGCTGTGAAGTGCAAGTTGGGGTGGTTGATGGTGTACGTTTGGGTGGTTGATGGTGTTAAGCTATGCAAAATAATTACATACACACACAAACACACAAGCATTTTGTCAAATGTAATTAACTCTATCAACAGATGGAACATCATGGTAACTTTTCTTTGTAAACTGCAATTTAAGGCCAACAATGTAGCTTCAGCCACAACCACATGAACTGAAAAATGTCTAAAATAATCAATGGTTTATGTTTATTTAACTGACTCTACTTAGATGAAATGGGTTACTTTAGGATGTTATATACAGTTTTTTCTTAGCCCTTTTAAATTTTGTTCCTTTTACATAAATTTCACATAATACAGGAGGCTAATTATCAACAAGTTAATAACTTTACATATAAAAAATAAAAACAGCATCCTGGACTGGTTGAGTCTTTAGTGAAGAAGAGGAAGATTTTATTACTTTGTATAACAAAGCATTCAACAGAACAACTGTCACAGCCTCAGCTAACTATAGAGAATACTGAACAGACTGAAGAAATACTCATGAAGCAATCTCTCACTTGAAAGTGAGGGGCTTGATGCCATCAACCACCCTACTTTGCCCTCTTATAAAGTATTTGTGAAATGTCAGTATTATGATGGAAGCTGGATCACATTAGAGAGTGGTGGAAACAAAACATACTGGACAATTTTTTAGCCTTTTTCTGAATCAAGGCAGGAATTTTCCATTTTTTCATGAGATCATGCCGCTTGTCAACATAAAATTACCAAAGTACTTTCGATTTAATCATCCAAGGTGCAAAATTTCATTAAAATATTGAGATTACATGGAAAAATCTCTGTGTTCAATAATTTATGCAGCTCCATGTTTATTTCAGCAGAACAAACCCCATCTCTTTGGTAGAAAACTACAATAGCTTGGCTCCAGCAGGAATCACAGAACATTTCAGGCTCTAAACTACAGTAACTGGTCCCATCAGCTCCTACTTGTTATTTAGTTTTCTTAAAAGATAAGTGATGTAATTTAATGGCATAATCCTGTCACAATATGTTGATTTGATATATCTTGCAAAATATAATAAAACCTTTCAGTAGCAATCCTTTTGACACATCTTTGAACTATTTTCAATTAAATGTAGCTTTAAATGTTTTGTGATATAGTTTGCTGTGTTTTTGGTCCCAAAATGGCTTTTTTTTTGGTTTTTTTAAACAAGATTTTTGAACAGCAGCATTTTGAACATGTGTGAAATTCAGCTAAATTATTCTCAACAATTTTGTGCCACTTTAATCTTTTTGTGATCTCAAAAAGCTGTTGTGGAAAGAACAGATGGATCAGTTCCAACTTTGTTGCAGAGATTTGGTCAAGGTCAGTTTCAACATGTTAGTACCACTGTGCACAAAGCCAGGTCCACAAAGACTTTGTTTTTCTAGCTTTGTGTTTAACTGTGTGCACCAGGCCTTGAAATGATCCAACAAAAAGAAACAGACTGAGCCATTCTTTTCATTCAGCATCGGTGGCATATACCATTGATGTATGGCTGTATGTCTTCAGTTTCTTGCAACTAGAATCCACGTGGTTGGAATTACGTACTCCGACCAACATACAATATTAGTTAAAAAACATTGTGTGTTTGTGGTTTTTTTTGTGCACTGCATCCTTTAATTATGAATTAATTTGACACTTAAAACATGTATATGATGCAACATTAAGCACTCCATTGCTCAGCAAAAGCAAAAAGAACCAAGAGACTCCAGACTCTGTGGTATGAAAAATATGTTAGAAAATTACCACATCACCTGACATAGCACTTCTCCAAAAGCTGCTCCACTCCAAACAGACTCACTCACTCAAACACATGCATTCACAGGCCTACACAGAAAAACAAACACATACACAGGTGTGATAACTGTGTGTATGTGTGTGTAGACTTTGTCTCTAAGCAGGCAGTAGGCCAAAGAGGGTTTTAACACACTTAATGGGATTTCACACTCTGAAGTACACACTCATACACACTTTCGGACACACACTAATGTTGAAGACATACATGTCTGAAAGCTGTTTGTGATTCCAGACAAAAAAAAAAAAAAAAAAAAAACACACACGCAAACACCCACACACAGATGCACGCTCTCTGATATAAAGGGATTTGTCAGGCTCAAACATTGTACACATGCAAAACTAATGGACTCTGGTATCCACTCAGAAACATTACTCATTTCCAACAGACGTAGCTTTACACACCTGCCAGAGTGCAGAGACAGAAACACAGCCACCATACAACTCTGCCATTATTTGTCTGTCCATGCTGCTGTGGTCACTCTGACCTGTTTCTCTCATGGAAATGTTAAAGTGGTGCTCTATGTAAGGTCTGCCTCTTGGGCTTGAATTCTGGCTTTGAGAGGTTTGAAAAAAGTCTTTTTTTTGTGTGTAAAGGACAACTGCACTAAGTTCCGTTTATAATATACTACACTTGAAGCATTTATTGAGTTGGAGTCATTTGCTTTAAATTACAGCTATGGAAGTTAAAGCACCACTGCTGAACATGGACAGATTTTCTCACCGATGTGCTGCCTAACGACAGCTAATTCAGCATCTGTCTTTTTTCCTGATCCTCTTTCCAGCCAATAAAAATCAATTAATGTTAACTCTTGTCTCTTGGTCTGTAACTTTCTCTCTTTTATTTTTCTCACTTACTTCTATAATACCTATTTGGGTTTCTTTGCTGAATTGGTCTCATAGTGCTTTCAAAACAGCCAGGGTGTTGCTACCCAGTTGCTAACGTGTCCCAGGGTGCTGTAAAGCAATGCAAGGCATGTACGTATACAACTTAACTCAAAGTGCTTTCCATAAGACATTAAAACCATTACAGCATAGTACAACAGAAACATTAAATAGTAGAAATAAAACATCCTAAAAGTATAAAAGAAATAAAATAGAAACAGAACAAGCTAAAATAAACAAACAGAAAACAGAACACATACAGTATATAAAACAAACAGATGTCAAAGGGAAATACTTCATCATCATCTTCTTCATCATCTCCATAATCACCATCAACACCATCATCGTCATCACAAATACATTAAAAAAGACAAAGAAAAATGTTATATATTAATTAAAAGTGGTGGCAAATAAAATAGTTTTAGGACCCAATTTAAAATAACTAAAGTTTGAAGCAGACTTCGGGTTTTCTGGTAGATTGTTCCAGATATCAGGCGCATAAAAACTAAACACTGAATGCGGTTGTAAAATGATGCACTGAGATGAAAAAAGGGTTGTGAAGTGTGGTTTCTTAGCTTCTAGAAGCAGCAGGGTAATGGCAGCTCCAGAAATGTACATAATTAACATCACTGTGCCATTAAAATGAGTCAACAGCACAGAGTATTAAAGTCAGAAAGTTCTGTAGTTCTACTTTAACAATGCAATAACACAATCACACTTTAAATGGACAAAAGATATCGCTATTATACGAGTGATTTAGATCCCTGATCCCGCCTCCATGTTCTAGTTGTAGATGGCGATGCACCACATTTGTTGCCAACTGCTATAAAGTCTTTCTATACTTTTCAAACCAGTAGGTTTAATTACCACATTATATAGCATTAAATACAAACACAAACCAGGAGGAATGTGTAGGATGGTGGAAGACTGTGCCATCTGAATTATTTTATAGTTTTTATTGAATCTTTAATCTATGGATTAATCAATTTATTTTATATCCCAAGTGGTTCCTGTAGGAATCTGAGACGTCTACACTGAGTGAGTAAGAGCGAGACAAAGATTTCTTAGTAATAGAAAGCTGAGCTTATGTCCTCTGTTAAGTGGACCGTGTTATGGGGCTGTCTGAAAACTTCTACAAAGTTTGACTATGGAACTCCCCAGACAAATTACCATGGCCACATACCATAGCTGACAGACAAAAGCATCTTTTCCTCCTGATTTCTACTGCTGTGTTATTCTTATAGACAAACACACAAAAAACATACACAGCCAGCAGCAGTGGAATAATCATCACTCAGACACCTCAAGCTGTTCATTTCCTTCCTGTCCTGATACATGCAGCCAACTGTAAAATATTATCAAAGTACCATCAGTGTGACTGCTGAGCACATGAGAAAACACACAGCTCCACAGACACACATAGAGCTAAACCAAACAAACAAAAATCACTTATGACTTCCTAATCAAGACATTGTGGTTAAATGTGTTTTAAGTACTGACTCAGTAATACGTACATATTTGTTTTGTTGCATGATTGTCAGGTTCGTTTCTCTAACTCAACAAGTTTGTGAGTGACACTCAAACCTGGAAACTGAACACAAAGAAAATGCTGCTCACGAGTTTTCTTAGTTGCTGGCTTAGTGAGAACATTGAGTGGGAAATAGAATGTAACTAATGGAGCACCATGGTACAAACCATGGTACAGCTTTTTCTTGTGTTCTTCTTGGGGTCGGCAGGTTCGGTCCTAGAGAGCTGCAGTCCTGCGAGTTTTTTCGATGTTTCCCTGTTCCAGCACATTTGATTTAAATGAAGACTCACTGAGCTGAACTTGATAAGCTGTTGGATCTATTTATTTATTTTGGACTGCTGCTCTCTAGGACTTAACTTGCCTACCTCTGTTTTAATTAATCTGAACATAATACATTCAGCTACATGTTGCTGAAAATGGGTGTATTTGGAGGAAAAATTCAGTGGCTCTAGACACAGTTATAAGTCAAATTCTGGTATAAGTAGCTATGAGTTTAAAATAGAAAAACATTGCATCAGAAAGCATTATGAAGCAGGTGCTTTCGTTCTTAACTTTGTGAGTGATTCAGAAAGAATGGTGCGTGGTCGAGAAACTCAGGCAGATTTCCTTTTCTATACAACAAAAGCACCAAAAGCCACCAATTCAGCAGAATACAATAAGGTTTGCCTGGGAAGGAGTTGTCTCAACCTTCTACTTTTCCTCTTAAAGAACCACCCTTAAATATTCTGTCATGCCATCTCATTTATCCTGTGAGGCTCTGAACCTCAGGAACGGAATCATGGATCAGCATTTCTAACACAAGCACCTTTACTGTGTCTCACAGTTGGGTACCTGCTGCTAGTCATTAAATTTCAGCATATTCACATTATCTACTTCTTTAGTGGTGTTATACCCAAACTGTTTAAATGTTGAAAATCCAAAAAACTTTAACAGCAACATATGATAACCCCACGAAGGAGAAAACAAAACACAGTGTGTTGCAGTGTGTTAACTTGATGCAGGCAGTAAGAATAAACAGCAGATGTGCTGTGTGAAACTTTCTTATTTAGATAATGAGGTTAAAATAGGTTTTTGCAGTTTAGTGTCAGTTCTTTTGCAGGCTTGATTTGCAGCTATGGGCTTGCCATTGCAACCACAGCCTATGGTCTACCATAGTTTTTCCATAGTTCTTCGCATGGTTTACCCTTACACTTTATAAATTTGTGCACTGGCATTTTACAATGCTGAACACAATGTCACCATGGGTGAAGATAAACCATTGACATATTTTATAAAAATCTTTGCTGGATCAATTGTTTTAACAGGGTAAACAACATTGAGAAGCAGATAAACATTGCAGGTACGAATACCAAAACAACACAGCAAATGTTGAAACAGATTAAATTGCATTTAGTTTGAGTACTTCTCTGATGCTACTCGGCCTTGACATTTAGTTGGACAACTTGTTTGCAGGTTTGCACAAAAATCCACTTCAGTGCTTCTTTGACTCTAATCAAACATCTCTAAACTCTGAGATCAACCAGTTTACAGCAGCATCCATCATTCTCTGTGTTGACGGATCTAAATTCAGTAATGTCTTATGTATGAAGTCTTAAATCTTTCCCAAGAATTTTACAGTATAATTTTTGTCTGCTCTCCACTAAACTGCTCAAATTCTTCATTACAGTAGCTGCAGGGCTACAGTCTCAATGTCACAATGAGACAGAGGATAACATGTTTACACACAAACACAATTAAGCTCAGTGTAGAACATTAGCATGCCTTTGTGGTTGCTCTTGTGAGTGTTGTGTGTCAGCAGAAATTCTTTGCAAGGTAAACATACAGTATGCACAAAAACACAAAGACCTTAAAGAGCTTAATTTAGTCTGAATCTGTCCGAGAGTGTTCACTCTAAGAATAAACAAGTGGATTTATTTGATATGTTAAACAAGTTTCTTATTTCTTTCAAAGTATACTAAATGGCTTTAAAAAGTATTGGGCCACATTTAGATTTTTATTATGTCATGTGTTTGCTGAAGCATTGTTTGAATAAGTTTATGCAATATCACCTTCATGTTCTTGGTTCTTCTTCCTGGTACCTAGCTGCACCATGCTGGACAAATCCTCTGCTTTGCCTGTTATTCAAGACTGATACACCCGTTACTTGATGCAGTGATAATTTGCTTCTGTGTCAGATATCAGTTTTACTTTTGACTTTATTGGCTGTAATTCTCATATTCTCATATACAATTCTCATAATACTACCCTTGAGCAGACTGTTTTTCTGCCATCATAATACATCTGGCTGTAATACAAATCTGTACTCCAGTTTGATTTTTGTGCACATGGCATGAAAACCTGGAATCAGGTTCCCATCCTATACGTCCTGTACATACCATAAGAGGGTACTGTTACAGTTAAAGCTGTCACAATTCGCTGCTTGCACGTACAACAGGGCTGGGCTTTTTTAAATCTGGGAATTCTGGCTTCAAAACACATAAAATATTCATTTTTCTCATAAAATAATCAACGTTGTATCCGATTAATGTTAATGTTAGGATACGAATGATGCACACGTACTTTAAACAATCCCATTTTCGTGATCTCAAAGCACAAAAACTTGAGGATAAAGTCTTAATTTTTTTATTTCATTCCTATATTGATGTGCTGATGCTCTCAGTCAGTACATACGAGAGTCGGAGTGGGTCTGTGTTGGAAATGTGTGTCTGGATAATGGCGAGACCATGATTGATGGAAAGGTTAATCATTTCAGACAGATGGTATGTGCTGTTAAATCAGCATTGGGTGAAGTCAGAGTCTGTGTGCGTGCATGTGATGTGTGTGTGTGTACATCAAGGCATGCATGTCTGCTTAAGCTGTAATGAGTGGGTGTTTGCCACTTGATTGGCTGCGAAGAGAGGGAGACAAGCCAAGTCAGCCAACATGAGAACCAGCAGCCTCATTATTTTCACAGAAACAGAAACAGTGTATCCACCACCTAACTTAAATGGTGTGTGTGTGTCTTGAGGAAGGCTACTGTGACTTGAAACTCAAGGCAATCCGAGGTCAACACCTCATCATACCAGAGCTTCATTCAACTCCATACAAATCTACTGCGAGCATGCCAAGGTCGCTTCATTGAAACTGTGATTTCAGGGGTGTGATTGAAATGACCCTACTTGGAGAGGACGTGTGTGTATGTGTGTGTAACAAATCAGATGAGACTCAGTGAACCTTTTGTCTAAATCTCATAAAATCTGTTGACCTAAGGACATCTCTTCACTGAATTGGCCAATAAAAAACTGTCATTCACGCCAGAGTGCTCACACAGTCAACACATGTACGGTTTTAATCCACAGCTTGTGAGCTGCTGAGGACATGTATTACAACTCAAACACTCCCATTTGTTTCATACATTAAACATGATTCTGTGTAAACAAGCAAGTCAAAGCAATCGCTTGGTGAAAAATGAGTTATTACATTCCATAAACACTGAAGACAAGGAAGAAGGCTGGAAGAGGGAGGAAAAGATATATGAACCAGCCGCCGAAATATACAGTAGAAATGTATTCACTGCTTGATTTTTTTCTTAATTTTTCAAAGAGCAAAGACTCTTGAATAGGCTCAGTAATCTGTAATTTCTTTGTCGATTCCCCCATAATGTGTGAGTGGGTTCTCTGTTATATTTTTGTGTGTTTTCTGAAATGTGTTTCCAACCTTGGCATTGTTGTTGCTTCTATCTGGTTTTGTTGAGGTTTTTTTGTCTGTTCAGACACAACAAACTGTTAATAATCTGATTGACTAGTGTCGTATTCCAACACTGCCGCTGTCTTTGTTATGCCCACTTCCTCGTGTTCTCTGCATTGGGTCTCTGCCTTTGAATAGTTAGATAATGTGTATGTATTAAAGGGGTCATTCGGCACCATTTGGATCATTAAAATGCCTGCTGCTCTTTTAATACCACAACTGAATGAGACACATACAAAAATTCAGAGGCTGTTGAAGCTGCACAGCTTGATCTGCACATCTGATCAAACAAGGGCCATAAAAAGAATAAATTGCTCAAGTAATATTTCTATTAAATCTCATTAGATGTTAAATCCAAAGCCTGGTACACACATGATTTTTTTAATCTTGTGAGACTTTTTATCTGGTCAAGACCTCACATGTGAAGATAAAAAAAAATCAGTTATGATCTTACTCTGAAAATGTAATCATGGAACAACACACACATGACGATGCAGTCCAGCAACTCAAATACAATCTAGTCCTCCGAGCCGGACAAACGTTGAAACGTAGAAGAAGAACCATAGCAATAACCGGCAAAAAACAAAGAAGAAGAAACATAGTAACAATCAAAAAACACAACACACAGCATGGAAGGGGATATATAGGACGAGGGAATGATGGTGGTCTTGGGACTATTGTTAACAGAAAAAGCCAGAACTGAACAAAATAACAGACTGGAGATGGCGTGAACACGGACGATATTTACTTCCTTGCTCCCCAGCCAGCTCGCTCTCTGATTGGCTACATTCAGTGCCACGTCACCACCCACGCAGTCACAATGCACGAGTCGTCGGCCTTCTTCAGAAATCCCCACTGAAATATTAAACATGTTCAATGTTCCCAATTGTCAGCGACGACCCGTTTCAGAGCAGATGATCGGGACAAATCGGCTCATAACACACCACAGACCAAACGATGATTGGACAGGGAAATCTCACAATGATCGAGCGTTTGCCGTCCGAGGTTGGGAAGAGGCAAAATCAGGACAAAAACAGCCCAAATATTGTTATGTGTGCACCAGGCTTAAGATGTTTTGTATGACCATTTTCCAATATTTCAACCAGAATAGTTTATATATTTTTAAAAATAAACCCAGCTTTGTTTAACTTCAATGCATCATAGAAATTATATTCTTCATAGTTTCTACTTGTATTTAGTTTATGTTTCTTCTTAATTCAGCTTTGACAGCCTTGGAAATTGTGATTTTGAACAATAACCACTTTACATACTACACCAGCACATTTGAAAAAAAAAAAGCTGCACTTATCCTTTGAAATCCTTGTCAAGATTTCAAAATGCAATCCACTGTAACCGCGGTAACACAGACCACTATAAAGGGTCTCCTGCTGAGCATTATAAATCCGTCCTTCAGGATCTCAATACTGCACACACACTTACACACACACACACTGAGACACACACTTGCTTCATGTGCCAGTAGACGATCCTGGTCTTGTAGCAGCAAATGACCTTGAAGTTAAACAAGTAGCTATTTAACACACACACACACACACACACACACACACACACACACACACACACACACACACACACACACACACACAGTATATATATATATATATATATATATATATCCATGTACACTCACCTGTTTTAGTTATCAGTAGATGTGTAGCCACAGACCAACAGACTGTGTAATGTGTTGAGCCTCTTTGACTGTAAAAACACAATACTCTTTTCTACACACCCAAACATATATTTAATATGTGTATTGAGAGCATAAGTTAATCCATCCACAGAATGAATGCTGGGGCCATTGTCAGGCAAGAGGTAAGGTACGAAAAAACATGGATAGGACACAATTCCAAAACAGAGACCAAAACTAGCATTCACTCTCACAATCAATTTAGCAAATAAATAAATAAATAAAAATAAAAATTAAAAACCACCAAAATAAGCCTTATTGTCATGCAGGATAAAAAGTGGCTTGTGCCTGTGCTTAGGGAGAAAAAAAACCAAAAAAGCAAATGTACATTCATAAGGCATTAAGTTATTTTGTGTAAGCATGGGGAAGAATACAAAGAAAATAGCTACTGTAAATATGGAAATTAGACATTGTGCATAATTGTGTTTTTTTCTAGGAACATGAAACGGGAACATATTTTCCTGGCTATTGGGTTATTTCATCCTTGTGGGTACACACAGTTTTAGTTCACCAAAACTGCTGAATCCACACAGTTTTATGTATCTGGCCTCAGGTTCTTTAGCTGTTGATGATCCACTGTTTTCACCAGTTAGTCACTGACTTTTTTTTATGCCTTATAGCTACAGAGGAGGTTTATGTCACAGTGTTTTTCCATTTTGTTCTGTTTTATCTTTTTATGTGACTTCACTTTTAATACTTAATTACTGAGATTGCACCAAACAACTAATTTGTGCCCTAATATACTGAAACCTTTAGCTATAAACTCATGGTGCATACAGGGTCATATGACAATTCAGCATTGTTTTTCATATTTTCTTATATTGTTATATTGTTTTTCATATTATTTCATATTATACACCATTACACTTGATGTAATGCTTTAACAAGATCCACTGCTGCGACTCTGGTTATGGTTTTAATTTTTTCTGCCTTTGAAAATCCAAAACCCTTCAAACCAATTAAATTAGCCTGAAACACAGAAATACTTCATTAGATGAAGAGAAGAATTTTCCTTCATGAATAACTATTTAGTGAAACATTGCCGAGCACTAATTTCCTCTATATCTATTGTAGTGCTGCACATTATTGCACAACTCACCTTCTTTCTGTACCACGAAAACAACACCTTCACAGCTTATTTCTTGTTCTCTCTGCTGCAGATGAAAATTGCTTTGGATTTGAGGGCTTATTCTATTAGTCACTCTTAGTAAAATCATACACAGGAGAAGCTTCAATATGTTTGTATGTGCTGGATGGAAAAGACTTGACTAGGCAGCAGATTTACTGCAAGTTTTCGATCATTTTGCATAATCCTAGAAGACGTCTGTCTAAATCTGTTAGTCCTGCCTATAAAATTTCACATTTGAAGAATTCCAATGAGTTGCTTAAGGAGCAGACATGTGAAGGGACATTTGCAATCACATACAGTCATGGACAAAATTGTTGGTACCCTTCGGTTAATGAAAGAAAATATCACAATGGTCACAGAAATAACTTGAATCTGACAAAAGTAATAATAAATAAAAATTCTATGAAATTTAACCAATGAAAATCAGGCACTGCTTTTCAACCATGTTTCAACAGAATTATTTAAAAAAATAAACTCATGAAACAGGCCTGGACAAAAATGATGGTACCCTTAACTTAATATTTTGTTGCACAACCTTTTGAGGCAATCACTGCAATCAAACAATTCCTGTAACTGTCAGTGAGACTTCTGCACCTCTCAGCAGGTATTTTGGTCCACTCCTCATAAGCAAACTGCTCCAGTTGTCTCAGGTTTGAAGGAAGCCTTTTCCAGACGGCATGTTTCAGCTCCTCCCAAAGATGCTCAATACGATTTAGGTCAGGGCTCATAGAAGGCCACTTTAGAATAGTCCAGTGTTTTCCTCTTAGCCATTCTTGGGTGATTTTAACTGTGTTTTGGGTCATTGTCCTGTTGCAAGACCCATAACCTGCGACTGAGACCAAGCTTTCTGACACTGGCCAGCACATTTCTCTCTGGAATCCCTTGATAGTCTTGAGATTTCATTGTACCGGCACAGATTCAAGACACCCTGTGCCAGATGCAGCAAAGCAGCCCCAGAACATAACAGAGCCTCCTCCATGTTTCAAAGTAGGGACAGTGTTCTTTTCTTCATATGCTTCATTTTTCCATCTGTAAACATAGAGCTGATGAGCCTTGGCAAAAAGTTCCATTTTTGTCTCATCTGTCCATAGGACATTCTCCCAGAAGCTTTGTGGCTTGTCAACATGTAGTTTGGCTTTTTTATGATTTGTTTTCAACAATGGTGTCCTCCTTGGTCGTCTCCCATTAAGTCCACTTTGGCTCAAACGACGACGGATGGTGCGATCTGACACTGATGTTCCTTAAGCTTGAAGTTGACCTTTATTCTCTTTAAAAGTTTTTCTGGGCTCTTTTGTTACCGTTCGTATTATCCGTCTGTTTGATTTGTCATCAGTTTTCCTCCTGCGGCCACGTCCAGGGAGGTTGGCTACAGTCCCATGGATCTTAAATTTCTGAATAATATGTGCAACTGTAGTCACAGGAACATCAAGCTGCTTGGAGATGGTCTTATAGCCTTTACCTTTAACATGCTTGTCTATAATTTTCTTTCTAATCTCCTGAGACAACTCTTTCCTTTGCTTCCTCTGGTCCATATTGAGTGTGGTACACACCATGTCACCAAACAGCACAGTGACTACCTGTAGCTTATATATAGGCCCATTGACTGGTTACAAGATCGTAGACACCTGTAATGCTAATTAGTGGACACACCTTGGATTAACACGTCCCTTTGGTCACATTATTTTCAGTCTTTTGTAGGGGTACCATCATTTTTGTCCAGGCCTGTTTCATGAGTTTATTTTTTTAAATAATTCTGTTGAAACATGGTTGAAAAGCAATGTCTGACTTTCATTGGTTAAATTTCATAGAATTTTTATTTATTATTACTTTTGTGAGATTCAAGTTATTTCTGTGACCATTGTGATATTTTCTTTCATTAACCGAAGGGTACCAACAATTTTGTCCATGACTGTACATGCAAAGACAAGACATCAAAAAAATCTACTATTTATGCAATAATTTCTGTTGTGCCAAAGCATGTTTGAACTTTTACATCTGGTACCATAACCATGTAAAAAAACAAATTTCTGATGTGTGTGAGAGGGAAGAGTAAACGTTTATACCACAAATGGTCAGCTACACCTTTTATTTATCTGTTTGTCACACTGATTATCTTATTTGTTCTTTCTTTGTTGGCTGAACTCAGTGGATTGGAGGCAGTTCCGTTTCAAGCTATGCTAGCCCTTCATACAAACACATACCCAAACATTTCCCTCTTTCCTGTTCCTTATAGTTTGTCGGTGTACAAAGTGAGCCACTTCATATTTTCACTGGTTTCGTTTGTTTTAGATTTTGTTTTACTCGTGTTTCCTGTTACTACAGTTGCCACCTGTCACATCTCGGAGGCGTCGTCGCAGCATGCATGCTGCAGACAAGCATGCTGCAGACATGCACCTTGTGTTAAAGCGAGAAGAAGTTATGTGTCTGATTTTGATCTTCTTTTAGTTGTCAGAGGGCTCTGCATCAACTTCTGTCTTTTGCTCTGTCTGCCTCTCTTTCTACACCTGTCACTGTCACATTGCAGAGAGAAATGAACCATTCGGATGGTGGCAGGATCGTTTCAGAACATTTTTTTCTAGCATGCAAGTGTTATTGCTTTTGCTAAGAGACAGTCAGGATCTCTTTTATTTTGAAGAACTGTGTTAACAAATGTATGAGACTATATATCACTGATTAGGAATCAGAATCACACTTTCATTGTATTGCTGTTGAGCACAAAACTCAGGGGATGCTCCTGATGACCTTCACAAGTCATGTTTTTTCCTTTTTTTTTTTTTTTTTTAGCCTTTTGCTGCTATCGGGCGCAAACCTCCTATTTCCAAAACTGACATTTTTCAAAAAATGAAAAAAAAAACAGTATGGTTTTGTAATAACTGGACACAATGTCGTCAAACTTGGTATTGTGTTTTACATCATAAATCCTTGGTTAAATATTTGTAAAACAACAGACAGACATAAAGGGTGACCAATAGTACTGATTTATGAAGGAAAACAAAAATTATGAATTTTGGACATAGGAGTTTTTTGCCCGACAGCAACGCTTTGTTGTTTGTTCAATTTCATAAATGCCAAAAACTTTAATCACTCATGTAGAAGAGCAGGGAGATGTGGAAATGACTGCATGGCTTGTTCATAATGCAGTTAAATAGCACACCTGTCTTAACCCCGGCAGATCTCTAGAGTTTAAAGAAGAGAGAGAGAGAAACAAAGCCTTAACTAGACCTTTTAAAATAATTTTTATTCAGGAAATTGTCTTGACTGGTTAATTTTGACAGCAAATGGGAGCAAATGAGCTTTATTTAAGTATTATATTATTACATCTTTAAACTGAACAGAACATTAAATACATTCTTTTTTCAGGAAGAATTTTTTTTATTCAAGCCCGAGCATGCTGTTTTTCAGTGAAGCTAAAAATACCTAAAGACTGTCTTCTGTAGAGAAAAAGTGATAATCATATAGTCTAATAATGTGATATACCAGGAGGGTGTTGGTTGGTTTTTCTGACTGTGCAGTGGGTGCTCACTGTATTAAAAAGACTAAATGATTTGTTAAGAGGAGAAAAGTTTTCCATTCATTTAATCACAACCTACAAAAACTGATTCTGACCTTATTTTTCATCGAGCATCAATTAAATGATCTCTTTCTTATCAAAAGTCCCAATTTTTCTTTCAATTGTTTAATTTAATGTCAAAATATATCATTTTTTTTTAGGATGAGCTGAGTTTCTGTGGTCAGTGCATTCTTTTTTTCTGCCTGTTAATGCATGTTCTCTTAAAAAAAAGTGTATTTACTGCACACCAAATGATGTGACGTTATTGATATGCATTTTGGTAGTTCTTGCATATGATTACATGCTGTGTACTGTGAGAGGAAAACTCCCTTCCTCTTGTTTTTATCCCATTGTTAACCATGTGCCATGTTTTTGATACGCATTGTCATAAGATGTTCAGTGAGGCTCAGGCCACAAAGTGTGATTATCTTGAGAAATGAAATTATTGCACCTCTTTAGTTTTATCATTTAAAGTGTATGACATATTTAAAGATAATACATTAATGCCATAGGTTCAGCTAAGAAAAATAGATTTCTAAAAAGGCAGCAGAAGAACAACTCCCAATGTTTTCAAAAGGAAAAGAAGCAGGATCTTTATTATATAATGTCATCCTTTTTCCCTTTATTTATTGTGGTCTCCATCACATAACAGGCAGAGTATTAGGAGAAAAAATATTGATGTTTACAAATGGCTCATATATGCACCTGTTTAGTCAGGTAGATACATGGATAATTAGAGCGTGGTGATTTTGATGGCTGAAATGTGTCTCCTGCTGCTGCGTTTTATCAGTAAACCAAGATGGATCTGCTCTGTGAGCCTGTGTGTCTAACATGGTTTGCTATAGCCTTCACTAGGTGACTTTAATCATGTCACATCAGGCTGTGTGCAGTGTTTATTGCTCGTTTAAATCAACTTGAGCCATATTAAAAGGAAAATTCTTATTTTTATCATGGTTTCTATACAATCCATCAGAATCAGGAAAAGATTAAATGTCCTAAAAAGGCAGTTCATAAGAAGAAAGTATAAACAAATGACTGATATAATAATCTGAACAGGTGACAAGCAAAAAAAGGTTTCTGAACTTGAACTTTTGTGCCACAAAATAAGATTCTGTCTTTTCTCTGCCTTGCATCGTCAGCATTCTCTAACAACCCTGCAGCAGCCATTGCATCGTTAAGCACCATTACATACTGTGAGTCATAACAGCCCGGTGATTGATCACTCAGGAGCTGGTATAATTTACAATCTGATGCTGCTCATTTGAACTGACAATGTGTGAAGCAATTTACTTCTGGCGGAATGAATATCAGACATGTGGGAGTCACTCTATGAAGCTCTTCTGTGACCTCAAGAGTCAAACCTGTGAAAAGATTAAAAGAGAAACCTACTGGTGGCAATGCAAGGTAATAAACTGGATCATGAGTTCTATTAAGATGACACAGCCTTGGAAATTTTTGTTTTCATCCCTGCATTAATAATGTGAGAGCAAACAGTCTAAAGGAGGTAAGCTGTAACCATTTATTCCCTATCTGTTGCTGTCATATTTATCATTACTGTTCCAGGGTTTTACACAGAGATACACCTGGTATGTGCCACAGGTTTTGAGTGAAGTCTAGTCTTTGTGGAGAGCACATGTCTGTTGGGGGCATGTCCCTAAGTCATATCCAGTCAACTCCTTGGTTTTGTGCTACAAACACGTCCAAATGTTTTGAAGTTATCATGTTTATTTCATTCATTTCTGGCAGCAGTTTGACTGTTAATCCACACCTTTGCCTGTCTCCCTCTTGATATGGTCCCCTGGCGAAATCATAGGGACAGAAAATAAATCTGTTTTCCCATTCATCATCTGTGGTGAAACATATTTGTTGCCTGATGTCTTTTTCTAGCCTTTTTCTTTCAGCCAGTTAAAGCATTAAACATGTCTATCTCTTATGTTGACCACAAATGTAATTCAGTACCTGATAGCAGTTCTGGTACACGCCAAGCCAGAACGATGAACGGTTTCATGCTTTATTTGTTAAAGCATTAAACATTTTCTACTTTAGTAAATAAATATATCACAGCAGATTTCAGTTCTATCATATTATATTAACATATAGTATAAAGATTTTTTAGCTTGCTACTTTTCTGTCTCAAACTCTGAGATTAAGTTTTCTTGTTACTAAAATTAAAAACAAAATCAATGTCGAGAGGAGCCGAGCACGCACAGTGTGTAATGTTATGTGTACCGGAACAAATGCCTATCAAGACACAAGCTAACTCACTCACTGACTGATGGAAGAGGAAGAAAAAACAAACAAAAACATGCCCCTCGACTAGAGATCGAGGTGGTCTGTTGTAAAAACAGCTTGGATTATTGTTACTTAGTTTTGGAAGTAATGGTAATAGCATTATAACAATGAGTGATCAATTACATTCGTTACTTAAAAAAAGGAACGGCATCTTTCATAACACTGTTATTCCATCACTGGTAGTTTGCAGAAACTTTTTCCATAGTTGTTTTTCTTTTTTGTGTGCTTTTTATTTTTTATTTTTTAAAGTAGGCAGCCAAAAACAATCATCACTGCTGCTTCCTGTTCGTCTATCTTAGTTAGTTTACACTGAGGTCTCGTTTGACTACACAAGATTTGAAATATTGAGTGTGAAGAACCTGATACTCTGCTGAAGAATGGGTGAGTGGTGTGCGTCATGGTGCACACCACTCATTATAAGATCAGGAGAGAGAAATCTTGTTTGATCTGTCTTTCGTTATCATCAAGTGTGTGGTCAAACCCTGTAATGTGTGCCAGCCTTAAGCCTAACCAGACAATTTTGTGTTCTAAATAATTAAACTGAGGTAAAAAAATAGAATAGAATAGAATAGAATAGGGTTCATTGTCAATGTTAGTTAAAACAATCAAATACAGTTTGGCAGCTCACGCTTGAATCAGTAAAGTTACAATAAAAGTACAATGAATTTAAAAACTACTAAATTAAGCTTCAAGCTGCTTGGTGGTTGGTTTACTCACAGCAACAACGTTCCTGGTTCAGTTTTGGCTGAAGAATTTTTATGTTGACTTCATGTTCTCCTATGTGCATGCATGACTTCCTCCCACTGTCAAACAATATTTATGTTAACTTGTGACTCTATATTGACCCTTGAGGTAAGCTTGAATGACCCTAAATGGGATAAAGCAGGTATAGAACATGCATAGATAAACAGACCAGAAAGTTATCTAATAGGAAGTGGAATTAGGTATCCAGCGTATTCAAACATTGAGTATTTATTATATTATTATATCTAAAAAAAAACTAAAACAAAACACTCAGCAGTTTATGATAACTTCCCTCATGTCCCACACAGCTTTGTGTCCAAAATAGCATTACAGCAGCTGGAGATCATTACAATAAAGGCTCTTTAACGTTGCTCTTAACCTATCATCATCATGATTTCACCACTGGCTGAAAGGTGAAACTTTCAATGCCATCTCCAGAAAGAGACAAAAAGAGGCAGGGCAGTAGACGGCTGTGGTCTTTGCGGACACTAAATACATCCTGGTTTTTTTCTTTTTCTTTGTTCCTTTCCTGAGTTGTACATCAGCTATACTGCTCAAAACTGCCCTGGGGTACACATCCACAGAAGCCCCAAAAATGGACTAATCTGTGCACGTAAATGATGCAAAAGATTGCTGAAATGCTTTATATCCGTTGCGTAGAGCAGTGGTGAGGAACCATGGTCCTCGAGCGCTGTAGTCCTGCAGCCTTTCCATGATTCCCTGCTCCAACACATCTGATTCAAAGCACATGAATCCAACAGCCTATTTGAATTAAGTGTGTTGGAGCAGGTATACATGGAAAAATGCAGGACGAGGGCCAACGTTCCCCACCACTGGCGTAGAGCATTGCAAACTTAAATGTCCGTTTGCGAAAGCAATGTTGTTTCAGAAAAGCTTTTAAGGCCCAAAACTAATGGTTGAACATGGTTGACTAGGTTGGATGACTTGTTGCATATTTATAGTGTGGCGTTAACAAAGCTAAGTAAAGGATCTGTAATTTTATGGGTTTTTTTTCCCAAAAAGTACATTTCAAAGTGACATACATGTTTTAATTAATAAGTATTCTTCATTTTACTTTAATGAAGCAGCACTTCTCTATCAGACAATCAGTTCCCCTAAATGCCTATAATAACTTGCCACTCCTCTGTTCCCACCCAACCATCCCTCATTCTCCTGCTTCCACCTTTTTCTTCCTCTTTTCCTCTTTCTTACACACACTCACTGGTTAAGTGGTGCCAACTTGTTGAATTAGAGCTCTCCATCTTCTTCCCCACATACATACACAGATTAGCACACCATCGTACAAAACTACCATTCATCTCTGCAACCATCTCTCATACTGGACTCAGAGATAAGAAGCTTTAACAGGAAACTCTCTCTCTCTCTCTCTCTCTCTCTCTCTCTCTCGCTCTCTCTCACTCTATCACACTTACAATCTCTCTATGGAGGATCTCAACTCACAAATTTAATCTGTGGTCTTAACAGGACAAGAGGGCAGAAAGGACAAATAAAAATCACCTCATTACACACATGCACACACACATGTAGGCAGACATAGAAGATCCATTCACACACAACGGTAATGAAAAAGTCTTGAATCCTTGTCAAACATCATTGGGGTCTAAATACTGAAAGACAAGGGCAGGATGCCTCACATGTCTGGAGGAGCAGAGATGCTGTTTGTCAGGGAGAAGATTGGAATAATGGAGGGACTGGCAGAGATACAATAGTGTGTACATTTGCAGAGGATGAAATAATAATGATAATGATTAAACTCATGAATGATGAAGGTCACAGAGACAATATCAGTGATGAAACTGATGATAATGACAGTGTTCTTTCAGCCTTTATCTCATTTTTGATAATTGATCATAGCAGAGTGGGAGGAAACAATCATAGCTAGATCTGCAAAAATCTGCTGTTAATTTTGTGTCACAAATCTTTAAATTTGTAAGAAATGTGATAGAAAGAAGGAGGGTGCAGGAATAAATCTAATGATTTACTGGTGCATACAAATGGGCAACCCAATGCATCTCATAAAGTAGTCTTTATTGTTTGGGATCTTAAGCCTGCAGTAATGTGGTATATTGGGCAGCAGAAACAAGCTAGGAAAACAATACAACAAAATGGAAATTTATCCCATGTCTTTAGAAGCATTTGTTAGAAATGCCAACAATAACTCAGTTTTACAGACATAAAATTGTACTTTCACACCAACAAGGTGATTCCCACAGAGCTCTTAGATGAAACCTGGCATATATCAGCATGGTGTGGACACTGGACAAGTAGAGGACAAAACCAAAAGTAGGATGTTCTTAAAGAAAAAAACCAAAAAAAAAAAAAAAAAAAACAGTACAGCAGATGCCTTAACAGCATCCAAATGTGACGTCTTTAATGGAGAAAGCCATTCTTTAAAAAAAAAAAAAGGGGGGGGGGGGGGATACGATGATTTATACACGACCTGGACTGAAAATCATTGTCTCCAATGGTAAATGGTCTGTATTTATGTAGCGCTTTACTTCATCTGAAACGATACCCAAAGTGCTTTACATCAGAGGTCCCCAACCCTGGTCCTCAAGGCCCAATATCCTGAAGATCTTAGATGTCTCCCTGCTGCAACACACCTGATTCAAATTAAATGGTTCTGTGACAAGCTCTGCACAAATCTGCTAATGAGCCATTCATTTGAATCAGGTGTGCTGCAACAGGGAGACATCGAAGACCTGCAGGATAGTGGGCCTTGAGGACCAGGGTTGGGGACCATTGCTTTACATCATACATCACACCCATTCAAACACGCACTCATGGTGGAAGCTGCCATGCGAGGCGCTCAACCATGACCCATCAGGAGAAATTTGTTATTCAGTGTCTTGCTCAGGGAGACCTCGACATGAGCTCGACAGGCCGAGGATTGAACTGGCAACTCTCAGGCTACAAGACGACCACTCTACCCCATGAGCCAATCCGCCCAGTGAACCTCTATATAACTCAAGTAGTCAGGAATAACTTTGGCAGATAACAAAAAAAAAGCCAAAATCCAAAGAAGAGCTTTAAAGTGTGTTTCAAGAAGCTTGAACAACTATTGCCAAAGACTACTTTAAAGAAATTAGTGTTCAAACTGTGTTGAAGAAGAATAAAGCTGGTCAACCCAAAACCAAAGCTTGGTAAAAACAGTGTTTCCATTTACTATATGTTTGCCTGTTGTAACTATTAAATTGTCCTTGTAATATTTAAAGAAATGAGGGATGGCTCACTTTTTACATAATACTGTAAGTTAAATTTCAGGAAAATGTAGACCTTTATCCGCTCTCAGTAACTATACACGTTCATGTACAGGCAGCCAGGACAGCACTGAATGTAAAGAACTCTGGTACAAACATCAATACACTGTTAAACTCCACATTGGAAGTAGCTGTTTGCTGCTGTATTAAGGCTTAAAATGCTTCATAGTGAGACTTTAACTTTTAAAAAAGTGGAGAAAGAGGCTGTTTTAGTTTAGCATTTTTATGTATTTATTTATCTATTAATTTATTTTTATGTATTTATTTACTTATTTACATGCTGTTAAGAATCTGTAAAGCCTAGTCCACACCACAGGAAGTTATGTGTTGTTTACACTTTTCCTCCCTTTCTTATCTACATCATTATCAAACAGAAACGCCTGTTAAGCCGTTTATTTGCCACATCTCAAAAAGAGAAGAAGCAGCTGTCTCACTTTCCATTTTTGACCCATAAGCTGACCAATCAGAGAATCCTGGGCCCTAAAGAAACCGGAGCTAAAATGGTGTGTTTCTAATAGAAGGTGACAGTAGGCCCTGCAGTTATCCAGAGCATCAGAAAAATCTTGTTTATTGAACATTAAAGAATGTTAACATCTTCCAGCAGAGCTCCAAAGTTATAATCTTGTAAAGGAGCATAGTATGTGCTTTAGATTTCACTTACAGCCTCACAGCCTCGGAGAGAAAAATCCTCTATTTGAAGCATCTGATTAACTTAATTCTTATTTTTCTTCTTTAACATAGCTTAATTTTCTTTTTCTCCCTGCACTGTTCGTTCTGAAGATAAATGCTCCACATGCCTTTACCAGCTCATTACTTACTTTGTCTGCCTTGTGTTGGTCAATGAACCATTCAGTTTCTAGAAAGAAAAGTCATTTAGTTGCACCACAATAATGTTTAATTCATTTTCATTAATATTCTATTTTAATTAACTAATTGATTAATTAACACATATTTGTTTGTCACCAGTCCATCGCAGGGCCAAAACAACCACTTACGCTCACACTCACTCCTAGGGGGAATTTAGAGTGACCACTTAACCTTTCTGTTTAATTAATTTGAATTAATATTTCACGCATTACCCATCGTTACATGTGCACCCATCTGATATGAAACTTGAAATATCATCTTTCAGTAACCCATAGGCGAGTGTAGATGTTTAATTTCCAACATTGTTATTATTGTTGTTCATGTTGATCATATTAATTAATTAATTAATTTTCTATACCGTTTGTTCCAATTCAAGGTCCGAGAATAGCTGGAGCCTATCCCAGCAGTCG
Source organism: Melanotaenia boesemani (assembly GCF_017639745.1). NCBI lineage: Eukaryota > Metazoa > Chordata > Actinopteri > Atheriniformes > Melanotaeniidae > Melanotaenia > Melanotaenia boesemani. The sequence goes on from NC_055685.1 coordinate 22,647,636, forward strand.
AGGGCAGAGTACACACAGGATACAGGTCGTCAGTCCATCACATAGAGAGACAAACAACCACCCAAGCTCACATTCACTCCTAGGGAAAATTAAGAGTGACCAATTAACCTAACATGCATGGCTTTGGAGGGTTGGAGGAAGCCAGAGTACCTACAGATAACCCATGCATACATAGGATGAGCATGCAAACTCCACAGAAAGACTGCTGTTTGAACCTCCCCCCAGTGACTCGAACCAGTGACCTTCTTGCTATGAAGCAGCAGTGCTAACAACCACACCACCATGCAGCCTGATAAGAGTAATAATTCAGAAATTACACAAAGTTGAAAAAAGGAATTAAATATCTTCTTTTCTAATATACCAGGTCTTAACACCCCTAAACCTGCAGAAAATATTCATCAAGTATTTGTGTTATTTATTGTGGAATGGCTCATTCAGATAGCTTTTCTCCTAAATAAATAGATAAATAACTCCAATTTCTTGTCTCTCTGTTCTCATTGACAGCTGCAGCTCTCTTCTCTGATTGCAAGCATAAACCTGGGTGGTGAATTGCCCTTGAGCAGGACTTTTTATTTGCCAAAACAACTATTCCAAGATCAGACGGCGATCAGCTAAACTGCTTTAGGTGTGAATGTGTGTAAATACAAACCAATAATACTGATTTCAGTTAATTCATTTACTAAAACTCTCATAAATAAAAATAAAAAAGCAATCTTCTAATATTCACAAACTTTATCCGTTATAATGTCTCTAAAAAGATCTCCAAGGTGTAAGGTGTTTTTTACCTTTGCAGATGGAGGTCCTCTCTGAACCAGCTGAACCTTTGGTCTCGGGCCACTTTTCACATCACTATCAAGAATAGGAAAGGGAATAAGAATGGGTGGGTGGAGAGAGAAGACAGAACAGAGGTTGGAAATTTCTGAAAATCGTTAAGCAGCATCTCAGCCAGAAAGTCTGCCACATCACAATCTGAAACAGGGGCAGCATCACAAAAATAAACAAGAAAAAAGTTATTTCAAAAGTAAAAGATACTCTTTAAATAATAAAACTTAGATTTATACAACACATTAATTGGCCCCTTTAAATCTCTATGTGTGTTGAAAAGTGAGGAGAAATTGACTGGGAAAATGAACATGAGCAGAAAAACACAGGGGATTGTTAAAATAAGGGCTGTCTAAAGTGAAAACAGAAGGGGATTCCCATTAGAGAGACAGATGAAGGGACGACGGAGGATGACAGCAACATCTGACAGTTGGCAAATTGATGATGGACAGAGAGGGGGAGTAAAGGGAAGACGAGCTTTTATTTCCAAGACTAATATGTGGCTCGGCCTCACAGGGAAAGCACAGTCTCACACAGAGTTTACAACCTTTGTCCTCGTTGTTACACAACTGAACTATCGATGTCAAGTAGATCTGTGTAAGTATGGTGGTGGTGGGGGAAGGGGTTATGTTGGAGAGTAGAGAAAAATGCCTTCAATAATTCAGATGGAGGACAAAACTGTAAAATGAAGCCTCTAACGACCTGGGAAGCTGCATCACAGTGTAATATTATTTTGTCGATCCTTCACCAGAATATGACCAGCATACTACAGAGTAGCAGACACCACAATAAGCCACGCTCATAAAAAATACCACAAAACAGACTAAATACCTCGGGCACATCATCTTTGCAAAGTTATTCTCGAGTATCCCTGTTGAGTTTTCTGACCACAAGATAAAAAGCGAAATAACCTGATTTTCTAAATTAGGATGACATGACAACACATTACCGCGTCCCAGCTAATTACATATAGTAATTTCTATTTTATTTTATTTTATTTATTTATTTTTTTTGCTTGTAGTTTGTGTTATATATTACCATCTTGTCTGGAAAGGTTTTATAAAACTGCATACAGTCCGCAAATGTACAACTTTCACCTGGGCGACAGACTGTGTCCTGTCTAGGATCGTTATTACTACCCATTTAAACTGAAATTAAACTGCTTCAAGGCAAGAAACTGCTCACAACCATAGTCACTGCTGAACAAATTGTGATATCATCAGAGCATGTTAATCATTTACAAAAATTTAAGCTCTTGGGGAGCTCAAGACTCACTGCAGAGTTCATCCACAACATCAAGTGTTACTACTTGAAAATAGGCGCACAGCATTGTAACAACAGCACTAGGGGAAAACATGTAGAAAGTACATAATGTATTCACATACTTTAAGCATGATAGAATAATTTTTTCTCTGAGATTTGGATTGGCCCTGTTTGCACACTCTTCCTTGCAACTTCTCCTGTTTATCAAATGAAGCTGCACAAACATAGTTCAACAAAAGGTTAAAAAACTTAGGAGTTAAATCCCCAACCATAATGGTACTAAAGGGCCATACACACCGATTTTGGAAAGTGCCACCATCCTTAAGGACAAGCACACCAACTGTTGAATTTGTCCCAAACAATTTGGGTTAAAATTAAGCCTATTATGGCTTTAATTACATCTAAAAGGACACCCTTCTTCCTTCTTCAACATGCTTCTCCTTCATTTTCTTGGTTACTGTGCTAACATTAACAGTGACCACACCAGTATACTGTGTTACAGAGCAATTGTGTTCGATTTAAGGATACAGGATGCTAAAAAGATATTAAAATTTGATGCAAAGGATGAATTGAGAGTGATTAATTCAATACTAATACAAATCTACTACAAAAAGTCTTGCTTATTTTTTGAGGCTTGTGCATGTGACACCTGAGTCTTTCAGTTGAAACCTAGTACTGCTTTCTTAAATAGTATTGATTTTTGCCATTGTGTCACAATACAAATGTATTTCTTCCTTATGTACAACTAAAATTCAGTCAGGGAGATTCATGGGCCATTTTTTGGTAAAGATAAATAGCCTCCAACTTGCTACGCTATAGCATCCTTGAATGTTCTCCACTGAAAAGAGACCAAACCCATCAGTCCACCATCTTACAGCAAACACTCAAATGTCGAAGTCATGAAGCATTACAAATCATTTCTGGTAGGTTTAGTCATGTCACATAACCCCCTAACATAGATAAATGTCACCATTTAGGTGCTTTGTGGTCAAAGCTGTGGTGCAACAATATTGCTATAAATCAGTTTTACTTGTCCTGTTAATTCAAACACCTGACAGACACACACTTTTGATGTGTGTAGAAATCTTCAAGAATATTTCAAGGTCAAAATATTCATGAGACTTACTTTTAAATCACACGTCAGCTCTGATCTGCAGTGAGTCGAGGAGTAGATAAGTCATTTGGTCTACAGTCAACAGCTCAAGCTTCTGCTTTAAACTAAATCTGTTAAATCTGCTGTTTGGTGCAAAAAAGATGAATAAAAACGAGCACCTTAGATAAACCTGAGAATATTTGACCACACAGAGACACACTCATCTTATCTATGCACTGCAGCTATATTTGTTTGTTTTTTTCTTTCATTACCAAAAGAGTTGTTTGGGGATGTAAAGGCAGACAGAACCAGCTCGGAGAGGAAAAGGCAGACTGAATGTGGAAGAAAGGGATGCACAAGAATGATGATGCCTGAGAAGACAAGCAGAATAGCACACTGTCACAGATGAATAAGTATTGAACGTTACTGACAGCTGAATGATACAACTAAAACATGTTGTCATTGTGCATTTGTGTGTGTCTGTGAAGTCCTAAGAGCCTGTTGGACAGACTACAGAACAGAAAACAGTCAAATGTTCAGTAAACATCTCTGAGCTCCACAGCTCTGATCTCTTCTGCAGGGATGATGTTTTTCAAACTTAACAAATGCTCTATGATCACTGCAGGTAAAGACGAACTGTACACCAGCACATAGCAATCCAGACGATTTAGTTTCTGAAGTCATTTTTGGCTTCAGTTCACCTGACTGTTATTTACGTCATCTGACATTAAAGACAACACAAACGAAAATCATTCAGGTGAAACAGCGTGATGTGGAGGAGGAAGCAGATGAGGTCCAGTAGGATGAAAAAAAAAAAAAATGACAGAGGAGAAACAAAGGGGAAAACACAAGGGGAGAGATGGATGAGAAGCCTGCAGAAAACAAGCAATAGCTGAAAAATGAGGTTCCAATGCAGTACTGTTGGTAAATTAGCTAAACATAGAAACTACTATGGAGCAGTCACACACACACACACACACACACACACACACACACACACACACACACACACACACACACACACACACACACACACACACACACATCACACTCTTTAGCCATTCCTAATGCATCAGCAGCTTGTTTGCTCCTCCGTAGTCCCCTTGACTACGAATGATGAGGACAGCAGAGGGATGTGCTGGGTGTTCATTGTTATCCTCACAGACTCATGCTTGTAAAGGCTAAAACCACAGTGACCAGCAAGCCCAGGAGCAGTGTGAGTGAGTCAGACTCTGCTGGTCTGCATCAACGGGAGGTCTGCAGTGTGGGTTATCTGATTTGTTGTGGAAAAAAAAGAAAAGAAAAAAAGAAAACAGGGTGGCCGCAGGCAAGCTCAGGGCATGCTGAGCCGGTCATGGCAGCCTCTGTCTGGCTCTTTCAGTGGTCATTACACTTGACTTCTAAGCAACATATGTACTGCATATGTATTTACCATGTGATATATGTTTAAAGTGTGTGTTGCTTTTTAAAGACAACCAAAGTCAAGTCAAATTGAAAAGCTGGATGAAAATACAGGAAGCTGTTCACTCCCCGCCTGGCATTAAATGGCAGAGAGATTTAGCGATCTTTATCCTTCTTTGCAGTCCAGAGCAAACATGCTCCCATCAAAACCCTGAGTGTTTGCACTTAAGAGTGAATGGCAGTCTACAGGACTCCAAATGAATGCACAGACTTAAACCTGCTCTGTGGGACATCAGAAGACTCTTCCACAGTATTACAGATTACTTCAATGTCTTTGTGGACTCAACAAAAATCTGTTCTAAAGGACAAACTCTGGGTGACAAAAGCAATCAAAACCTTTCTAGATAAGAAAAAGAGAGAACTAAAGAGGTGATCAGAGGGTGAGGAGAACACCTGCCATAAGAGGACGGAGGACAATCTGTAGCAAAAGCTTTCTGAAGGAGGCTTAAAATGTGGTGAGGACAATCAAGCAAGTAGACAAGCCAAGTGGACAGCTATCAGGTAAAATGTTCATGCAGATCACTCTTGGGCATAATGGCCCTCTCTTTTCCACTTCACAACATAAGTGTATACTCTCCTACACCACTTTGATGATTCACAAGGTAAGGTGTATGAGATGAAACTTACAAGTCAGTCATTTCTTGTCAAGGTGCTTTTCAAATCAATTGTGAAGCATTTCTATTTTAAAGGGATGGAAAACATGACTTTTGAGATGGGGATTAGCTTCTGAGTGGGTGAGCAGAAAGCTGAGCAGGGAAGAACACAGGCATACAATGTTAATGAACCCAGGCCTGATAATTGTAGCTTACAAGCAGAGAGCAGGCAGTATTCTCTTAGATGTTGTGGGGAGTGGTGAAGTGGGTGGAGTTATTTTAGGCTACCAAGATTTTGTAAGCATTGAAGGTTTCATTAATTTCCTGCCTGTGATTGGCAGCCCCGGCGTGCCTTAGGCTTGAATGTGTATTAAACTGTCCCAGTTGTACTGTCAGTACAAAAATGAGCAACTGTGCATTTGAATATCAATTTCTTATTTTGGGGAGCTCTTGGCTGGGAAATATTCAAACAACTCATCTTACAACAAACTGTGGTGCAAGATGAGGTGCACTAGAAACTTAGTAAAACAGCTTTCTGTTAGATCACTTGTGAAAGCACAAGTCATGGAGAGGCCTTCTCTGGATATTCTGCAACTGTGATCCACACATCTGGTACCAAATATATAATTTTTTTCATATCCTTAAACAGCGCCCATTGAAGCATCCTATATTTGGCAGGAGGTATCGCACATGTCAGACATGAGAGAGAATTTGTCACTCTTAAATACATCTATAAAAGCATTTCAATAATGTGAAAACGTCATCTTCTGGTGTTTCATTTAATAGGCCGCTAAGCCCTCGTAACCTACAAAGAAGCAATACTTTTCAAGAAATGGTTAAAATAATGGGTAAATATACAATAACAATAGAAAAATGGTCAAAACTTGTGTTGTTTTGTTCTTTCGTGATGCACTTTGTGATTTTTTTCCTTCAAGGGGCTATATAAATAAACATTTACTTACTTTCTTACTTAACTTGCAACTCTGATACCCATCCCGAATGACCGAGCTTCTCATTTTATCTCTAAGGGAGAGTCCAAGCCACACTATGAAGGAAACTCATTTTGGCCACTTGTATGCGATCTCATTCTTTCTGTCACTACCTACAGCTTGTAACCATAGGTGATATGTACATTGATCAGTGAACTGAGAGCTTCAAATTTTGCACCAGCTCCTTCGTTACCTCAACAGACCGATGCAGAGTCTGCATCACTGCAGAGGCAGCACCAATCTGCCAGCTGATCTCCCACTTCATCCTTCCTTTACTTGTGAATAAGACCCTGAGATACTTAAACTTCTTCACTTGCAGCAGGACCCCATTTCCAGCGAGGACAGTCCACCCTTTTCCTGCTGAGGACCATGGTGCTCATTTAGAGGATTTGGAGGTGCTGATTCTTATCCCAACTTCTTCACACTCGGCTGCGAATGACTCCATCGAGAGTTGGAGATCACAACCTGATGAAGCTAACAGAACCACATCATCTGCAAAAGGTAGAGATCCAGTCCTGAAGCCACCAAACCAGATCCCCTCATCACCTCAGCCGAGTCTGACAATTCTGTCCATAAAAGTTATGAACACAATTGGTGACAAAGGGCAGCCAGCAGAGTTCCACCGTTACCCTTGCAATTTATAAATTTACAAGAAAATCTGTAATTCAAAACAACAACAGTAAAGAACAGTTTTATTTGACTTTGATATAAATAACAGTACAGTTCTAGCATCAGAGCTTAAAACAGAACTCCCATGGTCATGAAGGAAGACATAATTGTTTTCAGTCATTGCTTTCAGCTTGCTGTGCTGGGTCTTTCTCTCTCTGGCAAGGCATCAGACTTGCTTCTGTGGGTAGCCCAACAATGTTTTGCTAGGCATCGTAATAATGTTTCCTCAAACAAATGGAAGAGGCATTCAGAAGCAACTGTACATATATTGCACCCACAGCCTGTCAGCATGCACAGTCACGACAAAAAGAAAAATATCTATTTCCTGCTAATAGTGGCACTTCCAACACATGCTGACAAGCCGCTGCTGCAAACTGGGCAAAGTAACAAACATATCTTCATTTACACACACACCTAAAACACACTGCCTGAAAGCTGAATGCTGATTTGCTAATGAGCTGTCATGGTGACAGATACTGCCATTTAATTGGCTGGTAAAGGAGGCAATTAGAATTCAGTGCATCAATGCACATCAGAGAGTCTGGGCTGAAGGTTTCTGTACATTACGTTTGAGAATGTGTGCTTCAAAGTGAGACACAGTTGAAGGCTGCAGGCATGTCACTCACTTCTTTAAATTATTAATTCATATGATCCTGTTTAACTGCTCTGTGATCTTAAACTCAGTCTGGATATAAGTATGCACGAGTAGGTGTATGTGTTACTTTCCATGCAGGGTGTTTCCCTCTGCAACTCTGCCTTTCATTTCAGTCTCTCTACTTTTATTATAAAACCACTTTCATCACTCCTCCTGCACACCTTGTTTCTCTTCTTCATCCTATACTCTTTATGTCCATGTCTCCCCCCTTTTCTCTCTCCTGTTTTCCTTCCAACTCCACCATCTGCCTGCTCAGTATGCAGCATCTGTGCAACAGTTTACTCATCTTTCCTCAGTTCTCATTCTTCATTTTCTTCCTGTTGTTTTCACACAAACATCTTTCTTTCTTCATATCTGTCACTTTAATGCCATTTGTTGATCCTCACCATTTTATCTATCTATTTCAGATCAGACTGTCTGAGTCAGAGTGTCATGGGCTGTCCTCTTGTTGCTTAGTTGGGAGTTTGATTTTTCTAAAGGCACTAAAATCCCAAGCATCTCTGGCTTTACATATCTGTGCTGCAGCCATTACAGTGTGAGCACCTGCGTGAAAAGCAGGTGCTGTCAAGCATATTCTAAGTAAATGAGTGCAGACCCAACCATCTTACATTCCTTGTGGCCATCATAATGAACTACTTGGCATTATCTGCTAGGCATGAAAGTACAAGCTCAAAAATAATGTCCTTCTCTTTTCTCTTGTCTTTCTTTGTATTTGTCTCTTGTTTTTCTTACATATGGCCAAAAACTATTACCCCAACTCTCCTAAATAATTTAAAGTGTTTTCAAAGTTTCCATCCATGTGTATTATTGTATTTGTTTATTACTGGTGCAGGTGAACGAGTATTTGTGTGCAGGGTATCTTGTAGGGCCAAGTGTGGATCAGTGACCTTCGCAGTGCTACATTTTTAAAACAGGGTGTGAATAATAGATTAAGTTAGAACAAGTTAGAATAAAACAGTGAAGGAAGAAATATAAATTAAAATAATCTGATTTACAGAGATGGGGACTAAGGGAGGGAGGAACAGATAAAGGAGGAAAAAGGATTCGACAAAGTTCAAAGAGAAGGGATAAGTGGACATAGATGAATGACACTGTAGAGGAATGCCTTTTACAAAGATGTGACTATTACATTATGTAATATTACTTGTTAAGCAGTTAATCCAAGACAACAGCTACTTGGCAACATCCGATTTTTAATTGTGAGTAAATCACATTCAAACCACTGTCATGCACACTTCAGGTTAAATGCTTTTAACTGAACAAACCAAAGGCTCACTATGGAGTAAAAATGCTGTCAGTAAAACCTCCTACAAACACAGCACATAGAGTGATATAAAGTTAAAATATTATTTGAACTAATAAACCACTCACAAAAAGCTAAGCAAATGTATCTGTGAATATCCCATGAAAAAATTAGAGTTATGGAAGTGAGATTGAAAATGTATAATTAACAGAGCATAAAACAGCCACATTCTTAATGTGGAAAGTATCATAAAATGTATTAATGGCTTGGCGGAGGCATGCACTCTCTCAGTGCTTCTAGTTGTTTCTAACTACTTATTTGAAGTGAAACATTTTGTATTTCTAATCCAGGAACTTGTGTCTTCATGTGGTGCAGTGTATGTATAAAAACGACTTTACCGAGCAATAATTGAAGATGAACAGTGATGGCTTGATTTGATCCCAGCATTGCAGATTATTTCCATGTGTAACTCATTTGCCATTTTTAACTCAAAGTCTTGCTTTTTTATTAAAAAGTTTGTGTTATTGGAAATACATTGCTTTCCCTAAAATTCTGAGGTCATTATCTTACAATAATAAATTCTGTATCTCAAAATTATGCCTTGCTATCTCACAAATAACAGAAACGATCATGTAATGAGATTCTTTTTTCATAATTATCGAATTGTAATTTGCTAATTACGAGAAGAAATGAGGTGATTATCTGTCACCACTGAGAAGACAGAACTGTGGTAACACTTTCTGATTTCATTTGCGTTGATTTCCCTTTTGGTTTGGCATTTGAAAACATGGATATTACTGGGTAATGCTGATGCTAATTTTACTAGTCTGTTTTATCATTTGTGTGAGAAACTAGTCAGACATCCTGACAATATAATGTTGGAATGGAAGGTTAATGTCAAAGCTGGTATATCACACATTCTGCAGACTTTGATGTACAGCAATTCCCACTGAAAATGACGTATAAGCATAACCATCATGTAAACACTGTGCATGCACCATATTAAGACCTTGTTCCGACTGACATGAAATCCTGATGCTTACTACTGATCTGCCTTGTAAATGCTCTGACCTGCTAAATCAGCACAGAGTGCTTCAAAGGTGTACATCAAAAATGCACCCAACTTATCTAAATAGGTTATCTTATCTTAGTATTATGGCACCGTAAGGCAACAACAGTAAAAGTAGAGCAAGAGATAATGGTTTAATAAAACAGTTCCTCATAAGGTCACAGGAAACAGCTGCTGTCATCAATTCTTGTTTTAGTAGGAGAGTAAGTCACAACTTTCTCTTTCTTTTTACAAATGCAAAATGTTTCATTTTCTTTCTGGCTTCTACACAAGTTTAATAAAAATGAAAAGAACACAACAGCATTACATCAATCAGCCACAACATTAATATCACTGCTACAGGTGAAAAGCATCAGTTCTATTACAAAGACATCTTCAGCTTGATGACTTTGCCTCCAAACTCCACAGATTCCCGTCAGACAGCTTTACTGCAGGACATACTGGACAATGTAGACCATTTCCTTGCTACCCATAGGACCTGATACATCTTCTACCATCCCAGTGCCAGACTGTTGTGGCAATAAAAAGAGGTTTTTCACAATATTAGGCAGGCTGCTTCACTGCAAGCTGGTGGCTTGGCGCAAACTTAACCGGTTTAAAAGTTCTGATAATGCTTCTGCACAAACAGAAACTGAGTATACTCGCAGCCAGTTGATTAGATTTCTGGGGATTGATGCTCACAATGCAGCACAAACTCTTGGCCTCTCTGACTTCCACCTTCCTTTGTGAGGACAGCTTTGATTTGACATTTGGGGAGAATGTCCTTCTTCATCACTCCTGCCCATTGTGGAGATCTTCTGTCACTCCATACTATAGAAAATCTATCGAAACTCTCAACTTTGAAGTCCTCCAGATAACAAATGATCAAAACAAATGAGTTCCCGCTCATCAGCAAACCATCGACTACTCTGCTGCAGATGCTCATTAAATTCAGAGATAGTAAAAATGAGCTCTGAAAGAAACAACCTTATGGCTGCTCTTTGCCTTGTGCTGGTGCAGAGAAATGAGAAAGGAAGTACACTTGGAGAGAGGCTTAAAGGTGGTTTGCTGACAAATCTCATGAGAGACAAAAAATCATCGTGGGACAGGCAAAACCTGTCTTCAGATAATTCATGTTTTTAGCAAACTTAACTTAGTTTTGTTGGGTTAGCTTCATACAAACAGTCTCCTGAAAAGCAAGAGAAGCTGCCAGCCACATCATGCTCTGCTCAGTCAATAAATTGGCCAAACACTCAATCAGTGAATGCATTTGCACCATAAAAGCTCACACGAACAGGAGCAAACAACACTGGCACTTCTATGGTCTACTAAAACAGAACCTTGGTCATCGTATAATAAATTAAACTCACCTCAGTGTGTGGTAAGACGCTCTGCTCCTCTGTGCCTTTGTGCTAATATTGATGACATCTTTCATAAATCATGTAATTTTTTTATTGTGCAGTGAAAGATACCATCTAAAGAGCCGGTCACCAAGGAGCACCCACAGGTGAAAGATGGCAATTTAGGTGACAGTGAGGATAAAATGTATTTCACTTCTCATTGTCCTAATTGTGGAACGGCCTCAAAGAAAAAATAAAAAATAAAATGCAAACCATAAGACACATCCCTTTTTATTACTTACTAATGCTGAAGAAGAAAGGTTCGCTCTTTAGAAAGTTACAGAATCCTTTAGTGCTACTATGAAAACAAAGCCTTTTAACTAAATGCTATTCCTCTATGTTCTATTAAAGATTACAATATGTTTGTAATTACTCACTAAAGGATATATTATAATGAGGTTATGTGTTTCTACACAACCACCAGCATGTATTCCCTCAGTCAGCATTGCATCGCTTGTTTTTAGTAAAAATAAAGTATAGGGATATCATTTCACTGTGTTGCAGCATGGATATATTAAGGTATAATATGTTTTAATTTAGATGTTGTTCAGGAGAAGTGTTTCACCAATGTTCATTTTTCTTTCTTTTTATCATTCAGATGATTTCTCAAGTCATTTGTTCTACTAGTATGTTCTGTTGCATGCGCTGCAGGAACATGAGAAACAGTTTGTCGTCAGCTTGTGCGCAGTGGGTATGTGTGTGCGATGTGTGTATGGCTGCTAGTTTACGTGTGTGTCGTGGTCACTTTGCATGTCCTGGCTGCCTCAAGAAAATACACATATTAAATTTTTTTTTTTTAAAAAAGCAGTGTGGGGTGAATAAAGTTGCCAAAATTGAGAGTTGAGTCCAGTCTACTTTAAGGGTGCAGCAACTGTAGCTGTTAAAGTTGCAGGTAGCACCTATATTCCCCTATGTGTTAAAACATCTCTATGACCAGTTTTTGGTTTTTCTATTGTAGACTACAAAAATGTGGTGGGACAATATACTATCTCCACTTACAAGTTTAAACAGGTTAGAATTGTATTTTATGTCAGTGATCTTTATGGAACTTCAGCCACTATAAGCACCAGTAATGCTTCCTGCAAGCATGAATATGGGTTTAGCCTTCCAAGCTGATTTCACTGCCCAGCAAAAATGTATTTTCTTCTATTTATCCTTTAAACAGACAGATGAGTATGATTCTTTTTGTTAGTTACATAAATATTGAATTTCATTATGATCCATAGATAATTATACACTCATTATTGGATTGTTTTAAGTGTTTTTAGAAATAACGAAAATGAATCAAGTATCTATATTTAAAAAGAAAAAAAATGTGAGTTCATCTCATCCATTTGAACAAAGACTTAACTTTTAAATTGGATAAATAGCTAACAGGAAATTGCAGGTTCTTTTGGTAACATGGACCCTGTAAATTGTACACTACAGTCAAACTCCACTTATTCAGACTAGACAGATTTGATTGAATTTATTGTCTCAATGCCACTCCAATGCATTATGTAGTTTTGTTTTCTAAACCTAACAAAGCAGCCATTGGAAACAAAATTAGAAAGATCTCAGAAACACAATGAGCAGTGGCTGACAACAAGAATAAGAATTAAATAAAAGTAACAAAAGATGAATGATAGTAAGTCTCAAAAACTTTACAAAACTAAGTAAGATGAAAAATTAGTTAATTAACATCACACTGTGAAATGAAACTAAAAACTTTTCAATAGAGAAGTCCAGAACCACATACCTCGATCTCTAGCCCAGAATTCTAAGGCCATGTTCACATGGGGACAAGTTTAGGAGTAACCACTAAATATTTTGTCATTGTTTGGAGTTTTGCCCACATGGAACCAGCCTATTGGGAGCCCCAAAACACAACGTTTTTAAACCAGGTCCCAGAGGTCCACATAAATGTCTTCTGTTTAGCTTGAGTCTTTGACGTCTTTTTCTTTTTATGCTTGTTTACATCATGAGTTTTTGTGCACGTTCCATGTCTCATTTACTATTTTTGGTGTATTCATGTTGCAGCATTGCAGTGTTACTTACAGGCCTGGTATATATACGACAGTGTTTTTGGTGGTTTTGTTGTACCAAGTCAAATTTACTGTTTCTCAGCATTTACCAATATAGAACTTACTAAGTAAATTCATTAGCATTAGAACAGAGGTAAAAGCCATTGGTTAGCCACAATATGACCATAAGAAGGAGAAAAGGAGTAAATATATAGTGTAGTCATCTGTTCTGTTATATTGTATTTTTCTTTTATGACTGTTTCACTGTTAATGAAAAAACAAAATGTGCCATAGGCTGTCAACTTGTTCCTTTGTACTTGTGTTTTTCTTCATGTTACTTTTTCTTTAAACTCGAAGAGTGTGTATAAAGTTCACTTCATTTTGAAAATCCTTCATAAAATATGTTATAAATAAGAAAAAAATCTCAAATGTTCAGTATACTTAGTCATCTAATGTGTCTTCTTTATATTATTTTGCAATCTAAACTTTGTATGCTTATATGTACACATCATCTTTTTAGAGTTCAATCATCTAATTGTTGGTAACATTAGTTTATTATTAAAAGCACTATTCACTTGTTTACATTTCTATTTGATTTTAATTTTGGGAGGGTTTCACCTTAACCTATAAAGAGCCTTTATTTGGTTCTGCATACAAAAGAGAAAAACAAAGCCATTTAGCAATTTTATCATTCTTACTGTAAAACTAGATGGTTAATTATATAATTAATGAGGTGGTTATTTTTATTTTTTATTTGATGATACATAAAGTTTGCAAGATTTAAATACTAACTAATTCAGACATTAAGGGCCTTTAACATGGGAACTGCAAGACCTATATGTGTCATCAGGACTTAATGGTTTAAAAGGGGCAGTTATTTTGAACAAGGACAGGGAAGTAATTTCCAGCAGAAATCAGGCTCCTTGCACTTTAAAGGTGATGGTACAATATCTTATGACCATCTAAACTTCTGAGTACCAAGTTTTAAAATTGTGAGGATAGAAACCAGAGGAGAAGGTGCCATACTTTTTCCCCCACTCATCATATTTGTATTGGAAAATAATGTAAAGGACATCATCTGTTCGGGCTCTGAACAGGTCTCTCTTGTATCTCTCCTGCCTGTCTCGCTCGAACACTTTCTTATGCTCTCTGTCACAGGAACACACACATGTACACACCTCTAACCTCACTTCACGTCTCATCACCCCCATGACCCACATAGACCAAGAACTGATACAAACAGCCCAGAAAGAGATAGAAAAAAAGAACACGAAATGAAAGCCAGGGATTGGAAGACCAAAGGAGGATGACAGGAGGCAGAGAGAAAGCAGGAAAGACAGCAGCTGCAGTGGGGATGCTGAGGGCAAGATGTGAGGATGAATTTGTGGGAACGCAGGGCGAAAAAGGTAAGAGGGAGGAGAAATGGAGCTGGATGATGTAGCTGGTAAGTGATAGACTGAGCAGTGGGAGAGGTAGAGTAAGGTCAGATAGAGAGATGGATAGAAGGAGAAGAGAGGAGTGAAAAGGAAATGTGGGTCGACGGAGTGCAGCTGCATCGGGAGAGAGCTGAGATGAGGAGGGTAAAAAGGGGGAGAGACAGGAGGCAGGAAATCAGTTGAGCAGACAGAATGTAGAGGATGTGTAGAAAGGATTAATGGAGGGGGTGAAGATGAGAGAGAGGTAGAAAGAGAGGAGGATGAAGGGGAGAGATGCGGCGTAACAGTCATCAGTATTCCAGCCTTGTACTCAGTTTCCAGCCAAGACAAATGCAAGCCAACATCAGGGAGGAAGTGGATCAGCTGAAAACACATCAACCTCTCCCTCTGTCACCCTGCTCCCCTTTCTCTATTTTTCTCTTTATCTCACCCCTAACCCCTAAAAGAAGAAGGACCTTATAGCTGCAGTAGCTCAGAGTGTGGACCTTCCCCAATATTGTGCAAATACACAGACATAAAGCACCATAAATAAACAACGGAGTGAGTCATGCTCAACCTTTACCCAGGTTATTTCAGCAGCATAGGACACATGCTTTGAGACAGTGAGAGCATAAGTCTAATCCTCCAAAGGACATATTACAGGTGTCATCAAGTCAAGATTGTTTATTGTCATACTTTATTAATCTCTAAGCCTTGTGAGTATCAAAGGATTGAAAAAATACTAATTTATGTGTTAGTTTTTTTTGTTAAAATGTGCAAAAAATTTACTAAATTACAGGCTTAGATTAGCTAATCAGCTTGACACAAAGTACCAATCTTAAAATAGATTAAATATTAACTGTCTAATTCTAAAATACTAGCTTCAATCCAAAATATAATATTACTGCCATCTCAATTGCTGCAGGGGTATTCTACATCCAGCCGCTAGGGGGTGCTCATCACTTTGGTGGTATTGGATAGAGCGAAGTCACACAGGAGTAATAAACCTTGCTGTATGAAGCAAACACTAGCTCAATATGTGTGTGTCTCCTTTTCGTGAGAAAACAGCAGTTTTGCAAGCGGATTTGAATAACGTGGAGTAGTGTGTGTGGAAAGCTAACCCAAAACAACTGAGAAACAAGTGGACTTACTTTTAAACTGAATTCACTTTGCACCTTACTTCATGCAGTATGATATTTTCAGATGTATTGTCAAAAGTTAAGGTATCTTTTTGGTTGATACCAAACCAGAACAAGCACTGATTTCAATTGTGGTTGGAACAGTCAGTTAGGTGAGGTATTGCTTAAGTTTCTGTCATGGTTTTGGGTTATTGTTTACATTGGTAATGTGGGGCTCTCTGGTTAGCACATTCTCTCTACAACCAGTTGAGGCTGTTCATGGCATTTAACTCTGTTCTATCTCCACAACCTGCTTAGTCACTCACTGTGTTGATTGCAGAAATGTTTGATTCCTACTTCACAAAAAAGATTGCTACCATCAGTAATTCTCTGAGCCTGACCAACTCAGCCTACCCAAACCAGCTACTGGCGCTTCACTCTGCTCTTTCCGCTCTCTAAATGAGGACGAAGTCTGTAAATTTCTGGTCAACTCAAAACCCACGACCTGTCCCCTTGAGCCTGTCTGTACCAACATCCTGCAGAGCATTCTACCTACAATCAAATCTGCAGTAACCCATATTATCAACTCTCTTAAATTCCTCTTCAAGCAAGCTCGGGTTACCCCGCTGCTTAAGAAACCCACACTCAACCCAGCCCAGGTTGAAAACTACCGACCAGTCTCACTGCTTCTGTTCGTGTCTAAACTACTAGAGCGTGCCGTCTTCAGTCAGGTCTCACAGTTCCTCCAAGACAACAACCTATTTGATCCATATCAGTCTGGCTATAGGCAAGGGCACTCTACTGAAACAGCTCCCCTGTCAGTTACCGATTCCCTATGGCCTCCCAGATCCGCTGGTCAATCCTCAATCCTTACTGCTGGACCTGCCCATTGCCTTTGACACAGTCAACTATCAGATCCTCCTCTCCACACTCTCAGAGCTTGGCATCTCAGGATCTGTCCTCTCGTGGTTTATGTCCTACCTCACAGGAAGATCCTTCAAAGTACCTTGGCAAGGGGGAGTGTCCAGATCACATGGGCTGACAACAGGAGTGCCTGAGGGCTCGGTGCTTGGCCCTCTTCTCTTTTCACTAAAAACCTCCTCACTCGATGGAGCTTTTCCTACCACTGCTATGCAGATGACACTCAGCTTTTCCTTTCCTTCCCACCTGACGACACAATTCTCCAACAAAAAGCAAGAAACACACCAGTAACTCATAAACTTTAACCCAGAATGGATGAACAGATAAATGTACATTCTTAAATAAAATGCAGAAAAAAAACTTCTGTGTAAGACCTCCAACTTTAGTTTTATCAAGTCTTGTTGAAAAGAATGTTGTAATATACAGTCTCCTGTGGGATGCAATACTCCATCCCATACAAGACTGCATAGAAAATTATCTTTCAGCTAGCAACAAGTCATTTAACCCCAGCTGATGCAATGAGTAGCTTCTGATTTCTTAAACATTTATGAAAGACAGATCCTGTGTGGAATGGAAATGGAAAAGATGTTAGTCTGTTTAAGAAGGGTCAAATCATTGGCATGCATCAAGCAGAGAAAACATCTAAGGAGATTGTAGAAACTACTCAAATTGGGTTAAGAACTGGCCAACTCATTATTAAAATCTGAAAGGATAGTGGAGAACCATCTTCTTCCAGGAAGAAATGTGGTTTGAAAAACATTCTGAAAGATGGTAATCAGCAATCACTTAAACTTTTGACAAAATTAAATTGAAAAAAAAAAAAAAAAATTAAAAAACAACACCAGAACTCTGGGCTATTTTTAATGGAGAAAGTAAGAGCATTTCCACATGAACAATGTGAAGGGAACTCAAGGGATTGGAACTGAACAGCTGTCTAACCACAAGAAAACCACTAATAGTGAGGCTAGCCAGGGAAAAAGACTTCAATGTGCAAGGGAAAATAAAGATTGAACTCTGGAGCAATGGAAGAAGGTCATGTGGTCTGATGAGTTCATATTTACCCTGTTCCAGAGTGATGGGTGCATCAGTGTAAGACAAGAGGCAGATGAGGTGATGCAGCCATCGTGCCCAGTGCCTACTGTACAAACCTGTGGGGACAGTCTATGATCTGGGGTTGCTGCAGCTGGTCAGGTTTAGGTCTAGCAACAATATGTACCCAAATAATATGTACTGAATAACCAGATTTTTCTATCAATTAATTTTTTTCTTCTCTGATTGCAGGGGCATATTCCAATATGATAATGCCAGGATTTATCTGGCTCACGATGTGAAAAAGTGGTTCAGAAAGCATGCGACAAATATGGATTGGCCACCACAGAGTCCAGACCTGAACCCCTGTTATGACCGGGCCCTGCTAAGAAATATTAGGCATAACAAGGAGCCCTGCAGATGGGTGGTAAAAGAGCTATTGGAATTTTATTGTTGCAAGGTAGCAAGAAGGAACAATACAAAAGGGTGGAGAATCACACGTTTGGATTTGTGAAGCTGCTTAAAGCAAAAACACAATATAACCGCTATGGTTCACAATCACAACCACAAGAGTTCAGCAAGCCAAGGGCAGACTGTCTGGGAAAACAGTGGCCGATGAGTCCACAGCTGCAGCTGGGTTTTATTTCCCTGAGTGTAGCTACAAAGTTGACGATAGGCCAGGCAATTATCCAACTAACTGATAGGAGGCGAAGGTGTGGTAGTGATGTTTTTTTTTTTTACTATTTCTAGAGCTGGAGTCACATGACTTCCAGTCTTGTCACTACCCATTAACATGGTAATTCTGGGAACGGGAAGTTCAGGACAGGTGACAACAGGAAAAAACCCAGTTACTGGATCAGAGTGGATGAAGTTTGATGCACCTGGTTGGGCTTCTATCCCATTTCAACCCCTCTGATTACTAAATTGTAACCAGAGGACGAGTTATCAGAGAAAGGCAACGCATTTGTAAGCTGCGGCTCCAAAAAGGGGGAGTAAAGGGGAAGGATTCTAGGGGCCCATGACTGACAGGGGCCCAGAAGGGCCCTCAATAATATTGTAATACTAACAAAATTATCTAATACTCAATGACAAACTTATAATCATGCAAACATTTTAGTTACAATGCAATGGTATCACTAGGTTTCTTTGTTTTGGAAACATTTAAAAAAGCTGAGACTGAAGAGAGAACAGAAGGGTCAGTTAGTTCATCTGATGGAAAGCTGTGGAACATCAGCTTGTTGTCTCTTCAAAACTTTGTTCATATAAGCTAGCTCACTTTGCTCCCATTTTAGCTCATATTTCTGAAGAAAACTATGGATTTTATTCACTTCACTGTTTTTTCAGTCAAACAATTAAAGCAGGCAAACGATTACCAATCTGCTCTGCTAAAAAAAAATGACGCATGTTCCGAACAGACACCAGAGCAGCCGAAGCACGTTGGGCTTTTGGTGAAAAAGGCTGAGCAAGGACCAGTGATTGTGAATGAGACTGCAAGAGCTTGACTCAGTAATAGTGTACCTTTAACACTCCTTGATATCTTATTATACAAAGTTCTACCTTTTAAAATGTGATTATTTATTTTTAAAGACGGCTCCCAGCCATTGTTTGGCTGTAAATCTCCACAGTGGTTTGCTTGTGGCCGTATTACATTCAGTTCATATAATACAATAAACCATGTGAGGTCCTGCTTTGTTTTTGTTTCTGAGCCTACCTAATTTAATTTACAATTTGCTGATTTTATTTATTTGTTTATATTTATTAATTATTTGTTGCCTCTTGTTCAGTGATAATGTTCAATGATAATGCTTACAACACAATAAATCATAAAAAAATGAGCGGCCATTTTGTTTTTGATGTTTTAGCTGAGATTTGATTTGTTTCTCCACAGATTATAAATGCATTTCATTTTCATGGAAGAGGCTATTTTGTATTTAAGTTTTGTATTTTAAGTAATTGATCATGAGATAATTAATTGTTTAAGTATTTAAAAAAAAAGTATCTGTCTTGCAGCAAATAGCTGAATCTAAATAAACTTTATTGTATTTTTAGTGCTTCCAAGAAGCCATGTTTTTCTTTTCACAAATATAGATGTCCTGGTTTATGACAGTAGAAACACTCTCTAGTTTCTTCTGTTACTCACGGTTTAACAGATATGAAAATCTTTCAGAGCGACATACGTGCGAGTCAACTCAGCAGGTTTTGACATTTTATGAGTAAGGCAGTACTCATCTGCCAAGAATGTGGCAGAAGAAAATGTTGTTACTTCCTGTTCATTCAAATAAAGCACAATATTGTCAGGAACACATTTCTTAAATTCCTTAACCAAGATGAGGAATTTGGCAAACAAGGGTTTACATGCAAAATAAGAAAAGCATTAGGCAAAATGACAGGCAGCCGTAACAACCCCATTGAGAATTTTGGGGAAGTGCTGGAGAAGGCTTTGAGCGGTGGTCAGACTTTTCCATCATCAATACGAGGTCTTGGTGAAAAATGAATGTAACACTGGATGGAAATAAATCTTGTGACATTGCAAAAAGTCTATCGAAAGGAAAGAGGAAACCAAGGAAAGATGTGAGAGCTCTAAAACTCGTAAAGATTTATTAAGTACAATCAACAAATATTAAGTAGTTTCACAGGTACACACAGCTCACACAGACTATCAATAGCAAAACAATGTTTTTATAATCCAGTTGTTCTTTGCTCTGTATAAAAACCTTAGGTTTCTAACTGTACCTCATACAGTAGGTTGGCTATATATGTAAGATTTATAGTAAGTTTATTGTAGCTTGTTCTTATTATCATTTCACAGTTCCACCTGAAGTGAGTGTGTGAGGATGTTTTCTCCTTATTAGGACCAAAAAAAAATCCCAATAATATAGATTAGGTTAAGTGGCAGGTTTAACGTTTAGAATATAGATTCAGGCCATGGTTTGAGAATAAATCTTGGATAATGTAACGTCCTCTGAAGTTATGGATACATAAAAGTGTGTTTGAGTGTGTGTTTGTGAGGGATGGAAAAATCTGTGTCTCCTCATTTTCTGTCAGAATTGTGCGTCCCTCTCACAGTGGTTTTGGTTTTTGTATGAACAAACAGTAATCAGAGCAGGAATACCCAATGGGGGTTGGGGGGGCAGAAAAGGAGTGGGTGGAATCATCACTGTGTGTTCTGCGGTTCATGCTGCTCAGAAGCAGAGGGTGGTGAGGGATTATACTGAGGGGATAACTCAACACTGATTGAAGGCAATGTTGGGGCCCAGAGTATGAGACTGTTTCCTGTTTATATATGGTGTCGTCAAGATCAAATTATTATTATTATGTTTTTCTGATATCCTTCAATTGGCAAAGTTTCTAAAAAAGCATGTAATAGAACTGGCAACACTGTCTCATCAGTTTCTGCACATAAATGCCAAATGCTTCATGCTACAGAAGGAAAATTGGGTGAATTGGGTATTAATGCAGAGTGGCTGTAACAGCACAAACGGGAGATTACATTGAGGTTATATTACAGTTTCTTGGATACTACAGTACTGGTTTTAGCACCACTGTCTCACAATCCAATGCAAAAATGGCCTTGAACTCCTCATAGTAAGCATATTTGAAAATGTAATTTTTAGCACATTTCTCTGGCAGAATCCACCTGACTCATACCTATTAGATGTCCAACTTTATCCAGACACATTTATAAAATAGGGCAAAAAACTACAGAAAAACTCCAGAAATAGAGTATTTTAACACTATTGTGTAGATTTTGTTCTTTACCCTCCCTAAAACCATAACATTGCATGTTATATCAGGGTTATGTATTAATAAATATAAAAGCAGGAAAAATTTGTCAGACTTTTGCCAATTGAGTGGAAATGTATCTTAACTGAAGTTACAAATAACCACAGTACAGTTATAGGTGGACACAAATATATTTTAGTTTTGCTAGTGTAGCAGAGTTTTTTGGTGTCATTATGAAATGCTGGGGTTATAAGACTTTCCTTCCAGCTTATACATCTGTTAGAGGGAGGAATCAGACTGTAAAAAGCCATTTTTCTATTGATCCAAAGAAGGACACTCTAGTATTAGTTTGACCTAATGTGTGCCCCGGTACATAATTAAATAAGCTAATATCGATTTCATGTTTACTAAGTTGCTACACAAATGTAGGAAACTAGTGAGCAAAGCTGTCCTGGAAGGACAATCACAACACCAACGGATCGGAGAAGCAATGTTTTTTTTTTTTTTTTGGATTTTATGTTAAAGTATTACAGTTTTGAAAAAAGATTAAGCCATTTGTTGACTTTGTGGAAAGGTAGTGTCTTACTCTCAAATGACAACAAATACACACTCCCTTGCTGGCTTGCCATCCAAGTGAGGCATTATATATAAGTTAGTGAGATGTCAGGTGTTTAATGTTGTCTGACTGCCATCTGTTCAGCACTGTCAGTTACAGCAGGTCCCTTGCCAGAGGCTTGTAAAACTCAAGATAGTAACATTTACATGCAAAGATATGCAGACCATCAATATTGTTTCAGAGAGCTACTTCAGGAGGATATGATGGAAGTAGAACTCTATATCCCAATGCTGCCTCATCACACCTGGTAAAGCTGTGCAGCACCATAAAGGAAAACATTAAAATAATAAAGGATAAATGTTCTAGTCTCAGACGGATGGATATTAGTGGTCACATATGGTTATGTGACAGCCATAGCTCAGAGTATTTTAAACTCATGGGAACTTGACAGTTACAACTTGTATATTAAGGAGGTGAGATGACATTTAAATATATTGTAAGAATTGTATAGCTATTTTAAAAAACCTTAACTTTAATTAAAAAAAAAACTGACAGCCCTAACAAGTTAGAAATCATTGTTTCTATAGTCTCTATAGAGATTTTTTACAGCTATTTTAACAACATCAGGATTACTATATCAGTGTTGTGAGAGGTAAAGGTGTCCTGCAGTTTATTAAAATCCCTGCTTTGAAAAGAAGTGAAAAGAATAAGAAGTTATTATATTGCAGAGCTCTCTCAAGCGTTACTTGGCCTCACAGTTTCAGGTCATATTGAAGGGGAACAAAATGCTGAAGACTTAAAGTGTTTAGCGAATAACGAGTCTAATCATACCACAGATGATCCCAAGAACAAGACTTGTCATGTCAACATTGAACTATTTGCCTTGGGAGACTTCTGCACTCCACAAATACCTCACTTGTTATGTTGTTTTGGTGAATGCCACCAGTAACCAGACATTTGTGAAGGTATTTTTTTGAGCATCAACTTTTGGATCCCATCCCATGAGTTGTGTCCAGTCAGCATAATAATAATATTTATTTACTGGAAATGTTATGGCCTTTTTTTTTTGGGGGGGGGGGGGGGGGGGGGGGGGGGTGTCTTTAATAGAAAAACAAAAGAGAGAGAGACAAACATAGAGTTTTTAGAGAGTTTAAAACAGACTACAGCAGTGTTACTTTCTGAATTTTCGTGAAATTTCTAGATAACGAAGGAAGTGTAGTTTTTTTTTCCGCCAGTTTAGTGTAAAAATTGGTGGAGTGGTACACAACTACAAAACTAACCAGCTACTTGATAAACTGCCATATGATCTTGCACAGATTTTCATGTTAGCACCGCCAGGTTGATAAATCAGATTTTTAGAAAAATACACTCTTTAACATTCACTGTTTGAGCACATTCTTTATATCACATTCCTCTCAAGAAGAATTACACACCATTTGATGGTCTAACTTTTTGTTGGGTCAAAGCTGTTACAAACATGTAAGCCTTCATGTCAAACATCAGGATGTTACAGTTGTCATTATGAGCATTTTAGCAAACTGATGTGATTATTTACTACAGTATATCTCTCACATACTTTTGCTGTCTGACTTCCGCTCTAGTTTAAATACATAATTTCACAAGTTCCCACTTATGATGACACCCATCTTGCTGCCTCTGGTTCCATTTAACAGACTGACATAATCTCAAATCCCAAAAATAACATTTTTAATCAAGAAATATGCCTACAGGAAATTGCTCTAAGCATTTATTTAAGTCTCTATATTTAGACATTAATTAAAACGCTGCAGCGGGGTTCTGCAGAGAACAACAACTCCATAGTTATTACAGCCTGTGTATTGTCCTTGCTGTTTCTTTCTTTCTGAAATAAACCACAAACACTAACACATTTGCACATGCACATGTTTTCATGGAGTAATAACAGGAATAAGATAGAGGAAACCAATTGTCTTTGCTATAGATTATTTGTACCAGCAAAGATGAGCAATCAAACAGAAATTAAATGAAGTGGGGGGAAGGAGAGGGAGGATGAAGCAGAGAGAGAAAAAAAAGCTTTAAGTTGAATTTAAAGTGCTCTAAAGAGGAGAAGCAAGTAGGGCAGTTGCAGGAGGAGGAGAATCAGGAGGAGGAGAAAATGGGTAAAGAGGGAGAGAAACAAGATGGGGAATTGATAAGTAGATTATTGTATGCATGCCCTGCCTCTTCTCTTCGTCTTTCCCACATCTCCAACTACCCCCTCCACCCCTCGACACCACATAAACAGAATTTCTAAGTCATCTGTTTATTGTAAATGAGCCTAAATAAGGGCAGAACACAAAGGACTCACACAAACACAAAAAGTTCACACACCAAACTGTTGTTCTGTAGAACGTCTTTTTCTGTTTCATGCCTTGTTTGTCTTGTCTTTTTGCTCCCGAGCATCCTCTGCAAATGAGCTTCTGTGTGTGTGTACTCCAGGTTTTGACAGGACTCATGGCTAAACTCTTAAAAACGCAGCACACACACACACATATACAAGGTCCACAAATTCCTGTGACATGTTGCTTTTCTAATGGAGGAAGCAGGCTGGTGTTCAACTGTATGTGAGAAACAGTGAGACAGGCAAACAGCGTTCACTGATTCAATACACAAACCCCATACAAACAACCTGTCGATGTAATGACTAGTAGCACAACAAAGGGAGGATGACATGTAAACGGCCAAACTGTACCTTTTTCCTTAATCTTAGCTTGAAGAAATCTGTCAGTAACTTTTTCCACATCTGCTGGTATACTTTAACACTGTGCACATCACAAAAGCCTCTGTGGGGAATTTATACCTGTGAGCTGTAAGGTAATATTAAAGCTGTGGCTTTTGACGGTACGATGTGTTTTAGGGGATTAGCGCATTAACTGGATTATCTGGTTGTATAATTCTGGTTATCAGAGCTGCAATTTTTCACAATTTTAGTCAAACCAAACATCTACTGAGTCACACACTAATTATGTTTTACCTGAACAAAATATTCTGGTTTGACAAGACCCCTGAAATCGTCATTTTGTAAAAACAAGGCATTTAATGCCACCTATTCTCTGCTATCATGCTCCCCTGCAGTTTGAAGCAGAGCAGCAGATTGTTCTGTCACAAAGATAGCTCAAGTATGGGCTAAATTACTTTTCCTATAAGGCTGTGATAGAAAATAAAACTTGAATGCAAACCATTATAATAAGTGAAAGCAGTCAACCTGTTTAAGACAAACAGCACATTTTAGAAGAGGAAACTATGTTAAAAAGAAGAAAATTATATTTGAAACAGCATAACCTTTTTTTTTTTTTTTTGGTCTATTTTAAGTTTTGCTGGTACAGATAATGAACCAACAAACTAAATTCAGAAGTTAGGGTTTTTAGAAGGTTCATTTGTTTTGCCTTTAAACCAGAATAGTTGTTTATCATATTAGCATTATATTTCTTATGTCTTAATTTACATTACAACAGAATCTAAAATTTACAGTTTACGGTTACAAATTAACGTTTACTAGAATTCTTAACAGATAAATCAAGTTATTAGCATTAAATATAAACATGTGTTAATTATGTTGCATTCATATAGATTAAACTAAACTAAATATTTTTTTCTGGTTAGTCCTTCTAAATGATCTAAATGATCAATAAGAAGCATGACACCTTAAGAAGGAGCTCTGGTTATGGCTGCAAAAAAACACACTGTATAGTCTTTTACACAGTTTTAATAATTACATTATCAATGTTTACATGGATAAATATTTCATCTATCCAGTTGGAATCAATCTGATCATGTTTACATGGAAGCTAGATAAAGTGATCCCATCAGTTGTATTTACATGATGGGCAGATTTAATATGGTTATAATGCTTTTGACATGCGCAGTGCCCACTAGTCTGGAAGAAGAAGTGTTTTCTTTTTTTATTTTGAACCTTTTGACCATCGAAATGCTCAAAAACCCTTAGCTGTTTTAGCTTCTAACAAAAACGTTGTAACCTCCACTGTCCCGTTCTGTTTTGCTGCCTCCAATGAGTACATACATGGTTATTTTTTTCCTGCTGATCCAACGGTGAAAAGGTTTAAATCACACCTCTCGATCAGATTGAAACATGTTTTCGAATGAGGCCGACCGGATCAGCTGACATGTTTACATCACGCATTTTTATTCTGACTGGATGTCTGATCAGATTAAAAGTGCTACATGTAAACATAGCTAGTGTTAGAAATATTATTTAAAGCAGCTTGCTAAAATAATATTAATAAAAAAAAAACACACAATGGAAACAACCTCTATATGTCCTATCGCTGAAACTGTATTTGACCATCGCTCAGAAATATTGCCAGTTTGTAAACTTTCCTGTCCAAGAAGGACATCAAATGTGTTATTCATGCTTATATTACTTGTACATCTGACTATTGTCAGAACAGCTTTTATTGTAAAATTAAAATGTTTACTGATGCAGACCAGTGTAGTTGTTCCACATTTTGATGTAAGGAATTTATCAATAAATTTGAATTTGAAGAACTCTCTTTACCACGCTTCATTGATGCTCTTCTTTTTCAATTTTAAAATACATTTTGAGATTTTTTCTTTAGTTTAATAAACTCTTAATAACCACCTCTTAACTATTTACCTGAAATGATGATCTAGCCCTTCTTAATCTTTATGATTTCAATCAAAATGTTGTGTAAACATATTGTTTTATTCAAATTTTAACTTAAAAGACCAATTCAAGTTTAAAACCCCTGCTTTATTCATTGATCACTTCAGCTGGCAAATATACTGCAAACACAAAAGAAGGGTGAGCAACTTCGGTCCTCGAGAGCCGTATTTCTGCACGTTTTAGGTGTTTTCCATATTCAACACACCTGATTCGAATATGAGTTACTGAGCAGAACTTGATGTAATGTTGGGTGCATTTCTTTTGAATCAGATGCTTTATGTCCACCTAGAATAATGATCAGTTCTCCTGATCAGACCAGGAGGGTTCCACTCCCCTAAGTCCAGACATAGACTTGTTCTTGTTTTGTAATGCGGATCTCTGCACAGCTCTCCTGGATGTGTCAGCTTGCATAATCATACTAATATTTCAGTTTGTTTCCTCATGTAAAAACAGCAGGGCTTCATCTGGTAGGCACTGCTCTGAAAATATAATGGGCCAGGAAGCACAAAACAATCAGACTGAATATATGATCTCTGACATTTTGCTATGGATTTTATTTATTTATTTTTTGATTTATTTATTCATTTTTTTATTTTTTGTCTCAGCTGTAATACGATTATGAACCTATGTAGGGATGCATCACAGAGATATATTATGATAGCTTTTTTTTAAGCAAAAAAGGCATTAATCTCAGCCTTAATTCACTGGTCTTGATTAAAATATCTGCAGATAAATGTAGATTTTTTTTATGCAGTTGTAAAAATCTTGCTTACTGCACTTTTACACCAATACAGAAATTACACACTGTTTTCATACAAATTTTCTTTTCTTTTTGCCTTCATTACATTTTTTATTTTTTTTTAATTAGGCCGTAAAAGCTATACAGCATGTTCATTTTACACAGCCCTGCAGATGGCTCTTTACTTAGCAAGCAGCTAATTGTAATGGTAATTACTGTTAACAGTCATAAATTACACTTGTCAAGGTCTGGAAAAAAAGAAAGAAAATGAAAAACAAGAAACATCAGAACAGATGTCATAAAGCAAATACAAGTATATCCCTGTTGGAAATGAATTATTGAAATAGTATCTTTTATAAAGCCACCTGTTGAGGTTGGCAGAAAAAGACCATTTAAAGCAACATGCGCCATGTTTGCATTTTGAGTATTCACTACATGAAAGAAGCCTTTTTGAAAAAAGGGCATTTTGATTCCCTCTATCATACCTGATATCAGGGGTATTCCCTGATATCACTGTCATTGCACATGTAGGTATATGAGTAGAACTGAACTGGTAATGGCTGTAATTTGATGAAAGATATCACCAGAGGGGACAACATTTCCTCATTGGTCTGCTTCTTTCATGCTGCAACCCATGACCAGGCGTCCAGATCATGTAGAAACCTACTTGGGGAAGGGAACATCTCAAGCAGGGGTCTATACTAAAGCTAACTTATATAATGCATTGGACAGTTCTTTAAACAGTTTTAGTTTCAGCAATGTCCTCAGATGTTTTCTTTTCTTGATGCCAATAATTTGACTTCTCTTCTAAAACAGATCAACATATTTCCCATAATGACAGCATGTGTGTTCTGACAAATGAGAAGCTGCTCACTGGATCAGTTGGGGTTAAATGACTTGTTGCTGAAACATAATCATACATCATCCATGCTGTAATTAGCCAATGAAGCTTTTACCCATTTGCTTAGTTTATTTTGGACAGGTGGAGTATAACATAAATTATTGCTTTGCTGTTCTATGACTTTTGTTTTTAGCTAAAATTAAATAGCACTTATAAAGCTCTCAAAGGTTTTTCTTTATTTAGTTACAACATTCAATCCTTAAGCTCTTCCAGCAATCATTTATTCACATGCATTAAGTTCCATGACTAGAATTAGCTTAAAAGCACAACTAAAAAAAAAAGTAAACCCTCTGAAGTCTCCCTGGGTGGTCATTTTTTTGTTGTTGTTACTGTGTTTAGAACAGGACAACGGAGTCAAGTGTCACTGCTTTCAGTTTTATCTAATGATTGTTTCTTTGGTGTAAAATTAAATTGACATTTATCACATACTATAACTATTATGTACTGTCTCAGTTACCGCTTGAACCCAGTACAGTGCAGGCAGTATTTGTCCATACAGCATTTTATTCTAAACTTATGTTTTTTCTACTGTGAATAAAAACCAAATTTTAGAGGCTCAGTTACACCCGAGTCAAAGGATATAATTCTGTGGGTGTACATTCAGTGCAGTTTTAGCAATAGTGAGATTTACATATAGCGATCTTTAAAGGCTTTAAAAATCAAGCACAGTATAGTGTGTGACTCAGCTATCAGTGATCACAGGGACAAGAAGAAAAAGTAGAGAAAGAGAAATCAGAGAAAGGACTGGTATTGGAGTGAATCTGAAACTGACCTGTCAAAGAAACACAGAATTTTTGCCAATAGTAGCTGTTTGTGTCAAGTTAATAAATCCTTTAAAGCTGATATAGATAAAATTTTATTCTTCAGTGTGTTTTTTTTCTTTCTAATATTTGGCTTCTGCTCTTTATAAGGGTGTTGAAATGGGACAATCAGAGGAAAAACCAGCTGAACCCCAGTTCCTGCAGTGTGTCAGTGTAGTTCATATTGTACATGAAAGCATTAGTGCTCATTCACTTGCTGGATGTCATGGAAACCACTAAAGACAGGACAACATCCATTTTTACTCTGCATCACTTCTCTGCTTACCTTAAGTACTTCAAACATGTTTTTTTAAAGACCCGTGAGCTTCTCTGGGGAGAGATGATAAAAAGTACAGCTGATGGAACAAGACGGTGAGTTTGAGGAGATCAGGATGAAATATGGCTGTGTTCACCACAAGCCTTATTTCTATGATTAGCAGTATAAATATGGCTTTGATTTAAACCCCAGGCTAAAGTATCACAGTATGTGGATTTCGGAGCAGCCCACGTGCCGTATCAGTGACTCTGAACACAGTTCATTTTTCTTCTTAATGTACAAGCTGTGCTGTCTCATAACTGTGAGCATACACAACTTTTGCAGCTCACAGTATTCAGAGGCTCAAGTTTGCAAACATCTGTCATCTGAAAATGTAAAGTGGCTTGATGTGGTTTACAGTGATGGACAAACAGAGGCAACCAGAGAGTGTTTATATAAGAATTTGAGCATTGGATGATTCAAGATGCTAAACTGGGCTGACTTCATTAATATTCTAAGAATAGGACGGCTGGTGTGGGGGGGCTGGTCAAGTTGTGTGACTATTTATACATCTAAATATTTTTAAAAGGAAAAAAAAGTAATCAGCACTTCTGTTATAATCATGCCTTCAGCATTGCTTTTTTGTCTAGAGTCTAGAGTCAAACACATAACGCTGAAAGTGAAGCTGTGTTACAGCAAATGCTTGTACTGTACCACAATGAAAATTATGCTTATTCGCATTAATAATTTAAACCAACTACAAGATCTGAGCTAGTTCGCAATCAATATTGAGGTCTTTTACTTTCTGATAAAAAAAAATCAAAATTATAAGTGTGTTAGTTTGTGACCAATAACTTTGTTGAACATTTTCATGACTTTAATTTGAATTAGGAACGTAAAATTGTTTGCAATTTATAAGCTTTTACGTGTCATATATGGAGCAAAAACACATCTGGATTCTAGCTGATCTTCAGTTTATGTAAGGAAAACATGTCTACAAATCCCTTTCTTTAACTGCATAGCTGTTTTCACTTTGATTAGCTTCTTATTTACAAGAAATCTGTTTGTGCGCACAGATTTTAACTTATATGTAAGATAGCTTTCTGTACAATATCACAGAGGGGCGTGGTGCACAACTAAAGGGCTGAAAGCAATGTTCATTTTGGTTTGTTTAGCAGAGCAAAGGTCCTTAACAGAGATGACAGGCAGTTAACTCTACCCACGGGCAAAAAAGTGGATGAAAATTGTTTAATATTCCTGGGGGACCACAGCCCTTTGCCAAGAGCTGAAGAAGATTGTAGATTCAGGCCAGTAAAAGGGCAGACTTTCTCTCATGATTCCCAATAGCAGCAAAGTCTCTGATCATCAACTTGCATTTTTAAATAAAAAAACTTTAATCTCATGTCATAAGACTTTATCTCTTGTAGCTACATAGAAAGTTACTTATCATGGATATCTTGCAGGTTTTCTTTTGTAAATACCATGAGCTAAATGATACATTTCTGGTCATACAATCACTAGTGATTTATCTCTTCTCTCTTTTTTGTAATTTTTAACCTTAAAAAAAACATAGTGTTATGATACAGCCTTCTCAGCATATTTTTATAACAGATTTCTTAATATAATTTGAGGAGTCCACACTAATGACGACCTGCCCCACATAGCTGCCACTCAAATCTTTTACATTTACAGCAGTTTTAAGTTCATTTTAATGTGGCAGTAATATTAAATAATATTGTCATGAATAGATTGACTGGTTAAACCCAATTAAATTAAAATTGCCACCAAGTTGCTGAAAACTGCTAAACAAGGCAACAAACACACTCCCAAAATCAAAAACCGGGCAATAGGATTTAGAAATAGTCAGCTTGCATTTTCCAAAAGTCTATATCAACACTTTAAATTATGAGATTAAATTAATTTCATTGATTTGAATTTCAAACAGGAAAATTTACAGGGATAATATAGTGTTTTCAGTATATAATAGTTCTGCCTCATGAATGTGCATGCATCGATTAATGTGTTTAAGCAAGAAACATGTACTGATGTATATTGATAACTTTTAATGGCCCATCAAATATAAAATAAATTCAGTTTTGTTAAACATGAAATCAAAAATTGACTTAATGGTTATCATTGTATCCATGATATCAAAGTGCTTTGCTGCACACACGTGCTGCCAGGCGTGTGTGTAGGAGGGCTGAACGTGAATGGAAAAAGGACAGGTTGCAGGTGTCTTTTCAGATGCTAAGAGATAGCTGGCAATCTTACCAATGTTCAGTGAAATCTGCCAAAACTAAGTATTTTTCTGATGTCATTGTCTCTAACAGACATAACCCCCATGTACTTTTTAAGGTTATTGACTCGGTTCTTTGTGCACCACAAACAACCTGCCTGGAGAACTCAACCAAAATGTGTGAGGATTTTAAAAACAAAGTGGGAGCAGTAGGGCCCTGATCACCCCGCCCTCTTGTGATCCCTCTGTTGCAACTTCAGGCTCTGCTCTTTCACCAGTTTGAGCCTGTTATCCTGCAGTTTCTGGCTGATCTAGTAAGACATATGAAGCCTGCTGGGTCTCCAAAGGATACTATTCCACCAGGGGAGTTTTCTGGACCTGGGAACATTGGGGGCTGAGCCCACACCCTCATAGAGGAATCTCGGTGAACCAATGCAGTACAAACGGCTTTCATTTAAGCTTTCTTGAGCATTGTGTCACCTTGTTTAAACTTAAACGTGACAATGTAAACAAGATCTCTAAAATCAGTATTAAACTTTTACTTTTCCAGACATCTGCTGTTTATCTCCACAACTTGCTCTTTAGTGCACATCTTCTGCAACAAAATAATGAACATGAACTGTTTTCAATCAATTGCAATTTTGAGAATAAAGATCATGCTGTAGTATTTACTGTACCTCTCTATCATCTCATCTGTCTCTTCCTTCTTTCCCTACAGGCTTCATAACTTGTTTTCCTTCCATCATTTCCCTTCTTTCCTTCTTTCACTTGCTGTTTTCCATCTTTACCACTACTACTTTCTCAGTAGCATAACCTAGTTTAAACTAGTGGTATACTCTGATTTTTCCTTCCTAGTCTCGAACACCCCTGTTCCGAATTAACACACACATTATATAAGTAATGTAAAACACTCTTTAACAGCTGGACTTTAACTATTGACCAGCCGGTGACCTGGAGGTAAACAAAAACATCAGTAAATAACATAATGAGCTGTCCTTTTTGTATCTATATTTGAAATATAGCAGCATCTAGAAACCAAACATCCAACACTAATGGGAAAGCCGTTTTCATCTACTACAACACAAACGCATGCACTCGGGTACCTGTTTCGTGTGTTGGCCCAGAGTCTTGCTGCACATTGGCAGCAACCACAACTGAAGAGTTGTCTCTCTTCTTTAAATAAAAAAACGTCTGACCTCCATCTTTGACCACTGATGATGACCGCTCAAAATAACACCAGAGTTCAGATTAGGGATAAAACAACAGGCTGTCAGCTAGTAAAACACGGAGGATTCCCTGTTTCCATAAAATTCCTCTGTAATTGGTCATATTGCTGTACCTGTGTTGCAGTCACAGAAGCCAGGAAATTACAAAACTAGCATCTTCTTTAATGTCAGAAGGCAGCTCAGAGAATGTAAACTTATTCCTTCTGGGGTGACAAAGCATTCGGGGCTTGATGTGAAATGTTTGGGGCTAGAGCCGGGAATACCCAGGCCAGGCGACGCCCCTGTATTCCACCCCGTCTTTTTAAAGAGGTCTTCCCCACCTTAGCTCCTTATGCGCTCCATATCATCAATGGCAGCTTAACCTGTGGGAGTTTACCTGAGAGTTTCAAACACGCAGTGGTTACACCACCTATATTAAGAAGCCTTGCCTGGACCCTTCCATCCTTTCAAACTTCAGGCTGATCTCCAAACTTCCTTTTATTTCCAAACTTTTAGAGAAGGTTGTGTATTCCCAGCTGCATTCTTTCCTGGAGAAAAATAATGTTCTTGAAGTGTTTCAGTCTGGATTTAAAACATTGCACAGTACAGATTCGCTTTTGAGGGTTTTTAACTATGTTTTTATGTCCACAGATTCCGATCACTGTGTGGTGTTGGTACTGTTGGACCTCACAGCGGCTTTCGAGACAGTGGACCAGATCAGTTTTAGTGTCCAAATTGGGGTCGCTGAGTCTTCTTCTGCTCCTATTATGTGTGAAGTTCCTCAGGGCTCCATTCTTGGACTTCTTCTCTTTTTTGCTTTACTTGCTTCCTCTCAGTACAATTTTTAGAAAGCTGGGCATCCCCTTTCACTTTTATGCAGATGACAATCAGATTTATTTCCCCCTGAAAAAAAGTGCACCTTTAATGAAACCATTACTTGATTGTATAGAGTAAGTTAAGACTTGGATGTCTTTTCATTTTCTTAATTTTAATGACAGAAAGACTCAGGTGTTGCTACAGGCCGATGCATACAAGGGACAAGCTGACTTGGGGTTGTTGACGGATTATTTGAAGCCTACAGCAATAAACTCGGGGTGTGCTTGGATGGTAACCTTAGACTTGACTCACAAGTAAGATCGGTGGTCTAGTTTCTTTTAGCTAAGACAACTATCAAAGGTGAAACGACTTCTTTCTCAGCATCATCTTTAGATTTTAATCCATGCTTTTATTTTTAATCGCTTGGACTACTGTAACGCACTCTATGCTGGGCTTGGTCAGGCCTACCTTGATCGGCTGTAATTGATCCAGAATGCAACGGCTCGACTTTTAACTGGTACTAAAAAACAAAAGCATATTTTTCCGGTCTTGGCCTCCCTTCACTGCCCGTTTGTTTTAGAGTTGATTTTAAAATCCTTTTATTTGATTGGAAGTGCCTTCATAGTCTTGCCCCACAATATCCGTCACGCTCTCTCAGATCGGCAGACAGGTCACTCTTAAATGTCCCCCCAACCAAGAGGAAACTTAGAGGTGACCGTGCCTTTTCTGCAGTTGAGCCAAAGCTTTGGAAGCAGCTGCCTCCATACATTAAGGAAGCCTCTTCATTATCTGTTTTAAAATCACTGCTTAAAACCCATTTTTTCTCTTTGGCTTTTAACACTGCTTGAGATGTTGGTTTTGACTGAATATTTTGACTGTTTATTTTGACTAATGGCTATACATATTTACTTTTTGCTGTTTTATTGTATGTTTTTTTTTTTTTTTTTTTTTTTTTTTGGTGTGAAGCACTTTGATCAACCGTGATGTTTTAAAAGTGCTATATAAATAAAGTGGAGTTGGAGCTGTTTGAAATTTTTACCAGGACCAATTTTACTGAAAATGACTCTTCTCCTGACTCAAAAGATCACATTTCCCTACTGAAAAAGCATATTTTTAATTCAGTCAAGTGGAATTGATGAAACCTTTGATAAATAGGTGGAGAACCTTGACAACATGCTTACTTCACTGTTGGAAAATAAAGGCAAAGTTTTCCATTCCATGAGACTATGCTCATTAAGAGGTAAAGGAACTTGTATAAGGAAAACAATAAACATACATAACTGGTACTTAGCATCTCTGTTGTGTGGATGTACAAAGGTAAGAGAAGAAAAAAAAACTTGCTCAGTGCTCACCAATACCTTGCAAGCAAATTGAGGGCTTTAGTGTATAAGCTTGCTGCTTTAAAAGTGATTATGAAAAGAAGAAAAGCACAAAGGGATGTTTGCTCACAAAGCCTGAAGCATAGATTTGTTTCCTTCTGAGCAATAGATGGTTTCATGTATACCAAAAGCACATTATAAGGTTTGCGATGTATTGTCCATTCTCACTTGAGTTTCTATTTCTCAAAATATATCATGAAATTTTTATTAGATCTTTGAGAGAAGAACATAACATCAGGATCCCGGGCCAAAACAGGACTCATGGAACAAAAAAGTCTTAACGTTTCTGCATTTCTGAATACAGCCTCTGTATACAGTATAACAGTAAAAGCTGGGAAACACAATGAAAAAAACATGTGATAATTAAGTGAATGACTAAAAGGGTTTGCCATACAGTAAAATATAATGAGAGAAAGCATATGTATATGCAAAACTGCAGTACTGCAGTGTGTTTTCAAATACATGCAAAGGCAAAGTCATCACCACCTGCAGAGGTGAAAAAGTGTGTGTCAGGAGTTTTTAAACACACTCACTCTTTCATATCCATATACATATTCAGTACCACTTCACTCACTTACTCCTGAGCCATCTTCTCCATTTCAAACCATTCAATAATTCATCTTCTGCAGTCAATGTGCTACTAAATGTCTACAAGACAGTGTGTGTGTGTGTGTGTGTGTGTGTGTGTGTGTGTGTGTGTGTGTGTGTGTGTGTGTGTGTGTGTGTGTGTGTGTGTGTGTGTGTGTGTGGATCTGTGTTTGTCTAAATTTGTGTTTGGAAAGGAAATCTGTCTGGTTGTGTAGGCTTAGTCCACAAGGTGTTGTGATGCATCTGGTGCAATAGTTGGAGGGAAGGTGCATGCCTCCTTTCCATTTGCTTGCTACCTCTTGCTTCCAGAACTGCTGCTGGCCCTTATGGTGAACAGAGAAGCAGCTCTTCATCAGTCTTTCCTTGCCAGAACACAGCCTCTCCATCACCAAGACTCCTGCCAGACCTCCTCATGATCACACATGGTAACTGGGGCTCTGCAGTCTCTGGCTAACTTGGCAGGGGATCTGGGAGCAGCAGCGGTCCCCAAAGACACAGTGTACAGGCCCACCTTGGAGGACCTTGCACAGGTATCCACCTCTGCCTTGGTGAGATCAACAACTGGAAAAAGTGTGGTGGCAACAGGGTTTTCTGGGCATGGGAGCAGGTATGAATGTGCTGGAAACTTCTACTCAGAACCCAGAACCAGCTCTAGACTTCAATGGGCCCTAAGCAGAATAAGTTTTGGGGGCCCTACCCCTTTATGCTATGAACAAAGTTTTTATGTAGATGTGACACCCTAAGCCATCGTATATTGTATGTTAACTTATTCAAAACACTCTAGGACACTATTGTGCAACATTATTGCATATGAAGGGCTGTTAATTAGGCTCCATAAAGCTGTAATAACATGCATCTTTATTTAACATACAGGAAAATATATAACAAAATACCATATGCACACAACTTAATTATTGCACAATTAACTTAGTTGACTTAGTTAGATACTGTCTAATCACGTGGCAGTAGCACCAATAACTAAAGCAGATGTGTTTGTGTGGAGCGTGTGACAATGAATTTTTAAAATATAAATTAAATACATTGAGAACTTAATGTAACTTTTAAAGTTAAGTTATGTTTTAAAAATAAGTGTTTTCTCTAAACAACATTTATTTATTAACTGTTAATCCATTAGTCTGACTTTCTCTTTAAATTGACATATATGATATTTATAAGGCTGATACTACTGTATATTAAATAAATGATCATTCATTTGACTTTAAAAATTCATCGTCCTGAATTCCGGACATGGCTCAATCATGACATGATGTCCCACACTGGAGTATCGGATGCAGAGGATATTTTAAAAAGGCGTAAGTGCTGTGAGCAGCGCAGGTATGTGGCATCTGTCTCTAGGCAACCGTGACTGCAACACACGCACGAACAAATTGCGTTCAATATGGACCGTCCCTATTGAACTAATAAAATGTTGGGAGGAGACATTTAATTGTCAAATAAGGAACAATTCCGTATTTTACAGGACGGTTGGCAACCCTACTGCTAGCTTGAGCTACAACTGCTTTGATGGCTAACGGTACCCAACCAATTGCTAAACCTGCTGCTAAATCAAAAAGTGCTGCCACATGTCTAATCATCATCATCACTAGACTAATACCTTATTTTACAGTATAACTGCAAAAGAAATTACCTTGTCCTTGCACAACTGCTTCTCCAGCACCCCCCCCCCCCCCCCCCTTTTTTTTTTCTGCCCCAAATGGATCATTCCTCTTTATAATGAAGCCCATAAACCAATTACTGAAACAACCTTTTTCTGTAGAGGGCCCTTAGCGGTGCGGGGCCCTAAGCGGTCGTTTAGTCTGGTTTGTGGCTCTGTCAGAACCCTGCACACCAGCGGCACAGGGCTTTTCATCATAAATTTGCAGCTGGAATTGAGTGGCAGCTGCTTTTGGCAGACCTCTGTGTGACTAAGCATCCCTATTCAGGACTCACGCTGCTAATCCCAGTTGGGGAGGGGCCTAAAAAGGTTGCCTAAAAATTGCCCACTCAAAACATCCTGGATAAGGAATTGCACCTATCAGGACATTCCATCAGGCAGTCGAAATAAACAAAAGAAAATGATCCCTCTCAAACTGGCTACATGGAATATTCAAACTCTCCTGGACACTGATGCCTTCACGATAGGCCTCAGAGGAGAACTGCACTTATTGCAACCGAACTTAATATGTTGACATTGCTGTTCTTAGTGAAACTAGGTTTTTGGAAGAAGGCTCCCTGAATGAAGTAGGACAGGGATATACCTTCCTTCTTCTGGAAGGGAAACCCAGCAGGAGGACAGTGTCAGCTTGGTGTGGAACTATAAATAAAAATTAAAAAAAAAAACACTCCTATCAAGACTCCCAGAAACACCGATTGGCATAAGTGAAAGGCTCATGTCACCTAGGATCCCTCTGGCCAAGAAACGATATGCCACCCTTCCAAGTACCAACGCTTCCATCGAAGGATGACGTGAAGAACCATTTCTACCATGTATCATACTCAAAACAAACAAAACCTTCTTGCTGGGTGATTTAAATTCCAGAGTAGGGCAGGAAAGCAAGATGTGGTTTGTTTCAGTTTTTTTAAGATCAGCTAATTAACAGATTAGGTAATCTTTTTACAATCTTTAATAAGGTGGTGGGTCTGACCTGCACACTGGCCTTCTTAACACCTTTTGATTTTGAGCCATGCTGCTTTAAAAAATTAAGAATTTGGGTTTGCATTTTCTTGCTGAAATAATAAAGGTTTTTCCTAAAAAAAAAAAAAATGTAATCTGCACAGCAACATTAATACTGCTTTACAAATTTTCAAGTTACCCTTTTGACAACACAAATGCTCGACCATCATGGATCTTGATTTTTGAACTGTAAGCCAATAGTCTGGATAACATAATGTCCATAATATCTAAAGATAATTTAAAATTTTGATCAGTAAGACCACAGGACAATTTTCCACTAATACTCACCCCAAAAAAGGTGCCAATATTTCGTGATGTTTTAAGTTGTAGTTGTGGGTCCAGCAATGAACTGTGTAAACTGTCACCTGCTTTAAAACATGTTCCTCTGCAATGTTACAATATCTGTTACAGAATCATGTCTGTTTTAGGAAGTACTGTACTGTTTTTCTTGTATTGCACTGTATTTATTTATTTGTAGTGTTTTGCTTCCAGTCCTATTTTTTTTATGCAAAGTTACCATGTACTTTCTAAAATATAACAACAACTCTTTAAAATATTGGGTCTACACATTTGTAAAAAAAATTAGTTCTGTCCTAGAAAACAGAGCTAATAAAGACTAAATAAAATAAAATAAAATAAAAAGAGTGAATTTGATATGTAAGTAGTTCAGATTTATAGCACAGAGCATTTCTGTTCATGTACAGCACACCAGAAAAAAAACTAATCTCCTTTAACATTATAACTGCCTTGTAATGTACGGGTCCCAGGTCATAGATATGACCTGCAGGGACAAGGTTGTGGGACCCCTGGGCAGCTCTTTGGGTGTCTGGAATCTGGAGTTAGCAGCAAATACTAAAGGTCATGTAGGCTGCAGAGCAGGAAGTTTAGAGAGCAGGTCAATGTTTTTGGCTCTTTGTCATGTTTCCCAAGCTGCTGGAGAGCATATTCTACAGTGTAGCAGGGGTGTAATGTCTTGCTGGGTGAGGTTGCTGCTAGCTGGGAATAGCATTGTTATTAGGGTGTGTACTTGGACTAATATGTTTAAGCATGTGAGTGGGTTAAGGGTGTTGGAAAGGGATAATTTCTATGAAAGCCAGAATGAAAGGATTCCCAGGTGAACATGTCTTTGTAATAAAAATTATTATTGAAGATCAAACTGAAAAATTACTCATGATAAATAATACTGAAATTGAAAGAAGGTCTGAAATAAAATTCTGTTAAGTAAAAGAACAAAAAAAAAAATATATTTAAATTACATCAATTTAAAAATATCCAAATAAATGGCAGTTCTGCATAAAATCAAAGATGTTTTAAGCAAGTCGTCATTGTACATTTCACAATGTTCTTTCATACTACCGTGCATGACTTACTGTGTTAAGTGTGGGGGAACTCATATAAGACAACAACAAACAAAAACAGCAAAAAGTCTTTCTTTTTCAAATAAGCAATGAGAATAATTATTAAATCCACTCATACAAAACCAACAAACTCACTGTTTGATAAACAGATAAAACTAAAATTTGAAGACCTGGTCAATTTTAAAATTGTTCAAATCATGTAGCTACTGAGTTAAAAATGATCAATTGCGAAACATTATTTTAAAGTTTCTCCAACTGCGGGAGAGTAAATTCAGTATAAGAGGAATATACATGTTCAAAAAGCCAGCTCTGAGAATAAACACTAAAATTCACTGTATCTCTTCAAAAGGGGTCCAATTATGGAAAAGCTGCAGAAAAGACATGAAAACATGAGTTTGCATGTACTCCCTGTGTATGCGTGGGTTCTTTTTAGTTCTTCAGGTTTTCCCCCTACCTTCCAAAGACATGCATGTTAAGTTAATGGGCCAATATAAATTCTCCCTATAGGAGTGAATGTGAGCGTGAGTGGTTGTTTGTCAGTGTTGGCCCTGCGATGGACTGGTGACCTGTGCAGGGTGTACCTTGTCTGAATTGGAATAAGCGGTATTTAAAATGAACTTTATTTTTATTTATCATTTATTATTCGGTTTTTATCATCATTTTGTATTATGGGCTGTTATGTGCTAAGTATTTTGATGAAATGCTGTGATAGTTTCAGTTATTTTGGACAAAAGGGTTAAGACTAGAGAATTATTTAACTTCTATTTAATTCCACACCCTATTTGAACTGTGATAGCTTTGATTTTGTGAATTAAGTGTTCACTGTTTTTCACTCTTTAAAAAAATAGCTGGAGATAAAATAAAAATAAACAAACAAACTAAAGTTTCAATCAGTTCAACCTGAAAGTGGTTTTAATGTTGTGTATTAATGCTATAACATCTTGATTGCACAAATATGTTATCCATGTTCCTCCCTCCCACTGCACAGGAAAGCATTTTCTGCAGTAGTGATAATTCACAATCATTATGGTTTCCCATAATAATCATACAAGC
Source organism: Melanotaenia boesemani (assembly GCF_017639745.1). Classification (NCBI taxonomy): domain Eukaryota; kingdom Metazoa; phylum Chordata; class Actinopteri; order Atheriniformes; family Melanotaeniidae; genus Melanotaenia; species Melanotaenia boesemani. The sequence continues at coordinate 22,688,305 of NC_055685.1, forward strand.
TGTAGCTGCCAAGCAGAAGCCTCAATAACCCTCTAAAAGCCCGCAGTACTCGAGTGGTTTAATGAACCAGGTAGACCTCTATGATTCCGTCTGAGAACACACACTGACAACAAGCTGCTGAAAATATGTCATCACATGTAAAACCCAGACAGAACGTGCAAATGCACAAAAAGAGCATTTGTACAGATGTGTATCTTTTCACTTTCACAATGTCAAAATCAACATTTGAATCATTCACACACAGAGACACACACATTCACAAGGACACCAGTGTTTATTATTCTCATATTCAACATCCTGTTACTGCAGCTGTCACTTCAGAAATGTACACACAGGTTAGCAACTGTCATTTGAAAACACCTCCACCTTGTGTGCTATGATCATCTTTCTTCCTCACACACACACATACACACACACACACACACATATTTTCACTCTGCTTTGTGACTGATAGACCGTGTTTGTGTCATTTTGAGAGGCTGAGACATTCAGGTGAAAAAGTATGTTCTCGCCTTCTCAGTTTCTTACCTCATCCTTCATATCACGCTAGTCATTTTATGTTTCTCAGTCCTTTCCTCTCGGCTCTGTGTGTTTCATTTTGAGTGTGTGAACACTCGCCTGGTGCAGCTCCCAGCATTTCATTGAAATGTTATTTAGCCAACCAATTAGATGTTGAGAACAGCAGGTGAGCCCTGAGCTCTATCCAATCAATGACCTTAATCCTCCTTAATCAACCAATTAAGATTCTATTATCGGCAACAAAATCACACACAAGCATCACACACAGGCATACACAACCATGCTGGAAAGGCTGAAATGGGGCAATATACTATATGTTTGGAATAATAGCCAATTACTCTAAACAGGAATATGGATATGGATACCTCTGAAAATAGAGAAAGCTATTTTGCTGCCATTATTTCCTTTGAATGCCTCTTTTATTATAAGAAATTATAAATAAATGAAAGTATGCTTGAGGGAATGAAATACTGCTGAAATAAATATCTTGTAGAGAACGCGTTTTGAACAAAAAGGTTTGGTGTCCTTAGCAGGCATGTTTAGTTAAGACATACAACATATACCGTACATTTATTATTAGTATTTTCTGCTCCATTCACCACCACCCCAACACACACTTTTTCTCCATCCACAAAAAGTCTCTCCACATGAAAATGTTCAACCCTTTTTAAAGCTCTGTCAAAAGTCCAAACCCTTATAGTGCATATGTTTTCACATAGATTTGGTTTCATTGATAATCTTGATTTGCATGTGGGTTAAAATAAAAAAAGCATAAAAAACATCTGCATACATGTGGACAAATTAAAGCCTTACCTAATAAGCGTCAGTCAGGGCATAGGTGCGAGTATATATGACTGGTGGCAGGTCCAAGGCGTACCTCACCTCTTGCCGAATGTTGGGTAGAACCTACAGGATAAAGCAGGCGTGGTCAATAGTCAGAAAGTTTGTTTTTGGGTTGAAAAAGAAGAATTTTTTAAGCTATATGGGGTGATTCTGATCACTTTAACTAGAGGAAAAAATGAATAAATAAAAAAAAAAAACAAGTTTTTAATAATTTCATTAATTAAATTAACCAAATTTGGTCAACTTTTGATGTTGCCAATTTCTTCTTTCGCCCTGACATAGCCTGCTCATGCAGTTCTGTCAGGTTTAATACCGTTACTTTTTCTTTTGCACCAGAACATGAACACATTTCCAAAGCAAACTCTTTATATTGTCCCCCTCCTCGCTGTATGGTCACTCAGTTTTTAGGACAAATTTTATTTTCACCCTGCCTGGCACTCATAATTCATGCTATTGGTGTCCCTAGAGCACATTCCACTTCTTGCTGTTGGACCATCAAAGGGTTAACCTAGTTTAACATAATGAACATCCCTCCCCACACATACTCTCTCTTTCCCTCATTTCTACGCTTTAATTTATTCTGGCTAGAATAAAAGTAAGGCTTGCCATAAATGTTTTATGTAATTGCACACATGCATTCTCAAGAATCCTGAAGAGTTTTATTTGCAATTTAAATGTTTCCTACTTTTTAAAAACCCCTTCCAAGATCTGAAGAATTCCTGTTGGGAAAAGAGCCTGAAATGAAGGTCACACTGACTGAGGGATCAAGATGGATTATTTAAAACAAACATAAATATGTGCAAGAAGATAAAGTCAATTTTTTTATTTCTTATTCATTTATTTTTTTGCCCAGAGATACTAAAAAGCCCTTTATTGGAAGGGCTGTGTGTTGTCTCTAGTAATCCACTAGAAAACAGTTTCTTTCTCCTCTGCCAGTAGGAATAAGTTTAGGAATTAGATGGGCACATATAATTGTGAGTTTGTATGAACAGTATATGAATGCAAGGCACAAACGACAGACAAGGTTACTCTGATGCTCAGCAGCAGCCACATCGTCTTTGTATACCTCTTATTTCGTTTTTTCACTCGTCCCCTGCTCAGCCACACCACATTTCTGTAGCAAGTGTAATCCCTACATTTATTCAGATTTATTTTAGTTCAGAGTATCTCAAACAAGGCAAGTAATTGTTTGCTCTGAGCAATAAAATGTGAGCGGAGGGGGAAAGGATAAGGAGATAGAAAGAGAGGCAGGGAACTCAGTAGAAAAACTAAAAATGGACAGTAGCATGGACATCTTAGTACAGAGACATGCAAGAAGTGAATAATTGGATGAAAGTGTATTTTAAGTGTGTCACTTATTCTTTAAAAAAAAATGAGTAGGGAATTGGAGGACGAGATGTTTCTATTTTATCTGTGAAAACAGCAGCTAAGGTGGAAAACATTCATTACGCATCCATTACTGACCAATAAGAAGCTTCCGAATTGAAATTTTTCTTGTTAGAAGTGGCTTTTTCTGCAATTTCTGCAATATTTTTCTGCAGGAATTGTCTCTTTTTTTATTTTGCTCAGCAGAACTGCACAATTTCAATTCTAATTATGGATCAGCTGGAACAAAAGCAGCTTGTACTACACAATAAATCCAGCCCATTTTATATATATATATATATATATATATATATATATATATTTATATATAAATTTTTAAAATCCCAAGACACAAACTTTGTAAACTGGTGGTGATTGTGTTTTTTCTTGCAGGGACTGTATATTTTGATAGGATGCATTATTACATGATCTCATTTAAAACAAGGCATGATGTTTTCCTAAGTTATACCTTATAGACACGCCCCCTAAAAACAGCTAATCCGGCATCCATCTTGCTTTCGCCTTAGGATCTTGCTTAGGGTCTTAAGGACAGTGCTTAGCAGTGGCGGCTCCAAGAATGTGCATAATAAATGTGACTGTGCCATCAAACGTGTCAGGGAATGCATTTTAGGTTGCATTTCAGGTTGAAAACTTACATAGTACATCTTGAATACATATAACTATATCATTTATAATATTTTGGGTTTTTTATGCCTAAACCTAAAGAGGTAGTCTGTAATGTGAGCGACTAACGGTGAGCAAAATACATTTTAGAATGCTTGAAATTATTAGTGCTCAGCACAGTACTCAACCTTTTTATTTAGACTGGGTAGGTGACCTCTTTCTGTGGACACCTTTTAAAATTTAACCAATCAACCAGCAGGGGACTTGTTATTATTTGACAATTTGTTTTATGTCCCAGAGTCATGTTGTGTGGTATGTGGTGTTTTTCCCTCCCTGTTAGAGATTGGTGCTGCCATGTTGTGGTGTCTGTGTGTGTGTGTGAGTGTGTTTGTGTTTGTGCTCTTTTCTGGATGTGTTTTTCAGATTTTCCGGTGGGTGATGAGTATAGACACTGATGGCATACACTTAAAATTGTCTGCCTTCGGTGCCAACTTTTGGTTTTATCTCCCTGCAGGCCCCCAAATCAGACCATGCTGAGCCAGACTGTTGCATGTGCAATGCTATGCAGAGGCTGTCAAAAACATGGCTGTTGAGAACATGGAGAGTTACGTTGTAAATTAACAACATAAAACTGGCAACTAAAAATAGTTCTTCAAAACTCATGAGTAGAAAAAAAATGTGGAGTCAAAAAGTCTGTCTGAAGACAGCAAGGTGCAAGCAGGCTGCATTTTTTGAACCAGTAAAGAAAATACAGGCAACAAATGAATGAGTCAGGACCCGGGAGTCCAGGCTGATTTTACTCTCCCAGGGTGATGTTTTTATCCAGTTCTTAGAGCCCTGCCCCCTAATTTTTATGCATCCACTTCATGGGGCTGTGCCCAGGGGATGGTCAACCCAGACTTCTCCCATGGGGCAGTCCCATCAAGGTTTACTTTCACTTTTCTAACTGGACATCAATTCACTTCTCACTAGACATCATCAACAGTATAATCTCACAAGTGGTTGTTTACTACACAATACAAAGTAAATGCATATAAATCAATCATCCAGTGTATATATGCTACTGATTATTGGCTTGTTATTAGATATAGGGCATATAGCCATAACAAACCACACACATTGATGTGAACAGTAAACCAGGAAAGCGATAAAACAGTGGTACAGTAGGGTGAGGGTGATGTAACCACAGGTGCTGGGCTCTCTTATCAGCAAGCTGCCAAAGTTGTCACCAGACCACTCTGCGGCCACCTGGATCCTTGAGCTGGGTTCAAATGTCGGTCATGGAGCCCAAAGCAGCAACACACCACAGTACAGATAGACCAGTAAATCTTACGCATACACAGTAAGATAACAAAAAGAGTGCCATGCTATAAGTAGAGCTTTTCTTTTGTGGTTTTCCAAAATATTACACTATAGTTGTTTGTTGTATATGCAATGTTTTACAAAAGAGAGGTGTTTGGGTGGCAGTGGAGCGAGAGGCACATTAATATTTAAATTGTTTTCTCCTGTTAATATTCAAGGACTTATGTAAGATCCCTGCTTTTTCTTCTTCTTCTTCATAAACTTTAAAATCATATGTGAACTGTTTTGGCCATGCTCGTTCTGATACTGAATCCGGTTTTTTGTTTAATAAAACTGCTTACTTCTCAACTCCAGGCTGGACATAACAGCTGTGACTCTGTGTTCCTCTAAGGAGATGTTGTAGTGAGCAATAAGCATACAAACAAAAAAAAAATTAACAAACGAATGAATGAATCAACTTCTTGCGTCATGTTTTACCATTGAACAGGGTTATTCTGAGAACATGCACTATGGCATTGATGAGAACAAAGCTTTTGCAACCAATTTCAGCTAATGCTCAGTTTAGTCGTGACACCTAACAGCAGGGCATGCGGGGGACAGAGTTTATGGAAGCACAATCAGCAATACATGATGTAAAAGTTTAGCTTTGAAAATCACTATTTTGTGTATGCATATTAATGTCTCCCAGATCACTGATTCTGTTTATGAATGTGGTGCGTGTCTCCACAATGGCAACAGAGTCATTTACAGGCTGGGGGAAAAGAATATGAAGCAGCAACTCTTACCAGAATACACACTCTCGCCCAGTAAATCCTCTGAAAAATTAACAGCTACATTCGCACACTGTCTCACACATGATTTTGCAGAAATATTTCTAGGAGCTGGCTGGAATATTTCTGTTCTCACTTGACACCCCTCTAAAACATCTTTTAAAAATTTTAGAACTCAAGTGCATGTGTGAAAACAGTTATATTGGTGCCAGCACATTAGCTTTTATAGCCGTTTATGAACATGAAGGGTTGGTGTTATTGCTGCGATTTTTAGCTGAAATTCTTAATGCCAGCAGTTGGTCATGGATGTCGGATACCATATCTTGGCCAAGCAATTGGCAGTGATTAACTTCTGGCACTGTTTTATCACTGACAGCACACTGTTACTAATCTACAGCATAAAATTTGGATCACTAACTACAATGAAAAGTGGAACACTAACCCAGTCAGTCAGCAGTTACCCCCACTGTTGTGATGTTATAAAATCGGAAACAACTCATCTGGAATTTTTGTTTAGTTGTATTACTGTCTGCCACTGACCCAGTGGTTCTACTAAATCTCTTTAGCAAAAAGGTTTTGCTCTTTTACACAGAATAGTAAAACCTAATTTGTCTGTGACTGTTTTCTGCGTTGTGTCCAAGCTGTCTGACAGAAGCCATTTCATCATGAAGCTCTCCAGCATGCCGCCTGTGTTGCCATGACATTCTTGTTTGTACACATCCTATAGTTCAGTGAATGTTTTAAGCCGCATTATGTAAGACCCAAGTTTTTTTTTTTCCTTTTGCTCCCTTTGTATTGTGTGTATGCATGCATGCAAATTACTGAGAAATTAGAGAGACTTTGCCTTTAAACAGGGAAGCACATGATGAGAGAGGGGAATGCGTCTATACGTCTGCCATTGACTTGCACTCAAACATAAATTAGTCCACCCAACCAGCTCTACACTTTCTGCGTTGCATGTATGCAATAGGCAAACAGATTTAAAGCTTTACTTTTTTATTCTTCCCTCGTTGATTTCCTAACATTCCCATTTTCCCATAATGTCTAGTCTTTATGTCAACATGTCAACTTCTCTCTTTTACAATTAGCCTCCCTCGCAAATGAGCAAACTTTAGATATTGACTTGTAGTCTTTTTATTCTGTCTATCAATACTGGTTATATTTAATTACATATTTCAATGTTACAACAATAAGCCAATTTTAGAAAGAGATGGTTCTAGTTATTGGTTGTCAGTAGACTCAGAAACAATCCCTTTAATATTAGTACCATAAAAGATTTTTCTTTGGTGAAATAAATAGCTGTAAACCAATAAATCTTCCGATCTTTACAAAAAAATAGTCTGAATATAAGGTTTGATTGCCACTGTTTTGCCTTAATACCTTATTGTAACCTTAATTTACTCTTTCTGATAGCAAGAAACCTAGTTTTTTTTTTTTTTTTTGCCCGACAATTTCTCCAGGAATTCCATGTTAATTCCTATATTTGTATATGTCATATAACTACCTTTATAGTGCTATATTTCAGCAATTACTTATGGTTAAATCACAAGACAAGTAGCTTTTTTTAATCTGCCATCTAGAAGATCACTTCAAACCTGAAAAAATCTTTGAGCATAATGAGCTGAACTGAGTACAAGAGCAGGTGCTGGTGTGTCTGCAGACCTGCTCAGATTATTGGGACATGAAGCTATCAGACCATTGATAATTGGACACCAAAGGGACTTCTCCTATGTGAAAATACACAAGTGTGCAGGTGACACTATGTTGCCTTATTGAGTTTCAAATTATTTCTATCCACTATTTACACACAGGTTACCCATTTAACATAAAGGCTATGTGTGTTACACATATCAAAAGTCATTCCTTTGCAAATAAGCTTACACTGTGAAACTGAAGTTCCCACATAAACACTCTCACTGAGCTTTGCAGATTTTGTTGCGTGCCTGGTTTCCATGGGGATTTGAATATTTTGGGATAGAGATGAACACAGGCAGTACTCAGACCATATGGGGTGTAGCTGTGTAAGGTGCCCACTACTCACATCTTAAATTTACATAATGCTTTTCCCCAGGCCAAAAAGCACCGTGCATAAAATTAAAAGGCAGATAAGAAAGAGGCATGCAGTGATTTCATATTTCCCTGAAATTTCCAGAGATGTCATTAAAAAAGGCAAAACATTATTGTTAAACAAACTTTTACTTACAAAGACAGTCTAATACAACTTAATACTCCCAGTGCCAGCAGTGCATATAGCTTATAATTTCAGTCTTCAGAAGACAGGCATAGGTCTAACCATTGGTACACGTTATTAACCAAAAGGAGCACACAGACTCTATGGCAACTCAAACACAAAAACGTCTCACTGCATACAACGGAGCCTATGTTAAAGCAATTTATTTGTCTAAAAAATACAGAGAAAAAATAAATAAATACAATTAAACTAGACTCCAAAATGAGTATATTGACATGTAACTCAAGAAATTATTTTCAAAACATTGTCAGTACTTACAAAAACCAAGCATCATTGAAGTTTTTTTCTTTCAGTTCTAAAAACTGTGATGACGGCTTAAATAGATCTTTGTATTCCTCTTTGTTTTATTTTGTATTCTGTCTACATCAAAGCAGCTCTGTGAATAGCATAATTATACTCAGTCTGTCATTCTGATTATTGTTCATTACTGTAAACTGTTTCCAGGCTGACTTATTATATTAGTATGCTAGCACTCATTAAGCAATGACTCGTCAAAAAGCATTCAACTTCATATGTCACCAGGTAAGAGTACCATATGTTGATGATTAAAGATGAAATCTTTAAGGACACTAAATCCTTTCCAATTTATCTTCAAATAATCAGACCACTAATTGAATTGAGGTATATTCAAAGCTAGGCCTTTCAACAGATGCCAATCCTTAAAGTTCATTTCATGTGTGTGTCTCCTCAAATAACATCACAACATTATGACTATAGCTACCACCTGCACGTCATATTATGTCATATAACGAGTTATTCTTATATGACAAAAAAAGAGTGAAATATGACTTATGTACATTTCCAAATTTGAGCAGATGTCATTAAATCAATCATTTATAAAGTCATAAATGTACACATAAGCAGGGAAAGAGGTGGGGGATTGAAAGGGCAGCTGTAAATGCAGCAACTTCAATGATGAGTCTTGTGAGCTCAAGTCCACACACTGTACGTTCCATCAGTACATTTAAACCCTTCCTGGTGGGGTTTACACGAAGATTTCATTTTGGCAAGATTTGAAAACAATTTTAGTTTGATTTACAAAACATTCTTTTTTACAAGTTACCATGGTTACATGTAAACATAGTTGGGTCCCAATTCAAGGTCTAAGCACTTTGGAGTGCACAGATAACGTAGGTTAGTGGCCTACGTAGTCTGTGCACTCTGAAGCTGCTTACTGTCCGTTAAAAAGAGACAGCCTGCCTAGCCATGAGAATTTCCCTCAAACGTAGGACATTAACCGAAAACCAAAAGCTAAAATTATTATTATTAAAATTAATTAATACTAAATTAATTATTTAATTAATAATAATAAATAATTATATAAGATTAAATTTATATAATAAAAATACATCATAACAATATACTATAGAATGTTGTAATTATACTCATGTAACAATTATAATTATTATATTAAATTAGATTAATTTTAGTATAATTATACCATGTTCTTCTCATTTTTATTACTACTATTATATTACTTTACTATTAAATGAACATGATTAATTACTGCTGAATCTGAATCACTTAAACTTCTGAAATTCCAGTGTTCATAGGACACTAGTGAACATTAACACCCACCGAGTTTGTTCTATCTTAAAAAGCATTTTCTGTTGCAAAATCTCTCATTTTAATCTTGCTTTGACCGCGTATGTCATATCGTTGACAGTTTCATTTCTAAATTTACATCAGAGGTTATCATTTGTTTTTAGTCAGTAGAAACTTAAATAATCCCTTAAAAATGTATAAATAGTCCACTATTTTAATGCCACAGTTTAACAAACTTTTTTTCTTTTTTTTTTTGTATTTGGTTTTGTCACATTTCCACTTAGGCGAGGTAAATGAAATCCTCTTTGGTGCTTTGTTGCTCATACGTCACCATCTTGTACAAAATAAATTCTGTGAGCACAGAGGTTGCTAAGGATCCCCCACTAGTAGCCTTCGCTGCATGCCAAACAGTTTGTAAGGTTGATTCAGAGGGGCCTTCCAAGCGGCACAGTGCTTGGCGCGCCACTGTGACGCATGTAGCTGATGAACCTGCACTGCGAAGGTCACCCTGAATTGGGACACAGCTATTATAATAAAACATTTAAATTTCCTGGTTGGCTTTCGGTCATAACCTGGCTATGGTTAAAAAATGTTCAGCCTTAGGACCAAAATACCTGCTTCCTACAACATTACCATAACTGTTATGAATGTAATTTTTACTTTAAACATTTTTCTTAACACTACCAAGGGTCCTAAATTCTTTAAATGTAATTACAACTTACATCAATGTGCAACATGGACATATTTTGCAGATGAGCACAGTCTCAACATCCATCAAGTAAGATAAAAGTTAATCATGCGCATAAAAAGTATAACATGTTTACCATGTTATAACAGGATTACCAGGAAAATGGAAATTTCTGCAAACATGTCAGTAACATATTCATTATTCAATTACTTGATAATTCATGTGTCAAATGCTTGCACTGTCATCATTTTTATGTATAAATAAATAATAAAAAAGATCTAATGTTTCTTCTTATGTCTCCTTATAAACACATTTGTTGTTGCAAAACTGGTTTTATATAAATTTAATATCTTGTAAAAAGATTTTTCTAAATCGTCTGACGCAAATGTCAATGCACTTACCTGTATATGTATAGAAAGTAATATAAGAAATGTTTCATATTCTAAATATTCCTTAAATATAAGCTTTGAAAAAATGTTTCAGCAATACAAATCCCAGGCTTTTAATGATTCAGAAGTTAACAGAGTGAAAGGCAGATTCTTGTATTTTATTTTATTTATTTATTTATTTATTTTGCTCACTGCAAACAGTCCTACAAAATACATCTTCAAAGAATAAATCAAACCAGCTTCTCTTGCAGGAAGAGCAGCAACAGAGCACAAGGCACGTGTCTTTGTTCTTGAACAGGGTGTCTCACGTTTTCTTGACTAGAAACTCTCACTCACGGGATTCATAATCCACCACTACATACAGATTTCATACTGGTGTCTCACAAGGAAATTGCTAAACTGAACTAAAAGCACAGTGGGGCTACAAAGAGAGTAAATTAGAGAATTTGAGAGCAGACAGTAATAATTCTTGGATTGTACTTAGCTTCAGATCCTAATGGCTGAAAATAACAATTCAGCAGTCTCTGAGGGGTCGGCTCTTTTTGAATTTCACTTGCCCATCTTATTATGTGTAAAGCCTCTGCAGCAGCAGCGTCTCTCAAGTCACTTGGATCTGTCTTTTTTTTTTTTTTTTTTTTTGCAAGTGTCCAAAATTTCACATATTCATTTCTCAATTATCTGCCGGATCTAGTTGAATCTATTTTTTAAATTGCAATGTATAAAGTTTTCTGTGAATTTCCTGTGTTAAATTTTAATTAACATACTAGTAACAGAGTGACACATGGAAGAGCAGGATGTGAAGCAGACTACAAATATGCAAACATTACACAAGTTTTAGAATACCATGCCATAAGAAATGATTACTTTACCCCTTAAAATCCTTCAGTTTTTGCCTAAAACTGTATTTATGGATAACAGACTTATTATAGACCAACTATGTTACTGGACAACTTTTACTGGCTGCTGGCTGATGTAACAGAACCAATTTCATCCAGACCACCAATGGTTAAATTTTTACTTTTAACTGTCTTTTCAGGATTTAGTCACTTTCTGCTTGCACTTTCAGTCCCCGTTTTACATATTAAAAACTTCCTGTTTTAGGTTAGCCATGAAGAATTTACAGTGTTAAGGTTAGTGTGACATCATAGCATGGGTTAAAACAAATCTTCTAATAACACATAATTTCAAAATATCCTTTGTCTGGAATACTAGCTGTTGAGTCCCACCTCATCACCTCGACACACACACCGGTTTCCACTAAAACCCAATACTTTGAACGTTGTACTGGGTGGGGTGAAATTTGTGTAGTTATCAGCACAAATTTTTTTTTTGATTTTCTAGTTTAAGCTCACATTGCATATCCCATGCTATTTTTTTTTTTTTGTTGTTGTTTTTGTCAGGTGTTAGTGTTTGTGTTAGCGTTAACTAACACAAACAAGGTCTTCTTCGGGGTTAGCATTTGCTGTGGCTCACACTCCGGTGTTAAATTTCACTAAGTCACCTCACACTGGGTAGGAGCTGGGTGATAGCTGTGTTGACCCACTGCACCAAATATTGTAGTTTTACAATGAAAGGCTGTGACAGAGAAAGTAAAATGGAGCTTAGAAGATGTGGTGAATGTTATGAATAGGTTAACAGTCTTGTTATATGGTAGCACACAACAAAAAAAAAAAACACTTAAAGGCATAACAGAACCAAACATAACTTATATTTCCACCATCCCTCTGAACTTAGGCTAGAATTTATTGCTTACCCTCTCTGAAAAGAGAGTAACTCATTACCCAGTTGTAATTACAATTATGAATACAAGGCAAAAAGAAAAAAATAGAGGACAAAATGTAGTGCTGTGGGGTTTACAGTCTTCAAAGTGAAAGTGACATGCTTTGCAGCAAGTACAGATGTAACCATTGCACATTTTATTGTGATATTGGGCTTGATGCACTCACAAACAAAATAAAAATTAAACATTTATTTATTTATTCATGCTCCCGATTTGGCATATCTCTGCTGACAAACACGAAGACAGACAGACAAATAATAAAATTACTTGTGAAAAAAAATTTCTTTCTTATAAGAGCAAGAATATAATATAATACTAGACATCAGGGCAGGGCAACAGTCTCAACGATTAAATGTAGATGAGATAAGGCTTAAATTCTGTTATGATTCTCTGAGGAATGAAAATGTAAGTATATGATGTATTACTCTTATTGAACTAGTTTGACAAAGAGAACAATTTTGGAAAGTAGTTGTTTTGGTTAATAGCAAGAAGATGGTTAATATGAGAAAAGCTGTGTATGCAATATGATGTATATTCGGAGTAATGTAGTGTTACAAGATGTGGAAGAAAAAAATTTCAACAAAATCAAAGAGGATGAAACAGTAAAAAATAGTGACTGCAACTATTGGCAGTACTTCTACCAATCTGTGACACTTGTCTTACGCTGTACACGGCCTCATAAATGTGCATATACACCTACTGTTCAGAGAGAGAGAGCTATGCAATATGCACTTTGTAAAGATATAAGAGGAGCAGCAACTAATAACATCACCACCTCAGCTCCCTCCTGTGTTTGTGATGCCCTTGATGTGCAACAACTGCACGTCTACGAGTTGAGCGATATACACCAAAAACTGACTCAAGCTATAAAACAAAATGAGCCAAACAACATTTGATTTGATGAAATTGTAGAGTGGAAATTTCACAGGCAGATTTCTTTCTTTTTTTTCCCCCAGTGTTCAAAAAGCCAAACGAGCAGCACATGCCTTAAAGCATGTGCTGCATGACGTTCCGTGAGGAGCAAAGCAAAGCACTTTGATTCACTCAGTTGGAGAACATGCACATCTGCTAATGTTCTTTTCTAATTCTAACCTGAAACCACAACACAATCTTTAAAATGGCATATGGACAAGCTCAGGGCCTGGCTGAGAATCCCCCCAGCAGCATCATTTAGGTCTGCTCTTAGAAGGCATAAGGAACAAGTAGTGCACAACATGCGGAGTGGATGCCTGTTGCCTTCCAGCCTGTGGCAATACATTAAATATGTAAAGTCATTTGGTCCAACATGACTCTAGAGTGCCAATACTGGAACAGGCAGAGAGAATGCTATAATAACTCTTTCCATTCCCAGCAATGATGCCACATCTCTCTGGGCTGCAGAATGATTTGGACCTTAATGTGACCATCCATATGTTGTTAAAGTGGAGCTAATAAAAAGTACAAAAATATGTAGACGCAAGACATACACTACCTATTTTGCCACTCACAGTCATTCTGTAGCTAAGAGAGCCAATCAGCAATGCACTGCTTTTTCTTTTTTTTTCTGGACTTTACATTTGAGTACAAAATGAAATGGTTCCCCTCAATGAATAATTAATGTCTAAGTGTTTCTCATCCTCATTATTCTCAATGAATGCAAAGGCATTCCCCAGTTAATTAGCACACTCTCATTACTGGAAAACAAACAAAAAACAATGGCATCTATTGTGTTTGATGTTGCGAAGTAAAAAGTGGAGCAAAATGTCCTCAAAACTGTGAAAGTTCAGTCTGAACTGTGAGTTTTTATAAAATCCTTCCCCAATTTGTCTTTACTGTTCCTCCTATTCCCACCTCCGTTCTGTGAAATATATTGCTCATAGCACTTGAATATGTAGCCGTCCTGAGTCAGTTGAGTGAAAAATGGCTTTCATTTCGGATTTGAACTAAAGCAAATTACCCCTCTGGTGGTATAGATCACTTTTAAAGAGGCTGGATACCAAGAGTAAGAGAGAGCAGCTGAGGCGAAAGTAAAGCACTGGAAACGTATTTTAAAAAAGAAAAGAAAAAAGCACAAAAGACTCAGGTGCATTCGTCAAAGTGAATAAGCTCAAAAATTAATGAGAGAGAACAATTTAGTCTTCAGGTATTTCAACAATATTCAAGTAAACAACACTGGCTGTCAGGTTTTGTAAACCTAATGCAAACATCATTCTGACAGGAGAAAATCTACTTCCATGGCACCTGGGAGAAGAGTTGTCTCAGCTGGTCAAACAACATGGATTCATTTATAAACAGTTACAGTGTGAAGATCTTTTTTGGCTACTGAACTACTTATTTTTTCTTAACTTATTTATTTTTTCATTTTTCCAGCCTTAGGGGAAAGGACTTCAAAAAGCTACTGTCAGACCAGCCTATGTGTAGAATTTTTGACTTCAAAACATGCCAGAAACAAGATAGAGAAAGACGATTAAAGTAAGAAAGAAAAGGAAATTAAGTAAAAGAAAGAAAGAAAGAAAGAAAGAAAGAAAGAAACCATGTTTGGCAGATATGAGAACAAAAGAGCAGGAAAACGACAGCCAGCACTGCCCTGAAGTACATTTCTGTTGCGTTACACCAACAACATAGGCACAATTATCTTCTAGAAGCCCTCTGTCCCATCTCACCCAGCATATCAGTTGGTCTGGTGTTGACTCAGTCTTGAGACACATGCACACCACACAAGGGCATCCATCAGGTTGTAGTGATGACAATGAGTGAGGTGGCAGCAAGCGAGCAGGGTGATAGGTGGGGATGACAAATGTTCCTGTCAGCACAGGCGTCAAAATGACATCTAACTTCCTCTTTATCAAATCCTCTGACCTCTCATATCCTCTTTATCATATTTTACTTTAACTCTCACCCTTCCACTAACCCTTAACAGTGTTATAAAATTGTAGTTCAAAAGTGTATTTTATTGTTGACAGAGCTAGTTCTCTACTTAGATTGGAGTGATGGCTGGTCTAGGAGAAAGGGGAGGCAGAGCTACACCTAAAATCTTTAGGTGAGAACTTTGTTGTCCTCAAGGTGGCAAAAACAAAATGATGTAATTTTGTTCTTAATGCCCTGGCTTGGGAGTTCTTGCGGCTTGTTCTTGGCACATCAGCTGAGCAGAACTTTTTTCTTGTGTGGGGTCTGAGAACAGTTAAGATAAGATAAATAAGATACGATAAGATAGTATACAATATGATAAGATATGACACGATACGATACGGTACAATAACATAAAACTTGATTATTCCCACACCTGGAAAATTTGTGTGTTACTACAGCTCAGCTACAAAAAAACAGAGTCAGAAAAGCAAATTAACAAAAAATAAAATACAAATATTAAATACAAATGAAATAGAATAACAACTATTTACAACTGTTCTATGTTCAAGCATACACAGTGTGTATTATGGAGGAAGGGTTATGGAAATATGCAATTAGGAAGTATCTGTCTTTATTTGTATTGATGATGGGGGTTGTCCATGACGGATGTCAGCTTTGCTAACGTCATCCTCTCACCCACAACCACCACCACAGGCTCCAGAGGACATCCCAGCACAGAGTTTGATCTCTGTACCAGTTGGTCAATCCTGCTCCTATTCCTGCGGGTGCAACCGCTCCCCCTGCAGACCACTGCATAGAAGAGGGCGGATGCTAAGATGGAATCATAAAATGTCTTTAACAGAGTCCTGCAGACTCCAAAGACCTCGGTCTCCTCAGCAGATGGAGTTGACTCTGGCCCTTCTGATAAAGGACATCTGTGTTTATGGCCCAGTCCAGTTTATTTTTGAGGTGAACACCCTGGTCATTCCTGTCTGACACATCTCCAATAATGGCCATATCATCCGAGAACTTGTGGCAAAGGTCTCTTGCATGATTGGTCAGAAATTTGAAGTGGGAATTTCCCACTAGGAACAAATTATATCACTGTACAAGATAGATTAACACTTACTGTAATGAACAATATAATACTGAATAATGTAAGACTTTCTTATTCTTTGGCCACTTGCATATGGTAGTATAAAATATGTATTAAAAATTTTTAAGCATACAAAATATAAACAAAAACATTTAAAGTGTAATTACACACCCTACTTTTGCGTAACTCCACCCACTGCCAAATTTGAAAAATGCCTGAAACTGCAAGAGCTGGGGTGATCAGTAAGCAGAGAGTGGGCGGGTTGGCATATACAGGCAGAAATGATTGACAGACAGCAGCTCAGCTCACTGGCAAGAGGCAAAGCGAGATTCACATAGCACCTATGCCACAGAGCGGTCTTTGAGGTGAACGACTTTTCCCCTCCAAAATCTCTTTAGCTACACATGACAAGGCGGTCCTGAACCGTTCAAGTCTGAGTCTTTATCGCTTCAGTCAGAGTCAACAGCTCCAGCAGCTCTGGAAAGTTGTGGAGACTCGCGGCAGGTTGTGGCAGCTGCAGGAAGTGCTGCTGTAAGGTGCCGCTGCTACAATTTGAGCTGCTGTCTGTCACCAGATGAGGATCAGCAGGTAAAGAATAAAGTCCGGTGTTACTTTTACACCCCTCAAAAGCACAAATCTGTCCCATTGCAGGGATATTTCATCAGAAACTCTATGAAAGAAAAATATAAGTTCACATCCCTTCATATGTGTTGGTGGGCGTGGTTTTCTACCCATCTGTTTGCAAGGTGGGGCTGTGGGGTTTTTAAAATGTTCTTGTGACATAGATAACCTCTCTATGTCATGAAAAACACAATCTGGTTATGAGTCATTTTTTACCCACAAAATCCCACTTTTAAATAAATTTAAAAAATACAAATTTCCTTAACACTATAGGTGTTTTTCATCACAATTAAGTAATACTGTGTTGTTTACAGCTCAAAAAACATTTATGGGTGCACTACCCCTTTAAATAATGTTCAAATGGCTCCTAGCCTTGACTGACACATGAATTTGACAAGTTCAAAAGGAAAAATTGCACTTTATCTTTGATAAATTTGGAAATAGTTTTGCTTTAAACAAACACATCAAAATAATATTTTAAGAAATTATACATCTTTCTATTGAAAGATTCTTGTGTAAGAAGATGAGTCTGTCAACACTGTCTGATGCAAGGCTAGAGTGGTTTGCACTGACAATGTCCCCAGCTGTGGAAAAAATTCTCTCGCTTGCAACTGAAGTTCCTATAGGACACAAAAGTGATGTTGTTTCACTTTTGCAACATAGAGGACATTGTTCTATTTTTTTTTTCCACCACATAAAATGATCAGCATCAACATCAATGGAGTCTGCTAATCTGTATGAAGCAGCTTCATCCTCAGCTAACTGGGAAAGAGGCTTGACCTGTTCTTGTTTTTTGAAACATCTCTAAATAGCTCTGCCATAGCTGTCTTCTTTGGATGGGTTGAGGGGTGGAGGTAACCCATCTGGTTTGAGTACTTCAGTGAGTTGTTCTCCCATGTTTTGTTCATCATCAGTCAATATTGCCATATCTTTATTGATGTGACTCCTAACTTTTTGTTCTTTGTTAATGCGGAGTAAAATGCAGGCTGCTGTTCTACATATGACAACATACCGTGCTGTGTTCCACTGAGTTATAACATCATTAATTGACTTGTGCTTCGGTAAGTTGAACACCTCTTGTTTCACAGTCAGTGCATGGTGGGCTGTGATGCTTCTGTGAAAAAAGGTGACAACTTTCCTAACTTTCTCAAGGAGACAGGACACCCCATTGATTGACACTGCCTTACTGACTGCAAGAATTACGATGTGAGTAAAACATCCAATTTGCTGTCCCAGTCTATCAGTTTCATTAAGTGCATTCACAACATTTGCTGCGATATATGTGGCAACGGGTCTAGTCATATTTGTCTGCTCCGGCTTCCACTTAGTCATTGCATTTCTCAACTCCTCCGTTAAATATTGCTTGTGTAGCTTTCATACAGAAGACGAGTCTGCAGTACAGCCATTTCATATGCCATTTCAACATGTAGTAGACATGTCACAGCTAAGTCTTATGACTCTGTTCCCTGAGAGGTCCAACTGTCCATGGTCAGTGCTTGCTGTTTTGGTCAAATCTTTTTCAATGGCTTTGCAGTCTTTGTCATACAGACTAGGAAAGACAACTTCACTAAAATGTGTATGGCAGGGCATAGCATGACATGGGTCTAACATTTTGATTAAATGTCAAAACCCCATATCTTTAACCATAAAAAAAGATATTGAAGCTCACACTTCCTCTGTGATAAACCATACCTCCACCACCATAGACAGTGTCACAACGTGTCTGTGTGTGAGAAAGGGTGGAAGCACAACAGTGATTGGACATTGACTTGGAGGGGCAG
Organism: Melanotaenia boesemani; assembly: GCF_017639745.1. NCBI lineage: Eukaryota > Metazoa > Chordata > Actinopteri > Atheriniformes > Melanotaeniidae > Melanotaenia > Melanotaenia boesemani. The sequence goes on from NC_055685.1 coordinate 22,706,708, forward strand.
CCTTTCACCTGTGTGGAAAAGCAGACATACTTAGTGGCTTGTAAATAAGTAAATAAAGCACTAGCGCAAAATCTGTTGCAAAACCAAATTCCCGCCTGATGGGAAGGCCGATTGTCCAGTGCACAGCGAACCGATTAGTCCATTATTTTACTGACTCCTGTTGCATCCCTAATAAAGACACCACTGTGTGTACAACCCCACCTTCCCATAAACTAAGTGCTCCAGTTGTACATTGCATATACAGATTAGAATGATGGAAAAGAGTGACTAATCAAGGTTGTTCAATGAAAATGTATACAACCACGAGATTTAAATGCCATGGTAGGTGGTAGCTGCACATAAGACATTATGAGTTCTTGATATTTATAGCTTTAACACATAAATAATAGAATAAAACCTTAGGGCACCATCCTCGATAGAGGGGAAAATGATATAACTTGGAGCGTTCTTCTTTGACTTGCCCTTAGGACCACACAAGGAGACAACCAGTAAAAAAATATATTTATTTAACTAGTCTACATACTACATAAGATAAAATATGAACATTTAATGAAATATGATGTTCATCCAAAATTTGTTTTATGAAGTGGAAAAATGTAGAAAAATTAATCATGAAGTAATTAAACCATGATGTTAATTAATTAATGTTCCAGGGAATGAAGAAAAGATCTGAATCTGACTAAATTCAATTTGATGTGCTTCTTACAAGGAGGGTCCATATTAATGAAATTAATATGTGAATTTCAGGAACAGGGTCACACGTCAACCACACCTCTAATCACAGAGCATCCCTAAACTCTGCTCTATTGAGTGCCTGATCATGCTTTGTACCTCAGTTATTGTGTTCTTCCCGGACATCGACTCCTCTCCACTCCAGTCTGGGTCTCCTGATCAATCCATTCGATTCGGGTGATGACCTGTTCGAAAGCAGCACTTGCTGGGCCGTTGGAGTCTCTCAACACTCCGACCACAGCCCGGCCCTACACCGCAGTCACCTCCACCGTGCACGTCCCTCATCCTCATGGACTTAACCTTAGAATCCATGCTCTTGACTGTCAGGCAGTCAAAGAACATGCTCAGTACAATCCGTATTGGCTCTGCATCCACCGCATCCAGACTTGGCATCTTACACTACACAATCCAGATTCTCAGATGCTGGTCATCACAAGTCTATTATTCAAATATTTGCAATAACCTCTCTAATATTCACCAAGCTCATTCCCTTCTCAGCTCAAACCATGCATAAGCTTGGGGGTTCCGTACCACTGGTCTCCTGAAGATCCAAGATGCTACCCCCACAACAACACTCTTTCAGTTCCTTTGTCTCCCTTCCTCTCTCAATCTCCTATTCTTTGCGTTATCTCTTGTTTAACTCCTCACTCTGAGTTCTCTCTGAGTTTGAACTCGAGACCAGGCCTGCAGGGTGGTTTGTTCTATTCAGCCAACGGGAGTAGACAGAGTCTTGCAGCTTTGATAGAAGATCCGACCAGCTAGGAATTGAATTTGAATATCAGTATTAGGATTTGTGTGTCATTTGTGCGTATGTGTATTTTTATTTGCTTCCCTTCCTGTATGTCCGCACACCTGGTTTATTTTGCACATTTGCTTCACCTGCTCCTCATTAATTGTCCTCAGTATATATACGCCTTGGTTTCAGTGACTTTTTGCCAGATCGTTGTCATCTTTTCCCAGTTTTAGTCTTTGTAAGTCCATCAGTTCTTGTCATTAAAACTTTGTTCCTGCACCCATCTGCCTCTCAGTTCTGCATTTGGGTCCACTTCCTCCACAAACTGTGACATAATGTTTCTACGGTGGCCCAGAGGTGTCACAGCAAATAAAAGCCGCAACACAACAAAATAAGTCACAACACTACAAATAAAAGCCGCAACACAACAAAATAAGTCACAACACTACAAAATAAACCGCAACACAACACAATAAACCACAACACTACAAAATAAACCGCAACACAACACAATAAACCACAACACTACAAAATAAACCGCAACACAACACAATAAGCCACAACACTACAAAATAAACCGCAACACAACACAATAAGCCACAACGGAAGTTGTCTTTTTTTTTTTTTTTTTTTTTAGATTTTACCACCGGAAGTTAGCTACACCAAGTTTCAGTCCAAACAGATGGGAAGTTGGAGATTTTAGGAGGCAGCCGGAGAAGTAAGTAAAATACTGTTTGTTAATAACGTTTATTAATTTCGGCATGCGCTTTTATGAATGCTTTTAACTTTTATGTGTAAATTAAGAGTCATTGCATGTTCGATGTATGCACACGGACGAGGTACAGTCCGTTGCGACAAAGCAAAGCTGCAAGACAGTGCTTTATTAAATGCAATTGTTAGTAACTTAAACCTCTGTTTCTCTCCCTCTTAAGATAAGTAAGGCCTTTTCGTTTGGTGTTTGTCTATTTATAAAGCACGTTAACGTGAAAAAAATATTTAAAACAAAAACACACCAAAAAGAGAGAGAGAGAAATATGTATTTATGCAGACTGATGCGAGCCCCCAGCACTGTCTTGCAGCTTTGCTTTGTCGCAACGAACTGTACCTCGTCCGTGTGCATACATCGAACATGCAATGACTCTTAATTTACACATAAAAGTTAAAAGCATTCATAAAAGCGCATGCCGAAATTAATAAACGTTATTAACAAACAGTATTTTACTTACTTCTCCGACTGCTTCCTAAAATCTCCAACTTCCAATCTGTTTGGACTGAAACTTGGTGTGGCTAACTTCCGGTGGTAAAATCTTAAAAAAAAAAAAAAAAAAAAAGACAACTTCCGTTGTGGCTTATTGTGTTGTGTTGCGGTTTATTTTGTAGTGTTGTGACTTATTGTGTTGTGTTGCGGTTTATTTTGTAGTGTTGTGACTTATTGTGTTGTGTTGCGGTTTATTTTGTAGTGTTGTGACTTATTTTGTTGTGTTGCGGCTTTTATTTGTGGTGTTGTGACTTATTTTGTTGTGTTGCGGCTTTTATTTGCTGTGACACCTCTGGGCCACCGTATGTTTCATTTCAATTAAAAAAACAATCAAGCTTCAGGCCTTCATTAGCCTCCCTCAGTTTAAAACTCTTGTCACAGGCATGTTAATGGGAGATGTGGGGTCGTGCAGGTGCTTTGCTGTATAAAATGCTGTGACATGGTGAATTTTCTGTGTTAATATTGTTTTAATATTTTAATTTGTGCTTTAATATTGTTAGGTATTGTTAAATGTATTGTCCTGTGTAATTTGTGGGTTGTTTGGGCATTATTTGATTTAAGAAACAAACACATTAACATAAAAGTGGAGCAATGGCAAAGTAAGATGTTTGTCTTTTCTTATATCTAATCTTCAAATCTTCACCAGGTCTCATCAATAGACTGCATAGTAATTTTTGGGAAGAATCCTCTAATTTTCTAATCTTATCATTATGGATCTTAGAACCTAATGACTCATATCAAAAGAAAAGTCTGATTCAAAATATTAACGTTAGCTTACTTTTATAAGAATCTAAAACACCCTTTTCGGTGTTTCAAAGCACATCTGAAATAATAGTTGAAGAAACCAGTCTTTGTAAGATGGTGGGAGGGAACATATAACAGAGGGAAATAGTCATCCTGTTACAGCTAAAATGTTACCGTTGTATTGACTGTATGAAAACAAGGTGATAAAATTTAGAGAAACAAAGTTCCGCACCCAAGCCTTGTTAGTAATTGATTAAAGCTTGGGTTTGATAAAAGGAATTTTTGATTGCCACACTGTGACCGAGATGAGAGAGCTCAATGCTCAGCCTAACAAAATCATGCCACAGAGTTTCAGAACAGCTACAGTGTGTGACAGACACGCTATGCACAGCAGACCAGGGGCGGCCGCTAAGATACTCTGGCTAGCCTGATAAGATGTGACACATGGGCTCCCAAATGTCCAATGCACATGAAATCCAACAGTGAAATCTGCTCTCCTCAAGGATTCTTGCAGCTCAAGGCACCCCGCAGGTATTATCACTTCCCCTTCCACTGAGCTGCACACAGAGGTGGACTGACTGACATCACCTGTTGTTTTAAACGTCTATCTCTGTTCTTTAACTCTGACTAAACTCTCATGAATGCTGGGAACAAATAAATGTAGGCATATTTGGTAAAATCTCAACACACAAGCAGAAAAATATTTAGAAGAAGAAGATTAGAGACCTGAGGCTGATAGTCACATCAAAGACTGATCACTCTTACATGTCTCCCCTCCCTTTCTCTTTTCCACTCTCTTATTCTCCCCGTCTCTCTGTGACTTTCCCTGCCTTTCCTTCATGAATGCGTGGGTGCATTTGGTTCCTATGGCAATGCCAGTCTTTCTAAGCTCAACCCTTATGTCACCTTTTTCAGAATATCACAACTTCATTAATTACGGACACATATGGACACAGACAGTAGTGTTACACTCATTTATTAGATCTGCATGTTTTGTGATTTGTACATGCCAGGCTCTTCAGCAACATGTAACATCATCACTTTGAAAGGTGATGATTTTACAGGCCAGTGTGGTAAGCAGTGAGAGAGCAGTCCGAGAAACTAATACATTTTTTGTGTGTATTTGAGCATCTCAGTGCTTCGATAAGGCTGATAAGAAAAGACTCTTCAATGACAATTAAAGCAGATATTCATCATCAGCACATCAGGGCCACTGATAATTAGCAATGATGCGACACTCTGTTTATCCCTCAGGGGAGCGCCTCTTCACACTTGCCCTGCAGCTACTGAGCAATGACCTCATTTAAAACTGGAAGGGAGTCAGATTATTGCTCAGGGATGTTTCGGCAGGCTGGTTATCGCCATACAGTCTCTTTGACAACCAGGTGAAAGACTGCGGTAGAGGTAGATTGGCACTGTGATCAGCCAGTGACAACACGTGGCCTTGGGTGACCCAATCAGGAGATAACAGTGAATGAAAACCAGTCACTAGTGGAAGCATTGGAAGATTGATTGTGATCTTAACATTTAGGAAATTTTCAGGGAATTCTCTGACCTTTTCAAAATAATGCACATGCAAGCTAATGTAGATAGGCGCACTAACAGAGTCACAAATTTGTTTGTGCGGCTCATCTGCTGAGTCCTGCAACATCTAAATCATCTTAATATCTAAAGTTTGAGGTTTTTCCATGATTTACACTTACATACTTTCTTCTGCTACTCAATGCATGTGTCAGGACATTTCACAGGTATGTTTTTCAGCTGTAAGTGTTGTAATACCTACTCCAATTAGTTGGACTGAAAAAACTAAGCTAAAAATCAAAAACTGACATTTTAAACATTGACAACAGTAGTTTACTATAACTGCATGATTACATAATGGGATAATGAAGATTGGTGTAATTATTATAATTAATTTGTTAATTAATATATAAAAAATATTAATTAAACAAAATTACAATTGAATGATGTTTTACTGCTTCTGCTCTATTAAAACAATGAGCTTATTATAAACCTTTAGTCCATTTAAATGCATGTTTCCTGAGCTCTTAGTGTATTTATATTTTAAGCCCGGAGACCCTTAAAGAAAATCAAAACGCCTCAGTGGCTTATTGAATCCCGTTAACTTGATTATTCGCCACAGTGCCCCTGGTTCAAAAATATACTTTGATATTATTGCATTCAGCATTTCCAGGTTTTTCCCAGACAATAAGTCTTTGAACCAAGCAGAAAACATGACTAAAAACAGCAGCTGTTTCTGGGAAACTTCAGTCTGGCATGAGATAATGGACAGTTGATGATTAACATTTCCCTCCCTCAGTCTGATAATCTAATGAGCAAGAGAAAGCAGGTTTTTGACTATATAAACTGTATAAAAACTGTATGTACACTGCTCAAATTTGAGAATATTTATGTTAAAATCCCTTTATACTTCTTAAACAACATCAAAGGGGAGCTTATAGGAAATGCCAAAAGTATTTGTCAAATATTTCACAAAGAAGCTCATGATGCAGCGTTTATCCCTCTAAAGATGGCAGCTCTCATGAAGCAAATAGTTGTTTGTTATGTTCTAATTGTGTTTATTATGACATATGACTCCCTGATTGCAATTGTCCTGAAAACAGTCATATTTTTCACATTTGTGTCATTGATCCAAATGTCTTGACAGTTTTCTACTCTTTTCTTTTCTTTTGTAAATAGTTTTTGAAAAGTTTGTTACCAATAATTTGTAATAGGTATATGTACTGTGTGAAACATAAAGTAAAAAATTCAGAAGAGCAAACAGACATCCTGAGCAGAATGTGGGGGAGGAGGTTAAGGTATTTTTGGCTCAGATTGCTGATGGTTCTCCTCGTTACACTATTACTTTTTCTAAGAAGGCCACTACTTCTCCTAATCCTTGTCTTTTCCCGGTGTCTTTGATGTCTTGCAAGCTCATAATTATGAAGCTGTAAGCTGTCCTCTGCACATCCATTTACATTTTTGATGCTTTAATATCCAAACTCCTGTATATTTCTCATTGTTAAATATTTTCTGACTTGGCAGCATTGACTCATGCTACTTCACTGCCAAGCTTGAGTTTACAAGCTAGATGTCAGCAACAGATATGGAAGCACATCAAAAACCTTATGAAACCCAGTTACACCTCACTTCATCTACCATTTCATCATCTGTTGAAGACAGAGTGAACATGTCGCTCAGATCGAAGAGTCCAAAGTCTAAGTATTTGGCTTAAAGACTGGCTTCTGGTTGGAACCAGCCGACTTATGAACAGCTGCTCACATCAAAGAGCTTTGAGGATGGAAGAAAAAGGAGCCAACTATTCTGACTTTCACTTATTCTGATTGTAGAAAATGGTGACTGAGGAACAGTAATAAACTCATCACAGAGAGCTTTTTTCACACATACACAGAACACAAGTGCACATACAAAGACCCCCCCCCCCCCCCCCCCCCCCCCCCACACACACACACACACACGTGTAAAACACAGTTGTTTGCAACTGAACACTTTCACACATGTACACATCCCAAAGGATCTCATTACTGTGATTGGCTTCAGGACCTTTTGCTGATCAGGACACTCCTTTATGTTGCATTTGCATCTTAAGTAAATAAAGTGCCTTAAATGCATGTGTGTGTGCAGAGTGAGCAGCAGGGAACATGTGTGATCGTGTGCATGAGATGATTGGTTAAGGGCTGCAGAGCAGCTGAAGCCAATAGAGGGCGAGGAGAACAGAGGAGATGGATGGAGGGAAGAAAGTAAGAGTAGAGACATGCATGGTCAGAGAGGGCAGACGTGAGCTAAATAGCTGACTTGGCAACTGTAAACCAGAGAGGGAAGAGAACGATGGGTGAGTCACACTGCTGTGTGATGAGGTACAGTGTAAGGACATTGAATATTTTTCTCTTTCTTCCTGAGGCTATATGTTCTCTGTGGCTGGAAGTCTAGTGAGCTTTATGTCTGCTTGGTTGTAATGTTTAGTCTGAGTTTCTTTTTTTTACTCTATTTTCCATTGAGATGTTTTATTGTCCAATCTGTGGAACAATCTCCAATCCAATGGACTTTCCACAAGATGTTTCAGTCTGTCTGCAGGTGTTTGCTTCAATTTAGCTTCATGAAGATGGTCCCTAATGCAGAACAAAAAAGCTTTACTGTTTTCCTTAAATATGTCTCAATAGCCAATAGACAGCTGGTTGAATTCACTGGCAGCCCAAATTGTAAACACTTCATTTTTAACATCTTCAGGAATAAAAGCAAATGAATAAGGAAAAATAATTCAGCTAATGTCCAGAGGTATCCAAAGGTAACAAAAATGCTTTGAAAAACTGAATTAGGAAATAGAAACGTAAATTTTGCCACAGACATGGTTACTGGCAGATGCTACATGTTTGAAACCAAATGTTTTGACAACACTAATAGCCAAAAATGTCTCCTGAAGCCACCTAGAAGCTTTTTAAACCTGCCAGCTAATAGTTTCTGCCACTGTGCAGTAACTCCTCTCATCTTTGCTGAAGCGTTTTTTTGTAATACTACATGCAGAATAAGGATTTTCAGGGGAGTTTAGGTTGGAATCTAATACTGGACAGTTTAAAATAATTAAGTTCTTACTTTTCAACAATTCTTTTTTGCTGTTGAAAGTGTGTGTCAGGTTATTGTCCAATTTAAACCCCTCCTCATTAAGCATTTTTTTGGTCGATAAGATTTCTTAAAGGCGAGACTTTCTTTAGGTCACATGCAAACAAATTGTTCCATGACTCTATTTTGGTTTTGTCTGTGCACAGATTATTTCAGAAATACGGCCTTATTTTTTTCGTGGTTAGTACTATTGCAAAACATTTCGTTTCTTCTAAGGGTAAGTGTGAGTTTCACTCTGTATGTCTGTGTTTAGGCACTGTGATGGACTACCAACCTGTCAAGGGTGTATCTCGCCTCTCACACATACATCGCCTCTTACCTCTTAACCCCCCTTAAATTGGATAGGATATTAGATGTAGACAATGCGTGGATGCTTGTGCCATTCTTATCCTTGTACTTGTCCTTGGTTCATTCGTTCAATGTAAAGGCAAAGATCCCCCGTCACTAGATCAGCTTGAAGTTCTTTACATGTCTTGCAGGGTGAATTTTCCACAATGAAAAATAAACAGGTATTTAGATCATATGTGATCTTTTTATGACAGTCTAAAAAGCACAAGTCTAATTTTATTTTCAAATCCCACCCAGGTCCCTTACGTATGTTGTACTAAATTGGATTCATATCCGATGTTTTTCAAAGAGACTTCGGTTTGAATAGTAGTGTTGCACTTTAAATAACTTTTACATCAGTGAGAAAGATATTACAATTCTGTGCCAGATTTAAAAAAAAAGAAATTCTGTACTGGAGGAGGTAGGAAATAACAAGATCGAATATAAACAACGGACTGTCAGTCAAACTGTAGGGACTGTAAACTGTTCATACTGGAGTCTGATGGCAGCATAAATTAAATTTAAATGTAAAAAACTACAAGACAAAAATCAAATCTCAGTAAAAAAAATCAAAATCGAGCATTAAAACCTGAAGGGTGGACATAGCGTGACTGTCATCTTGCCTTTAAGACTGTGAAAAAATTCTTTAAACATTCAAAACATTCTAAAAACATTCTAAATGTAATGAAATACACTGACAAGTCTCAGCAGTACAGAGACCACTAGGGGACACGGAACATTTTATCTCTTGCTTTAACTCGCAACATTTTTGTGTTGTGTTACTGCTCCGTACTGTATTTAATTCAGAATTAAGACTCTTAATTGTGTCAAAAATACATAATAATTCACAATGCTGGTTTATCTTGTGGCTCTTCTTTATTAAATATAGACTATTCTGCCTGCACTCTTCCTCAGAAGCGTCATCTGACCACTGTAATATGTTGTTTATCAGCTGTTGTTCATAGGTGTGGCCAACCTGATGTACCTGGTAGATCTGCCAAGCAAGGACAACACTAAAATCATCACAAACACAAAAGATGGATTAAGGAGGCGATAGAAATCAGAAAGCAGGCAAAGGACACCATCAACAGGGATGAGGAAGCTTTTATGCTCTCACACACCTGGGACTCTCTCCTCCAGAGACCCTTGGGCAGCGGGGGACAGGGCCAAGCTGAAGAGTCAGTCAGGTTGGATCAGTAATCTGTGTCTGTCAGATAATCCCTTTATGCAAGGGAATGCAAAAGTGCTCCAAGGGAACACAAAAAAGATAAAAAAAATCTTCCTGTGTCCCCTATAGGTCTCCGTACAGTTGTTAAATACCGGCATTTAAAAAGCTAATTCAAAGTTATAAAAAAATTAACATTATTTGTGTTAGGGGTATAATTTTGTGTGCCTTATTTCATGTCATTAAATCATTCCAAGCTGTTATTGTTGTACAATTTATAAATAAAACAAGATGTTAAAAAAGTGGTTTGCTTGGATTTTCTGAAGATATTCAAGTTTTGTGCTTACAATTCAAGGTCTTGACATATCTATAAGACATGTTGTCCTTGTGTTCACACTGTTCAAACAGAGATCCTCCTTAAAATAACTCTAATGTGAAAGATCAGGTTCAAGGCTCAGGGACTACTGTATTGTAAATCTTGGAAACTGGAGAGCAGCACAACATCTTCCAGAGTAATAAGAACATAAAAAACACTGCTCCTAAGCTTCCAAGTTGAGGATTAAAAAAATATGTTTTGGTCCAAAAAGCCTGAAACTGAATAATTCCCTCTTGGTTTGTGTAACTGAGACAGCTAAACCTCACAATTTTTCATATTAGGAAGCTCTTGTACAAACAGTATTGCAAGAAGGCACCACTGCAGTGAACAACAGTGTTTCAAGGTACATGCTAACATGTTACCGACGATAGGCAATACAAATTATAAACCTGGTTTTCCACACCATAACACAGAAGAATGTTTTTATGTGGTTTGTTTTGTAGACAGGGTTAAAATGTTTACCCTCTTGCAGGATTAAGAAGCTTTATCTGGATTTACTGCCCCAACATCCTTGCATGTTTTTGGACTGTGGAAGGAAGCACACATGCATGGGCAGAACATGCACACTCCACACAGAAAGGCCTGAGTCAAGGTTTAAACCAGAAACTTTCTTGCTATGAGGTGACATTGCTAACCACCAAACTACCATGCCAACCCCACTCTAAAGCCACCTATGTTGAAGCCATAGTGTAAACAATAAGGTATGAATGTGTGCTTATGTATGTATATGTACACATTTGTGGCATACATTGTCTGTAGGGGAATACAGAAGGATTTTGTTAGTTTATAAACATGTGTAATTTGTGTCTCATTTATTAAAGTTTTAAATTTTACTTTCTGAAAAGTGGTGTCCACATACATCTGCTTATGTCATGTTTCAGTTTTCAGTGTGAGTGCAGGAAATTAAGTGCAGCAGCTTTGTTCACAAAATCCTCTCTATGCGTTAGTGTGGCAGAAGTGCATGTGTGCTGGGTGTTTTTAGCATGCTTTTTGTGACGTACATGCTGGTAGACATCCAACACACATGGTACAAACTTGTGTGTGATACTCTGAGTTTACACATTTCTGTGTGTCCTTGACTGAGCGTGCTATGAGTGACGCACAAAGGAGCTCAGCATTCTGTAAAGTCCCCAACGCTCACATCTCTGTTTGCTTTCTCTTCTTGTCTCTCCCCACCCAGCAATCCAGTCTTGGTTCTAAGGAACATATCAGGGCTTTAATAAAATTTGGAGGGGAAGGAGGCAGAGAGGGATGAATGATATATTGACTTCTATATAAGAGCAAGGCTGGGGTGGTAATCTCATTTTAGGATGCTGTGATGAGATTCTGGCCTGTTTTCTCTCCAAGATGATGTGACTTTGGTCCTGACAACATCATGCTGCTGCTGCTGTGTGTGTGTGTGTGTGATTCATGATCATGATATGCTACTCTGATTTTATCAGGAAGCTTAGCTAAAAACTATGTATCGCTCTATTTTTGTGTGTGTGTGTGTGTGTGTGTGTGTGTGTGTATGGCACAGATAAAATCTTTTCTCTCTTTCATTCTCTATCTCTTTGATGTCACTCCTTGTTTTCCCAAATTCATCTAAAAACTATGTCCAGATCATTGCTAGAATTTAGGTGGAGAAATAGTCTGTGGTTTAAGCAAATATATTCTCATCCTAATGCCAGAAATATTCATGAGGAAAGCAGAATGAAGGTCATATAAAAGCACATCCCTTTTTAGGGAATACATCATCAGGACTAGATTTAATGAAGATGTCTTTTCAGCAGAACTTAAATTATAATGTTTTTTTTTCTTCTTCAAACCAAATGTCAGTATCTTCCTCATGCTGTTTTTTCTTTCCTTTTTTTCTTTTTTTTACATACAAGGCACTCTGAAGCTAAATGGATTTAACTAACTTACCAGTTGTATTCAACTCCCTTTTTTTCTTCAGTTTCTCCGGTTCAAGTACAACCCTACCATGAAAATGGCATTGCACTTCAGCCTACATTGTGGTTAACCAGTCGTGTCTCCTAGCAACAAGTAAATGTGTGCAAATTAGTTTTTGTAAGATAAATGAAGTTATATGGATTTATAGTTTCTTTTCTGTGGTATGTCTACTATGGATTTTATTTAATTCTGTTGCCTTATTCAACAATTATCTGACCCATCCATCTGTACACGTCCATCAACTATTGCCCCTTTGTCCTATTCAGTGTGGTAGGGCGCTGGGGCCTGTCCCACCTGACACTGGGCACAAGATGAAGTACAACCTGGCCAGACTGACAGGGCTAACACAGAGACAACCATGCTTACAGGTATAGACTATTTAGAATAACTAATCACCACCTAGCAACACACGGAACCAGTTCCGCAGCAGATTCTTCCTTTGGGGTGACATTGCTTATCAATGCACCACCATGCTGCTCCAAAATATTTTGTGTGTATATGTGTGATTTCAAATGCATTTTGAATTATGGACACATAACATGGGTTAATATGGATAAATATGTCATCAGGATTTATCCAAGATATTTTAAGTGAGTCATACAAGCTTATATAAAACAAGAGTTATTCATCCATTTAATTTTTGTTCCAGAACCACTTTGCAAACTAGGAAGTTTATTGTTTCTGAGAATCTTGTAATGTGTTGTTTAAATGCCCCTACTTCACTCCAACAGTTACTTTAGTCAGTCATTTGCACAGACTGCATGAAAGATTTGCTGACCCAAACTCGGCTGATGAAGACTGTGATTTGAGTGAAAGCTTCAAATTTGCAGCTGTCTGAGATTTTGTTAACTGCTGTTTAAGGTTAAAGAAAGACCTTTCACTCCTAATAAGGTTTCAGATGTAGGTCCGGGCCGATTTAATGACTTGTTGGCATTTGCTGCTCGGCACCTGAGTCGGTGGACCCGCTGTAATGCTTAGGAGGACTTGGTGTTCCCAAAATTATGGCAGAACAGGACGAATTTATAAGAAATGAATATGTCACAATAATTCTGTTCAGTACAGCTGATGAAAATACATTTTTTCCAGTACATACAGCTTATTATAGATCTTTTCAGAATTGACAAGTCAGACTGAAATGGGATCTTGGTGACATTTTACAGTGTTTCCTTCTATCACGAGCACATCGCCTGCTTAAGCTCTACAACACTGAAACAGCTGAGAGAATTTGGTAGCGCTGCTTGTTTGTCGTTATCCATGATTCTCTGGGTTGCCATGGTAATGCATGTCTGTGGAAGACCACAGTAGGATGGAGAAATAAAGATGGGAATGGATTCAACACAGAGCAATTGTGATACATGCATAAATGCTTTGCCTTTGTTAGGTTCTTTTCATTAGGTCTGTCTCAAAAGCAACACATTTATTAATAAGATACAGTATAAACCTGGACTGTTGTTTGAATATAAACTTTTTATTAGTGATAATCATTTTATGTTTTGTATGAACAATGTCTTATTGCTATACCAAAAAAAGTTGTTTAGTTTTCAACATTGCGCAATGTGATAATAATGACTGGCAAAGGTAACTAAACATGTTAGGTTTCTGTGAGAGGGGGCAGAACTATTTTTAAAACTCAACATATCTGGACTACAAAGACTCATGGGAGATGCGTATTCAGTAGAAATTGGGCTTTTTGTTATTGATATGCTATAAATTTGAGTTATGTGTTTTACTTCCTGTGTGATGTTTACATATAGACAATTTTTTAGAAAACTCTGTTCTGTTTGAATTTTAAAATTGGTACCATAAGAGAGAATGACAGTACAGGTAAAGAAACCCACCACCACCACAATCATAAATCTATTTATAACCACAGGGGGCACTCTGTGGCCATTTATAGATTTAGCAAAGGGGTTAGCATCCGGTTTTATTGGTGTAACGTCAGGTCTAATAACATAACTATAGACATGTGTGGTATCCACAAAGAGTCCAGAATCTCAGCTAACACCTCAGTAAAACCATTTTTATGAACACGAAACACTGTTTAGACAACAAACAAACAAACAAACAAACAAACAATTAAAGACCAGGTATGCAAAGCCCAATATGTAAAAAATGTAAATACAAATTATGGTTCCCCGTGTCCGCCCAACGGCATGAACACGGACAAACAACTCCTTTACTGAAAGCACACATCTCATAGATTCCAAAACTCTAAGTTTCATCTTGCTATGACCAAGATTTACCAAACCAGAGGCAACAGAAGGCTCAATTTATGCTTCACGTTTGTAAAGTAGGTCATAAAATGTAACACGTTAAGTTTCTGTGAAAGTATCGGTATCAAAAATCTGGAAGGACTTTGGTTTCTTTGACAGCAGTAGAAAACTTAAGCTGTGGAAAAAAAACTATAAATAAATAAATGCTGAATGCAAATAACACAGACCTTTTCTTCTTGAAGATTGCCCCTGTCTGAGACCTCTTGCTTTGCATTGATTCCCTGGACGGGCAGAAGACGGGGACTTTGGACATAAGTGGGTCAAGAATATTAACAGATTTTATACCCAACAACAGCAAAGTTTCGGTGAAAAGTTGTCAATCTGACACTAAATTCTGCATTTCCATGTTGCTGTCAAGCTTAACATGGCGCAATAAGTCATAATTATTAAGCTAGTTAGTCCTAATGGACAAAGAGACAAGGACCTGCCCTGCTGCTGAGAGTAAATTTACTAATTTGGGAGATACTGTGAAATGTTGGAACGTGACACTTGAAATGTATTTATGTTTTTGCCTTTCATTAGGGAAACAGAAAAATGTCTAATTTACAAAACCTGATGAAGATGTACTTTATGCTGGGCTGAGACATGGAGAGATTCTGCTGTTACACCTTGGATGAGGCAGTGATCATGGTGACTTTGGACCCTTAAATCAGACACGTTGGTAACTTTATTCTTTACACAGTTCATATAAATAATTTTATTCTAGTTTTCAGAAGACAGCTATGAAATTGGCATAACCACTGGTACATACTCAAAAGTAATACACACATGCACGCATGTTTTACTGTGTGCAGGCAGGTGACGTTCCGAGACGCTCATAACTGTCCCACATTGCTACAACATTTCCAAAAATAAATCTGATTGATTAGGATCACTGGTCTGCAGTGATTGACTACAACTAAATCTAGCTAGTCCAGTATTAAAGTAATGCGATGAGGAGGAATGTCGAGTGGACTTTTTTCCTGTTTGTCCTTTCTCTATTCTGGTTATTTTCATAACCAATGCTTAACTAACACAACAAACAAAATAACTTCAAGATGGACAGATAAGATACCTGCATGAGTAACTGTGGGCCACTGCCTAACGTTGTCAGTCCAGATATTTATTCTGCTGTCAGTGTCGGCAGATGGCAGCATATACAAGGTTTCCACCGCAAAAATGGCTCTGTTGCAAGATGGCGTAACACACAGCCGTTCAATTTGTCTATGTGCAGTCGTTTAAGTTGTGGTCCTCCTGGCTCCTAAAATGACTGCAGAAGAAACTATTTTGGGAAGCCGATTGTCTGGTCTCAGTCAAATTTGAACTTGAGGCTGAGGTGGGGTCCACCAAGTATGCACGCTAGGGATAAGCCCATTACAGATACTCAAAGGACTGCGCATATACTCATAGAATCTGGGCTTACAGTTTGTAACCAACAGTTTGGGCTTTGTCTGAAAGAACTAAACAATTTGACTAAAAATGAATTAAGAGCGTTAGGTAAAACAGCTAGGGGGCATAAAGAAAATTAGTTAAGAAAACTAAAGGTTTTTAGTAAAAACTAATGGTTGCCTCTGTTGATCCAACTTAACCTGTTCAGATTCAGCATTTGTAAAAACTGTGGTTTAGGGGAATGGGCTTCCACACAAGTTTCTAGTAAACTCAACTAATCTGAGATTACAACATATCTGCAGTTTTAATGAACAAAAGATGCATATTTTTGGATTCAAGATTTCGATTTTTTACACATTTTGAGAAAAGTAGCGGCTGTTGTCATTAGTTACCTGTCCAGTACCAAGATAGTCGTTTCCTTTTTTTCCAGGATTGTTAGATTTGCTATACAGATATGAAACTTTTATTCCTCCTTGACAAAAAAACAAAAAAACAAAAAGCTATATAAACATGAAACAATTCTTTTATGCAGTATTTGGCTTATGGTAAAGTCATTATTCTGAAAATAAAATATTTATTTTAGTGTCCTGCTTTGGAGCTCTCTCCATAAAAAAAAGAAAGGTTGAATCAAACAGTCAATTAATCAGATCATGGGTCAATAGTAAGTTAATTGCAAACTATTCCACTAATTAATTAATCCCTCACTGAATCCAGCTTCTCCAGTGTGAGAATTAGCTGGTTTCCGTTGTATTTATTTTATTTTATTTATTTATTTTAAATTTCATGTCTTTTGATCTTGTGGGTCAACTTTTTTTTCTAGTTTTCTCTAATGCCTTATAAAGCAGCCAACTAATTTATCAATGAAAAATAAACGGCAGACTAACATCTCTGAGCAGCAGGTTTTTAGCTACTCAGATGAGATGAAAGTTAAAAAAGCCCAATATTTTGTGAGGAGCTTTTTTTAATCAAACTAGGGAGAAAAAGCTTGAAAACATGTCACATCCGAACACAGTGACAGAGCAGAAAAATGACAGGCTGAATGCCGACAGCCATTATATAATTATATACACCTAATACTGCTTTCAACCACACATTCAACACACAGCATATGTCTGCATGACTCACTTCCAACACTGTATGCTGCCAACTGTTGTCAGATATAAACACTGTATTCATGTTTCCTTTTTTTTCTGATTCAGCTCTCAGACATGTGCACACAGTTGCTCCCTTACATAAACACTCCATGCACATCAGTATGCCTGCAAGTCAGCTACAAAACCTCTAAGAAGACAACATTCTGAAAAAAGCATCACACAAGGAAAGACATTTAGTTTGACTTAACATATTTGAAACAATTTTTCTTCCCACACTTCTTCAACTGACTTGAAGTTGCAAACATGACCTCTGACTTCCTTCAATTGGACTCTCATTCATACATTCATGCTCTTATCAAGTCAGAAAAAACATCAATGTACACACACACACCAAATCTACATGTCTGCTAGGCGCTATTTTCCCCTGGTGTTAAATCGAGTGTTAAGGGCTTGTATGGTTTAGTCCATGTTGTGATTGCCAGCTGGGTGACTTCACAAGGCTTAAACACTGTAAAATGCACAGAAACATCAATGAAATGAACCTGAAAAAAACAGGCATGAATAAAAATCAGATTGTAATGTCACTTCTCTCATTAACTATCTGTATCCCCATTCATCTTCCCATAAGCCCATAAACAGCAGGCAATGATTTTTTTCCACACACACTCACATCATCAGATCATCAGACGTCCTCATTAGATCATTAATATGTCCAAAAATGCCAGTTATTAGTTGATTTTATGAGGAAAACTTTGCTGTGCTAGTTACATTTTAGTTTGATTTTATATTTGTTCATGAATAGATAGCTATTTCCCTTTAATTAGTTCTTGTTATAATGGCCTGTGCCTCATCTTCACTGGTATTATAATCTTATTATTTTTTTAAATATACCCAATTTCTATAGCTTCTCATATATGGTTGCAGTGCTGGATTTTTTTCTAAAGAATAGATTGCTTGAAGGGCTCCAGAATCAACCCTACTGTAGGAGTAAATTGGTACCAATTTGACATTTATAGAAGCCGCTGATACATATAACTTTATACTAACCATAAAAGCAGCCCCACCCACTTTATTTCCACTCTGTTAGAAATGTGCTTCTATTAAAAGTGAGATTTTGTGCCAACCCAAAATCTTTTCTAGACCCTAATAGCCCAGTAGTTTTGCTCCTTAAACCTAATCAAACGGTAAATTACGGTGGGTAAAAAGTGACTGAGATAGTTTGCGGGACACAATGGCCACGATTACGTTTTTAAATGCAAAATTAATTATTCAGAATTAAATCATCTGGTGTTCTCCTTTGTGTTTGCATAGGAATCGCAATTTCGAATTGAGGTTTACATGCAAAACACGTTTAATCACTTTTGTTTAATTCTGCTTCAGATCTGGGGGTTGGGTAGAGTTCTGACTGGACAGGGGGTGGAAAAAAACTAACTTCTGTTCCTGCTTCTTTTCTTTTCATTTACAACATGGTAGACCACATAATAAGAACCATTTTTGCTCCGATTTTGCAACGCATCAGCAGTATTACCAGCTGTACTCCAGCAGTGTGACTGTTTAAGGTTCTCCCTGTCTAGCCTATGCAGGTTTTGTTGCAAGATCTCCCTGGTATTTCATATATTAGGTTGCATTTATTTTTTGTGCTAGTTTGTCTTTGGGATGAACAAGAAGCTGCCGTAGTTTTGTGTGAGGTTGTTGATTCTGTATTTCCTCATGATCCTTTGTACTGGTTCTTTTATTTTTCCGTATGAATGGTATGGTTACTCTGTGTTTTTGTTTTCAGTTTGCATGTGTTCAGTCTTCCTTTCTTTTTGTTCTTTTTCCTTCAATTTAAGGAAAAAATAATGTAAAAAAGAATATGAGAAGGGAAACAGCCAGACAACTCACTAGAACACAGAAAGCAGGCTAGCAACTCCATAAAGCAGGACGAGGGGGCGTACATGCTCTCACACACCTGGGATTCCCTACTCCAGAGACCAGGTGTGGTGTCCCAGCAGATCTGATAGATTTGCTTGGACAGTTACACTTTTGGAAAACAGCTGCTAACATGTTAGCAACATGTCAGCAATGTGTCAGTAGACGCTTCTGAGGAAGGCTGCAGTTGACAGCCGAAACATGTCAGATATGTTAAAACATCCTACTATTAGTATCTGAATAGAAGAAAAAAAACTCTTATATCATTAAGATAAGAAGACAAAATAAACATCTTTGAGTTATGAAAAGAGTGCAGTAACTTCCTCCATTGTTTAAACTTCCTCATCTGTTCAGTTTCCACTACAGTGATGGTGTTGTCCTCAGTGACCCCTCTCTTTCTTCCTTTAACAATGGGCTGCAGTCCACACATCAGTGGCACACTTGAGGTTTTCTAATGCAGCAGCAGAGGAAGAAGAAGTTCTGCACAAGTTTGATCCATTTTTTATGTCCTGATTTTTTTTTTTTTTTCTTTTTCTTTTTAGAAAGTTTGAACTCAGAGCTGCTGTTACTTTGCATCCTGTGAAGCCTGTTGAGGCAATGAATAGGATATAAAGTTGTAAAAATAAATCTGTCTTGAGATCACTTGACAAACTGAAATAAAGAGAAATATGATGCTTAGTTACCCAGTTGACAAATGCAGCAACAATGAACAATGCCACAGTGATTTCTTTTAATCTTCTATTATAACACCACAACAAGCAAAGAAAGAGTCCTCAAGTTTGGTCTTTTCAGGATTTTAGTATTGCTACGTATGGTTTTCTCTAAATTGACCAAGAT
Organism: Melanotaenia boesemani; assembly: GCF_017639745.1. Lineage (NCBI taxonomy): Eukaryota > Metazoa > Chordata > Actinopteri > Atheriniformes > Melanotaeniidae > Melanotaenia > Melanotaenia boesemani. The sequence continues at coordinate 22,726,096 of NC_055685.1, forward strand.
GAACCGTTCATCCCCATCAGCCATATTACAAACACACACACACATACATTTATATATATATATATATATATAAGTATATAAGTTCACTTTTCAATGTACTGGCATTGCATTGTGGACTTGTACTACCATGGTGGTGCATGCACTCTATAAGTGGACCAGCTCTGATATTGATTAGATATGATGATACGGGCCAAAAATAATTCATTCACGGGCCGGATGTGGCCCACACGCCTTGAGTTTGACACATATGCAGAACACAATGGCAACTACATTAATCGTTTCTAAGTAATGTGTACTTAATGTCAAACGGACAAAAGCAGATCTTACATTTCTTCTTGATCTTCTGTGACTTCAAAATGTAATAATCTGTTCTTAAGCCAAAGAAAGCTTTGAAGAATGTCAAGGCTTTGGCTTTATAATATCTTAATTTGATTCATTATCCAACACGGAGCTTATAGAAAGGGATTTATATATAAAATGTGTTTGAGGTCTATTGTTTTAAACTTTAAGAGAATGAGCCAAATGGACATATCTCAGGCTAAAAGAAAAACATATGAAGATATGGAGTATTTGTTTTTTTTTGTTTTTTTTGTTGTTGTTGTTTTTTGTTTTTTTTAAGAAAGCACATATCTTTTATGCATTTAATATTAGATCTAATACTAACATGCCCCCCTTTTTTAACCTTTAGAAAACAAGAGAAGAGGTTTCAGGCTAAGATTTAATCAGTGTGTTTGGTATATGTAGGACTATCCAAGGCTACAAGTTTAGGCAAGGCGAGGCAAGTTTATTTGTACAGCACAATTCAACAACAGGGTGATTCAAAGTGGTTTACAGAGACATTGAAACATCAGAAAATAAGAAACATAATTTAAAAATTATGAACAGAATAGAAAGGAAAAAGAAAGAACATTAAATAAAAACAGTATTGAAATATAATCAAGTTTAAAGATTCAAGCTTAAAAGAAAGTGCAAATTTGGAGTTTTAAATAAAAACAATTTGAATGCAACAGAGAACAGGTGGTTCTTCAACCTGGATTTAAAAAAACGGAGTGTTTCAGCTGATCTGAGGCTTTCTGTTGAGCTGGTGTTTCAGTATTCTAGTCCTTTCTAAATGACTTTGTTTAAATGTCATCAGCCCATTAAGTGTCTGTTATTATTTTGACTCGGATATTTATGAACTATTGGCCAACATAATAGTTTGTCAGAAGGTATCATCCATTGTGCTTGTTTTATTTAACTGTTTTATCTTGTTTTGTTTGTTTGTTTTTAACAGAAGTAAACCGTCTAATACAAGCCAATGAAAGCATTTTTATTTCATATATTAGCAAAGTTTATCATCATTGCTCTGAAGGCTACAACGTAGGGAGCAGGCATGGGGATGCAATTACTGTATTTTACAGATTGTATTGGACTACAGTTTCTGATAATTAGGCTAGTTTACTACTTTTGACTAGAAATTGGACATCTGAGGTTAAGGCTCCAGCTGTCTTTAAGGCAGGTTAAAAAAAAATCAATCAATCTCGTCCCTTTATGCCAATATTTTGTTGCTGTCAGTTTCACATTTGAGACATAATTGCATGTATTTGTGGAAAGACAAAGTGAGTACTGCACATTTTTGGTGCCTTGACCATTGTATCTTCAGTGAAAATTAGTGTGAACACAGTGTGATTAAACCTGTGGCTGCTGCACAGTAATTTGACCTGGGACTGAATGCCGATTAAACACTTTCACATTCCAATTAAAAGCCAAGCGTTTGTTGGTATTAGTTTGTTTTTAGTTTTTTTTTAACAGTTATTATTATTATTAATATTATTTTATTTTATGTTATTTTATTTTATTACCATTTTGAGTAATGTATAAAGGGCTTTAGAAACAGACAAGAGGACATAGGCCACGGCCTACTGTCAGGTAATTAGGGGATTATATAATGCTGGAGTCATTGTTGGGTGTACCAGTTTAACCCAAGCCATGACTTTTACCTAAACTGTATATTTTCATTGGTTGAACTTAGCTTACATGTATGCCAGAGACAGAGACCCACCCACCACACCCAGGAAAAGGCCCCGCCAACCACCCAGAATGGCTAGGCTGCTCCAGAAAACTACCCACTGTGGGTGTGCCCCTGTAATCAGCAAAGTCTCTGCTTTTATATGGCACCTTGTTTATGTGGTTTGCTTGAAGTGGAGAAATTAGCAGAAGCTCTAAAGTGGACAGTGCTGTGTATCGTGTGCTCCAATAATCTAATCACAGAACAACACAGACATAACGATGCTGTCCTGCAAGTGATCTACAGTCCTCCGAGCCGGACATCACACATGACCAAACGTGATTTAACAAAAACGTAGAAGAAGAAACATACAGTAGCAACAATCGAAAAACACAACACACAGCATGGAAGAGGGAGTGATGGTGGTCACTATTGGACTATTGTTAACAGAAAAAGCCAGAACTGAAAAAAATAACAGACTGGAGACAGCGTGACTGGCTACATTCCATAACACATCACCATCCACGCAGTCACATTGCATGAGTTGTCGGCGTTCCTCAGAAATCGGCTCTGAAATATTGAACATGTTCAATATTTCCGATTGTCGGCTATGACCCATTTCGGAGTGGACTATCGGGACAAATCAGCTCGTAACACACCACAGACCAAATGATGACTGTACAGAAAAATCTTATAAGAGTCAGGATAATCGGGCGTTTGCCGTCCGTGGTTGGGAAGAGGCAAAATCGGGACAAAAGGCAATTAAATTCAGTAGGCTTGTTATGTTAGAAATAAAAACAACTGTAGATTAATGAATATTCCCACTATAGTAGATTGTATCCACATTTTTCAAAAATAAATCAGGGATGGAGAACCCTCGTCCTCGAGGGCTGCTGTCCTACAGGTTTTAGATGTTTCCCTGCTCCATCACACCTGATTCAAATTAAATGGATCCAACAGCTTATCAAGTTCAGCTCAGTGACTCTTCAAAATGAAACAGGTGTGTTGAAACAATGAAACATCTAAACCATTAGAGGACCAGGGTTCTGCACCCCTGCTATAAATTAAACAAACTGTTACTGGGAAAACTCCCAGTTTAAGAGCCCTGCCATTTCCAGTAAACAGAAAGATGAGTTTCTTGAATAAAAATTAAACTTGGTTCTGCTTATGGTACGGCTCTGAGGATTCCTTATAGAATTAAGAATTATTCCAGGTGTTACACTTTGCACATTTGTTGATACATGAATATTCAGAAGGGTCTGTGTGTCAGTAACGTCATCAGTGGGTGTAAACAAGGCTCTCAGTGGCCCACATGCTGGCCATTTCTCATGAACATGAAGACTTTTTGTGTATTGTGCCTAAAGAAAATGCCTCAGTAAATGTCATTCCACTTCACATGTATTGAGTTCTCCCTCCAAGCATTGTCCTGTTATAAGAACAACTGGTATTTTTTTATGATTGTTCATGACAGTTTCTCTTATTTCCTGTGACAGAGCCATATCTGTCAACCCTATATAATAAATGGTTTTAATAAAGATTTTTCTAAGGGGAACCTTAGGATTTTTCCAGGCTCTTAAATATGAGCCTGTTTTCAATAACAGAGAGAATCATCTTTGCCCTTCTTCTCTATCATTTCCTCTGTCAGGGTTTCTGTAGAAATATTTCAAGCTACAGGAAAGATATAGATATATGATGTCCAAACCCTACAGAAACTTGTCACCAGAGAGGGAAAAAAACACAGAGATAGAGAAATGCCTAAAAGATAAGAGGGAGGAAAGACCAATCAAAAAGCAATCTCTCAGTTCCTCTCCTGCTGCTCGTATCTCAGGGTATGAACAACAGATCTTTGTCGGGAAATGGAGGAACAGCTTACGTGCTGTTCGCTCAGGAGAGGTAATATGATTTCAATAGTCCAGTCTTTGACAGTTAATGGGGCCACTAGAGAGTTTCGCCTCTTAGCCCTGGCAAGCTCCTCAAGACAAAACATCAGAGGGGTTTTTAAGTCTCTGCGAGGCCATAGCATCTCCAGACTACTTCAGCCACAAAACTGTGCTATCTACAGAAGAAAAGGCAGTGGTAGCAAAACAACAAAAATGAGCAGGAGGGAGAGAAAGCAAATTTCTTGAATTTTCTCCAGCTTTTCCAACCTTTTGTTACCCTGCCTCTTTCTTTTCACCATGTGGCATTTCTTTCCCTCTGTCTATCTCTCCTTTTGCATCCAAAACATCAGCCTCCTCACCTTCCTTCTGTCCACCCTGCTTCCTCTCCTTTTCTCAGCATCCACGCTGCAATTTTTCCTTGATTTCCAGAGAGGGGTGGTATAGCAGCAGCTGGCATACAAACTAGCTGACTCAATACACACATTTACACACACATCTATACACAGCCTGCATGAATAGGGTGTGTGCAGAATGGTGGTATGGAAAGATGGAGGCGGAGATGGCGACAGATAAAAAGAAAAAGAGAAAGGGGAGGGAAAGTGTAATGGGAGGGGAATAGATGAGGAAAATGAGAAAGTAGAAGATCTTTGCTGGAGAGTTAAGGTTGGGATTAGCTCTAACTCTGGCAACAGCAAGATGTGCGTCAGCAAACATTAAGCAGCTCATTCATCATTCACGCTATGAACATGAGGTATGAGGTCACTATTTGGTTGTATCTTCGTTTTGAAACATAGAGCTCAGGTTAATAAAGCCAGCTCTCAGGAATCTTTAAACTAAGACTTGAGACCCAAAATGATTCCTGTTTGAAGGATAAGAGGCAGATTTTCAGCAGAGTCAGAGGGAAGGGCGGTGCTCACAAACTGGAAATGGATGGGGTGTCTTAAAAGGGACAAACAGTAGTGTATATTTTCTCTCATGCTGTCTACACAAATTTGTCTTATTCATTCTGGTTTCAGTGGCTATAGAGCTACAATAAAATGTATATCTCTATCATAACTCTATATTACTTCTTTGGATTATCTTTGGTATAATCCCTGTCTTGTGAAGGAACACATTTCAGATGGTTTTAAAGTGATATTCAGATTTAATTTGTTCATTGTTAGTCATTTTAAACAGTAGAAAGCATTTGGCACACAACACATTGGTAAGTAGAAACAATGGACTGCCCCCCTTCCTTCTTTTCTTACCATTTGCTTCTTTGTCTGTGAATGTGCTTTTGTGCTTATGAGGGCGTGTATGAGTGAGCTGCAACTTGTAAGAATAACTTCCTAATTACAGTTCCCCAGTGTTTGTGCAATCTTCCTGAAATGCTAACTAGGCCCCTACAGGGACTGTGGTACATTATTAATCCATGTGCTTGCTTGAGCGTGTGCATCCTGGGCTGGGAAGTGTGCATCACACACATGTGCAGTTTTGTGCATGCATATGTCTGTGTATCTCTGCACACTCCTTTTACCATTTTATAAGCTCATATTATGAGCTGCTGGTGTGTGTTGGTGTTTTATCTAATTTACACTGTTCAGAATAGTGGGTCATATGTCAAATATGTAAACAGGGAGTCGACCTGACCCCTAGCTTCAGCCTGTGCTAGATGTCTTAAAAGGTTGCACACAGGTCACCCAAAAGTAGAAAATGATTCCCCGCCTGCCACAGCCAGGACAGAAAAGATGATAATGTCTAAAGTATAACCTTGTTTGGGCATGCTATAAGCTCTGCACTTGGACACCCTGTTGAGCAGGAGAATTAGGAAGACAAACGCTGCACACTTGTATCTTTTTTTTTTCTCTTAAACTCTTGATCAAGCTTCAAAACACACATTTGCTTTTCACACATCCTTCAGATCTTCTGAGATTTGGTTGTTTTTTTCTTTTTAAGTCAGTTTTACTTTCGCAGGAATTCCATCACACTATACAGAACATCTTGTCACAAGCATGAGGGTGTGCTTGTATAGAGAAATATTACAACATCTGATAATACAACTGCAATTTTTTTCTCTAAAATGGAAAATATCTAAGATCAGTGTATAAAAAAATGTTGTCACATTCATTCCCAGCCAGTAGAGAGATGTCATGTTCACTATGCATGCAGATTTGCTTTCACACCATGGGGCATTCCTTCTCAAGAAAGATCAACATTATGACAAGAAATACCCCTAGCACTGTGTGCACAAACGTGCTTAATATGGGGAGCAAGTTTCTGCTGAAATATGGATGATTTTGACAAATAACGACTGATGGGAGTTGATTCTGAAATTCAGCCAGGGATTTCAACAGATATGTGCTGCATGCTGCTCTCTTACAGTGGCTTCCAAGTGGGTGAAAAATACAGTTATAGGATGAGAGGGAGAGGCGGGATCTCTTGTAACAGCAGTGCTTCTTGAGTATTCCTGAATAACTTGCCCCATAGTGATGCCTTTGGGTATGAAAATTGTATTAAGGAAGGATAGCTCATTCTTGACGACTACTGTAAATGTTATTAAAAAAAAAAAAAAAACGTCCTTCACAACTTTAGAGGAAGGTTGGGAGCAAAGCTACATCACAATGACACAACCATGCGGATGTTAAACCCATCACTTTTCATCCATTTTGTACTTGCGGACAAGCTGGCAATTCCTCTCCACTAAAGCTGTCACCTTTCATTACAGCTGATTTTTAATATTTCCACCGGCCTTATTACAGATGCAACCATCAGAGCCTCACCATCATTGACACTTCTGCTGTTACAGCACAAACGCTTTCGCTGTGTAGCTACTCGCTGAGAGACTTTGAATGGTTTTATCAAGCCTGACTTTTAGTGCTCAAAAACTGTAAGGTTTAAGAGCCCTTTTATTTGGACCCTATCAGGACATAACTTGTGTGACTGCTACAGAAAGTACTGCAGTACTAATGCAGGATGAAAACAAATCAATGAATTTTCAAGACAAATAAAGACTTTGACAGAGGATGTCTGACTCTGACACAAACAGTCAATCATTTCTTGATCCTAAAAGTATAAAGTCCTAAAATGAGTCATTAGATCTATGATACTGGAATTCTTTCATGTCTATTTAGGATGCTAACAGTGGGAACTTGTTCCCATCTCCTCCTTGCTTCCTATCTTGTTGTATTCCTTTTTATTTCCTTCTCTACCTCTGTGGCACTCAGCCAACAATTGAAGTCAGCCAGTGGAAAAACTCTGTTAGTAGTCCATGCCCTATGGGACAAAGTGGCAACAACATTCGTTACAACAGATAGTGGAGCAGCCAAAATTTAACTGGCTGAGTGACTTTGTGTCTCACATGTGCATCCAATAGGTTACCGTGTTTGAACAGCACATCAAGACTGTAGGAACAAGCATGGAGTTGGGCTGCACAGCTGCATTTAACTGGGTAATGCGTTTGCAGTTATGTCAAAGTTATGACATAAATTAACTATGGTTTGCTCTTCTGCGAGGGGATTTTAATTAAAAATAAATAAATAAAATAAAAATAAAAACGAGCGCGGGGATTTCTTCTGTCGCTGTCCGGGGTGCTGAACACTCAACCCACTGAACTGCAGGGATCTGCAGGGATCTGGCACCGCAGACTGTCCCGGGACAAAGACCACATTAGTTTAAAGTAACGCAAAATATTATACATGTCAGACATATAATTATATGATGAACAGGTTCAGGTCAAATATGCACAGTTACGTGCTGCACAGGCTGGAACACATCAGCCACCGCGCACAAATCAGCAAGACCCAATCGTGTAAATCCAAATCTATAAATCTGCACCCGCATTATCAATGCACACACGGTGTATGAGATAAGACCCCAGTGCGCCCAGCAAATTCCCTTCATTCAGCACGACTGTGCATAAACACACACACACACACGCAAATACACAAACACAGAGAGAAACTGATTGATTTCAGAATCGCATGCATGCCAGAGCTGTTTGCATATTTCAAAGTTGCCTACGCAATGCGAGTTCGGCCATAGCAAGGAAGGAACATGAAATGAATCCAAAGCTGTGTGCGCAATCTACAGATGTTTGCATGAGGTTTTCACCTTACCTGCTCCAGATGCCAGCTCCCCAACACAACTATCCCTTTCTGTACGTGTGGCTGTGTTGATTTGTGTGGATTTCTTTTTTCACAGTCTCTCTCCGTGACTAATTTGTCCCAGCTTTCTCCTGTGGTGTCTGAGAAGAGCTGTGACCGGGGAGAGGGCTCGGCGATCACAGCAGCAGCCGATGTGGCGATTGACCCGCGTCAAGATTTTTTGGATGTAAAACGGCGCCTGATGCGATATGCTACCTCCTCGCCGCTGTCTCTCTGTAGTTCTCCTTCTCTCTTCCCTCAGTTTCTGCCTCTCACACTGCGTCAGGCTCCACTCCTCCTCCTCCTCCTTATCCCCCCACCTCTCTCTCTCTCTCTCTCTCTCTCTCTTTCGCTCTCTCTCTCCTTCCCTCTGTTCCACTGACTTACCTCTCTCACACGGGAACAGACGGTGATTAATTCGCTGGAATTCAGTTTATCTCTCTGCCTCTTTCTTTCTATAGAATCGCGCTTCAATCACCCACAGCCCGTCGGTTCTCCTCTGAACTGAAGCGAGCGTCAGCCAGCTGTTCCGGCAGCGGAGAGCGGATTGCATTGCACTTGGAAGAGCCGCAGTCAGTCAGTTAGATGGTACTTTTCCATGTGGAGTGCGAGATGGCCCTATCAAACCCAATCTTTGAAACTTTTTGACGAAATTGTGTGAAATCCAGGCAAGCATAACTCTTTGAGAGAGTGAAGCAGTCATGCAGCTGAGAAATAGACTCGACAGCAGTTTTGGAGTTCTGAGAAGCCACGGTGCTATGTGTTTCTCCACGTGTGGTGGATCCATCAAGTCTTAGAGGAAAAAAAAAACTATACCAGACTGGGTGCTTTATTACCATTAAGTTTGGCTTTTTGCCTGAGTGCACTTGCCTATATACTTGCCAGCAAACATGATCAGATTAATTTCCTGTTAGGCAAACATATACAAGATGGAAAATTGGACAAAAAATGAGAGAAATAGACTTAAATGAAAGGGATAAATCCCAGTTTTACTGTTGGTGTAATAAGTTTTTTTTTTCTCTGCTGCTCTTTAAGTCTTAAATATAAATATTTTATGCACTCACACAGCCACCAATGTGGTAAAAGTAAATCCTTGACACATCAAACATTGAGAGGTTGTAAAGGAAAACTAGGAGGAGCTCTGAATGTTCATCAGATTTTTAACAGAATCTGATGAATATCAAGCTACAAGATGTCATTTTGTCCATCTTTGATAAACACCCAACTCAGTGAATGTGTATTTCAAGTGTTATAATGTTAGGGAGAGAAACTGAAAAATCCTTGACTTTTATGGGGGAGTACTCATTCTTTAGCACTGACACTCTCCACTCTGAACAAGAGTCTCAAAAGATCATCTGAAAATTTTAATCAACTGGAATACTGGTCAACACCAGGACCTAGCTTAGTGGGACTATCCACCCTATTTCAAGCTTAGAGCATCTTGGCTTGGGTGTCATTATCTTTTAATTCCTAAGGATAGGAATCAAAGATAATGACACCCCCTCTCTTCACCTCACAGATTCCAGGGAGGTTGAGAATTAGAAACCAGAACCAGGCAAAAATAAAGTGCTGTGCAAAGGTTTTGAGCCACCTGCCCTTGACACGCTTTCAGGGGTTTTGTTATGTTTCTGGTTCTGTTTTATTGTCACTTCATTGACCTGACTTCCATTATTTCTGTTAGGCTTTGAGTTCATGTTTGGTTTTCTGTTTTGTTTTCTTACTTGTTTTACCCCAGTCTGTCCTTGAATTCTCCCAGTTTGTCTGTTTTTTACTCTGTCCCTTACATCTGGATTCTACACCTGCCTTTTGTTTGTCATTAGCTCACTTATTAGCTTGTTCTGTTTACCATCACATTTCTCTGCTGGCTGTCAACCTTATGTTTTCACCTTTTGGTTTGTCTGAGTTTATAGCTCTTGTATTTCCTGCCTTGGCAGAATTTTTGTTAGTTTCAAATTAAGTTAATTATTTTTTCCCCATCTGCCTACCTCCTGTCTGTGAGCATTTGGATCCACCTTCATTCACAAAACACTATATGACACTCCTTCCTTTATACTTTGCTTCCAAGCAGTAATATATTAAAATGTTCCCTAACATAGGCTGATTTTGCACTCATTTTCAGTCCTGTCCAAGGAATTTGTTTTTTCGTCTTTTCTTTCTTCTTCCAGGCAAAAAGAAAGCACCTGACTCAAGGGCTGAACCAGTGTTGTCTCTACACATGGCCAACAACTTGGCAAAGGACAATTTTCAATTATGCAGTCTAGGACCTGACAGTGGAGTGGAGAGAAGGATCTGACCCTTCAGATTACACATACTGTTCAAAGCAACCTGGTAAGGAATGTTCTTCATGGAAGGGAGGCTATCATGAATCTATTATTAGAGTTATTTGGCTAATTAACGAAGGACTGAGCTGATAATCAGTGGCAAAAGGTCTTGTGAAGTGATGAATCCTCCCAGAGCCTGAACCTCAACATTATTGAAGCAGTGTGGAATCATTTTTACAGAGAGAGGAACAAAAGGCAGCCAACACCCAAAGAAGAGCTTCGGAAGAATTATACAAGAAGTCTGGAGAACTATTTCTGAAAACTACTTTAAGAAACAATAAGAGAGCTTGTCTGAGAAGGTTAGGGTTGTGCTAAAGAATAAAGGTAAACTAAATACTGACTTCTAGTGAGTTTAGAATTCTATAGATTTAATTTTGCCTTAAAAACTGAATTTCCATTCATATTTGTTAATATTTGCTCATATTTCAATAAATAGTTGCACATACGTTCTCTTTTTCTGTGACTATAAGGGGTGGTTCAAGACTTTTGCATATTAGTGTAGCTTAAATTGGCATTTTACTTTTGAATTTAAAGATTTATTTATGATACTTAATTGTACTGAATACTGCTTTTAGTTTTTGTAAATATTGACTAAGGTACATTATCTAAATTTATTGGGGATAACCAGTAGGAATGCACATGTTAAGCAGGTGAATTAAGCAGGGCATAGACCATTATAAGCTGCATAAATACCTCAACCCAAGCCTATACTATATGATCTTTTTTTTTGTTTAGTTTTTTTTAGTGGTTTTAAGGTTCAAGTAGTTTCTAAATCCATGTAAATAAATAGATTTAGAACTGACATTTGGTGCAAGATGTTAGTCTTATGACCACAGAAATGTGGGTAGAAAAGTTGATCAGCAGTAAATATATCAAAGCATCACATAATGTCTTAAAACTTCTTTGCACAATCCTCCATTTACCTCTAAAAACTCACCAGATTGTAGGGAATAGTAAGTTGCATTAGTAGAGACCTTAACTATTTATAAATCCACTACTCTGCTGCTATATGACTGAAGCAGCTGACACTGAAGTGAACCGTACACTGGTGGTGACCCTGATAATGAATGACTGAGTAATTAGGAATTAAGGCGATGGGAGGCTGATGAGGTCAGGGAGTAATAAAGAAGAAAGAAAGAGAGACCTAATCAATTCACATAAATCCTTCTTCCTTTCTGTCTCTGTGGACATTATGTGGACAGAGTTAAATCACACAGAAGTGATCTGAGCTACAGACCATGGTGATCTGTCTGTGAATTACATGTGAAATCATTTGCATCTGCTGCTGAAGTAGCTGACCTCTGACATGACCAATGACCTGTTTCTCTAAATGCAATGAATGTACAATGAATTACCATATTATCATTACTGATAGAATAAAAACATCCCTTGACTATTTCTTTTATTAGTCTCATCACTGTTGTTTTCATATAAGCAGTAGATTTCAGCAGAAGAGCTCTGAGGAGCAAATTGTGTATTCAAAGTCTAACTTATGCTTCAATGTAAGATCAGCGCTGAGTCTACAAACTACATTTTCACTATAAAAGAGGGAAGATGTTAGAGCAGACGATGTGTGTACGAGTAATACATGTAACAGGCTGATTCCTTCACAGCTCATTAAATTTTACACTGATGTTGCACAGGGACATTACACTGTGTGTGTAAACACATACAAAACAAACCAATCAGTAGTTATGCTCTGCCTTGTTGGAATAGTTGGTTTAATTGCTGGTGAGGTGCATCATGAGTGGATTCAGGATTGATGTACGAGGGGGCACAGCCTCCTGCTGAAATCTGATTGGCCCCTGAAGAGCCCCCATCCAGTTACTGTTAGCCTGAGTCTTTATAGGCAAATAGTTTAAAGAATTGCCAGTTTTCCTTCTTATCACTTCTTGTGGAAATGGTTTGCTTACATGTTTTAGGGAAAATAAGACAATAAAGAGAAAAAAAATCCAGCTTCGATGTTATTAAAAAGGTAATTATAAGTGTGAAATGCAGTAAATATCAATGAACTGGAAGACAGCGTAATGATGCATTTCATTTCAACACAGAGGATGGAATTTGCTAGTTTCCGGTTGGAAATGTTTTTTTTTTTTTTTCTTTAGAAAATACTTAAATCAAATATTAAACTGTGGTCATAAACAGAGAATGAATGATCACTTTACGAGTTACTATGGATATGCACGATTGGTCAAAACGGTACACTATTTTAACAATCAACTGTTTTGTTTTGAAGGAGAGTCATGTCTCATTGCACCAACTAACGCTGAACTGCTTACAGTGTCGTGTTAAAAAATAGCATGGTCCCTTTAAGAGTGAACTACAGAGAGTGAGAGAGAGATGTGCAGCACATCCGTTGGTCCGGCACACAGTGCAGGTCTGAGTTGGATTGAGTCAGTTGGAGTAGAAAAAGTTAGCTGTGAGAAATTGCCTGTTTAGCAGTGAATGTCCAGTTTTTGCTACAAGCTTCAGCAATAAACACTACATGGCCCACCTGATTACAGTAGCGCCCTGTCTGCTTTACCACTGATGTGTAAAGTGAATGGCGTTCACCCTGAATTTAACTGCAGATTCAGCCCAAGAGGAATCACCTCACCTCCTCTCCCTAACTTTGGTTTAGAGACAGAAGTAGGAAAGTTTAACAGCTGCTGCTTCAATTGTGGTTGAAGCAACAAACCAGAGCAGCAGGGTTTCTAAACTGTCATTAAAAATGTTGCACTTCAAGAACAAGTAGGCAGGACAAAAAGATGACAAAAATATAACTGGTTTTGTTGTAGTTGAAAGCTCCTGTAGACACTGTGTTTAGTTCACCTGACATAGCAGCAGTCCTTTCAAGAGAGGCTACAGCGTCTTGATGCAGCCAGCTCAGGTTCAAATCCTGGCATCCCCTACCTGCTGTACAAGGACAATAAAGCCCGCAAAATGTTAAAAAAAAAAAAAAAAAAAAACACAGTTGTGTGTGAAACACAGACATTCAATCAATTTTTTTTTTATAAAGCGCTTTACAACAACCCTAATTCAACAAAGTTATGCACAAAGATAAAAGACAATAGAAAATACAGTACACTTACAAATTATGCATATCAGTTTTTTTCAACACTCAAGTGTCAAAGGCTGATCTGAAAAATTAGGTCTTCAGTCTGGCCTTAAACAGGGGCAGGTCCATGATGAAGCGTAACTCCAGAGGCAGAGAGTTCCAGAGTTTCAGCCCCTCCACTGTAAAGACACAATCACCCAACTGTTTGCATCTGGACCTTGGGACCACCAGCAGCTGTTGTTTGGAGGAGCGCAGGGCTCTACTGGGCTGGTGAGGGGTCAGGGTGTCACATAGCTAAAGAGGTGCAAGGCCATTGATGGAACAGACAACAAACAGCAGGATTTTAAACTGAACCGGGAGCCAGTGTAGAGAGTACAGGACAGGAGTGATGTGGTCATGTTTACAGGTGTTGGAGAGGAGTGGGGCAGCTGCATTCTGCACGAGTTGTAAATAGTGCAAAGTGGCCTGGTTTACTCCAGTGTAGAGGGCATTGCAATAGTCCAAGCGTGAACTGACATTATAAAAATAACATTGCACATGTATTTTATAATTTCCTTATGGGAATAAAGTATTTTTCATTTCAATATTGATGTCACAATAGCATCATGCCTAATCGATTTTGATTTGCCTGACTAGTGAACTTCAAGAATCACTTAAAATGTCCTTACCTACTAGTTACACGTTGCTAGTACCAGGATGAGCCCCTGTTTGATTTCAGAGCTTCCTTTATTTTTGTCGGGATAGATTGAACAATGTGTTGGAAACACTTCTCAGAAAATTTGATCCATGTTGACATGATAGCATCACACAGTTGCTAAAGATTTGTTGGCTGCCTATTAATGAAAATTTTTCATTCCAGTACATCCTAAAAGTACATTGGATTGAGATCTGGTGACTGTGGAAACTATTGCAGCACAGCGTTCAAAACATTAGTTTGAGATTGTTTAAGCTTTGTGAAATGGTGCATTATCCTATTGAAAGTAGCCATCAGAAAACGGTACATTGTGGTCATAAAGGGATTTACATGGTCATTGCAGCTTCGGCGGTCACTAAGGCAAAAACTCAAGCATGGCAGGAGTTTGGAGAGGCCATGGAGAAAGACTTCTGGATGGCTTCAAGGAGATTCTGGTCCACCATCTGGCGGCTCAGGAGGGGAAAGCAGTGCTCCATCAACACTGTGTACAGTGGGGATGGGGGGCTGCTGACCTCGACTCTGGACGTTATGAGGTGGTGGAGGGAATATTTCGAAGACCTTCTCAATCCCACCAACATGTCTTCCGATGAGGAAGCAGAGTCTGGGGACCCTGGTATTGGCTCTCCCATTTCTGGGGCTGAGGTTGCTAAGGTGGTTAAAAAGCTGTTCACTGGCAGGGCCCTAGGGGTGGATGAGGTCTGCCCAGAGTTCCTTAAGGCTCTGGATGCTGTAGGGCTGTCTTGGCTGACACATCTCTGCAGTATCGTGTGGACATCGGGGACAGTTCCCCTGGACTGGCAGACTGAGGTGGTGGTCCCCCTCTTCAAAAAGGGGGACTGGAGGGTGTGCTCCAATTACAGGGGGATCACACTCCTCAGCCTCCCTGGTAAGGTCTATTCAGGGGTGCTGGAGAGGAGGGTCCATAGGATAGTCGAACCTCGGATTGAGGAGGAGCAGTGTGGTTTTCGTCTCGGCCATGGAACAGTTGACCAACTTTACACCCTCTTCAGGGTCTTTGAGGGGGCATGGTAGTTCTCTGAACCAGTCTACATGTGTTTTGTGGATTTGAAGAAGGAGTTTGACCGCGTTCCCCCGGGACTCCCATGGGGGTTACTCTGGGAGTGCCGGAAGTTGGAAAGAGCAAGACGGTGCACCCAAGTTATTCTGGCACGGAATTCTAATTTTGAAGGAGAAAATCTTGACAAAGACATTGCTGATGTAGGAAACAGATTGCTTCAACATTTTTCCAATCTTCTATTATCCAATTTCAGTGAGTTTTCTGTTCTTAGCTGACAGGAGTGGCGCCTGGTGTGGTCTTCTGTTGCTGTAGCCCACCAGCTTCAAAGTTCTGATGCTTGGTTTTAAACTTCAACAAGCCATCTTGACCATGTCTAAATGCCTAAATGGCTTGAGTTCTTGCTGTGTGATTGACTGATTAGCTGTTTCTGTTAACAAGCAATAGAACTGGTGTACCTAATAAAGCGGACTGTAAGTATAGCTTACTGAAAAAGAATTGAGTTGTGATACTGGACAAATACTTGGCTCCTCTGAATTCATCTCCAAGGATGAATCAGAGCTCAATCAGCCCAAACATATCAGCAAGTTTGAGAGCAGTCTTAGACTGATTAATACCTAAAGGCATCTGCTTGTATCCAGGGAAACATTTAAACAGAAAACATGAATGCAGTTGCAGACTAAGTTTCCTGAGAAATATGCTGGTTTGAAGAAATACATGAATTGGTAATATACAACAGCAAGCAACTGAATAAAGCTTTTGTTTATCACTGTTCATGACAAGGAAGCTTTCATTAATCAAGTCAACATGGCACTAAAAGTGAAAGAGAATGGATGAATAACCACACTTTAAACCTGCTTATAAGAGGAACAACAGGAAAGAAGGCCTGTTTTAGCCGCATACAAAATGTATTTTCTTTTTATTGTGCTCTTGAAAATGAAAATTCCAGCTATTCACAAGGAAACAACTGTTACATAAGTTGTAAGGATATCAAAACATAGAAAATGGATTTGGAAAGCCAGTAGAGCTGTCACTCTGCTTGTAATCTGCCCTTGGAAAATCTTAGGCCATCAATTATCTTTAGCATTTCCCAATATATTGTATCTTGATAACAAGATTTAATAATTAATGCAACCATTCAATCACTTCGTCAGTGGATCAGTGCTAAAGGTATGATAAAACATTGTCAGTTTGTAAGTTTTATTTGCAACAGTTATCAGTATAAAATACTAGACATTGTAAGTCTAGCCTAATTCTTCTTTCACGAAGATGTCAAACCAGAACTTTTAACATCACTGATAACACCACTACTGCTGGCACAACTACAAATATCTCTTGGATATTATTACACTGACCTGCCCAGTGTGCACCTTGTCCCTGTGAAAGGTCCCAACCCTGTCAAAAATGGATAGATGGATGGATGGATTATGACACTACTGGACAGTGTGATAATTAAACGTTTAAAAAAAATGCATGAAATTCAGATGATGTAATCTGATTATTGAGGTATCACTTCACATCTTAACCAAAAAATAATTGGTATTTCTGAAAATCAAACAATCTCAATCCATGATCCAAGAAATTAATAAGACTGTTGACATTATCAGAGATAACCAGAGCAGGAAGTAATGTTAATTTCTTTTTTGTTTGGCAATGCCAAACTCCTAAAAAAAGAGGACAAAAGAATAAACTGTGACAGCTAGCAAAAAGATGGATGGAAATTGTTCAATATTCCAAGGGGATCATAGCTCTTTTCCAAGGGCAGAGGAAGAGTATGGATCTAGACTAGTAAAAAGGGCGGACTGGAGTCCCATGAGTCCCAAAGGCTGCAAAGTCTCTGCCGTACTCACATCTTGTCTCAAAATGCAAAATGCTCATCTCATCTTGTAATAATTTATCTCTACTACATCAAAAACATAAATCTATCTATATAATGATTCATATACCTACACATATTTTCCTTTGCAAAAACAGAGCCAAATGAAACCAATCAAATCAGATTGCAAAGATGTCTTAAAGAAATAATGGCCTGGATGACTTTGAATTTTCTCCTTCTAAATTCAAACAAGACTGAAGTTGTTGTCTTTGGACATGAACGCCTCTTGAAGACACTCCTTTGAATAGCAATACCTTATTGGAAGGAGAGATCACAATCTTGGCTTATCTTCAATCCCTGTTAACTCTAGAACTTAAAATTAATCTACCTCTTCAGGACCAGACCTCATAGATCCATATTTCCCCAACAAAGCACTTTTCTCTCAGACTGCAGGTCTGCTTCTGGTTCCTAGAGTACCTATAAGTATTATGTGAGACAGAGGTTTGTCTTATGGAACCAGCTTAGAGTTACAGTGCTATAAAACTCTCTGTTCTCACCACCCCCGACTGGTTGAGAAAGATGGCTCTCCTTTCTGACTTTATTCCTGTTTAGTTTTCCTTCCTGTTAACAGAGAATTTTTCCATTCCACTGTTGCCTACCACCCCATGCATGCTCAGGATGGGAAATTAAATCAAAGGCTACGTTCAAACTGCAGGTCGTATTGCTCAAATTTTAATGACATTTTTCATTTCTGTGCGACCTTCACACAAAGTGAGAATGGTATGTGGCCCTGAAGTAACACTCATGCGCAGAGGATAACACGACGTCATAGTAGTGCGTAGTATTTAGGGATGTAATGGATTTGTCACGTCTGTTTATCAATTTAGAAGTACTTGCCCACTGACCTGATAAAATTTTGCCCAATTGACGAATGAAAGAGTGAGACTGAGAAAAAGGAGAGCACAAATGTTAACAACGGCCGTTGGTGGAGCAGTGGTTCCTACTTCTGTATAGAGGCATGTAAAGACAATGCAGCCGAGTTTGTCTGTGACGAGTTCAGCACAGGTACAATTTTACCAACCCAACCTGACGATGTAGGATATAAAATGCGACCTAACCTGTACATTAACACATAGTTGTAAATACAAGCCCGTTCCTCCCTTTATTGCATTACTTAGCTTAATTCGTTCGTATATATTTAAAGTGAAAGCTTTTGTTTTGTTGTTGTTTTCATGTACAAAAAAAAAAAAAAAAAAGACAACAACACATTAAAAATTGTGAAACAGCAGAATCGTGATGTTTGTCTGACTTCTGTGATGTCATAGTCGGATGAAATGTGGCATGTCCGTTCAGACTGAGCTTGCTTCCACACAGATCGGATACGTATCAGATCTTGGGCTAAATATGAAAGTGGCCTGGGTAGGATTTTAAAAAATATATAAGCCATATAATGGCTTTCCTTTAACTGGATTATACTTGGACTACAGTTAACTACACTGAATACAACTGTATCTTTAAAGTGATTTTAAATTTTGTTGTAAATTGGCGCATTACAAATAAAGCTGAATTCAATTCAATTCAATATATCCCACAATGGGACCATGCAGAAACTCACTTGAAAATGTCCAACAATTTAATGTCAAGAATGTAAATGGAATTTGGCAGATGTCAGTGTAAGTGAAAACAGATTAAATGATATGATTAGTGCTGTTTAAGTTACCAAAATAAGTAGTTTCAGCCATTCTCCCAGTTTTCTATTCTATATTACTTAACTGATTTAACAAAGGCAGGTGTGATGTGATTTCTTGATGTGTTTTTATTCTTTGTGTTTTCCATCCTCTTCATAAAGAGCTACTCCGTTCAACGGAGTAAAATTCTGATGATGGACAGTTTGTGGTCCAGTGGATGGTGCAAGACAAAAAGCAGGAGCTGCTCTATGTGTGTGTGTGTGTGTGTGTGTGTGTGTGTGTGTGTGTGTGTGTGTGTGTGTGTGTGTGTGTGTGTGTGTGTGTGTGTGTTTGTAATAAACCTCACTTCTGAAACTTTCAACTTTAACAACCTTCAAAATGTCAACACTGTTCATAAAGCAGAAACTCCACAAAACTAGTTAGAGAGATGAAAGAGAAAGGTGCCACAGGTGGGTGAGGCCGACTTTTATCTCTGTGTATATTGACACTGCCAACCGCAACCAGAGAAAAGCTCCAACTGTGGCAAAGTGGTTTGCTGTTTCTGTGAACCGAAACAATATTAAGCAAGTGTTTTAAATGTGGTGTCCATAACTCTTTTTTGTGGTTATGATATGCAGACATAGTGTGCAAACAATTACAATCCCACAATCAGAACTGTCATGCCAGCACAGGCCAATAGAATTTGGTTGACATGTTGACAAAGCTGGCAGACAGACAGACAGGCAGAGGAGGATGGAAGCAGATGGAGAGTTATAGATGAGTGATATTAGGAAAGCAGAGGAGGATGAAGCTGAGAAGGAAGTCTGTCAGGCATTGTCTGGTTCCTTTCACCCGTCACTATGCAGCTGTCCCAAGTGCCACCTTTGTTTCTGTAGCAAATGTATATAGATTCATTATTAGGATTTAAAGAAAATGAATGAATGAATGAATGAATGAATGAATGAATGAATGAATGAATGAATGAGGATTAATATATCCATTTTTACCTATGCACATGCAAGCAAAGTAAAACAAAAGCAGTTTAACAACATCTGCAGCAAATGCACAGAAGACTTGCAAATCCAGGAATAAGATTCGAGCACAGATGATAATAGAGGTTGTTCCACTGACATAAAACTGTTGTAGTTTTTCTTAGCCTTTTATTTCAGCTGCTAACAGTAAAAATAAAGCAAAATTTAAATGAGAGCTTGTATTTTGTTTAACTAAGCACTAATTCTCAATGAAAAAAAATTATTATTATTATTGTTATTGTTGTTGTTGTCGTTGTTGTTAATAATAAAAATAATAATAATAATAATAATAATATGGGCTCATTGATTAAAAATGATCATATATACCTTACAACCTGTCACATTTGGATAGAAGTTAATCTTCTCAAACACAACCAATCATTGTTATTTTAGCATATGCATATAGGGTCAGTCAAACTAACTAAATAAATAAAATAAGTTAATTCTGAATTCTAATGCAAGATATGCAATGTGCAACTTTTTTTTTTCTTGCACCGTGACTAAGATTTTAACTTGGAACTCATTTAGCTCTGTGCCAATAAAGAGCTAAACTGAATGTATCTTAGAATTATTAATAAGGTATTCAATTGTAAATGAAAACCTTGTGTGACATCATGATGCACATAAGAAAACCTAATGTAAATCACCTGATAAAATTCCTGATTAATGTATATGAGGCTCGTGTGCATGTACATTGTGTGTTTCTGTGTGTTTGTGCATTACTCTGTGTCAGTGTGTGCCTGAGTTTACAGCCCCACAGGACTAAAGTCCTCTTTGATACAGAACGAAAGGCCAGCGGTGCCAGTGAAGACTAGCAGAGGCAAGAGGAAACATGAAAGCAGCAGCCATAATTATGCTTAACCCTCAACCCTTGAGGAGATTTGGTGACGCAACATCAGTCTGCCTTCATAAGAGAACATAAGCACTTCACCCTACCTTTTGTAATGCTAAAAAAAGAAATAAAGCACAAAATTACAAACTCACTTGAACCTGTACATTTTCTGGAGGACAAAAGGAAGTAAGAAAAGTTATAAAAATTTGTCATTTAAATCTTTTGAAGGCAGCATTTGTTATCTGCCTGTAATTATATCCAACCCTTCAGGGTGGGTTTGGACATATAGCATCTCACCTCCTCCATCACACTGTTCTCACACACATAGAGATATGCAGGCACTCATTTATCTCAATGCGGTAATAACACTAATGATATCCCATGGGTATTTCAAACTATAAAGTGAGTCTGAAGAAGGAGAGTGGGAGAGTCAGAGTCTTTGTGGACTGTATGCTCTCATCTCTGTTGGCAGGAACGCCATTTGTGAGTCTGTATGATGTTTAAATAGAGACAGCAACTGACGTGTGCTCACACATGCTCTCAGAAACGCTCACACATAGGCACAAAGACAAGTGTGTGTGCTGACTAGAAGACAGAGACTCGTGGAATGAAGAAGAAAAGAGGATTTAAGAGACACTGGCAGGCTCTCACACTGTTTTTAGGTCAATGACAAGAAGCCTATTCAACACATAGTCACATGCAGACTTACAAATGAAAAGTACACTGATGCTCTTAGTGCTGAGCACACTCAAACAGATACTTTCATACACAAAAGCTGTGCATACATGCAAAGTACAGGAGCATACTTAGCTGCATTTACTGTTGGGTCTTCAATAAAGACTCTGCAGATTCAAAAGAAGATAGAAAACATTCTCTCCTCAATGTCCTCTCCTCTGCTTCCATCTTTCCCCTCTACATGTAAACAAGAGTTTGTTGATGCTGCTTTCTACATGGACCAGTTCCATCTCATGTCCCGTTTGGGCTCTGTGTTCTCCTGACCCTCCGACTTGGCCAGGGTTCAAAGGGACAGTGTGCTTGATTGTGGGAGTGTGCATACTGTATGTATGTGTTTGTGTGGTGTTGGGGGGGGTTCAGTAGTAGCAACACAGATCAAAGGAGGTTGAAAGCCGTCTGTCATCCCTGTAGGAAGTATCAACTCATGCATATTCACCAGAGTATGAGTGCATGATCATGTTCATGTGTGTCAGCATGTGTGCTTGAACAAAGCCCAGTCAGTAAAATATACATTCAATCCTGCCACTTGCAACTTCAATCATCCCATTTTTCTGTACGACCGAGACGAACATCATGTGAAGCTGTTAATTCCACATGTGAACTTTCTCATATTAAAATGAAAACAATTATATTTTCATCTCAAATCCAGAACATGAACCACTTATCTGTTGATACACTTCACTTGCAATGATTATAAAGCATGAATTGTTTAAAACAATTAAAACAAAGTATAGCACATATAGCACTTTTTTTCTGAATAAGAACTAAATTAGTGTTTAAGCTAATTAAATTTAACACATTGAATTTTTCTATATTCATGGACACAGTTAAAAAGTGGAAATTACTACAGTGGGAATAATAACAACAACATATAGATTGTTGCCTTTTCAGGTTAAAGAAAATCATTAACAGAACATGAATAACTCAAACCCTCTAACTCTGCTAAAAAAGAAAATACTTTTATTAAAAGGAGTAAAATAGACAACAAAATAAGTAATGAATGGACAGATGCTGGAAGAAGGCTGGGGACACTTTTGAAATGGGAGAAACATTTAGGTCGATGAACAAACGGTCACACAGTGTCGGTGGCTAATGAAAAACTAAGAGAGAGAACAACAAAGCCAGAGACCTACTGTACATGGTCCCTGTTACCTTGGGTTAAATGAAAATATCCAGTAAAGCGAAAAGGAAATGTTGAAGGTAAAATCCAAGCAGAATAAGGTGAAGATAAAAAAAAAAAAAAAATCAATCATGGTCACTCTAGGGATCAGCACTCTGTCTAGCAGCACATGGCCGCCCATGTAGAAAATTCAGCTGGTGCTTTATACAAACTGGCACTCACTATTTTTCCCAAAATGTTCCTTTTCTTCCTGTTCTTGTTTCTTGTTTTTCTTTTCCTGTTCCTGTGGGTTTTTTCTACTTGTTTACAGGGAGCAGACATGACGTGCTGAAACTGGATATGATCTTTTTTTAAGAAGTATCTCTTTTCACCTTGTTCCTCTTCATTTTGATTTATTTGAAACATTTTCCCCCTCACATTATCACAGGTGTCACTCAGGTATTCCCTCTCCTGCCATTCTTTTAATCCTTGCTCTCTCTTTTTCATTCAAACAACTTTGATGAAAGTGCCCTTTTTGGTGTGTTGCTTTACCTTGGCCAATCATTTATTAGCCACAGAAATGACTGGCTTACTCATTTATTTTCTCTTATTTTATTCAGAAAGGATTCAAAGATCCAAGTTGCTGGTCATCTTTAAAGGAGCTGGCATATAACTTTATATATACAGATAAAAAGGAGGTTAAAGTATAACATAATGTTGTTCATGTATAAAAACACTGTGCATGGCATTGTTGCCCTAACATATTGGCTGCAACAATATTAAATGGCGTTAATAGTAACAAATGCTATTTCTCATGCAAATAAAAGTTGCTTATTAGCTTATAAGTCACTGTCTAAACACTAGATTTTGTTTACAAGTAAAATCAAGTGCCCAGGGTGAGTGCTAATTCATTTCACACTGGATCATTCCTTTGGCAGAAACCTTTTTAACATGGACAACAGTCTTACACGTAGGTAGGGTAGGTAAGGTTTTATAAGGTGGTGGATTGAAGCCTTTTTTTCATATTTGCCAAAAAGATAGCTAAGTATAGTAATTAGAGATGCTGACTTTTAAGTAGAAGGGGCCAAGATAAAGATCAAAAAACAGCATATTCTCCTTGTAAATACCTAATAGAAGTAACCCCACAAGGAAAAAGTAAAATAATTAATAAAAAAAAACAAAACAAAAGGAAACAAAAGGAAAATAGATAAAGTCTGAGCAGTCAAAGCCGGATTTGAGCTGATTTTAATATAAGTGGTGTGCAGGCTTAGTAGTTATTTTTAATGCTAACTTAAAATAAAGAATGTTTTGTTTTTTTTTCTTCACATCGGTGGAATGAAACATGTTTAAAATTATCCTCAAACTCCCCATTTTTTCTCCATTAAATCACACTTTAATGTTGTGTATTAACACAGAAGGTGATGTAAACCTGGTGTCTACTGGAGTCCATATGGATGTATGTCAATGTCAGTGCAGGTAACAAAAATCATCATTACTTGCTGAATTTTAAATTGATCTTTTAACAAATGAAGTGCTTTCCAGCTGAACATGTGCTTTAATATCATCTATCCATTCATTGGCTATAACATAGGGCACGAGGGATTGATGCCTATCCTAACTGCTAATAGGTAAGAAGCAGGGTATATCTTGGACAGGTCTAGACAGTTTTGTTTTCTTTCCTCCTGGAAATATTTTCCTGTGATTGACCATCTGATGCAAACTTCATCCATTTTATATGAGTGCTCACACCACCACTTGGAAAACTTGGCTTTACTTATTAAATATATAACCAGCTTAGCAAAATCTCCATTGCTCAGTTAAACCTGATCAGTTGAACCTGCTTCATAGTACTGACTAGTGGACTCAGACAGGACAACCAGGAAGAGGCAGAGTCTCGGGTAAGATTTTCAAGCTTTTTTTCAGTGTCATTATAAAAATATAAAGACAGTAGTCTGCTGTGCTAGCTACTATGTTTGGTAGTTCTGAGTATGAAAACCCCTTTTTGTTCTCAGAGACTCTGTTCTGGTTTAGTGAGAGGTGTAATGATTAGAGTCAGAGGAAAAGGTTAAGAGTTTAAATTAATACAATGGCCCTGTGTGCACTGAATGATGATAACCCTTTTGGCAGCAATAGTGTCTCCCTCAGTATTTCCTCTTGAGAAATGTTTCTGTATATTTCCCTCGTACCATCAACACAATTTTCTACTTTGTGGATGGCCCATCTTCTGTGACATTAGTCTTAAATTGCTGAGATGTGGTGTCTGGTCACAATATATTTTCTGAAGACTTTTTGGGAAAAGTATCTGAGATTTTCTCACAGAACCAAGAAAGAGAAAAGCACACTTTTGAAGACAGGCAACCCTGTGTTCATAACAACCACTGATCCATCCATCCATCCATCCATCCATCCATCCAGCCATCCATCCATCCATCCATCCATCCATACAGCCATCCATCCATCCATCCAGCCATCCATCAATTTTCTTTCACTTATCCAGGGTCAGGTTGCAGGGGCAGCAGCTTGAGCTGGGAATCCCAAACTTCCCTCTACCCAGCCACTTCTTCAAGCATGTCCTGGAAGATCCTGAGGCCTTCCCAGGCATGTCCTCTGTCTTCCACGGGTCCTCCTCTGTGAATCAGTACCTTACCACGATGAAGGGATTTGAGTACCTCCATCAACCTGAGGGCTGTGTTGTCTGGGGAATCAGCTCCAGATAGTCTTCCAAGGCAAAGTGTTCTCAGGGAAGGGGTCCGACTCAGAGCAAATCAAACACCTTTATGAACCATCACCAGGATACATTTGACGCCTCACCAAAAAGAGGGAAACCAGTGTACCTTCCTGGAGCTAGGCATAGGATGGGAGTTCACAAGTGAGTGCTTGGTGGTTGAGCCTTGGCACCTTGGGTTCAACCCAGTCCAAGAAAACAACAAAACAAACACAAATTGGAAAACTGAGGTCAGGCTGGGTGTTGGCTGAAGGTGGTTTCCAAAGGCAAAAACCTTGGCGGCGTCTTCCACTACTGATGGGCAAACTAAACCCATCAGGTGAAATGCTTTACAAAATAACTGGAATTTCTTTTAAAACAAGAGTGGGATGTAAACATCTGTGGATGAATATATATATTTTTAGTCTACATGATGCTCCAGAATAATCTCATTTTATTTGTCTGAAGATTTGCTCCATCCCTTTTTAAGTTGTATTTAATGCACAGTGACACGCATGCAGAGAACTTGCTTTACAGAGTTGTTTCTGTCATTCGAAATGGATCTGCTTCTGAATTTTAAAGCATCTATTCTAAGCATAAACACTGAAATGAACCATTTCAGCGACAACAACTGGAACCAATAAGCAAGAAATACTTTATGTAAAGCAATAATGGCTGCTTTAACTCACTTGCACTGTTACATTTCCCTTAAGACCTTGGCTCTCTTTAAGTACCGGTATGTACAACTAGAAGCGTCACACTGATTTATCTCTTGTCAGACAACTGCTTTAAATTAGTGTATTTAATGACCTCTATGTTCCCACGCAGGATTTTTCAGAGGGACATAAGTGTGAACCATGAAAGTATTTATTATTTTAAAAGATTAAAGTAACTGTGCTTGCACACAGGTATAAATGAAAAGCATTTAGAATATTTTCAACTTAGATCTTTTGCACTAATCATGCAGTGCACAAGGTTGTGATTTAAGTGTCAGCCTTTCGGGCTTCTCCTATGAGGCCATCCTGTGGAATCACTCCTCTCCCTGCAAAATGGTGCTTGCTGGTAACAATGGACTTCATTTGAATGCTTGTGCTCTATATCTGTGTCCATGTCCCTTGCTTTGTGTGTCTTCTCAGATATTTGCGTGCAGTGTATGTGTCAAGGACAGCAGTTCCTTCTGTTTCTTAGCAAGGCTTCAGGCAAATCCCCATCCAGTCTGTCCAAATGCTCATTTCTTCAGGGGACAGTGAGAGACCGTCACCACTCTTTGCCCTCAATAAATCCTTCCCAGCGGCAACCAACTCAATCTGAAACCTCCACCGCTTAAAATTCCTGTTTGTATAATTTTAGCGCTGATACCCTTGGAAGTTATAAATCTAAAATTGTCTCTCCCTGCACACGCCAACCACTCCTCTCTGCATGTATTGAACAGTGTAAAGTTTGCTGGACACATAAACTGCTAACTACCACCTAGATAAATTATCAATCAATAAAACTTCATTTAAAAAAAGCACTTTATCAAACAAAACAAATTGCAGCACAAAGTGCTTTAAATTAAAACAACACACACACACACACATAAAAACCCAGCATAAACCGGAGTCACACATACACCTACATACATGATATATACTCACACACAAATATAAACACACACACATACATATACATAAAATAATATTCTCTACAAGCACTGTCCTAACCCCTCACCAATCGCACTGATGAAATTAAAACACTGGGAATTTAAATAACAGATGTTAAGCTAACAAAAGTGTAAAAATTATAATAATAATAAATAAATATAATAAGATTAAAAATTATGTAAGATGAGTAAAACTAAATAAAATAAAATAGGACACTAGAAAAATGGGTTAACTATTAAAACAAGTTCAATAACAATGTGCAAAATTATGAATGTGTTTTAAAAAAGCAATTACTAAATAAATCAGTAAAACCAAATCACAAAATAATAATAAAACCAGGTTTAACATAAGCGACTTGCAGAGAAACAAATGTAAGTGAAATAATAATTATGGAAAATTAAAAATCTATTCAGTATAGTAAAGGTACTTCTTGAATCCCAGCAAGTAATGAAATACAAACTGTTTTGTGAGGAGGTGGATGGGGAGGTTAATGGATTTAACTTCATTAAATATAATAATATTTACAAATATCTTGCTCAGGTTGAAGTAGTCCTCCCTGGAAGTCTGTGCAGATAGTAATAGTCATCTGAGATTCATCCGAAAAATGGCTCGATCCCTTTCTTTTGCGGTCCAAATGTCCTTTAGCAAGATAATGAACCCCCCAATTTTAGTGTGTGTATGACAGAGGGGAGTCTTCAATATGTAGAATCTGGCTTGTAGTGAGCTTTGAGACAAGAAAGGCATAATATAAATGCTGTCCATTTTCTGTTCATCATATGACTTAAAGCTGCTTCTTAGTCAACTGGCTGTATACTCTGTATATACTATACTGTATATAGTTGGCTGGAAATTAATTAGGAAAGAATGTACACGCCGTCAAGGAGCAGTTCTGTCACTCTTTCAGTCCAAGTTGATAAAGTGACAGACTTGATGAGTGAGTAAGCGAAAGTGAGAGACTCTGATAGGCTGCCTTTCGCTGGGAAATAAAACATTAGGAGTGAATGAGAGGCTGCCCTCGCTAATGGCTCGGAGGAATGTTCCATGGTCATGTGACTTACTGGTGGTATTTTGCATAACCCTTGAGGTTATTCATGCAAACAGTAGATGATGAAGCAAGTAAAACCAAACAGTGAGCAGAATCAGTCAAACTTAGTGTATTTTAAAAGAAGTCTCCTTTCCTTTTGCATCAGGCATGTGAATAATTTATTTGCTGTCATGATAATGAAGCTTTGCCAACTTTTCTGCTTCTTTTTAACAGGACTGCAGTTACTTTTAACATGTAACACATATGTTAATTCAATTTCTTTATTTCTCTTCCAGTGTCTTTGCTTTTTCTTTCTGGACATTATATTTTTATGAACATTTTTTGCTCAGTCAAACTCTTGGCAAAGCAATTTAACAGCATTTAGGGACACTTTTCTTATGGCTTGCAGTGGCCTTCAAGTTATGCATATGTCCCTGAGGTTTCTTGCTGCAGCCTACACACACATGCAAAGAATCTCATAAAGGAAAATGCTGGGAAAGACAAATGCCCACCTTCTATATGTGTAATTTGAATATTGTAAATTAAACACACACACAATGATGTGTGCATGTCCTCAGGTAGCAGTTACGCTTGTGCACAAAATGTTTAGTCACATCAGGAACACTTCCCTTCCCCCCAAATGAAACATGTTAATGTGCATCACCTATATTATTCATTTTCTCTACAGAAATGCAATTAATTTTTATTTTTCTACTAATTAAAATTAAGGTATGTCTCTCAAGCCAAGACTTTGTTTTGCATGCATGCCTCTATGCTGACAGCGGTCTATCATTTACTTAAGCTGAGGAGTTCTACATTACACTTACGTCTACTTTAATACAACTCTGACCTTATTTGCTTCACCAGGTGGTCTTGAATAGAGCACACCGACCAGCTAGACATCCTATTTACCTTTGGCTGAAAAAATAAAAAAATAAAAAAATAAAAATAAATAAATACTAATGATATTCTAATTTTTTTTTATATAAATTAAATTTAATCCCAGTTAGTGCTGCATAGCAACAATGATAGAGTCAGGCTTACAAATACAAAATCTGGATGAGTTGTGAATGTGGTGATTTATTATAGTGTATTATAGTGTATAGTGTAGTAAACTGTATTGTGACATGGTCAGATAAACAGCAAGGTGCGTACGGTACAGCAAGTTCAGCCCCAAGGCATTTTTTTTACTGTAAAATGATAACATTATTCTCAACCATCCTTATCACATACTTCATTACAAATCTCTTTACTGCCTTCAGGACAAGGTTACCGGACTCTCAGAGTTAAAACACAAGGACTCAGTGTCTCATTCAGGGTTCAAATTACACTGGGGCTTTCAGGGGAGCCTTCTTTTTGGGTGTGAACCGCAACTTCCCAAGTAAAGTCGACACAAACAAATATTTAATGTAATAAATGAATAAATAAAAAACTGAAAATGACATGCTCTTCTTTTAATTTAAGAAACGCCAGGAACCTTATGGAAAATAAAAACAAATATATCCAGAAATTGGATCATTTTTACAGCTCTGAAGTGTCTTTAGGGGAGCTCATCTGCTTTTTAGGGGAGACAAGCTCCCCCGTAAACCAAACCACGATCTCATTGAATCATCAGTGTAGCTTTAAATTTTAAAGCTACAGAACAGATTTTTAAACTTTGGCACTTCCTAACGATACGATACGCCTTCATTGTCAGACACGTCTGAAGTTTGTTTTGCGTCACATTGGCAGGATGTTTACACAAAAAGATATTTTGACAGAAATTTGCTCACAAATACACAATATTTCATGGATTACACACACAATGGATTCCCCAAAGTTCTAAGTTTAGTTTTAAAATTGACTGATGCGTAAAAATGTTTTTCACTCTGACTTTATTGAACTTTGGAACCCGGTATCTTCTTCTAGATGGTAGGAACTCTCATTATGTGTTCAGTACATGCTTTGGCTTAGATCTTATATTCTTGGCTAGTCTCAGCATAGATTTCTGATAAAAAAAAAAAATTTAAAAAAAAAAAAAACTGACAAAGGTTAGTTTGGCATCCAACCTGCATACCGTCTCTTCATCCAGCTCTCTCTAGCCAGTAAAAGCCAGTGTTGTCTCATTTCATCCTCTGTCACATTCTCTCTTCCTTTTCCTCACTTCCTTCAATAATGTTCTCTTACATTTCATTGCTGAATTAGCCATGAAAGTGAAAGAGAAGTGACCTTTGCAGGAATTTATTGCTTGGATGGAACATACTTTAAGAGACTTGATACTCTTTATTTGAAAAAAAAAAGTATCTTCCAGTGTAGCAGAGTGATTGGCAAAACAGGCTTCCACTGTGACAATAAAAACAGGAGAAACACAATCCAAAAAAGTCCTTATGGCTTTATAGCTTTTGATGTGGAAAGAAGCCGTAAAAATCACCTTCTAACTCAATCTGTGAGTCATGTTGCATTTGCCTGTGTGGTCTATAAGCACACAGTGTGTAGCTTAAATCCTGCAGCTACAGAAGAAAAGTGTCAATTCACTGTAGTTGATCTGCATTCAGTGTCAAACCCATAGAATTATAGTTCGTCACAACTTCAGGGTTTATTTTATTCAACTTTTAGGTACATGGTAACTTTGTCCTTGAAAAGAACCTTTTTCAAAGATTGTATTTCATCATTATACCATGCTGTAGAGGGCTGTTTCTTCATTTTATATTTGTAAGAGGCTTAAACTATAAAGTTCTGCTTATTTGTTCAGGAATTACATGAAGATGATCTTGGGTTACAAAAGGCAGCACTCAAAGTGTATATCTATCTACGTTTTTTAAATATCACATTGGACTGTTCATTTATAAGTCCATGGACAATTCTTCTGTTTATGTTTATATCTGAAGCATAGCTGTTAGGAAATTAGTCTTCAGAAGACACACACAAGGAATCAATCAAACAAAATATTTGACATAATGAACTGTTTGTTTGCTGCATGTGCTGGAAATATTCTGTTGCATGAGTTTATATGATGCAGTCATAGTGAATTAAATGTGAAGGCCAAACTGGGCTTTCTATGGATTTAGCTGTGTCCACAGTCTGCATCCTTGAGGTTGCACTTGAAGGCAGCAATAGTACGATGGAGGCAGCTCCATTTCAAGGACTCCCTCAAATAAGACCTTCAAATGTTGCCATCTTTTGAAATAACACCCCCGAAAATTAATTTTACCCCTGCATTGCAGGTGTGTATCTGTACATGTAACAAGATTCTTTCTGGAATTGCAACACATTTCAGTCAACTCAAAAACTAAAGATTCACAATATTAATGCAGATATAGTCAATATTAACCAGTATAATTTATTCATCATGTGTCCTCAGGAAGCATTTCAGTATCAGCAGATATCCTGTGGACAGAAGTAATTTTGAATGACATTTATTCTGTCATTGGTGGTTTAGGTTCTTGTTGTGTTTTTTTTTTTTGTTTTGTTTTTTTTTGTCATGTTTGGTTCTGTTTCCTTGTTTGTTTTTGTGTTATGTGGTTCCTGTCTTTCTGGATTTTTGAAATTAAATAATTTGTTCCTGCATCCTGTCTGCCCCTAAGTCCTGCATTAGGGTCCTCACCTCTGCCGCACCGTGACAGTCATTGCTTTATATTAGCTAAGCTAGTAGGTGTCTCAGTCTGTATTGGTATTTATTGTTTAATTGTTGAATATTTAATATATTTATTTGTCGTGTCTTCCAATGACCTCATGAGTACTGTGTACTGATTATATCTGACACATTGCACTTTGAAAGCTGACTGGTGTCTGTGATAAGCTGCAAATGAATTGCCTGTATGGCATAAATAAAGTTTTCTGAATCTGAATCTTAATCAAGTATAAATAGCATTTAAGCAAATATGGCACTAATTTGAGAAACAAGGACAGAAATCATAACATATTCTGTATACTTATTTAATTATTTGAGAGACAGTGAAAAGACAGCAAACGTTTTTAAGACTGCTTGTCATAACTTATGGTAATGACACTGGATAATTGGATAACCGTGCTGCCCTATGTACAATGCATGGTTTATTATCCGTGTCCAATTGGGCTGCTGCAACTACATGATGTATGCATGGGTGGTACTTGTTGTGTTTATCATGTTTTATTTTTATTTTGAAGTAGCCCAGAAATCATCCTTTTCCTGGACTGCGGTGCAAATGTTCTTCTTGCTTCATTTATCTATTTTAACCTCATACAGAATTCTCTTTTCCACTGCCTATAATCAAATATTTTTAAAGCTGCTTTAAAAATTTATTTTCGTTATGTGCCCACTGTTTTTCAGCAAACAGTGGTGCTATTGTATCTGAAAAACTCAGCAAATAAAACTCCAGATATCCATATGACTCAACCTTATTACCTCATAGAGCTGAAACGCCAGAAAGAGACTGCAAATCACCTACATCTATGGGCAGCTTCTGTCACTTGACAAGCATTTCATAAACACAAACAAGAGCTGTGTCTGACAGTGAAATAATATAGAATACACAGAGGAAAGATGGAAGGCATCTTACTGTAAAGGAAAATGATAAGAAAAGCAAAGGAATTGTGAATTGATTTTTGGGATAATGGTTTAACCTGTTATGACTAATGAAGCAAACTATACACACAAAAATAATTAATAAAAATAAAAGTAGTGTTCAATAACCAATTATTATTAATGCATGGAGAGTACAGACTGGTGACGGTTTAGGACAGGGCTTTTCAACTACATTGTCCCATGGCCCAAATTGTTGGAAGGCTTTAGCCATAAGGCCACACGTTCCCCTCTACTGTTGCACTTATATTAGATGCACAATTAACACAAAGCACCACTATATTTTTCTTTAAATCACAGTTACTCGAAATCACAGTAACATTATTGGCTTTTACTGAAAATAAGAAAAGTAAACATAACCAGTTTATGGTTTTAAAACTCTATAACTATCAATATTTTTTATTGTAGTCAAGCTCTCTGGCTAAGACAAATCAAAAACACACACATCATTTTTGTGTTTAACTGCAAAAAGAACTTTGCTGGTAATGTCAGTGTTTATTTATTTATTTAATCTGACAAGTGTCTGAGCCTGATGGATATTCATTGTCAAAATTACCATGGGTCATCTTGAAGTACCTTTGCACATTATATTCTTTATTCATTGAGCAGATGCTGAGATTGCCCTCATATGCACATGCACACACACCTCAGCGTCTATTTATCCCCACATTTACAATTATTCAGTTATTCACAACAAATGAGAGTTATTAATGTTATTCTTTATCTTATTGTTAAAATATTTTTTCAATTTATTTTTCTTTAAAACTAACAATTGCTGTTTTATTCCAAGTATTGAACAGTTTAATGACAACTGGTCTAAGTAATGATTTACTCATCAGATAACTGTCGATGTGACTGGCTTTAATTGGAAATAAGAAAATAGTTTGCATGTCCCTATGGTAAGCGGAAGAAGAAGTAGTTCCCACCTATCCTGAAAGTTTAGTTATGCAGCTCACCAGGAATCCTCCCAAAACCTCCCAGTTAGCTACTCCAGCATTTTGTGCATACTTATCAGTCTAGCTGGATTTGAATTATCTGTTTTTGCTGTCTATGTCTTCTTTGAATGTAACGTTTTCATAAGAAGTTGGTGTCATCGGCCTCCCATAAACAGTGTAAATGGCAGTACTATGCTGTGTCCCAAAATATATATAAAAAATATAAAATCATAAATTTAATATTTATGAGTAGATGGGCAGTGGGCCAGTCTAAACAGACTGATGGGCTGGTTCTGACCCATGGGCCACCAGTTGAATAGCACAGACTCAACCACCTTTTCTCCACCACAAAAAAAATCTCACTAAAATCTCATCAAAATATGTGAATTGAGGAAACTACAGCCAGTGAACACAGTAAAGTTTAACTATGCCCTCACTGAGAAAAACAAACCAAAAAAAAAAAGAAAAGAAAAAACTGTAAAATCTTTTCTTTGCTTTTTTCAAACCCCTTAGAGCAAGAAGAAGAGGAAGAATCATTAGAGCTTGAATAAAGGCAACTGGACTTTCATTTCATAGTTCTTGAAGATGTTTCAACTCTCATTCAAAAGACTCTTCAGTTTTAACCGGCTGGTGGGAATTTGTGATTCATAAGCACTGAAGCAACATTGTTAGCCCAATGATATAAGAATGTTCCTACGAAGATGGAGGGTAAATTCATGAAAAAAAAACACAGAGGCCCTTCAAGCTGTGCATCCAAATTGAGTATTCATTAAATCAGCAAAAAAGAAAAAAAAAGAAGACATTTTATTCTAATGTTCAGCACTTTGGTCAGTGGTTGCTCTTTGTAAAGTGCTTCATAAATAAAGTGGCTGTGATGGTCCACTGTCTTGGTTTTCTTGTGCCATTGTTATCTTGGAAAAATTAGATGTGATCATGTGCTGCACCTGCAGTGGTGGGAGCTTACAAAAGTCCCTCTCTCTCTCTCTCTCTGGGCAGCTATTTTCCCTCCATCTGGTAACCATTTGTCTTCAGGTTTGTTTTATATCTTTGTATGACATTACACACACCATTTCACCCAACCACTTATGGCACTTCATACTAACTTTACTCATTTGTAGACTTCACTTTAGCTTTTTTTGTTGTTATTCTTAATAAAGTAAACTGGGCATTAACATTTTCGTTGTGTAGACTCCTCTTTTTGTTACCAAGGCAAGCCAAGCTGGTAACAAATAGGGGCACATTTGAGAATTATTTAAAACCCTTTAAGGTTTTATGTTGGTGCATTATTTGTTTTTCAGTGGTCTGCTTTTAACTGGTAAGTCACCTTCACTTTTCTTATCCTATGATAACATTGGTTAGCACACTATAGCTCGCAGCTCCCTGGAGGAGATACCTGATCAAGATCCCATCACTTCAGCTGGTACGTTATTTCATTGCCTGAGTCATTCTACTACGGTCGTTCAGTTTCTCAACTATGTTCTTACGTCTACAGAAGAGCCAACTGCCAAGGACCCGATATAACTATCCTGAGACACCTACCTGAGCACAATAAATTCTCATTCATCCAATCCTAAGGTCTCTGATGTTTCGTGGGTCCTATGTGCTTAAAGTATGGTCTTATATTTTTTGATGGCCAAATGAAAATCAGGCAAATGTCTTCATCATGACAAGGCAAGGTTGGATATTTTATTAGACATTTCTCCACAAGACGTAGAACTTTATTTGGAAAGGCTGAGTTTGCAGGCCCGTCTGCATGAAGCTTGACTTTGAAAAACATGAACAGGAAGAACAGGCGTCTGTGTCTGAGAAGAACAGATTGCCATGTTTGGATCTTCTCCAAACACAAATCCTAGGACATTCCAAGTCACACAACACCCTCAGACACAATCTGAGTAGCATCGTGTACACAGTATAACATAACATGGATAGCTCAGACATTTTATATAGGTGAGACCAGGAAAAACCATTACATAGACTCATGGCACAACACAGGAGAGTAAAGCTCCACAGATCAAGATGTAGCAGTCCATCTGCATCTCAAGGATACTCTTAGAACAATAAAGTACACATTTTGAACAGAAAAAATAAATTGTTTGAGAGAGGTGTCAAGGAAACCATGCATATTAAACTGAAAAAAAAAACATCTCTGAACAAAGGAGGAAGCCTTGAATTCACAATAAATGTTAATCTTCTTTGTTACTATTGAATAATTGCTGACAGTTAAATGCACAAAGCTGAAACTTCAAACGTTATATTTCTGGTCTGATATAACTATCCTGAGACACCTACCTGAGCACAATAAATTCTCATTCATCCAATCCTAAGGTCTCTGATGTTTCGTGGGTCCTATCTGCTTAAAATATGGTCTTATATTTTTTTGATGGCCAAATGAAAATCAGGCAAATGTCTTCATCATGACAAGGTTGGATATTTTATTAGACTTTTTTTCCCTTATTTTTAAAAATAAAAATACATAAAATATTACTTTGGAAATACATTAGCTGTGCTAGATAAGCACTTCTTTGAAGATGAATATAGGTCTGTAACAGCGGGCAGTAGCCAGTCTCCTTCCTGTCAGACCCATGATATACGTCCAACACACCATCCATAACATTACAAAATGTAATGCCATCAAGGGCACACATAAAGGACACATAATTCGCACTGAATCTTGGCATGTTTTTATAAAATAGTCTAATGTAAAATGAGAAATAAGGGCCACAGGCTTAAACTCCATACCACACATTGGTAATGAAAACATATTACTGTGGCTTGAGTAAACTGAGCCTTTACATTTCATACCAATCAAACATTATGCAAAATTCATGAACAAACACATCTGGCTGCCAATTGTCAGAAACAGATTGTTTAATTTTAAGATACATCCCTGATTTTTTTTTCCCCCCCAAAAAAACCTTTTTCTTAATGTGCAAAGTCTGAGCCACTCTGTGGTTAGATACTGCAGCCTGGTCATAAAAACCTCCAATCATTTCATCCCGATCTAATTTTTCTGCACTGGCTGTGAGTCCTTTGACACGTTGACACCGGAGATTCAGAACTGCTTTGCATATCTGTTCAAGAAGGAGCTCTCATCTCTTTCTTCTTCGATTTACAGAAATTCAAGGTTTTATTAGATTCATCCACCGCTATTCAGCTGCACATGTGGTACTGCACAGGCTCCTCTTTACAAACTATTACAATGGCAGCTCTGTGGGTAGGCCACAACTACTATGGCAGATATGTGAGCAAAAGAAAATGAAAATACTGTATTTTATTTAAACTGAGTCCAAAGTATTCATGAGTCCTTTTTTTCCAGGTATTATCATGTATGACTAACATCAAAAACCATTTTAAAGACAGTTTTGCATTGAGTAATTCTTCTTTATATACTGTTGACACCAGTACTAGAATTTGAAGGTCATGAATAGATTATTGATGGACTATTGTACCAACTGCTCTTGAATATCTGAATTAGGTCATACACATATACAGCAGGGGCATTTATGTGAGAAAAAAACAGAAATAGCCTGTATGTGTAGCTCATACATCAGTGCAACTGTTGAAGCTATAAATGTCGAGGAGAGGATATATGATCTAGTTTTCTGAGGGTAATGTGAGGAAGGGCTGCAAAGAGAGGAGATTCCCAGAATATACTGTAGCTAAAGCGATCTCATCTGGGATTTAGAAGCAGACTGCTATGGGACTGCAAACTGCATAGCTCACCTTCCACTCTTATGAACAAGGAGTGCACAGTGTGTGTGGGTTGAATTAAAAACTGCCTTTTAAAGTGTTTGTGTGTTTCCTCACAGGCTATGGTTTAGCCCGCTCTTTTTACAAGCATGAGTGGTGTAATAATTAAGAGAGGCCTGGCCCTACTGCTCCAGTCAGTGTGCCTATTACTGCTTCAAGCTGTGAGTTATGTCTGTGTCAGTGGACTAAGCACTGATTTAATCAGCTAGGAGAAAATTCATCATTTCACTTTTCTGTGATTTATTAATTCACACTGTTATTTACAAAATTAGGTTCAAGGAATTGTGTTTGTATATTTCACATAGATCAATGGTTATTCCCCAGTTAACTTATCTGGTCTTGATTGAAATGCTTTTCATGAACAAATCAGAATTTTTCAATTTCAAATCTCTTTTTGAACATTTGATATTGGTGCTGCAAACAGTGTGGGGTTAGATCTCCATTCCTACATCAATAACATCTTTTAAATAATTCTACTGCACTTTCACTCAATAGGCTTCAGCTTCTTCAAAATTCTGATCCCAACACAGCTGCTAACTCACTACTAAACTTGACTATGAATGAAGCAAAACTCATAAGTGTATGGTTATAAAGTCCCTGCATCAACAGAGATATTTTCTCTTATTTACTTATAACTGATTAGATCACTGCTTCAGGTTGAGTGAAGCTAATGTGATATAAAAATGATAAACCACACTACACATATCGGTAACAATGATCTAGGTTTAATTTGTTTCATCCTAAGGTACCTGAGGTACAACAGAGCTAGAGCGATGTGCATTAAATGCAGGAACTGAACTCTAAAAATCAGTCCCTCATTTATTTTTTCATGGTACAGTTTTCTTTTTGCATTATTGTCATCGAGTATGAATCACATCACAAATTTTCCTATCATGGTTTATGGTTTCGGTTCTGACTTGTGTTTAGCTTTGGTCATGTTTCTAGTTTTTGTTCTTGGTTTTTTGGTATTCAGGGCTTCGTTTTGTGTTTCTTTGGTTTCTGTTCGTTAGTGCACCTTGTCTGATTACTCATGCATGTCTCCTGTGTTTAATTTGTCAGTGTGTATTTAAGTCCTGGGTTTTCAGTTTCTCCTTGTCAGATCCTCATTTAGTTTATACCTGTCGTGTGTAGTTCCCTGTCCTGAGTTTAAGGAAATAAAATCACTTGTGCAGGTTAACGACTCATTTATCTATATCAGGTGTGTTGCAACAGGAAAACATGCAATTTCTGCATCGGTCCTTAAGGACTGGAGGTGCTGATCCCTGGAGTAAAGTCTGGTACAGCTACTGTCTCAGCTGCACTCAGCAGGGATCAAGTATTTTCAGTAGTCTCCTGAATGTCTTTCGTGTTACATAGCCTGGGATGCAGTGACCAAATGATCCTGAAAAAACCATCCTGCAGACCCGACTGGGCTATCCGCCTGAACAACCGTAAAGTCCTGAAGTGTCGCCACAAATTCGACAAACTGTACCAGTCACAGCTACATAACTTAGAAACAAGAGAATCTCCCAATGAGTTAAACTGAATGAAACTTAACAACTTGGAGGAAACCGAAGCATCTTTAGTAGTAATCTGTCAATAATAGTATACAATAGTAATGCTGACATCATATTATCCTGTAAAATCAGGGCTTTTTTGGTTAATTCAGAACAACAGGCCTTTTTTTCCAAATAAATGCAATACACTTTAATATTTTACTTCTGTGACAAAAGCAACTGCCAAAAGAGGCCTTTGTCACTTGAGCACAAATATAATGGGATCAAACTAAACTTTAGACTGAATGCAAAGAATAGATCTCGGCAATATGATCACTGGTGCTATTGGTTTGTAAAGCACCATTCTGAAAGCTCACATTTTATAAATAACCTTGGTGAAATATGAAACATAGATGCTGACATTTTTATTTTTTATAGGTAATTTTCAATCAACCATGACTAGCAGACAGCCTAGTGCTGTAGAAAGGTGAAAGGTTTTGGCCAACACTGAGTCATATTAGGCTCAGACTTGGTTCTTGTCTGAGAGTCTTTGGTTTAATATCACCTTCCACCCTCTCCTACCTCCATAGAGTTATTATCAAACACAGATGTGCAACATCATGTTTGTGACTTTTTAACATTGTGCAAGCAGCTAAGCTTGAAACAAATTTCAAAGAAAAACATTGATCTGTAAAATTTTTGCAGCTCTAAATGTTATGTGATTTTACATTTTTTTTTGTACAGGGTACATGACAGCTTTATATAATGAAAAACGTTGGGATAAGATTGTAAAAGGTTTGGCTTTGTAGACAGCATATCACACATTCTGGTGTGAGACGACTTTGTGGAGTGATCCTTTGAGAGTCAGCATATACGTGTACAATAAGAAATTATTCCATTCCCTTTTGTAAAAATAGAAATAAGTAAAATTTTTAGTAAAAGCTACATTTCTATATACAAGATTACATAGATTAGATTACAGATTCACAGAAATATATTTGTGTGTAGAAATATAAATGATAAAATACACATATTGTGCGTGCTTGCGTTCTTGCGTGCGTGCGTGCATGCGTGCGTGTACAGGTAAATGTTTAACTCCTGAAACATGCATACTCAGACCACATCTACACATTAACCTTATATAGGAAAACCATAGAAATGTATATTTGCGTGTTTCCATCTGTGACATATTGAAGTAGAATAGCTTAAAAACTTTACATTGTCCCCTTCACAGTACTGACTTTCCCTTTTCTCTCCTTACTTCTTCATCATTGCTACTCTTTCTCTTCGAGGCTGAGCTCAAGCTTCCTCAGAATCCTCCAACACAAGGCCATGTGAGATTAAATGTGTGTGTGTGTGTGTGTTCACTATAAATTCGCTCATCTTGTTCTTTCTCACACACAAAGATAGAGAAGGTTATTTGTATGTGTTCTAAACAGATGTGAAAAGTGTTTTATCTGCTCTTTGAAAAATCAAGAAGCTAGAGTGATAAAAAGGATATATTTTAAAAAGTAGCCTGTACGACATATTTTTATATTTGTATAGGTAGAAACAGCCCCCATATCGCCGGCTAATTCGGCATCCATCGTGCATCCTACCTGTACTGTGATATCTCTCCAGCAAGCAAAAGACTCTGACTCTTGTTCTGACCCTTTCTTTCTTTTACTTTTGCCTCCGATAATATCTTCTTGTGTTTCTTTGCTGAATCAGCCATGGTCCACATTCAAAACGGTTAGCATCTGTTTGCTAGCACGTGAATCAAAACTTGGCTGCAACGTCATTTGACGTCCCAGATGAAAATGCTGTTTAGTGCAGTTTCTTGGCCTTGGCACGCTGTTGGGCAGCGACAGCTCCAGAAATCTGCATGATTGATGCCACTGTGCCATCAAACAAGTCCAGAACGCAGAGTTTTAGGGTCAGAAAGTTACATAATGCATCTTCAATGAAGTGATTATTATCAAGAAGGGCAAGAGGGTAATCTAGATTCATTGAGGAGGTTGGCTGCTGTTTACCTGTCTATTAACCTGTAATAACCACCCTAAATAATGCACAAAAAAACAATTGAGAGTATTAATAGGGTCAAATGTATTACAAAACATATGAAATGTCAACAGCAATAGCAATAAAACTTATAAAAGGCACAGGTTTGCTTTTGGACTCTGTTACCAATTTTACTAGTAACAAGTTCAGATAAGCCGAAATCCAACTCTCTGAGATCTCAGGGAAATCTGAAAAGTATCAAAATAAAAAGGAAAAATACGTTCAAGGTTCAACAAAGAAAAAAAGAATAAAATTAATTAATGTTAAAAACAAAAATCAGTGCGGTCAGAATGGCCTGCCATCCTCTATTAAAAATTAATGTCCGAGGAGGTTGTTGCTGCGGAGATAGATGGTGGTGATGTGGATGGGTTCTTTAATGAAGGGAGAATGAAGGTGACCAGGAAAGGGAATGGTGTAGATGGACCAGGGCAGAAGAAGGTGAATGGACCAGACTAAGCTCCCACCAAAGGCTCCACAAAAAAACAGCCAGCACAAATGGGCAGGAAATTTATTTTTCTAAGTCCATAAAAAAATGTCATTTTACACACTTACTCATGAATGGTAACTGCTGTAGTCATTGTCAAAATTAACTTATGTGA
Organism: Melanotaenia boesemani; assembly: GCF_017639745.1. Taxonomy (NCBI): domain Eukaryota; kingdom Metazoa; phylum Chordata; class Actinopteri; order Atheriniformes; family Melanotaeniidae; genus Melanotaenia; species Melanotaenia boesemani. The sequence goes on from NC_055685.1 coordinate 22,767,041, forward strand.
CTATTTTGTAATTCAACATAAACTCTCCTTTGACCTGCAGTTCAAATGACCACAATTATATTTATTAGCCCAGCAGTGTGAAACAATAACTACATAATCACATACACCCATATGCTAAACAGTGAAAAAATTACATGCTGGTATAGCACATGTGCACATTTAGCAGGCTAGCACCAAGTGGCTATAAGACATTTCACTCAATAAATCGCAACAATACATTCTTAAAATAAACTACTAACAAAAACTACAACTGTCATCTCATTTCTCCTGGTTCACATCTTACCCTGAATGGTTTTGATAAAAGTACCATGGTATACATATAAAAGGTTTTTAGCAGCATATAACATTTATGCTAACATTTTAGCATGCTAATGTACTGCAGCGAGGCTGCGGTAACTCTCTAGGATTTCAGTTTTACAGAATTCAAGTAGTTTCAATGTGATTAAGAAATAACTCAGAGGGATTAAACTACCTGGTTACACATATCACTTTAGAGGTATTGTAACACAATTTTATGTACAGAAGAGTTTCAACTCTGTTGATTTCATCCCATAAACTGTTCATTTCAGACCCTTTTTCAGCTTTTCTATTGCATTCAAGAAATACTGCATAAATACCTTAACGTTCAGCAATTCTGACTCGATTTGATGGCACACTAATTCACAAAACACATTCCTGGGACCATCATTCTGCTGCAACTTCCCCGGGCTAGAATCCGTTCTTCACAACTTTGGATACATTCATACTGCAAACGGTCTGAACAGCATGAATCAGATTTCTTTCAAATCTAGCCCAGACCACTTTCTTATGTGGTACTAAAATGGAAACATATCAGATGTTTTTAAAAGCAGCCTCAGTCTGAACAGTCATGTTGCATTTCAACCGACTTTTACATCATTGAAGTAATACAAACATCATAATACTGCGCCATAGGAGGCAGCATGCAGCACGCGTAAATTATAGGCAAAACAATATTATATCATAATTCTGTCAGCTCCAATTGCACAACCACGACAGTCTCCTGCATCCTTTACGTGCGTTATTTGGTCTGTTTGCAGTGAGCTTGCTGATACGTCCCCTGATGCAGAAAACAGAGCAGTACCACCAGAAACTGTGGGGAGAATGCCAACTAATATAGCTCTCATGCAACCAGTGAAGGAGCAAAGAAGAAGCCTCAAAATATTTACACAGACCATCACTGTCTACTGCGCTGCCTCTGTACCAAATAGCTTGGTACCAAATACACGGAGGGCATGCTTGTAACTTATTGGCATAAAAAATCACCTGACAGGACACACAAACTTCTGCGAGATATTGACATTTGCAGATGGCTTGGAGCTCAGCATGCAGGCTGGCTGAAGAAAAATTACACGTAGTACCTAATAAACTCAGAAAACTATGCAAAAACCTACAGCTACAGCTCAAACAATGTAGCTATCACAATATAGGCCATGCCTTCAAATTTAGAGGCACATAAAAATGATCAACATCCACTCAGTTTATTTAAATCCAAGTTAACCACCCACCTGTTCTCTGCTGCATTTCAATAGTTTTTATTTAGAAGTCCAAATCTTTTTCTCTTAAGCTTGAATTTTTCAACTTGACCATGTTTTAATTCTGGTTTTCCCCACACTATAACTTTATTTCTTGGATTTAGTCTATGTTATCTTAGCTTTTTCTTTCTTTTCTTTTTAATGTACTTTTTAATGCACTTGTGATTGCTCACTGCTGTAATTCTTTTAATGTTTTATGTAAAGCACTTTGAATTGTCTTGTACATGAAATGTGCTATACAAATAAATTTGCCTTGCCTTGAATAAAACAAGGGACAGCATAAACAGTCTAAGAGAGAAAATTGCAGAAGTTATTCTGTATTGTTTGTTCCACATTTTGTAGGACTGGGTGATACTGTAAATTTTGGTATTGATTTAATACCAATTAAATTCTGGGAAAGTCTGAACTGAAAATTTTAAATTTAAGTCTTTTTTATTTGTAAACAATATAAAATAACAATGTAACAAAATAATTAAATAAATGTTATTCCCTTTCATTACACAACTGTTTGAGAAAAATAAAGTCAAAATATGCAAATTAGCTCAATAAAAGCAGAGTCTACAGTTGGTTGGCTCTCTTTGACATTCTTTGGCATTTTGCCTCCAAAGCACTCTGTAAGAAAAATATCGATCTCATCACGCTGGTCTCAATCGATACGATACTCGCCAATACTAGTCTATCAATTCTGGCATCGATGATATCAATATTTGTATTGATCTACCCAGCCTGAACATCTTGCATATTTCTTTTAGAAACCCTCTTATTACATGTACATGCACTTACTAAACAGACTCAAAAATAACTGGTCAAGATAATAAGTTTATTATACATTCATTATACATATATGCTCATATCCAATGAAATATCAAATTAAATACTAATATAAAAAAAAAAAATTAAATTAAAAAACAAAGGAGGGTGGTGGTGGGCCAAAAGAAAAGAAAAGAAATTGCTGAAGCCACAAAGCTGACCAGAGACCAAGTTATATATGTCAAGTTTACAGGAAGAAACAACAGCAGATACAGCAGCTAAAAACCACATATGACAAGATGTTAGAAGCTAGTTGAGACTAGCTGCAACATATTTCATTTAATACTGGGAGAACTAATGGAGTAACTGGGAACACACATATGTGTGGGCGGGAAGATCTGGAAGCATCAAGAGGATTGATGGGGAATGGCACATCTGGGGCCAAATTAGCAAAATGAAGATAGGAATAGGCCCGGAGAGAAGAATTGTGTTAAATGTTTCACTAATTTGTTCTGAAAATATCAGGCAGCACACTCGTTTAAGTTGATCTGAACTGTAAAGTCAGGCCCACTGGGTTTCGGGTCTGTTGTGCTGTCTGTTGTTAGTGAAATGGTCAACCACTTGTAAGATTGTAGGTAAGATTTTCAGTAGTTACACCCAGTTATATCTGTGAAAAATTAAACCGACAGTTACAGCTCTGGGCCACAGTCACTGATATACAGAATAACTTGATAAACTTCTCCTTGAGTGCCTGGCTGGGATTGGCTCCTAGCTCGGTCACCTGAGGCCACCATCTGATCCACTGCCCATCTCTGACAACTCATTGGCTGGTATTCAGCCCTTTGGGCCAATTCTACCAGCCATTGCTGTCAGAGTGGCTGCATCTTGTGTGCAGTTCGCCTCTGTTTAAGCTTGTAAATTCTGTTAAGCAACAACCACTTATTTTTTATTTTTGTCATTTGCTGAAGCCTTTTGAGCTAGTAATACAATTTGTATGACTTTGTTGTTTAGAGGCTGTGCCAGGTTTTAGTTTTGTTAAACACAGATTCACTTACCTGTTGTTTCTGTTTAGTAATACAGGTTTGGAGGTGCTACATCCTGTTGTACTTTGGTTTTGGCTATTAGGGTAGACAGCCAAGATTTAGTTTGTTGGTTTTGATCAAACTTTAGTTAGAAAGCTTTTCTTAATAGCTCTTAATAAGTTAGAGTCTCTTTACATTTTGATTCCTTAATTAAGGGATCTAAAACTCCAGTCCTTGACGACCACTTCAGGTTTTAGGTGTTTTCCCTGCTTCTAAAACCTGCAGGACATTAGCCACCGAGGGTCAGATTTTGAGATCCCAGCATAGTTTGATTTGAATACCACTAACCATTTTCTCTTCTGCTTATGTCTTCTGTAAAGATTTTCTTTGTGCACTTACCACTGTCAATAATAAACTATTACAAACCTTTGATTAAAATCTTGGCATTCTATATTATGTCACCTCCCACAGTCTAGTGGAGCTGGGAAAGAACACAGATCAAACTACACAATTGCAACTGATCAGAGTTGAAGACATCAACCTCTATGTGGTTTATTAGCCCACCTGAAATTATTTTAAAAAACAAGATTATCTTGCATTTTCCCTGCTCTCTATTGAGGGGTGGAAGTATTAATGAAATTTCACGATAAAAATGGATATAATGAAAAATGCATGGGAATTAAACAAATACAATTATGAACATGGATGTAAGCTTAAAAAAACAGAGTGATTGTTTTCATTAAAATCTAACAAACATAGCTTGCTCTAAGTATTAAATGATAGATAATAATAACAGACAGAAAAATAACTTACAATAAAAGAAAATTGTGAAACACTTAAATAAAATTTCAATCAAAGTTATTACCTTTATCAACCTTTTCATTATTGTGACTAGTTTGCAAACATTTTAATTGCTTAATTTTTTATTTAATTTTTGTTAGTTCTACTCTTGATGCAACCTCCTCAAAATGTTAAATTCCAGGTGTTTTGTAAATGATGAACTCATCACTGGTGATGAAACACTGCTCTGTTTTCATCATAAAATAATCAATTTACTTGATGATTTATCCCTGTTTTTTTTATGTGCACCCATTTTGACTGTTCCTTTATAACTTCAGACCCTCATGTGTGTTTAACCCATGTCTGTTTCTCTCTCTCTTTCTTTTGTGAGTTCAGCTTTTTATCATGATCTGCTCAGCTGCCTGCATACCTGATTCACTCCCTGGATAGAGATATGAGAGGTACTCTGACTTCTTATTACTCTATTTTGATCCACCTTGTCTCCTCTGTGTTCTTGCCATTGACTTGCACATTGTTCCCAGAATGAAAAATGTCTCAATTTAAAAAATGCATATGCAGGAGGTGTACTGGATGCACTATGAGTGCAGACACACACTTCACAGCCATTTCAGCACAGTGATGTATTAAAGGGTCATGCCACATTATGCCACAATGTAAATTTACAGCCCAAAATCAGAAAACCTGGAGATGTTATGAAAAATGCAACACTGTTATCCTTACAAAAACTTTTAATTTTATGGCATTGCAGATATTTCACGCTTTATTTTGTTATCTTAACTTTAGTAAATGTTTTCTTCTCAGACCTGAAACACATTCCTAGACAAATAAGTCAGAGGAGCAGGGAATTTAGGGCTAGTAATGCAGTAACAAAGAGTTTGTTATTGAAAACAGGTTACGTCAACTGGTGATTTGCAATCATAATTTGACACTAAGTAATATTTACAGCTGAGCATTCTGGGAACAAAGAAGGTCTACAGGTTTCCAAAGAAAATTTAAATGAGATTTACATACACTGCACATGGAACACATAACCATTACCATGTAACTCAAAGTCAGTCACACTTCTGGGATATCAGTCTGTCCAGTAACAGTGACTCTCATGATCTATGTTTTTGGTTTTGGTTTTTATGGTCTTGTCATGTTTAGTTCTGTTTTGCTTTCTGCTTCCTGTCATTAGTACACCTGGTTTGATTTGGCTCATTCACTTCACCTGTCCCTCGTTAGTCCTTGTGGGTGTGTATATATACCCCTCAGTGTCATTTAGTCTCTGCCAATCCATTTGTAGTCTTCATGTCTCCTTTAGCCATTATATTCTTCATGTGGTCTCACAGTTTTACCTTGATAGTGTTTTGTTTTTGTAAAGTTAGTTTTTGTTCAGTGCAATCTTATTCTGCATTTGGCTGCCTCCTACTTTATAAAGCTGCATTTGGGTCCACACCTTCCATGCCTCAGTCCTGACATTCACCTCCTGTTGTATAAATAGAACAAACAGGTGGGAATGAGAGGCTATTAGCAAGAAAGGAAATAAAGGAATGATCCTGCAGGTGGTGGCCAAAGACTATTTTCCTTGCTTTATCCTTTCTGGCTGACTTTTGGTCACGTTTGCATTTTGCCAATGCACCTCTCTACTAGAGATAATATGAGGCGGTATCTGGAACCCACAGAAGTTGATCAGGTAGTGCAGCTCAACCAGGATGGCACATGAATTTGCGCTGTGGGAAGAAGGTTTGTTGTGTCTCCCAGTGCAGTGTCGAGAGCATGGAGGAGATACCAGCAGATGGGCCAGTATACCAGGAGACATGGAGGGGCTGTAGGAGGACAACAACCCAGCACCAGGATCGCCATCTGTTCTTTTGTGCAAGGAGAAACACAAGGAGCACTGCTAGAGACCCACGAAATGACATCCAGCAGACAACTAATGTGCTTGTTTCTTCTTAAACTGTCAGAAACAGATTCCATGAGGGTGGTATGAGAGCTCGACATCTACAAGTGGGGCCTGTGCTCACAGCCCAACACCGTGCAACCTGATTGGCATTTGCCAGAGAACACCAGGATTAGCAGATTTATCATCAGCACTCTGTGCTCTTCACAGATGAGAGCAGGCTCACATTAAACACGTGACAGACGTTAGAGAGTCTGGAGACGGCGTGGAGAATGTTCTGCTGCCTGCAACATCAAGAATGACCACCAGCATGACCGGTTTGGTAGTGGGTCAGTGATGGTCTGAGGATACATATCATTGGAGGGCTGCAGAGACCTTCATGTGCTAGCCAGAGGAAACCTGACTGCATTTAGGTACTGCGATGAAATCCTCAGACCCATTGTCAGACCATATGCTACTGCAATGGGACCTGGGTTCCTTCTGATGCATGACCTCATGTGGCTGGAGTGTGTCAGCAGTTCCTGCAGGATGAAGGTATTGTTGCTATGAACTGGCCTGCCTGTTCACCAGATATGAATCCAATTGAGCAACGCTGGGACATCATCCTACAGACCACTGCACAGACTGTTCAGGGGTTGAATGATTACCTGATACAGGTATGGGAGGAGTTCCTTCGGGAAAAAAGCCATTATCTCATCAGGAGCATGCCCAGATGTTGTAGGGAGTGCATACAGGCACGTGGAGGCCACACACACTACTGAACCTCATTTTGAATTGTCGTGTTGAATTTTCACAGAAGTTGGGTCAGCCGGTGATCTGATCTTTCCATTGTTATGATTGTGGAGTGATGGGGAGTATAATTCTGAATCCAGACCTCTATGGGTTAATGATTTTCATTTCCATTCATCATTCTTATGTTATTTTGTTCTGAACACATTCCACTATGTAATGAATAAAGATTTTCAACTAGAATATTTAATTCATTAAGATCTAAGATGTGTTATTTAAGACTTTCCTTTTTTCAAGGTTTTCAAGCAGTGTATTTCAACCTGAAAATCAAATACTATCTTAAACCTTCCTGAGTAAAAGAGGAGCTTTACATTAACTTTGTCCATTGGTAGAGTTGACTTCGCTGTGCTCAGGGGCTTCTGGGATGGATCATCACACAGTGGAAACGTATATTGTGGTCAGACAAACCAGTTTTCCAGATCTTTTAGGGGAAAAAAAGTCCTCTATGTGCCACATGAAAAGGACAATCTAAACTGTTTTAAGTAACAATTCTACCAGCCAGGCTCTGTGGTGGGATGTGGTTGTATCAGCATAATTTGTAAAGAGATATTTCATTATTAATGCATTAAAGAACACTGAGATTTTCAGGCAACTTGTGTTTCCTTAAAGAAATCTTATTCGGGATCATCTATGTATTTTTTATAGTGAGATCATGAAATCATATTTTATAGACCAGGGATCTCAAATTCTAGTTCTTGAGGGCTGGCGTCCTGCAGGTTTTAGGGTTTTCCTTGCTCCAACACATACAAATGAACCCAGCTTGTTATCAAGTTCTGCATAATGGCCCATCAATTTCAGTCAGGTTTGATGAAGCAGGGAAAAGTTTAAAACCTGCAGGATGTGGTCCTCAAGGACCAGAGTTTGAGATCATTGCTGTAGACATTATAAAGTCTTTAGAAGAGGGTGCAGGTAGTGGACTCTTCTGCTTCAGTCCTAACCCATATGCAATAGAAGATTATTAGAAATGTTTGGAAATGTTTAGATATGACTATATCAAAAAAACTTCCTGTGTATCACAAAATGCATGAAAGAACACATCTCTCCAGTGTTTCATTCATGTAATCAGTGAGTGAAGTCTGAGTAATTAAACTCCACAGGCCCAGTGGAACCACTATACATCAGACTGTAAAGTTCAAGCTTTTAGTAGAAGCTGATTGGGCAGTAACACTTGAGGACACTGATGAGACAGATGGGAGTTCAAAGAGAAAATAAAAAAGCGGTGTAAATTCATGATAAAAGACTGATTAGAGATTCGAAACATGGACAGAGAAAAATCTTTGCAGGAGATGTAAAGGAGGTGAGGAAAGGATGGCAAGTACAGACTAAAAGCAATGTTTAAAAAAAAAATAAAAAGAAAAAATTAAGGACCCGAGGGATTTTCAAATCAGAGCATTTCATGCCGTGCTTGTCATGATCTTGCACATAATTATTTTATTCATTTCTCTACTCCTTATATCAGCTCTTTGATGATTTTGCACTCATTGATTTGATTTTCCTTTACTGCTCCTTCATAGGGATGATTTAACACTCAAACAGTACTGTAAGTACTATGTGCTTTTTGGAAGAATGTCTTTAAATCTATATTTTATCATGTTTGACAGTAATACATTGAAAGTATGTAATCAATGTTATATTTCACCATGCAAAACTGACATATTTGGGGTGCTGTTTGAGCCAAACCACAATCTTTATCAAATATTTGCTTTTAAGCCAAAAGTTTTGGTGTATGAAAATGGCCAAACAGTGAAAATAAAAAAAAATAAGACTCAGGGGGATGTGAAACAATTGGGAGGCGCACTAGTCTGGTAAGAGAATCAAAGTCCTACAGCTTTCCATTGCTGCCTCTCTTAGCTCCTTGTAAAGTCAAATTTTGCTTCTTGATGAAGCAGAGCTGTATAAAATATTGCAGCAACTGGTGCATCACATCAAAAGAACACCTTGTGTGACTCTACCGAATTTTGTTTGGCTCCTCAGCTGGGAATGCGAACATTGTGACTGCCAATCATTTAGTAGAGGTGTGTATTTCCATCAGGACTGTTTTCTTTTTCTACAGAGAAAAAAAACATGCATCACACCAGGTTACTTATCCACATCCCTGTTTGGTACGGTGACTGAGAAGTGCAAAACACATTTACCTTTTAAAAAGCACATTAACAAATTAGAAAACAAAACTACATTTTGGAGTTTTTGCATTAAACATGCTGCATTCAGTTCCTTTCATCAGAGAACCGCCACTAACTTCCCGCCTGTGATTGAACGTCAAATTATTTGTTTGTACTACACGATTAGGTCATTGCTGCGTCACTTCTGGTATTTAGGACATCTCCTTTGTTGTCTCTTGTTAATTTGTTTCAGGATTATGTTTTGCCACATGTAGATTTGTCTTGCACAAGTGTTTAATATGCTGTAACTTTGTTTCCTAACGTGTATATTTGTTTTCAAATTTGTGAATGTGTTTTATAAAATACAAATTTGTTTTTAAAGTGTAAATGTATTTTGCACTACTCAGTCACTGTAGTTTAGTGCTCAATATAAACACATTTTTTTATTAAAGCATGCCAATATTTACAAAAGAGCTACAGCATAAGATGATGAGAATCTTACAAGATCTAAATGTAAAACTGTGTGAAAAAGAAACTGCACACTTTTCAAGCTACCCAAAGTGCTTTGCATGGAATCCATTATTGATTCTCTCATTATTCATACTTGGTGATGGTAAGCTACATGTGTAGCTACAGCTGCCCTGGGGCAGACTGATGTGGCAGTTAATCCACACCAATGGCTTCTCTGACGGCAACCGAACAATCATACACATTCAGCGACTGGAGGCAAGGAGGGTGAAGTATCTCGCCCAAGGACACAGCAACAGCTCGACAGGGGGAGTGGGATTCAAATCACCAACCTTCTGGTCATTGGATGACCTGATCTACTGCTTGAGCCACCAGTGAAATTACTGACACATTACTCACAAGAAGATTGACTTGACTGTTTTCCATGTGTTAATGATCTTTCTCACTGCAAAGTGATGGGGGTTGGTGCCCCAGAAATACAATGTGACCAGTAGATTGACTTTTTTACTAATTCAAAGTCCAAGTGCTTTGTATTCTCCTCTGTGGTGACCTCCAGTATTGAGCATTTTTGCTGCATCATGTTTCTGTCATTGTTAGCAAGTATGTACACAAACATAGTGGAACGTTGACGTGTACGCATTCACAGCAAGTATATCCCAGCATTTTTTCAGTTACGTTGCTCACTCATCCTTTAATTCCCACGAAAGCAGTAAGGATGCACTTACTTTTTTTCTCCTTTTTCCACAAACTGCTTCTGCATTTTGGCTTACTTTTGGTTCGGATGGACATGGTATGTTTAATCATTATTCAGTTAATGATTAAACATGCTGCTGTTCATATGAAATTTATTCATGTAATTCTAAAAGAGGTCAGATGGCTTTTTTTTTTTCTTCTTCTTCTTCTTTTTACTTACGTCCTCATATGTTTAACTTTAAAACTTTAAGTGGATGGTGCCACTAAATAAAAATTGTGAAGATGACTAAGTTTCATGAGATATCCTTTGAGATGCTTCAATTTAAAGCAAAGCCATGAAACAACTGACAGACTGAATTTATCGTCTCTGAAGCCAGCTATTACTAGCATGGCAGAAAAAGAACCAAGCTGCTGTGTGACTTTGTAAGTGCACCACTGGTGAATAACTTACACCAAAGGGACGACCTCTGAGTAGATATTTATGGTGCTGCTGAGCTCATGTATGGACACATTTAAAGCACAATCCAGATCATGTATGGCAGCAATAATCGCAGGTAAGTCAGATTTAATTTTTTTAAAGAAATTTGATAACTGTACATTAATTAATATAATAAGAGTAAGTAAGTATATTAAACATCACTTTTGTAACCATGAAGTCATTTCTACTATTCATGTGTTATGATATCAAAGTTAATGTATAACCTAAATTTCTTCATGGCTATCCCTTAATATATTCACATGGATAATGTAGAATCATCAAACTACTGCATGCAGTGTTGCCCTTATGCTCAACCCATTAACGTTCTGAAGATAATTCAAGTCCATGACACATAGAAGCCTAAGCACAAAATACATTTATGCCTTACAGATAGTTTTTAGTCTTTGGCATCAACATTGTGGTGCTGTATGAGTTACCATACACCATCACAATGTGAAGGTGCAATGGACAAAGTGTCAGTATTGAAATGAAACGCAATACTCTGACATAAATCTAATTAAATCGATACTTGAAACTACTAATAGCCATGTAAAAATATATTTTATTCAGCATTACTCTAATAATGTCATTGTCTTGAACTGAAGAATCTCAGGATTAAGTCCTGTTTTCAAAGGGCATCTGCACCGTTTATATGCCTTCATCTGTCTATGTTTCTTTAGACTTTATATAGTAAACGGATAGGGAAGGTTATTGATCCAGAATAAAGGCCACAACTGCAGGAAAAGCCAGTTATCTCTTAATTACATACAGCTGTGCGATCTAATGCAATGCAGTGCCAAATATCCTGCTACGAATCCCACTTTTGTGAAGCTTCAAATCAGTTTGTCTTTGAGCTTCTTAGGCTGTGTACATGTAAAGAGAGACGAATGGAAAATGGGGAAGTTTCTCACATTTAGTAAGTGTTCACATCTCATGACAGCTTTGTAAGCTTGTGTGATTTCAGAGTGAGTCGTGTGAGGGTTAAAAAAATGATAATGATAACAGATGTTTTCAAAAACTCAGATTAATTGAAGCTGTAGTCAGGTGGTAGTTTGGTGGAATTATAGAAGAAACTACATCATGTCAACAAACTCTTGATAATGATAACGGTAAATGTCATCTTGAGTGAACAAACAAAGGACAAGTCATAGAATCATATTTTCTCTCGGCACATTGCATTGAATAGTCTAATTTGGAAAACACAAGTTAAATTTGGGTTTTGAAACAACATACTTTAATAAAGCATCTGTTTTAGGTAGTGTTTGTAGAACCTCAATATCAAGTCCTTTCTGGGTCATGCAGCATTCTGCTGTGTCAGTTTAATGCTTTCATGAAATTCTCTAATATCCCCTACTTTGGGGGATTGCTTATCACATTCAAAATAATAGTTGCTGAAAAATCCAATTAGATGTGATTTTTTTGGGTGGGGGGGTGTACTGGAAAACTCTGAAAAGAAATCCAACTCTTTTAAAATGCAAAGACTGCTATGACAACAACCAAAGCAAATGATCTCTTTGTTGACAAGCCAAATGAGAAACACGTTTCGGACATTTACAGACTGCAGCGATTAAATTATCGTTGCAAATGATAGTTAGTTGTACTTATTGGAAGGCAGCTTATTTATAAATTATAAAGATAATGATCTCATGGTTTGTTCTTTCTCATTTCTCTTGGTTAACATATTATTGTTGATGTTGACTGAAGATGTTATTCTTTCGATTCACTCTCTCTCTCTCTTAGCCAATGTCTACCTATTTACCAGCCTTATACTGTTTTAACATTGTTTGTCTGTCTTCTCTTTAGGAAGATGGGAGGGAAAAAGTTTTATTAATTTGGGTGAGCTGGCCCTTTATGTAACCCTGGGGAAGAGGTGGTTCAGTTTTGTTGAAGGGGAGAAAATATGCCTCTTTGAAGCCTGCAACCCAACAACAGCACAGTGCCTTAAATAATTGTTAGCTGAATGGCCATGTTGTTCAGAAAAATGCTTTATTAGATGATAATTTCCACAACAGAATAAAAGAAAGAAAGACAGACAGACAGACAGACAGACAGACAGACAGACAGACAGACAGACAGACAGACAGACAGACAGACAGACAGACAGACAGACAGACAGACAGACAGACAGACAGACAGACAGACAGACAGACAGATAGATAGATAGATAGATAGATAGATAGATAGATAGATAGATAGATAGATAGATAGATAGATAGATAGATAGATAGATAGATAGATGTTAAGCAGTGACATGAATAAGGACCCAGGGACCCTGGCTTGTTCACCAGGGTCTAGTCGCCTGTGGTGGTGGATGAGCAGTGTTAGCAGGAGGCCAATACTTTGGATGAGACTCATTGGGCACCATGAAAAGGTGGAAATAGGGAGGAAGAATGTCACACAAAGACTGACTGTAAAAATGGAGAAGAAAGTGTGTGTTTTGTTTTGTTGTTTTTTGGGGGGCTTTTTTGCAAAAAAAAATTAACAAAAATAATTTTTGTATATTTACCATTATAGTTCATTATTGTATTAAATTAAACTTTATTTATAAAGCACTTTTCATGTATGAGAGCATGATTAAACTGTTTAAATAATAAAAACACAAGCACACCCAAAATTGATCACAAAACTAATCAAAGCACACACACTTAATCAGATTCTCTCAGACACAAGCTAAAGGGAGATTGAGTCCCACCTCCCACCTCCCACCCCTTGACCCTCTAAAATAAACTGTCTCTAACTAAAGAATAACAGTATAAACAAAAATGGCTCCAGGTGAGGAAACAATAAACTAGGGGTCCATCCACACCAAGATCCAACCCAACCCATGACCACAAAAGCTGTCACCATGGGAATGACCCAGATCAGGGCAGACTGGGCCCACACCACAGCCATAAAGCTGCAGTGCAGGGCCCCGACTACCCCAACAAGTACAATCCCCATGGCAACACACACGCAACCAGAGCAGGCATCACTCCCAATGCAGAGAACCCCTATGTGGAAAACATTTGAGTGGAAAAAAATAAATAAAACAAAGCTCAAATCATTCTAAAATTAGAACAACAAATAAAAGTATTATTGTTGTATCCACCAGTGGGCAGAAGAATATCAGATTGTTTACAACAGGGTTTTTACCACAAAATTATGCAAAAGGGTTTAAAAAAACTGTATGTATCAAATATGATACAAACAGCATTATAGGGTTAAAAAAACAGCGATCAGGCTGATTCGCTTGAACAAAAGCAGGCAAGAACATTGAACCCCAGTGGTAACTTCAGAATAAAGAATAAATTTGACAGTGGGGGTGAACAGTAGCAGGAGAAAGGTAAATACACTCCAAGAATAGAGCATGTTAGATGGAACAAATTATCCATATTGAACTTATGCCTTGAACTTTTTCGCTGGTTCATGAGTTATAATGATTCATCTTGCTACACTAATTCATGTTATCATAACCTCATGGTTTCTGTCTGTGGCCATACTTCTTCTTTTAAATTATTATGTAACCTTTATTTAACCTGGAAAATAGAACTCAACATTTAAAATATATTGTGTGTGTATCCTGACTTAGACAAACAGCAGCTCAATCATTGCACACATAACATACACACAGAAATTGTATGTGGCCAACATAAATAAAGAATGAAGTTTGTTTTAGATCATAAATGTGAAATAGATGAATGCAGAATTATATTAGGTAAATAATGTCAGTGTGTAAACAAAAAAATGTATCATTAGGATTAATGTATGTGTTTTAGCATTGGTGGATATATGGGGATATGGGAAAAATCGCCTGCTTCTTTTTTCCATCTGCCTGTGGTTGGAGAGATAAAAAAAATTGTTGTGTTTGTTTCGGTGATTCATCATTAGATAGCAAAGCTCTTACCTTTCCAAAATTTATTCAGACATATCACATCATAACGTCCTCTCTAGTGCCAGCTAACTGCAATCATTAAATGTGTGCCAGCAGTGCAAAATAATGATCCTCTGAGACATATAGTCTAATCATGCTGTTAGCATGATGTAAGCCATCTGCCACTCCTGCTACTACTGTGAAGAAAGATGGGATTTGGCAAAAGTAAAAGTAACATATCCATTTGCTGTAAGCTGGGGCAGTATTATTTCACAGTATTATCATTAATTTACTTATAATGGTATCATTATAGTTAAATAATAATTCTTATAAAAATTAGTATTAAAGGGCTATGTTTCAGCTCTCATTTTGAGATCCAAAGAGTGTGAAAAGAAACCAGAATTACACACACACACAAAAGTCAGATTTGGATCACAGAAACCTTATTCTGTGCAACTGCATTGCAACTACTGTGTTGTGATGCAAACTAAGCAAATACAATCACAACAAAATCTTTAAATTTACTTTCTTTAGACTCATGTATGGAAAACCATGCCCATAGATTATTCTGTCCTCTGTGGAGGTGCACAATCCAATTAATGAAATTGTTTTGTAGGTGCCAGAAGCTAGGCTTAGAAAATGTTATCAAACCACACTGTTAGCTTCTAAAGATAGTTTAATGACTCTTAAATTGCCTTGACATTGCAGCCACATTCTCCTGTGGCCATGTTATGTCACTTTGATTTCTGCATGCAATAAGACAAGATACTGAATAATTATAGTCTAACATGTCATTGTCCCCCAATTGAGCCATTGTTTGATAAAAACTGAATATGCCACACATATGTCTACCTGAAAAGATCTGATTTAGTTTGTTATTTTATAAATGGTCACTTGAGAGAGTGAAAGTCTGTTTAACCTTTTGGAACCCAAGTTCATGGTATTACAAAGAAGAGAAAATAAACCCTAAAGCAAGCCGTTCATGTGAACTTATGACCTGCAGTTAATTCCCTGCAGCCTGTTTTGTACACATGCTACATTTTAACTGTTTATGTCAACATAACAGAGTCATAGTTAATAGCCTAAATTAAAGATGGCATTTAAAATACAACAGAAATTTACTACTACAAAGCAATTTTCTTCTTGCAGTGATGTACAATCTTTTAGTGGCAAGAGTCAACAGTTGTTGACTGCCGCAAAATCTTTTTTTTTTTTACGACATGACTATCATGGCTAACCACATTTGTGATAGCAATTTTATCCCAATATAAATTAAAAACAACTTGAACAAAGCAAAACAAAACAAAAGTGTTTTGTTGCTTTTTTAAATGAAATATTGTCAGATTAGGATGTATGGTTTTTGCATTCAATATTGTTTTGATATGATTGGTCTTTAACTTACTGCCCAGATTTTTGGTTTGTCAGCCATGAACACAACCATAAAATAAAATTTATTGTAATTATGAGAATGCCAAAAAGAGAAGAATGGTTGCTGTGAGAGAGGACATGTAGGTGGTTGGCATGACAGAAGAGGATGCCGAGGACAGATGGAAATGGATCTGCTGCGAAGACTCTTTACAATAGCAGCCAAGAGAATAAAATAAATGATGCCATTTTATTTCCCCAGTTTTGGACACATAAATTCTGAGGTTCACCTCTGAGAGCAAGTTTTCATCTTCCATGTGTTCACAGCTGAGATTCGGTCTAGGTCTTCCTTTCATCTGCTGCAAACCTTTCATTCTTGCACAATTTCTTTTTAGACAAAGAACCATACCAGAGCCAGCCAGCCAGCAAAGCTCCTTTTCCCTAAATTGCCATCAATTTATTCTTTGTTCTTTCTTATCTGTTACACTTTCCCAACTCTGAAAAACATTTATTCCTCAGCTACATTCCGTTCTTCCCTCTTTTACACCTCACAATTATAACACACACTTCTTCATTCCTCTATTTGGCCTGAGAGCAAATCAGTCTCATTTCACTAGAGGACCGGTTGAAACAATATATGTGTGTGTGTGTGTGTGTGTGTGTCTTTGTGTCTGTGTCTGTGTGTGAGTATGCATGTGTCTCTGTGATGAAATGGCATAGTCAACAGCAGGTTTTTGCTTGTGTGTTGCCACCTAATCTCACACATCATTAGGAGACCATTAACACAACTGTCTGAGCAGGTTACAAAAATGTTGCGCTAGCTTCTCACTTTGTGTCTGCATGTGCGTATGTACGCCTTTATGTGTGTGACAGGCAAGAAAATGGTTATTGAACCACTAAATGTCACATTACAACCAGACTCTTTCTTTCTTTTTCCCACCTGTGCACCGTCCGCCGTTGTTTCATATCTGCTAGATCCCAAATCTCTAGCACTGACCTTCATCCAACATCCTCAGTTCTCCCTTGTTACCTCCTCTGTCCCCTGTTGCCTCTATTCAATTTCTTTGTTCTGAGAGAGGTTGATTGCCTAGATGTCTACCATTTGGATCAGTAAACAATGGACACGCTGACTTGACTGATGCTAATGGTCTTTTCTCTGTGTGCTTTAATTCTTAAAATGTTGCTCCCCATTTTGTTTCCACACTTTCTGCCTCACTGCCTAACCTCATCCCTCACCCCAACTGGATTTCATTCTTTCATTCACTTCTGGACGGTGCCCACTCTGTGACTTCTCCATTGTGCTTCTTTGGAATATAAAAGATATGCTGTGCTTTGGTGAAAAAAAGAAAAATCAAGGCAGCATAAAGCTTTTATAGTGATCCCAAGCAACCTTTGTGTGAGTGCGTGTGTGTGTGTGTGTGTGTGTGTGTGTGTGTGTGTTTCTGTCAATAGAGACTGTCAGCTTTCATCTTCTGGCCTACAGCACCCCCGTGTGGTAGCAATCTATATTTTTATTATTTAAATCTATCTATCTATCTATCTATCTATCTATCTATCTATCTATCTATCTATCTATCTATCTATCTATCTATCTATCTATCTATCTATCTATCTATCTATCTATCTATCCTTTCAGCAATGTATTTTAACCTTTTTCTTTATGTTGTTTCCAACTAGAACAGATATGTTAACAGATAAATTAAATAAAAATCCCTTTGAATCACATTATGACATGGGTATGAGTAATTTTGGGCTTAATTGTAAATTCTAAATGGAGCTTTTCTCTGGTGACAAAACACTATTGTCAGTCCAGCTTTGATTCTCTGCATACTATTTCTTTACGAAACAGTGAGTTAGAATAATCTGATTAGCTGGTTGTAATAGGGTAGTAACCTATTAAAGTGATGGTCCGTGTTTGTTTGGGCTCTGTAATACTGTACTGAGCACAGCTTTGACCAGAAAGAGACCAAATATCACTGAAGGGAAGGCAGCCTGAGTTAGTTCTGCCCAATGGCCAGGTGAAGAGTGCTTCCTTAAACAATGTGACATGGAGCTTTGAGGAAAAAGAAATGAAGTAAAAAAATAAAATAGAAAAAACTACAGTCTACTACAGTCATCCATGAATCTTTGATCTTTGTGTGGAGTGAGTAGGGTCAATGAAAAAAATTGTGATTTCCACTTTTTTTTTTCAAAATGGAAGTGAAAACAAAATCCATACCAGTCAGTATGTCCATGACTCTTTAAGTTCAGCTGATGCAACTATAAGGTTCAGACATTTTTCAAATACACAGTTTTACCGTCAAATCTTGAAATACAGTTACAGACACGGACAAACTTGTTGGTACCCTTCAGTTAATGAAAGAAAAACTCACAGAAATAACTTGAGTCTGACAAAAGTAATAATAAATAAAAACTCAATGAAATTTAACAAATGCAAGTCAGACATTGCTTTTCAACCATGGTTCAACAGAATTATTTAAAAAAATAAACTCATGAAACAGGCCTGGACAAAAATGATGGTACCCCTAGAAAAGACTGAAAATAATGTGACCAAAGGGACATGTTAATCCAAGGTGTGTCCACTAATTAGCATCACAGGTGTCTACAATCATGTAATCAGTCAGTGGGCCTATATATAGGGTTACAGGTAGTCACTGTGCTGTTTGGTGACATGGTGTGTACCACACTCAACATGGACCAGAGGAAGCAAAGGAAAGAGTTGTCTCAGGAGATTAGAAAGAAAATTATAGACACGCATGTTAAAGGCTGTAAGACCATCTCCAAGCAGCTTGATGTTCCTGTGACTACAGTTGCACATATTATTCAGAAATTTAAGATCCATGGGACTGTAGCCAACCTCCCTGGACGTGGCAGCAGGAGGAAAACTGATGACAAATCAAAGAGACGGATAATACGAACGGTAACAAAAGAGCCCAGAAAAACTTCTAAAGAGATTAAAGGTGAACTTCAAGCTCAAGGAACATCAGTGTCAGATCGCACCATCCGTCATGGTTTGAGCCAAAGTGGACTTAATGGGAGACGACCAAGGAGGACACCATTGTTGAAAACAAATCATAAAAAAGCCAGATTGGAATTTACATGTTGACAAACCACAAAGCTTCTGGGAGAATGTCCTATGGACAGATGAGACAAAAATGGAACTTTTTGCCAAGGCACATCAGCTGTGTTTACAGACGGAAAAATGAAGTATATAAAGAAAAGAACACTGTCCCTACTGTGAAACATGGAGGAGGCTCTGTTATGTTCTGGGGCTACTTTGCTGCATCTGGCACAGGGTGTCTTGAATCTGTGCAGGTACAATGAAATCTCAAGACTATCAAGGGATTCCAGAGAGAAATGTGCTGGCCAGTGTCAGAAAGTTTGGTCTCAGCTGCAGGTCAAGGGTCTTGTAAAAGGACAAAACACAGCTAAAAACATCCATTGATTGGCTAAGAGGAAAACATTGGACTATTCTAAAGTGGCTTCTATGAGCCCTGACCTAAATCCTACAGAGCATCTTTGGAAGGAGCTGAAATATGTCGTCTGGAAAAGGCTCCCGTCAAACCTGAGACAACTGGAGCAGTTTGCTTATGAAGAGTGGGCCAAAATACCTGCTGAGAGGTGCAGAAGTCTCATTGATAGTTACAGGAATCATTTGATTGCAGTGATTGCTTAAAAGGTTGTGCAACAAATTAAGTTAAGGGTACTTTTTGTCCAGGTCTGTTTCATGAGTTTATTTTGTTTTTAAACAATTCTGTTGAACCATGGTTGAAAAGCAATGTCTGACTTTCACTGGTTAAATTTCATAGAATTTTTATTTATTATTACTTTTGTCAGATTCAAGTCATTTCTGTGACCAGTGTGAGTTTTTCTTTCATTAACCGAAAGGTACCAACAATTTTGTCCACATCTGTACATAATATTTTCACCAGGGTGAATTGTATTTTGCCCATGTGGTACCATTGTGCTTTTCATCTCATCTTCAGATTATTCTCATTTACAGCAGTTGTTTGATCCCCTTCATTTTCTGATTTCTGATATTTAGGCACCAAAATGACTTAGACATGTTGTTGTGTGTCAGCTGTGTTGCAACTTAAACCAGATGGGAATCTTTTGAACTTTATTAAATTCAAACACAATTTAAAAATGTAAGTCGCTTTGGATAAAAGCGTCTGCTAAATGACTGTAGAATAGAATAGAATAGAATAGAATAAAAAATACTTCATTGATACCAGAGCAGAGCCATACTGCCATTTTGTCAGAATAGGATGAGGAATTTTATTTTAGAGTTGATGCAATAAAGCTCTTCATATGCTCCTTTTGAATTTTTTTTAAACATCAGGCTAGCAATAAAATCTGCATGTTAAAGAACACTGACACAAAAGGTCTCAAATTAGTTTCACAAGTTTAAGTGTTATATGTTCTATTTTCACATAAATGGTTAAATTCACTTAAAATTTATTCTGTGTGATTCTTTCCATTTTCTATATCCACTTGAACCAAGTCAAGGTTGCAGGGAGGCCGGAATCTATCCTAGCTGACATCAGGAGGAATGCAGGGTAACCATACAGGTCGCCAGTACAACAAAGGGCCAACACAGAGACAAACAACTCAAACTCACTTCTAGGGCCAATTTATAATGACCAGTTAACCTCTGATGCATGTTTTTGGACTGTGGGAGGAAACTAGCTCCACACAGCTGAGGTATATAACAGGAACCTTCTCGGTTTGAGGTGTTAGTGCTACCCACCACACCAGTGTTACATGGGAAACCTATAAAGATGTATTCAGTTTAATAATATTCAGGATTAATTTTTCCTTAATGCCACTGTTTTAACTGCTCTAAAAAAGAATATGTATATATATACTATATATAAAGAGTTTATTATTGCTTACAAGATTGTACTGATCGCAGATGAGTGAGGATTCAGAAGATATTTTTTCACAGAGGTTCTCCAGTTTGATGCTTAGCTGTTAGATATGACATTTCTGTTTAACAAACTTTGTAATGGCATTTTTTTTCATACTTGAGAAAGTAACACAACACAAGCTTCACCACCTTACCAAAGAGCATATGAAGTAGAAAACAAAATGGCAGTAAATGTAAGATGACACCTTCAAGCTCATTTGAAAATTGAAGCATTCTGGTGCTTCTCAGTGCACACATGCTCCCTCCAACTGTCTCACAGCCACTCATCAGCCGTGTTTAATTAAATCTGTTTGACTGCCTTGTCATGCATCTCCTTTGAGAGTATTTGTCACCGTGTTTGGCTCAGCTTTAAGTTTTTTCCATCTCACAAATCTTTGAGTCATGGTAATATTTGCTTATTTTGCCTCCTTTTTTCTTTTTCCCCCCATATTCTTTATCATTTTAGATTTTTTTTTCTCATCCTTGTTGAAATTTTATCAATGTCCCATATGAAAAAAAAAATTTATTGTGTTTAGCATGTCCACTGGCATTTGACGGATTTTTGTCCAAGTGAAAGATAACACACATTTCTACTGGGTGTTTAAATTTGAGGGCAAGAAAAGATTTGGTATTCCTTAACTGTACCATTCTGTCAAAAAATGTGTAATTCCAAAGCTTTACACCCTCAGAAAAAACATCACATCTCTGTATTGAAACCTTTTCTTTCTTCCCTCCACACAAAATGAAAAAAGAAGTTCTCTTCTCCATGCTCTTTGAAATGTCATCTTTGCATTTCAATTGAGAAATCAGCTTCTTGTTTCTTCCACTCTTAGGACACCTTCCCTTGAAAACATATCCTTTATATTCTTCTCACTATACAAAATGTAGATGAAAACTGCAGGAACTGATCTGAGTATAAAAATTCAGTAGTAGCACTGCCAGATTCTTGAGTCTCTACCCTACAACACACCAGGAATTCACTTTAATAAGTGCAGTAGATGTAGTCATAATCCAGAGGATTAATCCAGATCAATAAAACCTGTTCCCATACTCTTGTTGCCTCTGTGGATTTTAGAAAATTGAAAGACTTTCTATGTACAACACCCAATGGAGCTAATGTGTTTTGCTCAGATAATAGAATAGAATAGTTTTTTAAAAGAAAGTTTTGATTTTTACATGAAAAGCATCTGAAAAACTGTCAGAAATAAGATAAGTCAAAAATAAATCTCTATCCACTATGCATGCTTAGTCCAGCACAGAGTTGTAGGATGGTCTGGAGCCTGTCTCTGCTAGAGTACAGCCCATCACGGGGCCAACACCCTTAATACCCTCAAAACTGGGAGACAGACAGGGGTATTCCTTGGGTCATTATAAACACCAGTTTACCTAACATACATATTTTTGGTACCCAGAGAGAGCCCACGTATGGAAAAACATGCAAACTCCACACAGAGAGGTCCAAGCTGAGATTCAAACCAGTACCCATCTTGTTGTGCGGCAACAGTGTTTCTACCACCACACAGCACAATGGTAGCACTCTGGAAAAGAAATATCCAGAAAATATAGGCTATGTAGAATAACTGACTAAGCCAGTTGCTAAAAATGAAAATAATATCTCATAATTAAACAACAGACAAGGAAATATATGGAAATTTAGTCAATTCTGTCCCACATATCTGTGTAGTGTTTTTAAATAAGATGTTTTATGACTAGTTAATTCACATCTTTAAAAATAAGTGAACTGTGACACCTTGCTGGCATGAATCAAATTCAGATAAAGTAGCAAATAAATATCAAACAATAGCTGAACATGGATGATTAAGAATAAGAAAATAAAATGGCAGCTGCACTAAATGCTATCTAAAAAAACATGTTTCATTTCCTCATCACTCCTCAATGAATGCTCCACCAGGACATGGTTCAATATATTATTGGATACATTTATTGTAATGTATGTGGTTTTATATTTTTAATAAAATGCATTTACAATAAAAGAGCAAAGATTCTAGACCATTACTACGGATGTAATGTAAAAGAGATTATTTTGGGAATTTTAGTTTTACCTAAATCCTTCCACTATTTCCTTTTAATATTTGCTATTGTCATGTTAAACTGCGATAATATTAAAAAAATAGTGGGGATCACAGATGCTCCCAGGAATAATAAGTAGTGTCTACGGTGGTTGAAAATCTAATCAGGTCACAGAATTTAGCGCTACACCGGAAGTATTTGTCAAACCCTTAAAAGCCAGTTGACAAAGGCTAGCTAAGGTTAGCCGTCAGCCGGGTTCCGTCGTTGTGTAGGGATGGAGGTTACACGCAAAAGTAAGGAGCCAGACAGCTCATGCAATCAGACATTCTATAGCTTCCTATAAACATCATGACACTGTACAACAGAATAGCAAACGTGGCATATATTTTGAATAGGCAAGACTGAGAATGAGCATTTTGTGCTGTTAAAAGATATTGCTAGCATGCTAGGTAGCATCAGTGGTTAACGTGTTGAAGTGATGGCTAGCACGCGCACATGCTAATATTAATGTACGTTTTTTTCTCTCCCCCTCTAGATTTTAAAGACTGTTTAGGTACGGTGTATAGCGCAATAGAAGAGGCTGACTTCCTCGCAATTGATGGAGAATTTTCAGGTAATCATATCGTAGTGGTAGCAGAGTTAAGGATTGAAATGGTCACCGCAGTGTGTGTAAATTGGCATGTGTTTTGTATTTCAAGGGATAAGCGACGGTCCAAATGTCAGTGCACTAACCAACGGACTGGATACACCGGAAGAGCGGTATATGAAACTTAAAAAGGTAAACATAATTTATTTCCGATGAAAACTACAGTACTGCTTTTCCACACCAGAGTAGTTGAGACCATTTATTGCCCTGCAACCCAGCAGCACTGTTAATGCACACCTGTGATTTCAAAAGGTATAGTTTACTGTCATTTTAAAACTTTTTTTAAAAATTTTTTTTATCCCCCACTAGCATTCCATGGACTTCCTTTTGTTCCAGTTTGGATTATGCACATTCAAGTACGACCAGACAAAGTCAAAGTGAGTAATATGTGTTTGATAAACACACACCTGTATAAGTTAAGGTCAGACAAGGATCAGGCCAGGTTTGTCTACAAACATGATTTTACCACCAAAATGAATGGAAACTGGTTCCATTTCTCACAGTCTATCCCCTTTCTGGCTCCTTTCCTCAAGGGCTGTAATCCTGCAGGTTTTAGATGTCCAGATTTTAGATTCTCCAACACACATTATTATAATTAAATAGTCCTCAACAGCTTGTTGTCAAGTTCTGCCCAAGAATGTTGACGCATCAATCTGATTCAGGTGTGCTGTGGCAGGAAACATCTAAAACCTGCAGGACAGCGGCCGCTGAGGACTGACTTTGGACACCCAAATCCTCTGGAGTGCTCATTTAAAATGAAGCTATTTTTTAAGAAATAACACAGGTCACTTGATTTTTGTGTTTCTCATCTGTTTACACATTTAATACCAAGAAAATAAAACTCATCAGTGTGTTCTACGTTTACTGTTCAGTGGGACAAAACCTTGTCGATGAGAGTATATAGTTGTAGGTAATACAATGTGGATGCATTAAGACATTTTTTTAAACAGATTTTACAAGTAATTCAACTTAGGATTCAGTTTCACTTGAATTCTAACTCATTTAATCTGCACACAGGCGCATGGTGGTGCTCATACACAACTTGCAGCTTCCATGCATCACATATTCGTCAATACTCATGCATAAATGCAGACAAATGCATGCAATAAAATGTGCACCAATACACAAAATAATAATTCCAAGTAGAAAGTGTGCTCGCCATTGATATGGCATATTATTGGGCCGTATGTTAGATACTCTGCTCAGATCCAGAAGCACAAACATCTTCAACAATGTGGTTGATTAAAAAAGCATCAAGGTTGTTTTGATGTCATTAAGAAAGCAGCTTTACAGATACACCCATGAGTTTTTTTTTGTAAGGGTTACTCATTCAGTCTTTTAGCTTATCCAAACAATGATATTATTAAATATTAAAACAAATATAAATATATATATATATATATAAACAAAAATCTTTAAACTTCTCACAAAGAATGGAAGCCATTTGTTTTTGTATGATTTGCCTGCAATGTTACTGTAATAAAATCCTATAAGAAAAATATATTTACAGTTGTCCTAATTTTTTTTCTGTTTTGTGTTGTCTATTTTTGCAGGTATATCACAAAGCCTTTTAACTTTTATATATTTCCGAAACAGTTTAATAGGACATCTCCAGATGTAAAGTTCATCTGTCAAGTGAGTGTGGCTTCTTGTGGTTATTGAAAATCATTGTAAACAAATTTATACTGCCGTCATGCTTTTTGATTTTTTTTTTTTCCTGAGTTTGTTTTTGATTTAGCTAGCAGAATTATTCAAGGGCATCAAGAGAATTATGTATTTTGTAATTTCAGAGTTCCAGTATTGATTTTCTGGCCAGCCAGGGGTTTGACTTTAACAAGGTGTTTTGTCATGGTGAGTATAGAAAAAGTTTCATGTCAAATGTGTGTAATTAGTTACATTCGGGTTTACTACTAAAATTCACTGTTTTTTTGTTTTTTTTTACATTTAAATGAAAATTTCTTTTGAAAGATGTATTGTGAAGAAAAGTTAATTCTTTCCAAACCACTGCTATAACTCAGATTTTACATGTGTACTGTTGCTGAAAGTCTTTAAATACTGCGGTCCTGAGAGTCTTGTGATGTCACAAAATGTGAATCAGATTTTTAGGGTCATGATTCAGTTTAAAAATACTTCTGGATTCAAACTAATTATTTATTTAATATAGAAGAGTACTTATTTTCAGTCTATCATGTCCAGGTGCAGTTTGTGTGTACATACATGTTGCATTAACATACATTAACCATTATCCAGCCATGATAATCAGGATCCGAATTGCAAGTTAAAATATGGGAATGGATCTTGCACAGTAACCTGACTATGAATGTTTTGATGAATCATATTAAAAAGTCACTGCACAGAATTAAACTAAGACTCTCTTTCTGTTTTTTTAAGGAATCTCGTATCTAAAACAGAACGAGGAAGCTCAGCTGAGAGAGCAAACGGAGGAGAGGAGAAATCAACACGCTAATGGTCTTGGGACACCATCTTATATCTCCCCATCCTCCAAAGGTCCCATACATGTACCTGAAGAACATAAAGACTTCATCAACAGAGTGATGTAAGTGCAACATGTCCACCTAGTTTTCTTTTCCCGTTGTAGGGCAAAGTACTGATGGAAATTTGTAAGAATTAAGGTTGTTAATGTGGTTAACAGGTTAGCTATTTTTTAA
The DNA here is from genome assembly GCF_017639745.1 of Melanotaenia boesemani. NCBI lineage: Eukaryota > Metazoa > Chordata > Actinopteri > Atheriniformes > Melanotaeniidae > Melanotaenia > Melanotaenia boesemani. The sequence goes on from NC_055685.1 coordinate 22,793,049, forward strand.
ATGGGATCCAAGGATCTTTTACACAGTGGAGGATTTGTGGTCAAGTAGGATACTTTTGTGGGTTTATAGTACAACATAAACTATTTTCTTTACAATCATTATAACAGGGTTCCCATGGGGTCTTAAAGTCTTAAGTCTTAAATTTGCAAATATGCATTTAATATCTTAAAAAGTCCTTAAATTAGACAGTTTTGTCCTTAAATTTATATGGTAGGTCTGAAATTACGTCAACCTAAAGTTGTACGCAGTGTTTTGCATTAAAATGTGTCGGAGAAATGTCCGAACTGCAAAGTGACAGAAGTGAAGTAATTTCCTCTCATTCCAACCTGACCGTTAAACTGAAATTAGGAACCAATTATCGCTGACTGTGCAGGGAGAAATGATTGAGGAACATTTAGCCCAACACACACGAAGCCTTTATTTTCGTGTGACAGTGATTTGAGCATTTAGTGGATTCTGTGAGTCAAATGGGAAAGTGTAAAAGTAATATTACATGGCTGGACAAAGGGTCATTCTCAGCCTGGTTGACACCGGTGGACCCATTCGAAGCTCGGTGTAGAACATCAAACTGAGAACGATGGGGATCAAGGCTTTGGAGTCACATGAGCAATCAGCGAAGAATATCGCCGCCTCATAGGCGAAACAGCAAATTCCCTCTGTGTTTATGTCTGGGCCGTCAGGTACCTCACAGACACCATCTGGCAGTGTGACAAGTTCAGCAGCAACATCAACTAAAGTCGACCTCCGCACGACGTTTGGCTGTACCCCAACCCTGAGAGCTGAAGTACTATGGACATTAAACACTGTTACCAAACACGTCGTACAAACCAACGACAGAGTCGCAGAACATGGCCCAGTCAGGCTTAGCAGTTCAAATTAACACAACATTAATCTCTCAAGTGAACAACAGACCCTTCGTCCTGATATGTGACAACAGTTTTAGCCCAACCATAAAAACCAGGCAGCTGGATGTCCACGTTCGTTTCTGGGATGAGGGACATGTTCATTCAAGGTACCTGGGGTCTCATGGGACACTTGACAGCACAGGACCTGCTGGCCAATATCAAAGTACCTAATTTATTATTATTATTATTATTATTATTATTATTATTATTATTATTATTATTATTGGTGTTGGTACTACAGCTTTCCCCCAGGTTTACAGCCTTGGGAGGGCTGGCTTAGTAACATATAGGCTTAACAACCTGAATATAAATATCAACCACCTTAAAATCAGTACTGCTGAATTATTCATGAACTCTGGAACAGGTAACCTACCCATTACAGCATTACTGTGTTAACATGACACACGTGGTAATGACTAAATCATTTTAAAGATCATATCACAGCTTGTTGTGAAGTCACGTCGCAAATTCCGAACTTCATCACTGACAAATTTTCTATAAATGACTGAAATGCAGTGAAAAAACTCTCCAGGCAGAAAAAATGTTACTTGTTAAATGTCCTGATTAAACTGTTTTAATTCAGCCGCCGCACATATTCTTAAAGTTCAGATCTCAGAAAACGTGGTGATGTTAACAAAACCTGTAAGGAAAAGTGAATCCATTTTAAGCCGTAATACGACTTAGAAATTAAAACAATGACGGTTGATTCAGCCTGTTCAGCCGTGCACGGCTTTATCGACGTAACACCGCAGTGAGAGAAATACTCCGGTTGCTCCTCGATGGAGAGCAAGTGTTTCACCTCCTGGTAGAGTAAAAACCTTTGTGTGTGATTTTCAGGTGGTAGATGACTGTATGTGGTGCTGGCAGACGTCTCCTCAGCTGTGTGCGCTGGTCTGTGTGCAGTCGCATCACGACCAAACTCCAAGAGCACGACACAGAGAGCAGCTGACGTACTTTAGACTGTTTGTTTTAATAAAAGAACCCCTTCTATCTAAAAACCTTCTATCTAAACTAAGACTATAAATAAAACACTGTAGTTTTCAACATTAGCTCAGCACATTGTGTTGTAAGGTGCTATACACAAAGGAGTTTTAGTGAAGCATTGCACTTTACATGCACACCCAGGTCATGGTAATAATCACTACTAATGTAAATATATGCATTTTCTTAAATTCTAGGAGTCATTAATTTTTGCCAGTGTGGCAGTGTACTACAAGCCTCGTGTGTTGTGACGTTTGGTTATCGCTTCATGGAGTTGCTTTTGTTATTATAAGGACTGTTGTTGCGCCATAGGCAGACCCAGAGTCACTTAGTTTGCTTTGGGATAGCTCGATGTTCCCATAAGGTTTCAAGGAAAATAAACTAGTTTCAGTTATTTATTTCAGCCCTGTTGTCTGATATTTTCTGTTCTGTTTCTACAACAGAGAGAAGGTTGAATCCCTCTTCAGTAAAGATGAGAAGACTTTGGATTTGGAGCCATGCACAGGGTAAGTTGACGCCTCCAAAAACAAAAAAAAAACACACCCACTCTTAAATCTTTACTAACAATGTAAATAATGAATTTTGATTTTCTGACCAGGTTCCAAAGAAAGCTGATATACCAGACTCTGAACTGGAAGTGAGTTTTTCTCAATTATTTATTTGTTTGTTTGTTTTTTGTGTTTGTCAAAAGGATAACATTTGTTTTGTTCTTACAGATTTCCCAAAGGTCTCCATGTGGAAACCATGGAAACAGAAAAGGTACGCTTTATTTGAGCTTGCGTTATCCGTTTTGATTTTAAGTAGAATCATTGATGCGAGTGTTGCATCTGTGCAGAAGGAGCGATACATCCAGGTCAGTAAAGTTGATGAAGAGGAGAGCAAAAGGAAGAAACAGCAGGAACTGGAAAGAGAGCAGGTGAGCTTGATACTATGCATCAAATTGTGTGAATGTAGGACTGCACAAGTTACATACATGATTTTTGAACGTATTGTTTGTTTGACATTTCTGGTGCTTCCCCAACAGGAGAAACTAAATGATGCTGTTGGCTTCTCCAGGGTCATTCATGCCATTTCTAAATCTGTAAGTCAACCTGTGATCTCTCACATAAGTTTTTAAATGGCAAAAATAATAATAGATATAAAAGATATAGTATGAAACTTTGCTTACATTGTTACTTCTTTTATCTAATGGCATCCTACATATGAAGTGGTTTTGCTTTCTGACATGCAGGGTAAACTTGTTGTTGGCCACAACATGCTCCTGGATGTGATGCACACAATCCACCAGTTCTACTGCCCCCTGCCAGAGGTACAAGAAGAACCTTGTTTTAGTATGAATCCTTTTTAAGTGTGTTCTGTCCTTTTTTTTATACTTACACTCTTTTACCCTAGATCCTTCAAGATTTTAAAGACATTACAATGTGTGTCTTCCCAAGGTAATTCTCTTTTTCTGTAAATATACCTTCATGCCTTCAAATCACATTCCTTTTAGTCTTTGCATTTTTTAACACTTCTGTTTTCTTGCAGACTTCTAGACACAAAGTTGATGGCCTCCACGCAGCCTTTTAAGGTGTTTTTTTTTGTTTGTTTTTTTTTTTTAAGCAAAGGATACCACAAGCTTGTTTGCATTGCTGATGGCAACATCAAGAATGTTGAGATTAAGCAAAAAGCAATAACTTTCATCTGTACAGTGTACTTATCAATCTGATCCAACCTGTAATTTTGTTCTGTAGTGTAATTTTAATTTGCAGTTACCATTTAAATGCCGACACATTCACTTTAGGGCTGTCAAAAATAACACTATTGATCATCGGTTATCTTAGTTAAATTTTTTTGTCTAAGCTTTAAATTAACATCTTTGTTTTCATAATTTTTCTTGCAGGAGCTGATCACTAATACATCTCTGGCAGAGCTAGAGAAACAACTGAAAGAGTGCCCCTTCAAGTCCCCACAAGTTGGTAGGTATATACACCAGAGCAGGGGTGCCCAAGTCCAGTCCTCGGGATCTACTATTCTGGAACTTTTAGATGCACCCCTTCTCCAATACACCTGAATCAAATGGCTCGATTCCCTCATCCACATGTCATTCAGCTCTGCAGACGCCTTGAATTGTGTTGGGGAAGGGTTGCATCTAAAAGTTGCAGGACTTGGCACCCCTGCTCCAGAGCTTGCCTGATAATACTGTTCATGACTCTAATCCTCAAAAAGCCCTGCTAAAACCATTTTTTCCCCCTCTGTGCCGTTAGAAACAGCTGAGGGGTTCCCCAGTTATGACACAGCCCAGGAGCAGCTTCATGAGGCGGGTTATGATGCTTACATCACTGGTCTGTGTTTCATCTCCATGGCCAACCATCTGGGTAATGCCTCACCACACTGGTTTAGCAGATTGCTACAGATTGAAGCCTTGGTGGTTTGTTGGCTCAGTTATTATGTGGGCTGCATTTTGCTGGCATGACTTGGGTCTGCTTGTCTTCAAAATTTTTTGCAAGTTTTACCTCCATCTACTCCATTTGGATTTGTTCCGGTTGTGTGACTAAAATCTAATGTATCTTTTTTCATTTTCTGGCTGTACATTAAAAAATTTATCTTTTCAACTCATGTTTGATCAACTTTCTCTTTACAGGATCTTTCTTGACGCCACCCAAAACCTACATCTCAGCCCGCTCCAAGCTAATAGAACCTTTCTTTAACAAGTAAGTCAGAGTAGATTCGCTGCTCTTTTTAAATGGTTATGGTCTTCTATTTTTTTGTTTGTAAATCCCTTTTGATGTTTTTCTAGGCTCTTTCTGATGAGGATTATAGATATACCCTACCTCAACATCACAGGACCAGATTGTGAGTTGGTTGACGTAACAAAACATTGCCTATGCTCACAGCCAGCTGACCTGTATTGGTTTAAACCTGCTAGAGGTTTAAATATCTTCAAACATTTCAGCATAATGGAAATGTTGATTTATACAATGTTGATTCTATTATTTGGAAAATAAAAATGTTCAATGATTTGTAAAAAGCTGGACAGAGCTAAACACATGGTTTTTCTTTTTTGTTTCATGCTTTACAAAATGGTGTTGCCTCTTCTTATCTTACAGTGCAACCCAAAAGAGACCACGTTCTGTACGTCACCTTCCCTAAAGAATGGAAAACTAGTGATCTCTACCAGCTCTTTAGTGCCTTTGGTGAGACATGATATTGGGGAGCTTAGGGGAAGGCTTTTATTTATTTGTTTTTGTTTGTGAGACATGATATTGCATGGTAATTATACTTGCAAACAGGTATTACCCATTTATCACTTTTTCTTTTGATCTTGTTATCCGCTCAGGGAACATCCAGGTGTCATGGGTAGACAACACATCAGCCTTTGTGTCCCTCAGTCAGACAGACCAAGTACAGATAGGTGAGTCTTGCATGCCAGCCTGTAAACGTATTCTTGAATGGACAGTATTATTAGTGTGGGACACTGTGTTAATATAATTTCCCATTACACAGCTATGAACACCAGTCGCTATGCAGAGAGCTACAAGATCCAGACATATGCAGATTACATCAAAGGCAAACAGCAGGAGAAGGAAAAGCTCGGCCAGACAGCCAAAACCTGGGGCGAGGATAGCTGGGTGAAACCTCATTACACCTCTTCCATTACTACTTCTGGGTTTGGTTATCCCGGGTAGGCCCGCCTTCTGAAACATTACACTTTTAAACAAAAAACTTTGTATTTTCAGAGGTTTCTAGAGGTTTGTATATGCTATGTTTTTGTTTTTCTTCCAGGATGAGGAAGCGCAGCATTGGCTCTGCTCAGGGAAACCAGGGAACTGAAGAGGCTGTAATTGCAGATGGCTGGAGTCACTATGACCCTGACAGCCCAGGCAACAAGAAGATGAAACTTGGTGTGAACACATAAATTCATTTATACTCTATTGCGAGTGTGTTGTTGTATGCAGTAGGTTTTACCTTAGGGAAAGCAGAGGTAGCCCAGAGGAAGGGGACATGTTGGGAATAAATGTCACAACTACTGTAAAAACATAAAATTAAACAGGCTTAGAAAATTAGTGTTACTTTCATATATTTTCGTTTAATTACATCTACTACAGAATAGAATGAGATGCTTCTTTGTTTATATCAGGGAACACAATTAGTGGTTCTGCTGTTTTGAACTTTTTATTTTTTGTATCTTTATTCCACAATTGAAATTATGATTCAGGATGTGTTGGTTTCCTCTTAAAATTTCCCCAGCTCCCCAAATTACCATCTCATCACGTTCATATATTTTTTTTTTTTTTATTTTGACCTGTGTTATTTGCGCACTGTTTGTCAACCCCTTGATAAAGGTAAACAATGCTAAAATGCAGTGTATGCTCCCACTGAGCTGGAAAGTAAGGGCACAGTAACTAGGTTAAATACATGGTTCTGGTTGGACTGTTAGCCGTGTACCGTTCAGTGAAAGACTGCATATAACGTTGGCATTGTTGGAGTTAGCATTGTTAAACTTGCATCAACAACAAAATGAGATGTAATTTTAAGTTTGACTTTTTCTAGATGTAGGTGGACAGGCAGGTGACGAGGCTGTCGAGAGCAAAACCTCAGAGGGATGGCTAAAAACGACGTAGGTGAAAAGCATTCATTTCTGCTGTTAAAGTTTTCCTGTTTGCTGTGTTTTAATCTTCTTTTGCTTTTCTTTTGTAGAGATGCATCATTTTCATCTGGGTCGAGTCCAGCTGCTGAAGAGAAAAGTCCTGAAGGCACAGATTCAGGCAGTAATGTTGACGGGACAGTTAACTGGCAACAAGCCCCAACTGTCCCTGGGATGAAAGGTCAAAAGAAGAAAAAAAAGAAACCTGAAGGTGTGTTTACCACTGAGAGTTATTCTTATCTATTGGATTCAATGTCATTTCACTACCTGAGCTCTGGGGAGAGCTGTTCGTTTTAAAAGGCTAAACTAAATGCCGATTCATATCGGACCATCTGTGAGGTTGGTTTGAAGCAAATAAAACTTGCAGTCTGCACAGAGGTGATTTTTAAAAAAAAAACCTTCCAGTCGAGATACTAAGGAGGTTGTTTTTTGTTCTAATCTGAAATTCTCTTTACCTCTTCACACAGCGGCAGAGTCTGCATCATTGTTTGAAGTCCCAGAAGTCTGGTAGCAAGAGCTGATGAGGAGCAGTGAGGCCCCTGTCCCAAACTGGGCTTCTGTTCAGGGTGTCTTCCTAAGCACTTGGGAGCGCCCTCAACCAGGGTGTTAGAGCACTGGGACTGCTGTGTGCTCTAAATGTCATTCACTCACTCACAGCTGTGGATGCAGTATCCAAAGCTACCAGCCAAGCTACCTGACTCCACTCTAGTGAGAACACAAGCCATAACCGCTGCCATATTTTCAATCAGGCAGAGGAGCAGGCACCTCCTCTGGGTTAGCATATATAAATACTCTTGTTGTAAATCTCAGAAATAAAAATTACAGAATTTTTCACTTATTCTTTGATGTGTTCAGACTGGACTCTGCCATCCACAGCCATGCAGTCACTTTGGATCTATTCAGAAATTTTATTGACTCCTCTAATCAGTCTTACTTTTTTTTTTTTTTTTTTGAGTGAGAGTTGTGTGCGAGTTTGTGCATGTGCGAGAGATTTACATGTTCTCAAGTGTTCCCTGTAAATTGGTTTCGTAAAACAAGATAAAATGCCACTGGACAAGTCCTGTACTTTACAATGTCAGGGTTATGTAGTATTTTAATACAGTAATTTTTTTTCCCATTTTAAAAAAAGTTGACAGCTTCTACTGTTTTAACACACACATTGGCTCATCAATGACAAGTTGATATTTATTGTTGGTGGCATTTTGACCCTTCATAAAAGGTGCTTGTGTGTTTGTTTTGTTTTTTTTTTTTGTACAGAACCGTTTTTCTTTACCTTTTTCTGTTCAGTGTTTTGTAACTGTGTCAACCTGTGACAATGTCAGTCTGTAATGCAAAAGGTGTACACGTTAAGATAGATTTTTGTATACAGTTTAAAAATCCTTAACTATTTCCTTTTTAAATGGGGAAAAAATTAAAGAATGTTTCTTGGTTATTTGCTTCAGTTATTTCTGTTTCCAAATATCAAAGTATGTAATTGTAATAAACCCCTTTTTTTCAGGGACCGACATGTATATAAAAAATGATATAAAAAAAAAAAAAAAACAGCTGTTTTATAATTTTATAGATTATTTTTATCACTCAAAAAGAACCTGCCCTGGTTTTAAATATAGACTTTAGGCATTTTTTTCCCTTCACCTCAAAATCGAGCTGCATGTTGCAGTGTTTTCAATGAAGCGAGTTTTCAAGGATATAAGAAAATTTGGGGCCGTATTCCTAAAGATTTTATATGCAAAGATTTGCTCATAGTGGCCAAATTCTAAGAAAAATCATAGAATCATGTTTTCTTAGAATTTCCCCTAAAAGTGAAGAGTAGATCCTAGTAAATGCAAAAGATTTTCCTCTGACCAGTTGGGTTTCCTGGTTCTGTTCTTCATTGCTGTTCACTGGTTTGAGGAAGATTTAAACACCAAACAACACTTATAGAACAGTCAGCAATCCAAGTCATTGATGGGAACTGAGCTATTTTACCCTTGTTAATAGAAAATGGAGCTGAAAAGTTAAAAGTACAAAAATGACCAGTGTAGTAAATAAATGTAAGCAAATAAACTGAGTATGTGAATACTGTGGAAGTGGGTCCGAGTTTCCGCACATTCTGTAGGATCATTGTAAAGTATAGTTTATTCATTTAACATTCTTTTTATGTAAAATATTTTTAATTCTGTGATTAAGTCCATTGATTTGGTAGTCCATTATATGCCTACTATAACCAAAGGTGTATTTATCTAGCGTTTAGGATCAACCAATCACAGCTTTTGAGATGACTCATACCTAGCAATGGGGATCAACCACACCTCACTAAGATGGGAATTTCTGTCCAATCCTTGCTCGGAGTTCTCTGCGAAAGCTTAGGAGTGATTCCAGAACAAAGACTCCTTGCTAGGAATTTTTAAGGCTGAGTAAGGAGCTCTCTGAGAGCCCTGGTATAGACACAACTGACTTCTGAACAGCAGTAATAGCCATCTTCATACATAGGACCAAAAATATAAAAGCTCATGCTATCTTAAAATAATCACTTTAATAAAACTACATCATTTATGTTTGATTTTCAGGGTTTGCATCTTTAATTTCTCTTCCTGTACTCTGAGCACGTGTTTTGAGATTGTTTCCAGGCAATAAGAACAAATACAGTGTATAAAATATTAAATACTGCACTTGGCTCTTTCAATGAAAGGCTCATTTTAAAAAAAATATTGAGAATATCCAGTTCCAAGCAATTAAAGAATTTTGGATCTGGAAGACCACAGTTCTTGTTCCTCAAGAAGCTTGTTTAATTTCCAACAGACATAAACCAGGATGGTGGCAATTTGTGCTGCAAAAAAAGAAATAAGAGGGTTATAGTACAGAAATATTAAACTATGGAACTGGCTATGCCAGAGAGAGGCTGTAAAAGTTCTCACCTGGTTTGTCCAAGCAGCAGTACCACAGACAAGGTACCATCTGGCAGGGACTTGAACACTTTTCGCAGTCGCCAGTCCAGCTTCTTCATCATGTGATGCATTTTCTGATCCTAAATATATTAAATCATTAAATAAGTGCTGCATTTCATGTATTTCTTCAAGCAAATCACAAAAGATACATGCCAGTTTCTTAAAGGCATTATTCAAAATGAACTGATAAAAAATTTTCTGCATGTAATCATTATATCATAAAACTATCCTGTGCATGCTGTTACTGCTGCGACTAGACCTAAACCACGAGGATTTTTCAGGTTCAGGATTTTATCAGGTTCTCTTGTACTTTGCATCTTTGTAGAGTACAACAGCACTACAACACAGCACCCTTGTGTGCAACCCCTTCACTACATCTTTAATCTTGTACACTTCATGTTAAACAGGCAAAATCTGCTTAAAAAGAAGAAAAAAAAAAAAAACAGTCCTTTTTCTTTCCAAAAGCATTTAGATCCTTGTTCAAACCCTTTTGACCACCATTGCAGCTTCTTCTTTACTACAGATTTTGCATGCCAGGATAAGACAGTTTATCTAATTTCTCCAGACAGATCTGCTCCAGCTCTGTCAGACTGAATGGAAATCACTTTTTAACTGCTATCCTCAGGTCTCTACACAAAGTCTGTAGCTTGGAAACTCAAAGACAGACAGACACTCCAGTGTTGATATGGCCATATGCTCCAATTTGCTGATGAGCTTTATATCCTGGTGAGTCCCAATTAAACCAATTTTGATATCACTGTGCTTCTGTGAACAATCACAACTTTGTAATCGTCAAACTCAAACTAAACCAAAAGGTTACAAAGAGGATCTGCATATATTTTAAAAACGTATATGAAATGTATACTTTTCCCTGTCTGTCTTACAAGAAAACATGTCTCTAAAATAAATGTAATGCACAATAACTTTTATTTTCATCACTGTTTTATCTATAGGTTGTAACAAGCTTTAAAACCATATAAAAAATTACAGAGAAAAACGTGTAAAAATTGTGTTGCTATGAAACATAAATGCCCCAAATGACTTTTTAATTTTCAGACAGATCTACATTTTACAATGTGCAACAACCACCAGGAATCAGTACAGTGTAGTCTGTACCTGACAACTGTTATTCACATGGTTTGTCCTCTGTTCCTCTGGTGACTCCCCACGTACTTCTGCTGCAGTCACCACTGTTGTCATAGCAACCCATGAAGGTAAGTGAGGAGGAGTCAGGGATGGACAAATTAGGTAGTTGTCCTTCAGCAGATCCCCAGAGGAGTTGAGGGCTGCATGTTTGCCAGCTGAACTCTCAAACTCTGTCAAGCAGACACACTTAAGTTAGAGACTTTATTTAAGCTCACGCTTACTGAGAAACGAGAAAACTCATAAGGTTTTACTCACTTATGCGTGCATGCCTTGCATGTTTTAGAGGGTTGGCGGGCAGAAGGATGCTTTCCACCACACCAAAATGACCAAATGTCTCCATGACGGCCTCCTCGGACAGTTTACAGGCAGTGCTGGAGAGCTTAAACACTTCACCATTTATTTTAGCAGGTGGTAACCCATTTGTTGTCTTACCATCAGCGACACTTGAACATTTTGCATCAAATATATGTCCCTTAAACTTTATGTCAGCCATATGCTGACTCAGTTTAACAGCATAAAGGTAATTGGTGTTGAGAGTGTCGCCCATTAAAGCATCGAGATTCAGATCCAGGTCAAGCATTGAGTCATACACAGGCCTCTGCACCTACAATATAATGAGGATATTCATACAACAATCAGCAGAAGTGTTGTCATAATGTTGATAAGAAGGGACAAAGGGAGGAGAGCTACCTTGATGGGTTGGCCTAGCACGCTGAGTCCATTCAGAGTTTTTAAAGCTAGCATTGCTCCTTCCAGCAGCTCAAACTCCACCTCCGCATGAACCTGAAGACCAAACATGGTCAGAACTTATAGAAGAAATGAATAAAACTTATTCAATAACACAAAAAAATCTAACAGCTCTAGTCTGACGTCAACCGGAGCTGTAATTATCACCATATATGAAGAGGTTTAAACCCATGACAGAAATACAAAGAATAGATTTTAACATAAAACAGCTGACACGTACTCTGATGTTTGTGTTCAACATTTGGATTTTTCTAACAGGTCCACAGCAGCAAAAAAGCTGCTTTACTTCCCTCTGTGAGAAACCTGCAGGGAAGGGCCCCGCAAACACAACACACATATCCCGAAGATTTGGACACACCTGTGAAACAAACATCAACAGTAAGTTGCAAGTCTACACAACCCTATTTATAGAAAAAAAAAAACAAACAAAAGAATCCTCACAGTCTGATACAACTGCTCCTGATGAGGGAAGCACCTCTTCAGATGGTCTGAGAGGGAGGAAAACTGGAGGACAGAGAGGAATGGGGACTTTGTCCGTCTCCTGAAAGATGCCAACACCTGCAGAGTTGAGGGTATGGTTGCAGAGATGGAAAAACAAGAAGGGAGATTAGTGAGGGGAAATAGGAGGGGATAAAAACAGAGGAAGTGACAGAAAAAAAAAACATTTTGAAATATAGCAACAGCCTGTTGCTTCTGATTTCATCACAGATATCCTGGTGAGGCAGCAGATTGACAGTGATGTATATTTACCTATAACACGGATAATAAACCCAAGAAAAACTAAACTAAAGAAAACAGGTCATCCAAGTTCAGGCAAGTGAATTTGTTATTATAGTACTCCAGTTTAAAAACTTTGTGTCTTACCTCTCTGTCAGAGCTGTACCACTGCTGATTGGACAGAGCCAGCGCGATGTCAGCACGCTTTCCTAAAAAGGCTACAGACAGACCAAGTGCCTGCAGGATGTCAGCAAACCTGAAACAAAAGAAGATGGAGGATATATGGAATGTATCTGTAGCTGGATGTTCAGTAAGGTGGGTTTCACGTTGAGAATGAGCCATTTAATCTTTCCATTAATCATTTAGATTGAGGCAGAAAGCAGTTAGCTTCTGCCAACATCAGAGAGGAAAACAGCCAACCCTGAATGGTGTGAAAATGCCATTTAAAATTTTTTTTCTATTATTATTATTATCATTTTGTCTATTTTTGTCCATTGTTTTGTTTTTACCTAATATTAAAGTGGTACAAACTGAAAAAGAGAACAGTGATTTTAACTGATCCACAGTTAAGAGTTAGTTTAACACTTTCTGTCTTAGCACGAATGCTAAAAACTCGGAGGAAGGATGTTTTACTCTAATTAGGGTGGGCATTTTGAAGTGCATGTTGTAAGATGTCAATGACACAAGCAGTGTAGTGACTGTACGACATGATGTACCTGTGACTTGGTGTTGGTGCAGATGTGCAGTCAGGTGGCTCCTCCTCAATTTTGTATCCCCAAAGCTCCTCCAAATGAAGCTCCACAACCTGACAGCAAATAGCAGAAAATAGTTAACAGTCAGTATGTGTGTGTTTATGTGTGTGTGTGTTTTTAAAAAAGAGATTTGCTACCTGATGAGGTCCTGTTTTGATGAAATACTGGGCCAGCTCCAGGGCTGCTACAGCATCCTCGATGGGATTGTGACCGTTTTTCTCTTCAGTTTGGATCTGCCTCCTGGGGTGTGAGAGAAAAATCTAATTACTACCCATGCTGGGCGAGAGAGACTCACACAGAGAAAGAAACTCACTTCAGCACAGTCTCAGCCAGAACCTTCAGCTTAAACTTCTGTCCAAATTCTCTCTTGTACAGCAGTGAAGTGTCGATTACATGTTGGTGGATGAGCTGCAGAGACCAGAGAGAGACAAGGTTAAACTTCAAAATGGTTCTGGGTCTATGCTTAAAGAATCAAAAATAGTATTCATAGAATATCACTACTGTGTGAAACGCCTGGTCTTTACCGTATGATAACAGCAGAGAATTAAAAACCTAAGTTAGGTTGATAAAAGTTATGTTTGACCTAAAATCTCATGTCTAGACTTTTGAATGGTGATCTTTTTTCCTTTTTACCTGCTGTAAAATTGTGAAAAATCAAAAATAATACACTATTCTTACTTAAACATACAGTAGCTGATCCTGACTGAGGGTTAGCAATATGTCAGAGTCACTCACTTTCAAAGCTCTGAGGTCATTGTTGAGAGAATGGCCCACCAGAACTGCATCGCCTGGCAACAGCATCCTAAGCTTTGCTTGAACATCCCGCAGGGTGGTTTTGATTGGTAGCAACATCGCTGCAGTGATACCAGAGAACCTGTCAGGAGGCGCCCAGTAATGTTGGGAACAGAAATGTGTTTTAAAATTCAAAAATGGTACATGATGTTGTTGTTGTTTAGCTTTAAAATCAATTAGCGTGACCCCATTAAATGCAAGGAGGACCATAAAGCTTCATTTTGCATACAGTGGTTGTATGTGTGTGTGTGTGTGTGTGCGCGTGTATGTACTTGGTGAGGTAGTTAAGGACACGATTTGGAGGTTTCACTAGATCATCTAGTACACAGTTCCCATCACTATCCACCAGAGAAACACGAGTCAACTCGTACCCCTTCTCTGTTAGGCACTGAAAAACAACAAAAACATAAAGACAAACAGTTTGTCTCGGAAGGAGTGGAAGGAGTATAATAACTCAAAATATAAATATACTAAACATAATAACAGCTGTAGTAGATGCTGGTCTGACACAGACTGGTTTGACTATTCGTATTGCTGTACAACAGATTTTAAATGTAACATCTCAAAGTGCAGCACAGACCACCTTTAACTGCCACAGCTGTAAACCAGTCAGGTCTGTGATTTGTCAGCTCAAACAAATAAGCATGGCTTAAAATTTACTATGAGGCACACCGTAATACTAAGAACCAGTGAGGAAAGAAATGAAAATCTTACAAAAGATGCTTTAAGTCTATTTGATCAGTTTAGTCACGTTTGATTTGGATTTTAAAAAGTCAGTGTGTTGCCATACTGATGACCTTTTACAAAAAAGATTCAATAAAAGTGGGAATGAATCAAAAAAGTGAGGGCATCTCACCATTTCACAGTCCAGACCATACAGTGGACTGCTGTCCGTAACACAGTCAGCACTGTCTGTACACACAAAATCCTCAAACCCTGGCATTCCTGTGTAAAAAAGAAACAAAACAAGAGGTGAAAGAGTAGAAATCATGTATATGTTTACAACCAAAATCTGATAAATAAAATAACTTGCACAATGCAAAGCTGCACACTGGAAACTGAGCTTATAGAGTGAATAAATGTAATAAAAAAGGCTGACCATTTCAAAGAGAGAACCCAAATAAAATGTTCACATAAGTAAGTACATACATGTGAAATATTGTGGCAATAAAAACACATGAAAGAATACTGCGATTTAGTCCCAACCTTGGTTCCCAAAACGTAAGCTAAAATTTCCCTCACCCTTGATGGGATAGTGGTTTTTAATCATCTGTTCTAGGGTGAGAACATAAGCAGTTAATCCTCTTCTTTGTGTCCCAAACGTGGTGATAACTGGATGGTATTTCAATGCTGCAACAGCACACAAGAAAACACAATTACACAAGTGAAAGAGCAAATGTGCAGAAAGGAAGCACAAAATCATTTGAGAGAAACTCCATTTTTGACCAAATACCATGCTATCATGATGTTCAGAGTATTACTGAAAAAATTGCGAAAAACATTCTGACTAATAGACGTAATACAAATACAACATGAACATTAGTAAGGGCAGTCATTGCTAATCACACAGTCAGAACATGTCACAGTTTTTACCTCTATGTAGTTTCTTATCTGGTTTGCAAACAGATGAACAAACCATTTTAGGAACTTCACTGCTGAAGATTTCCGAAGCTACTTTGTTGCAGGATGGACGGAAGGTGACCCTCTGTAACAGTCAGATAACAAAAATCCAGAACTTTTAAACTATGAACTGAATTTATGTCTTTACACAATCCATGTAAATGCATTTACACTCACTCTGGTTACTTACCGTGGAGTAGCTGGTCCTGAGGTGCTCCATGGTGAGGTAGTTCTTGTAGAAGTGACTCTGAGTTAGACCTTCCACAATCACAACATTTAAACCTTCAACCTTTCTTTGACTGTGCAGGTGGCACCAACTGATGGAAACAGGAGGACACAGACAGGAAGACAAGATTCAAGTCCAGTTACTGGAGTATAGGGACACAGTCTAAGTTGTTTACAGAGAATTATAAAATATGAGATAATAGAACAGAGAAGACATTACTGTCACTTTTTATTACCTGGGCTGCTTGATGCCTCCTCTCGTCCCCAGAGCAGCAAAATGTAGCAGCTCTGTGAGCTCGCTCAGTGTGATTGGTTGCTGCAGCCGGTCAGGACTCAGCGAAATCCTTGAACCAGAGGGACGTCCGCGCTGCAGTGCCTCATCACCGTCTGGGTCTGTCTTTAATCTCTTAGCCTCTTCATCTTTTGTGTCCACGTTGTTTTTTCTTTTCTTGCTGTTGTTCTCAGCTGCTGATGGTGAGGAAGACTCCATGTTCAAGCTGAATAATAATTTAAAAAGCACTGTAGTGTGAGAGTACAAAGTAGCTACACTCTTGTCTGGGCTGGAAGCTCTCTGTATCAAACTAAACCAAATCTATTTATTACTATAATTTAATAAATACATTCATATTTACTCTTGTGTGGCAGTCAACAACTGTCAAGTTATTTTCTCGGGATTTTAAGAGTGTCCTTGATTTTAGCAGTGTTTAAGACTAAACACAAATTGAGCATTTTATAAACACAATTTAAAAGATGCAAAGTAATTAATAACAAATAGCTACCTAATAGTTACGCATCCCAACTTGTGTAACTGCCTGTGGGAAACTTTAACAAAAATCAGATAACATGGGAAAACTCAAAGCTAACACTTCGAAAACAATGCTAACTTTATACGCACATTTATAATATATTATACATATACATGCGAGAATAGTTAAGAGCTATTCAAATACCAGTTGTTATCGGCCCAGTTGAGTCCATATCAAAGTGTTTCTAATAGTGCTGTAGGTTGGTAACACATTGCTAAAGCACGTTACAGTATTTTTGTGTAAAGTTTAGAAAGTTAGTAGCTTTTCCTTTTGGTAACTTCAAAAATAAAAATGTAATGATTTGTAGAATGAGGATGTGGTTGAAAAAATCAGATTGTATGCTGTTTTGTTTTATTTTTTTGTCATTCTACTATATATTAATGTATCATTGTCACGGTTGTGCAGTCTTGTAAGTTCTACAAGAAAAATCTAAGGTTGAGTCGAGTACAGTGAGCTTTTACTTTGAATAACACGACAAATCCGGAAATCAGCTCATCTCCGTGGATTGCATTGACGCTTTGCTGTGATCGACTTTATTGACTTGCAGAACAAGCTAATCGAACTCAGAATGATTCATGTGCATTTAAAAAACAGCGCGAGTTTTTATTGTTTGTTTGTCTTTGATTTTATGCCGTTTGAGGCAAGAATGTGTTAAAATAATAATAGTAAAAATCACCGAATCCAATTCTTGTGACAGCTATGTCTACAAAGAAACTGGCGAAGTAAGTAAACGAGCCTGTTTAGCTAACAGACGTTAACCAGACAGCCTGCTAGTCCGAACAATAAAATGAAACTTCTCGTTAAAGATTAGGTTAATCCAGGTTAAACAATGTCCGAGAGTGATTTACACTTTAGGAAGTACAATTTATTTAGAACATCGTTGGAGAAAACCATATATATTTTAACGTCAGTGTTTTAACCGAAAGTTTTCCCTAGTTAGAAAGACATCTTTTACATAAAAAGCTTTAACTGTGCCTAATGTTGACTCGTTAAATTTCACAGAAAATTGGGATTATTGAGGCAACGAAGTCAGTCATCCTCCGAATCAAAGGAATCTTTGTTATCAAGTAAGTGTGATATTTTTTTCTCATCTTCCGTTTAAAATTGAGTCCAATTCTTTCCATATGAGTAATTTTTTCCCTTCTTCTCTTCCCAGATCAAACATTTTCTTACTTAATTGTGATTGACTTTGAGTCCACTTGTTGGCGAGAAAAAAACAACTACAGTCAGGAAATTAGTAAGTAGTATGTTTTAAGACTGAGTTTTTGTCATTTGATTCTCCCATATCTATATCCACCCACAAATGCACGTCTTTTTTTCTCCCTTTCTTTAGTTGAATTTCCTGCTGTTCTACTCAACACCTCCACAGGGGAGGTCGAGTCTGAGTTTCACACTTATGTCCAACCACAGGAACACCCAGTTCTGTCTGAGTTCTGCACTGAGCTGACCGGGATTACACAGGTTTCTGTGCTCAGGCAAAACTCTTTGAGCACAGATGCACGGACAGGTTATAATTTTATGTAACAGTCTGGTTCTTTATCCCACAGATGCAAGTTGAAGCAGGGATACCCCTTCAGATCTGCCTCTCACGGTTTAGCCGCTGGCTGCAAAACCTACAGCTTGAAAGGGGTGTGGCGTTTCCCAACAAACAGCCAACATGTTCAGCTGCTTTACCTTCCCAAAGACTGTGTACTTTTCTCACATGGTCAGGTAAAAGCTGCAGTTATGCTCTGCATCTTCTCAATGGTTTTAGTTATTGGCAAACCACGCAAGCCTTTCCATGACAAAGGGTAGAAATAGTTGAGACTAGCTAGATTAAAAAGAAAAAACAACATTACCTGAAATAGTATTTTACATATAATGTAGTATTTTGTTTTTGTAGTGTAGTTTTTATTAATGTTGAAACCACTGGGGGAAAAACTAATTGAATGTGCCTCCCTCTGCATTGCGCATTAGACTGGGATCTTGGAGTTTGTTTGCAGTATGAGTGTAAACGAAAACAGCTTCATAAACCCGATGTTCTCAACAACTGGATAGACCTGAGGAGCACATACAGGGTAAGTACTGGCTTATTCACTGCACCTTTTCTTTTGACCTCTTCTTTCATTTATTCAACTTTGTGTTTGTGGTTTTTATATGTTCTTTTTTTTCAAGAAAATCTTTCTAACTAACTTTTTGTATCTCCAGCTCTTTTACAACAGGAAACCAAAAGGACTTAACGGGGCACTTCAGGATTTAGGAATACAGTTTTCTGGGAGAGAACATTCTGGTACTAACAAAACCGAAAACTCTTTGGTCTAGATGTTTCTAAATATAAAGCACCTTTACCCTAAACCCTATTTATCACCCTTCTGTATCTGTTTCCGCCTCAGGCCTGGATGATGCCCGAAATACAGCTCAGCTGGCAGCAAGAATGATGAGAGATGGATGTGTAATGAAGATCACTCGGAGCCTAGAGAGGGTGAGTGGTCGACCGACAACATTCTTAATGAACCCCAATTCCTGAAAATCAAGCTGGGATTTTTAAAGTTGAACCTTGCTCTTTTGCAGAACAGTTCATTTTGAGAAGCTTTCACAGTTTTGTGATTATGCAATTTTAAAATTTCAATAAATAAATGGAAAACTACATTGCAGTTAACAATAAGTGGTGACCTTCCTTTTTGAACTAGTTTTATACTTTGTTTACATTTAAATTTACATAAGTTATAAATTCTGTCATTTTGTTTGAGATGAAATGATTTAAATGGTTTGTGAGATTGTGATCCTTTAAGAAATTTCTTTCATATTTGTACATACATATGACCTTAAACAATTTGTTATATATATATATATATATATATATATATATATATATATATATATATATATATATATATATATATAGTGTGAACCCTTTGGGATTTCTGCATAAATTGGTCAAAATGTGTCCTGATCTTTATCTAATGCTGGGTTTGCACCAATTGATTTTCACTGTCGCAGACTAAAAACTACTAAACTACTAAAGTCTTTAGTAAATCTAGGAGACTTGCTGGAATTTCGGCATGCTCCCATAATCTTGATCGTTAGATTTAAGGTGGTAATCTGTGCAGTTTCATGTCAGTCTTTCCCTAGTCTTGGGTCTGCAACCATATCAAACATGTTTAATATTATTCCAAGTTGCCGTGACGTAACACAATCAACGACCAATAGATGAGCTCTGACAAAAGCAGAAACAGGAATTCTGACTGTCAGAGCCACAAACATACATAATAAAGTCATTATTATAACAGACTTATAACATTAAACAGACTAAAAGAGAGTTAAAAAAAAACAAAGACGAACGAGAACCAGTGATGAAACGTTGTAGGTGGACCGTCCAGAAAGAGGAGCGGATAGTGGAGCTCATGGCAGATCAGCCCTGTCTGATATGAACTGTCCAACATATTAAAAAATGCTTAAAGAATCTAGTTGTAGTCTTGTAAAAAGTGACCCCACAAGATTCACAATCTTTGTAAAATCTGTCTGAAACTAGGCACATATCGTTAGATAAGCGAGCTGGTGTGATCTGATCATTTTTTTGAGTCCTTTACAAATCTTTTGAAAATCTTCTGATGTAAGTCCAGCATAAGTCACAACAATTGACAAACTAATACAGCACAAAAGAAAAAATAATAATATTTGCATTTTTTTTCTTTTAACACTACATGTAAACATTCACAGTGCAGGGTGTAAAAGTATGTGAACCTTTGGATTGACTAACTGGTTGACCCTCCTTTGGCAGCAATAACCTCGACCCAATGTTTCCTATAGTTGCAGATCAGAGCTGCACAACGGTCAGGAGGTATTTTGGACCATTTCTTTTCAAAACTGTTTCAGTTCAGCAATATTTTTAGGATGTTTGGTATGAGGTTACGCCACAGCATCTCAATCAGGTTGAGGTCAGGACTGTGACTAGGCCACTCCAGAAGGCGTATTGTCTTCTCTTGAAGCCTCACTGTTGTAAGTCTTTGGCTAACCCACTAGGATTTCACCTCATTGAGCGTCCTGCTCTGTGCTCTGGCAGTCATCTTTAGAGGATGACCATGCTGAGGGAGAGTAGCAACAGTGGTAAACTTTCTCAATTTGTTAACAATCTGTCTTGGGGGGGATTTTAACCAACACCTCCAACCTCATCACTTTGGTTGGACTCCAGGCTGGCTGACTCCTGGCTCCAATTCTTTCTTTGAAAGGTCCCTATCCCTATCCTAGGGGTTCAACATACTTTTTTCACCATGCACAAATGTTTAAATGTTGTTTTCAATAAAAACATGCAAAACTAGAATTTTTGTGCGGTATTAGTTTAAGAAGACTGTATTTGTCTATTGTTGTGACTTAGATGAAGATCAGAACAAATTTTATGACCAATTTATACAGAAATCCAAGAAGGCTCATAAAGACTCTAGTGTGCATCATTAACAGCTGCTAACAAATTATTTAATTAAAGTTAATAAAAGTCAAAGTTTTATTTTTGAGTTACTAATTACATATTTCCTTTTCTCCTCATAGACCCCACCAATGGTTAAATCCATGTTTAGAAAAACCGGGTATCCTGCAGAAAACACGAAAGAAAAACTGAAAATCAATAAAAAGGAAAATGTTCCCACTTCCAGCAAACCCTTATTTAAAATTCCTCTTAAAGTTTGTTTAAAACACCCGAGTCCCGAGGTTATCACAAGGAATTCAATCATGGAGGATAAATCGCTTTCAGTTAAAAAATCCGTTCAAATGTGCCAAAGCCTGGTTTCACCGAAGACGCTGCTCAGTGGGACGACAGCACCGCTTTGTGGACACAGCAGCAGGTCAGTTCCAGCACAGGCTGCTGCGAACCTTTCATCCTCACTTATGATAAACTGTACCCCATCACACAGAAGCAGCAGTCATGTTCTGTGCTCCACTGCTGTCAGCTGTGTTTTAAATCTGCCTCAACCCAACCAGGCCTTCAAAACAGGACTTGAGGATGCAGAACTTGTTGTGGAAACAGAGAGGTGTGGTTCTTATGATGATGTCATCTTGGAAGGTGACAATGTTTTAAATGTCATGGACAGAGACCGTGATGCTGAGTACGTATCGGATTTTGACAGTGGATCTTATGAGTGGGAAGAGCCGCATACTTTACATTCACAAGAGGGTCGTGTTATATTGGAGGACAACATAAAAACGGAGAGGACTGGACACAACTCTGAAATGCACAGTACTACCAGCAGTTCATTAATAACCTGTAAATCTGTGAAGACACCAAATGCCCATTTTACTGTCTCTAATCACACAAAGGAAGTGATTCAGCCTTCATCAAACTGGCAGTCAGATACATATTTTGCTGTGCCTGAACCTGTTAAGCGGAGCAAGTCTAATCAGTGCAAAGCAAGTATTAAAACCTCTCCACAGTTTCAGCCACAGTTGCACAGGCTGCATCAGAATGATAAAACATGTTCTCTTTCTCCTTTCAAGTCTAAGCTTTTTGTGCCAGAAAATACTTCTACCCCAAATACCTCCTCTTCCAGACCCAAACCAAACATCACAAACCACACAAAGTCTCTTAAATCATCTTTTACCATCTACTCTGAGCCAACAAATCACACTGCAGGGTCTTCCAATCCTTCATTTAGTTCTCTGCGCACCCCCAACAATGTTCTCTCCTCTTTGTCAACCAACAAACCCTCTTCTGCCAATCGTTGCTGCGTTTCTCTGACAGCTAAAGGACCACCAAAGATTACCTCCCCTCTTTGTGCATGCGGTCGCCGTGCAAAGCGACAGGTTGTGTCAAACGGTGGGCCAAACCACGGACGGGGGTTTTATTGCTGTGCAGTCCGCCGCTCAGGAGACAGAGGCAGGATGGAGAAAGGGTGTGATTTTTTTAAGTGGGAGTCGGCTCTGATGAGGAGCAGTTCAGTCACTGCTCCTGCTGTTAGATCCTCCGTGTCACTCTGTCACATTAACTCCACTCTCCATCACTTTCCAACCCACCGAGTGCCACTGAGAAAAAGCTATTGACTATTTAAAGATGTTGTATCATACTTCTGTAAATGTGAATTTCAGACACAAAAGGCTTACAGTGTGCTGGGTCTCTGGCGTGCAGAGTTAAAAAGGAAAGAATTTAATAACTTGATGTGTGCGCCAATGCGGATTTTTGTCACGTTGGGTTCATTTACCAATGGTATGAGAGGAACGCTGCTTTGCTCTCAAACACATTACTAACCAATCAGAAGCTGAGCAGATCCTTAGAAAAGGTAAAGTTTAGATCTTTGCTATCGGCTCTTTAGATACGATGGAGCAGAGATGCTGGTGAGTACTGTAGCTGTAAACATCAGTACCTCTCTCTGTCTTTGCACATGAGCACGTGACCATGTATACAGTCTGAAACGACATGCCGTCATTTAAATAAGGTAAATAACAACAGGCCGTTTAGTTTTTCAACTCCCTATGAGCGTGGAATAAATGTTCAGAGCCTGACGTTGATGAAGCTTAAGATCTGTGAAAAACAAAAATGGCGAATCTACTGCTTTTTGGGGACCCAAAGTCTGGGTCCCAGACCACATTAGACCAGATCCTGCTGAAAAACTACCACTTAAGATGTTCTGTACTGAATTATTCTACAGAGCATGAGGATCCACTAACACACAGTTCAATTTATAATTGTGAAACATTTTATTCTCTTGATGAAAATGCAAATAAGGGTAGTTTTGTTTTTGTTTTCTTGTTTGTTTTCTTTCTGTTTTGTTTTTGTTGTTTTTTTGTTTTGTTTTTTTGGCACACAGAGCACATTAGACCAGGTCCTGCCGAAAAACTACAAGACTTGGAATGAACACCTTGACTGAATTATTCCACCAAGCTGGTCGATTCGTTGAAATGCTGTGTCTGATATGTGAAACCTTTGTTATATTTATGAAAATGCATACAAGTTCAATTTTTTGCATCTAGACCACAACAGCCCCCCCCCCCTCCAAATTATTTATTGACATTTCCAAGTCAATTTAAACATTGCCAAAAAAGAAAATTTGTATTTGTTGCCTTGTATATCGCATCACTGTAATGTACTTTGGCATTTGTAACTTTCATATATTGTGGAAATTTATGAAGTGAGTCATAATAAAAAAAAAAGACTTAGATGTTTTTTTATTAATTTATTTCTTGCAGTAAAGCGCCATCAGCTGCACAGAAAGTTGTTTGTTAGTTCTGCAGAATGAGATTAAACTGCTGATGCAGGAAGTCATTTATACACATAATTTAGATGCTACCCATGGATGAGTGTAATGACAGGAAATAATTGGAAGCAGAAAAACAATGTTACACCTCAGAACAGATCAGAATGAGAAAAACTTTTAAGTGGTATCTGTGCAGATTTTCCCATTACATACATATAACATTACACAGTATTGTACATCTGTAATACATTTATGTTTAATAAGGAAATCATAGATTCAATAAAAAATATAACTGTGGTCGTTCAATATGCGTTGCTGTACAGTAAATATTAATTTAAATCACCTTTGGAACTCATTAATTACTTAATGATGATAAAGTCGTTTTTACTTCATTTTGCTTTTTGGTTTGGCCTCACTTATTGTCCTCTCTGAGACGCCGTACATGACACCCAACAAACGTGCAATGTTGTCTTTAATCGATCCAGCGACACATGAGAGGGGAGGACAGTAAGCTGCTCCAATCTATGAACTTCTCACGATTTTCACATTTCAGACGCTGCTGCTTTCCGACTTAGCTTGAATCGCTGAGCTAACCGCTAAAAAAAAAAAAAAAGCACAAGGAAGAAAAACAAAACGAGGACATAACCGGCTGTTAGTGAGCTCAAACTCGCGAATTCGATAGCATATCTGCTCGAAAGCGTATCTGCAACATGTCAGCCGTGCAGAACGAGTCTAGGAAACGGAGCAAGAAGCGCTATGTGGCCAATCAGCAGAAGAAGCGGTGGAAGGGTTCCCGGGAGCTGGAGGTGGGCATGCAGGGAATCCTCATCACATGCAACATGAACGAGAGAAAGTGCACGGCGGAGGCCTTCAACCTGCTCAATGAATACGCCGACAAGATCTATGGGCCAGAGAAGGTGAGTCTGGAAGTGAATGTTTTCATTTTTCAAGACGTACTGTGTTTGAAATTAAAGTAAAAAGCCACAATTAACCCAGATGACTACCAACTTGTATACCGGAAACAGAGACTAGGAATGTCAAAGGTTAAAAGTACGGACGAAGAGACGGCTTGTAGAGTTTGCGAGGCACTTGCCCTCCTTGGCAAAGACTTAAGTTCTAATAATAAAATCTCGTGTTTTTATTTGCAACTACATTTTGTAAAGTTTACTCATGCACTTCTAGAAATTCTGCATCGACTCCAAAAGACTACAGCAATAAAAGTGACTTAAATGCGTTAGAAAGGGAAAATACCACACAGGATATACATAGTTGATTGTTTGAAATGTAAAACTCTCAAGACTCAGAAAGCTTAATATTAGAACACTGCTCCTGATTATATTTGATCAGTCAGCATGGCAGCCATGCCGGTGTGTGTGTGAGGATGACCACCAAATGAAACATCAGTTTCCAGACAATCCGATTGCAGCTGTGGGGAGAAAACTCAAAGAGAAGCAAAACGACAGCCCACAGGGCCCAGAAGATAAGTTGCTCATGTCCCACCTGGCACCAGAAACTCCACACCTTTCAGTGAAGTTGCATTTGTTCAAGCAAAACACATCGCTTTAAAAGTAAATAAAAGGACTCAGTTTCCAAATCTGATAAGACGTATTTGTTCAAAAGTTGTGTCAATAATTGCATCCTGCAGCTTCTTAACTTTTTCATTAACAGTTACACATGTGCAACATATTTGTTTTTAGCTAGACTGACAAAAACAGTTACTTGGTTTCACAAATTTTTATTAATTTATTTTTCTTTTTAAAAAGCTGGACAGTTACCATCAGCCTAGTATTAACAGTATGTCACTTTCCATCACAGCTGTCAGACAGCAATGGAAGCAGCAGTGAAGAAGAGGAGGCTGAAGAAGAAGATGTTGATGTTGCTCTAAAGAAGGAGGTTTCACAACTGCAAGCATCTGGAACTAAACAGGAAAGGCGCTTCCAGGCCCTTGACAGTGGAGCAAACAATGTCATCTTCATCAAAACTCAAAATCTGGGTAAGAATTTAAAATGTGCTGGAAAAAAAAGTACTGCCAGATGATTCAGCTTTTGTAGCTATTGTGTGTTACAGGTTTTGTTTTCTGTCCTAGAATCTGACAAACTGGTTCATCACATCCTGTCTGATCTCCATACCACCAAGAAGAAGAAGTCACGTGTGATCCTTCGAATGCTGCCAGTGAGAAGCTAAAATTCACTGCAGTTTAACACTGATATTTTTAATGTCGTTAAAGTAAAAATTTCATCTTAATTTTTGCCTTAGAGTGAGATCTTTATGTCTACAGATGATGTGAGTCCATGCTGCATCACTATGAAGTGTCCTTCTTGCATGTTTCACATTTGCTGTGGCCACCATAATTTCTCATATATCACTGGGAGGTCAAACTGGAAGCTGGGATATTCTGTTGGTTGCAGTCTGCAACTTCACTACTAAATCCTGTCCACTGTACCTTTAATCCCTAGACATTAATATATCTAGGGCTTGTGTTATTTACCAGAATAGATCGGTTTCTTATCTGCGTTTTTGTTTCCACCAGGTAACTGGAACATGCAAGGCTTTCCAGGAAGACATGGTGAAATACCTGAGCACATTCTTGGAGCCTTGGTTCAAAGCCCCAAAGTGTGCAACCTACCAGATTGCCTTTAAGGCTCGCAACAGCAGCCACAACAAGAGAGATGAAATTATTAAATCTATTGCAGGTAAGACTCGCAGCCCATGTTATAGTCAAGCATTTCATGTCTGTTGCAGTCCTGCTGGAAAGAAGAAAGAGACAGAAAAACTGACCTTTCCTTTGGATTTGCAGGTCTGGTGGGTAAGCTGAACCCTAAAAACAAGGTGGATTTGACAAACCCTGAGCTGACAATCATTGTGGAGGTCATCAAGGCTGTGTGTTGCATCAGTGTGGTTAAAGACTATACACTGTACAGGAAGTACAATGTTCAGGAAGTAGTAAAAGAAGATGTTCCCAAGTCTGATGCGATCGCAGCAAAAACAGATACAAGCACAATCGAGCAAAAAGCAAAATGCAACGGAGGGGAGACAGAGAAGGAAGTGCGGAAAGATGAAGAAGAGGAGGACAAAAGTGTGTCACAGGACAAGGAGGTTGTTAAGGGAGATGGTGGGGGGGGAATGAAAGCCGACATTTAAAGAATTATCCTGTTAATTAGACGTCAACTTACAATGTTTTATGTTGTAGTGCTGTTGATTTTTTTTTCTTTTTCTTCTTTTTGGACTGTAAACATTATTTTTCAAAATGCTGAGGTTGACATGAGTCAAGAACACTTTTTTTTTCTTTTAAATATATGTTCATGAAGATATCTGTTGTGCAAAGATAACCAGCTTCACAGAGTTGTCCATTTCTGAAGCAGTGGTTTTAAATGAACTAAACATATCAGCATTTTCCAACATACCACAAGTTGTTTTTATTTTTTTTAAAGTTGTATTTTCTTTCAAAACCCTGAATATAAATTTTAGATCTAATATCACTCTAATTTAGATGTTTTTGCATTAAGAAAAAGGTACTTTTCTCAGGTTAACGGGTGTGTCACATCAGATGTGTTATAGGAGAAGACAGCCCCTTAAATAACACTGAATAAAAATCCATGGATAATTCTGTCATCTCACATTCTTGATTTTGGTCATATGTAATAACTTACTGCTTTTTGTAACAGTTATTTTCCAAACCAGTCCTTGATTAAAGCCACCTGTGTGACTGACTTCGCTCATGTTCTTCACATATATTTTGGTGTCATGTTGTAGTGACTGAAGTAGGGAAGAAGAAAGAAGTCTTAAAATTACATTTGAAAAAAAATGTATATATATATATATATATATAAGTTTATCAGCTCATTCTTTGCTTTGCACTTTACATACTCTTGCTTTATCTTGCTTTACATGGTGCTGAGTTTCCCAGGAAGCATTAAAGTGATTCTTTTTTTCAATTTGAAACAAACATTCACAAAAACCTGGTGATAAAACTATTTGGAATTTGATATTCAGTTTTACTCTGAAATCACTTGTATAAACAGTTTATAAACCACAATTATGACAAAAATGTACACAAATAGTAAAAATATAAAAAATAAAGTAATGCCTTTTATTTTGAAAGGTCAAAGGTGAACTGTGCTATCATGACACACTGCAGAAATATTATTCTGGTCATTAGACACCAACCATGAGACTGATTATCGGTCTGTGCTGACATATTGAAAATATTTCAATCAAGCATAGTTAATTGTAGTTTTAGTTTATTCCACAAGATGGTGTTAAAACTACATTTTTCCTGGAAATGCTTGTCTTAGTATCTACTGCATATATTTATGGGTGAGCAATTTAACAAAAAATGTTGAATAAATCTGATAGTCTATCTCAGTGATTTTCAAACTGGGGGTCACCAGATAATTTAAAGGGGTTGCCATATAATTTAAAATTAGCACCTACATTTTTAACACATTAACTCATAAACAACAAAGTTAGTACACGTCATATTAAAAATCTGAATTCGACATGTATCATGAATTTGAGAAGCTGATTTTGGGTATGTAGGTGTCACAGCGGTAAACCAAAAACCACTTTATCCTCAATATTTTTGACGATTCTGACAGTTTTTCGGTCTTACATTTAGAGGATGGCTGCAAGATGACCCATTTGATCCATCACACAATAAGTTGTTGGGTGGGGGTGGGGGTCGCGAAGACCAATGCATCTTATGTTGGGGGTTGTTTCTGAAAAAGTTTGAAAACCCCTGTTCTATCTAGTCATTCTAACCACTTCAGATACTGCACTATTGACAAATCTGAACATGTCAGGCAGGTATTTGTTCATTTTGAAAAAGGGGTTTTAAATTTAATGCCTTTTATAATTTCCAGACTGTATGACTGTGAGGTGGAAATGTGCAATTCCAGATTGAAGCGCATGTAACTGGAAAACCACTGATGCAAAAAGCACAGCACTGTTTTTCAGTGGCAGAGCTAGACTTTACCAGGGGGGCTGTATACTAAGGAAATTGTTTTCTTCGCTCTAACACACACTCACTAACACTGCTGTGATAACTATCTCTACAACATCACTCAAAACATTTCATAAGAAACAACTCTTTTCATCTGAGGATCATTGTTAAACTCAGAACAATTTTGTCAAAAAGTGACTGTAGAGATGATAACACATGTTTAATCTCTTCAAGATTAGAGATTGTAGGACTGGAGGAGACTGATATTTCCCAGCAGTAGTTCCCAGACTGGAATGATCTACCTTTATCTTTATGTAGTTTGGACTCTGTGGATATTTTTTAAAAGCAGCTGAATTTATTTTTATTCCTCAGCTATTATGAGCCTTTTTTTCTCCGTGTATTTTATTTTGTGAATTTTAGGTTGTTGTGAATTTTATCTGCTCACGTGAAGCACTTTGTGATGAGTGTCTGTGAAAGGTGCTATATAGATAAAGCTGGCTTAGTTACTTAAAAATAATCTAGTAATACTATAACTAGATTAGCACTGCTACTGAGCTTCAGGCTAACATCAGGTTAATATGCATTCAAAACATGTACCTGCACTGGGAAGAAAAATCTCTTCTAGAAATGTGCAGCCAGATGTCAATATTGGTTCAAGTTTGGGGTGTAGCGCATGTTTAAATCAGAATATGCATTACAATGCAATACCCAAAGCAGCCATTGTTTGTAGGTTTATGGACAGACCAATTAAAATTGAATGTTTATAATGAAGAGAAACTAAAATGAAAAAATAGGGTCTATTTTTAACAGGCTGCAATTCTTGGATACACTGCAGCGGTGGTAATTAATATTAAGAACCTCCACTCCATGTTGTCTACCTCTGTCACGTAAACACACACACACACACACATGCATTAACTGATTTGTGAATCCTTTTTCTGCTCATTACACTCTGGCTGAACTGTTGTTGTGACCTGCCAATCATTATCTCCTCCACATTCCGCTAAAACTCGCAAATTGCGTTTCTGCCAGCTCTCAGGTGGCCCACTCACTACGACCTGCTGACAAGCCTGTAGCTCCAATGCAAAGGGAAAAATCTCAGCCTCAGTGTATTATTAGTAAAACACCAATTAGAGTGTGTAAGTAGCCTACTTGAACACTAACACACAGCAATGCTTTTAATGATATGTCTGTCGTCAGCTGAAATTCTCATCCTGATAATCTGTTTATTCATACACACACACACACACATATATATATATATATTTCCATGTGTCTAAAAGTTTAGAACTCATAACGACAATTGAAACTTTACAATTAAATCAAAAATACTTTTGGGGGGAGGTTGAACAGAGTTTTTAAAGTAATAGCCAAATGGGGTTGAGTACATTCAAAAATAGCCTCTGATGTTTTAATTTCCCCCCAAGGCAGTGACTAATTAAACCTCTGTGGGCATTAAAGTACTCTAGTTTCCAGCCAAAGGTGTACATCACGTACACACTGTTCTGCCACACAGGATTGTACACTCAGGTTTAAATGTCACAGCCTTGTGAAACAATTACATCCTCAGGCGCATGTGCACACAGTCCCTGGGGTCAGGATTAGCATCCATTGGTGTTGCTCCATATCTGACCTTTATGAGTAGCTAAGTAGTGCTCTCCTGGGTCTCATTTGTCTCACTTCAACCAAACAATGGCCACAATCCCCTCACAACTGTGGCTTCCGTACTCAGTTCAGAACATGCTGAGGCTCAAATTGCTAAGTTTTGGAGCTCGTCAGCGATTGGAGGTCTACTTCCACTTACTTACAAGTAGATAAAATATTACAGCCCCTAAAATTTGTTCTCAAAACGTATGAATTCCCTTTAACAATATATTCATAAGTAAATGTAATCCTTATTCCAAAAAAAATAGCATAAAATGTAACTATAACGTTTCTTTATAAGATTTGCTGATCATTGCATTCTGTTTTTGTTTACACTTTCCACAGAATGCCAACTTTTTGGAAATTGAGGTTGTAAATCAAGCAAGAATAGGGGGAAATGACACAATAAAAACCTCAGTTCCCTGACAGTTTTGTTACTTTATAGTTAATGCAACACAGTGGTAAACATGGTAAAGAACGGTTTCTAGCATCATGATAAAAATTAAATAACTGTCATTTAAAAATATTAGTTTTGATATTTGTTATGTAGTCCTTTTTGCTATCAAATTAAACCACTGTTAAGGAAATATGATTGTACATCAGTTCTAAGCACATGATATGTCAGCAGTTCACACAAAACAAAAAGATTTGTGGGACTGTTTGCAAAGTGGCAGCAGAGCTGTATTTGTTTGGTAATTCATTAGGTCTTCGCTAAACAGACTAACGTCGACACACTAAAACACACTAAATGTGGTGTTTGCCTGATAGCAAATTAAAACCTCAAAATTGACCACTGAGTTAAATCCATGTGTATGTCTGCTGCAACAAAAAGCAACTGTAAGCCTTGCCAAACTGTAATTTTAATGCACAGCTATTGTGCACTGAAGACTTTTCTTTAATTTTGTCCATCCCCTCAAGGTATGTCTCAGCATATAAAATCACCAGATGTCCCCTCTATTTTCATATGCGAGGTAAACTGATTCACAAATCAGTAGGTTATTCATTTATTTATATATTTATTTCTATTGTTTGCAATGACGGCATATATTTTGGAGGACATCTGTTTCTCTGAGAGATTGTGTGTGTTTGTATGTGTATTACATGCGTGGCTCTGGCTGTGTGAATGCGGTTCAGTAATGAGAAATGCTTATCAACCCTCAACAGGCTGTCAGCTTGCTGCTATGAGCTGTCACCCCAACAATCTTACAGGTAGGCCAAGAGTGCTCATATTGATTCCAAACATTCCCGTTTGTCTTCCCAGAAGGCGAGCAATCAGCAGACGGATTTAGTTGATTGGGATTATGGGAAGTAATTTGTGAAGGAAGTAAGTGGGCATTTTTTTAAGCAGAGCTATTAATTTTGTGAAATTAGTTTCCTTAATACCTGCAATGGTGTTGCCGTTTGAATGTAAATGACTTATATGTGATTTTTATGTGGATGAGAGAAAGAAGTGTTGATTTTATGAGGAAAGCTGAGGAACAGTTTGTGGAGCTGATGAGAAAAACCACAATGGAAAGAAGAGTGTTTTCTTCCATACACACTTGTGTATGCTCAGTTGTTACCATCAGTCTTATAATCCTTGCTGAAGGTACTTTCCATATAACTGAGCAGCTTTTTCAGTAGAGAGACGCTTTTAAGCATAATAGTAACAAGAACCTTGACAATTAGTTAGACAGGGGAGGCGGTGTGGGGGCAGAGAGGCAGAAGGGCAGCGCTCAGAATGACAGCGTGAATAGAAAACAGAGGGCAGGCAGAAGGGCAGCAGTCCTGAGAGGAAGCATGATCTGGACATCAACTTTGTGACTACAAACCTTAATTGTCTTAAATTCTTTTGTTATTTCTCTTAACTAGTCCTCAGGCGGAAGCAGATCAAGGCCGCATTAATGAGACTTGTTTGGTTCTGCTGTTTGGGGGGGTAATTTTATTAACCGTAGTTAAGCCTAAATGAGCTGTCATGTCATTATTAACACAAATATATAACTTCTGGTTATGTAGAATTTTCATTAATCAGCTTTTTAATTTACACAATCAAATATAGCTAAACTATACAAATTTAAATTTCATTTTAATAAAGTAAATGATGATGCAGATCTATGAATGGAAAACTAAATGTTTTCTAAAACATTTTGTTTTTTTAATTATGTGTAAAAACACAAATACAACTTTTTGATTTGTGATTTATTTCACTTTAAGGTTTTCTGCTGAGCTTTTTCATTAATAGATTAGGCAGGATTCACCAAGTAATCAAGGAAATTAAGCTTTTTAAAATCGCTCCTTAGTCACTCAAATATTGGTCTCGCTCAGCTTTCAGTCACTGGGTCATCATGTTGTTTCTGAAGTCTAACTTTCTCGCTGTTCATCTGTTTATGTCCCCATTGTTCTTTTTACAGATTTTAGCTATGTTTTCTGGGTTTCCCCTTAGGTTTCCTTATACTTCTGGACTTTTTACTGTTTCTAAATATTGCTTTGTGCCAACCACTTGCCTATTTTATTTGATTTGCCCACTGCCTTCCTGTGCAGATTTGGATTGGGCTTTTACCTCTGTCCATATATCCTGCCTTTGAATCTTTACTTCTCTTACTCATTCCACCTAATCAATTGGATTTTATGACCTAAATCTAATCAAAGAATGAGTTTAAGCTTAATGTTTAAGATTAAACACTATCTTGAGTTGGACATGGATTTTTTTTAAAAGAAATATGTGTGTTTTTCCACCGCTCTCCTCCTACAATGCATTCAGTCTTTCCTTCAAATTTTCCCCAACTTTTCTAATTCACTCCTGTATGTGATCTTTCTTGTGTGAGTCTTTGTAAGTTTGAATAAATAAAGCATACTATAATACTTATGACCAAGAGATGATGATGTAAGCTAGAGCAGTAGAAACTGCTATGTGTGGTTTGAGTAAGCTAAAAATAATTCACATTTAAAACATCATGTAAAATAACAGCTTACAATCTTACTATCATGAAGTGTGCTGCTTAGTTTGAAAACTTTAAAACATTTTCTTTTCCCAACTTCACTGTCACTGTGCTTGTGGTTACTACTGTGAATACAGTAAGTGTTATGTAAATGCACTGTGTGTCACTGACATGTTGATTAGAGTAGAAGTTGCTGGTACATTCAGGTTGGACAAAGACGCTTCATTCTGTTGCTAATCATGTGTGTTTTTTGAAGGAAGATCTTATTGGACTGGATAACAGCTGCCACAGAGGATTGAGAGTGTGACAGTGAAACATGTATATGTGATTTTCAGGCAGATGTCAGACACACAGAAGGGTTCCCTAATAGGACATACAACTTTAACAGGATTGGAAATGGTACTGACCAGCTGTAAGAGGTAAGACAAAGCAGGGGATGAAAGTTAAAAGCGAGACTAAGGAGGGGTGGCAATGCAAGGGGTGTTGTCTTTAGCCAAAAATGACATTTTTGTTTGCTGCAACAGCTTGGAGAGATGGATAAGAATGATGAAATAGACATGGAAGAACAGGGCTGAGCTTTGGGAATGAATGAAGCTATTTAAATACGTCATCAAACACTGCAGGCACAGCAGGGGGCCTTGAGATACACCCATCTAAGAGATGGGTGGTGTGGGTGTGTGCGTATAGTTTTGTATTGGCCTAATACACCATCCATCTGCAGGGAGAGGAAAGCAGTCGATGTGAGTAGCAGGGGGTTACAGCACTCTTTTTGCTCCATATTTACACCCCTTTCAAATGCACAGACCGACAGGCACACAGTCCTGCCCAGAGGTTCTTTGATGCTTGTCGATAACGCTGCGTGATGATGTCATACGGCAGAGAGCAAGGGAGGGAGGCATGATCAAAGGAAAGAGGGAGGGATGAAGACGCAGGAGAGGATATCCAAGACAACAACGGGACAAAGATGGCGACTGCTTCTGCAATGGGACGTCCACTGGCGTCCATACCTCCGAATCACCAGGAGAAACCAAGGCCACGCAGCAAGTGTATTTCCTTCCCCCATTCTAAAGGATGACCATCAGTACTACATAGTGGAACCACCACGCCAACCTCAGCCATCACTACCGTCGGGCTAACACGGTAAGCTCTCCGTCTACCTTAGTCTTTCCTTCGCTGCCGTTAAACCTTCCAACCCTCAACACCCCGATGTCTGGTTACCATCACTCCATCCGAAGTATTTATCACGAGTTGCCATTCTTTTTGATATCACATTTTCTACCCATTTTCCTTCTTTTTCTCAGCCCTTTCATCATGGTCTTTTGGCTGTTAATATAGGCCTCTCTTTGCCATCAAAGGCAGCACATCAATTGCCTTGACTCCCAAGTGTATGTGTGAGGGTGAAAGAGAGAAAGGGAGAGGAGAGAAAAGAAAAACACCATGTATCAAAGATCAAGGCAAGCTTTCATGCCTGTTTTGGCCTTAGTTGGGTTTTGCTTTCCATCATCTTTCCATCGTCTTTTTCTTCCTCTTCCAGTGCTACAGATGCTCTCCGAACCCACTGACAATTTCACCAAATCCTCAGTGGTCCAAATTCCACATTCGCTGAAAGATGAAATTAGACGCTTTTGTGGGAAAATGGAAGCAAAGACATTTTTTCTGGCTTTCTTTGACAATATTCTGTAGCTTGTGGGTTCCTGGGCCACAGCTCTGCCCCTATGATGACAATACGTGAAACAATATTTGAATAAGCAGCAGGAGGGCAGCCAGCTAATCCACTGTGGCTAATCCAGTATTGGTGCAGGCCATATTGGTAGCTGGAGTATTCAACTCCATCACAATACACATCAGCAGGACGCCATGGCAGATATACTGACACTCCTACTACAGGCATGGCTGGGAAAGGCCAACAGATGGATGGATGGATAGATGATAACTAGATGGGCGGATGAAAATACTGATCATATATTTACTTAATTTCTCAGTTTTAAGTCTACTTGTATAACCTGAAACTTTTTAAGAAAACTAAGAACAAAGATGTCAGACAAAATAAGGGTTATAGACATGAACTGTAACTCTGATTGCCATTCACGGCTTTATTATGATGTTCACGTCTAATTAACCAATCCAAAATGTGCCTACTTATTATATATCGAACACATAAAATCCACTGTACAAGTATTCTTGCCCTGTGTTTTAAATTTTTTTTTAGTAAACAATGATTGTCCTCAATTAATTTTCTTAAAGAGCAAAATTCTGTTTATATTTCAAGAGGTACATAA
The DNA here is from genome assembly GCF_017639745.1 of Melanotaenia boesemani. Classification (NCBI taxonomy): domain Eukaryota; kingdom Metazoa; phylum Chordata; class Actinopteri; order Atheriniformes; family Melanotaeniidae; genus Melanotaenia; species Melanotaenia boesemani. Next base: position 22,828,237 of record NC_055685.1, read on the forward strand.
TGAAGATTTCACTCTCTGTGAGTATCTAAATGGGTCTTTGTGCTGGGAGGCCCCCAAGAGATAAGCCTGTTTCTGACAGGCCTCCGTACAGACGTCCAAATCTGCTGTGGCAGCTGCAACAAAAGGACCCCTGAGCTGGACCAGTTCACTGACAAAAAGCCCCATATCAGTAGTCCAGGGGGCCTGGCTCAATTTAAGAACTGATGAACTACTTTTATCATCACTGGAAGTTATTTTCATCACATAATTGACAGAGTTTGACGAGTTGAATTGTGGAAGCAGCCTCGTCCCTCTTTCATTGTACCAGTTGAGCTTTAACAGCAGCAAAAGAACATGACTGTTTATTAGTCAGATCAGTGTATGGTGTGTATAAAACCATTAAAGATGCAGAATACCTCGAAAATTCTCAGTAGACTGGATTTTAAATTACAATATTAATCTGAGAGCAATTTAAATTGATAAAAACTCAAGATGGTTTCTGTTTTAGGTTGTTCTTATGCTTTAGCAGACTGAAGCACAAACATTCAACACACTTTGAACTGCTGCAAAACTAACCTGATGACTATTGACAGTTTTTTTTTATTAATTAAATAATTAAACATGACTTTTTTCAATGCATTTATCACCTGTATAAGTGATGTTTTCAGTTTGTATGTCTGTCTGTCTGTCATGGAGCATCCCTAAATCACTTCTATTTTTCCTCTAGTTAAAAGAGTTTCTGACTTTATCTACGCTGAATATAGGCTTTTTTCCACACACATTTAGGCATGTCAGAGCTATAAAAACTCAACTGATAAAAAGAATGAGAAAAACTCTATTAAGCTAAAATAACACCTGCTCTTTCCCTGCTTTAATAACGTACAAAAGACCTGTGGTTTAATATTAACCAGAGAAAACCATAAGTGTCTCTCATTATTTGTACATGCCCAATCTTCCAGAAGAAAAACAAATTAACACAGTTGAACAGAAAAAATAACAGGAGCACAGTGAAGCACAAACACCTCCTCATAAAACACCTGAAGCTATTCAGCACTTACTTTCTCAAGTATAAAGACAAATAGATGGATAGATAGATGGATGCGGGGTGAGGGCCAGGTGTATAGTGCCCCCCTTGTGTGATGACCTTTCTTCAGCTAAGAGCTCAGACCTCAGCAACACACACACACACATACATTGTGGAGATTCATTATAGATTCATAAGTAGCTACATGCCCCCCACACCTCCTCACCAAGACATCGTAAAGGTCAAGTTCATCTTCGTCAGTATTCTCTCTTTGTCTCCCTCCCTCTTTCCTTATTGTCTCGGGGGACACTGCAGCAGCCGTAACAACGCCAGCCTGTTGCCACAGGAAGCTGTGCATGCAGGTGCAGCGTGTATATCTGTTTATGAGTGTGTGTTGACTGTTGAGAAAATTGGCCAAAGTAATGTGAATGCATTTCCATAATGAAGCATGTTTGGCTCGACTGTAAAGTCTGTTTATCAGGGATGTTGTCATTTTCTACACAACCTGCTGGCCGTCTTCATTACGTTACCCTGAAACTCATCTCTGGATCTCTGGCTGAACAATTTCACTCTAATTATCTGTTTAAAGACATTTTAATTGCTTGAAATGTTTAGGGTTAATAGAAAATGTGAAGATGGAGTCAGTTTGTTTAGATGCCATACTGTATTTGTGCTCCGATACAGTCTTCTGTAAGCACAGACCCTAAATTCTAACTTCAAAATACAATCACCCAATAAACTTAAATTTTAGTCCATTTCTTATCCTCAAAACTCACGGCTAAAGATAACTGTCCACTGTATGTAAAAAAAAACAAAAAAAAAAAACACATTTTAAGGAGATTCAATATTAAAGCACATCTGTTTTTTATCAATATAGTGACACATTAACACTAAATGTGATTCTAAAAAAATAAAGAAAAATATTTCTGTGTTTATTTTGAACTATAGTTTATTTGCTTAAATAAATTTGACAAAAAAAACAGGAGTCCGATTTTTCTAGGGATCAGATTTCGGCACAGCATCAGCTTGTTAATTAGCAGATCTTGCATTTACAGATGCAATTTATTTACTTTAGGTCCATCATCATTCTCCTTTTTTCTTTCTCCACCTCTTCATTACTCCACTAGATTTGACCACTTTTAGCCAGAGACAACCAAATTTAACCAGGCACAAATGGTTTAAAACTGAGGTAATGGAGATTATTCCTAACAAGACAGTGCTCTTGTCCCATCATGCAGCATGGTGTAGTGTATATTTATTATTTCTGTATTGTATGTGTTTACAAGGGGAAAAATATTGATCTCATAGTATTGTGTATTCTTAACCAACTAAGATGTTGGCCAAAATTTTTAAATCTTTATCAATATGTGAAAATATGAGATGACTGCTGTTGCTCTTAACACTGCCCCTGAGGTGCAAAAAACAACTACAGAACCAGATGACAACAACAAAATGAGGAGCATTATACTTCACAGCACTTAACATTTCAAAAACATCTCATTTATACTTTGACTCTCCAACTGCAAATCACTTAAAGTCATAAATACTGGGTAAGATAATGACATTATTATCACAGGCTCAAGAAAAACTACAGTATGTCACTGTCACCTACATTTTTTCCTCCATCAGGTCAAGGTTTAATGAACATATAAGAAATATTGGTATTGCGCATATAAACCCTGCTGAGTTCCACTTTATTTTTGCCTGTTTCCAGACAGACCTGTCATCTCGTTGTACTTCATTTCAGTTGACTCTGTATAGTAGATAGATTTGAAGGTCTGCACCAGTGCACATTTACATTTGTAGCTTCACTGAATTAAAATTGAGTTGATGCTCTTTATTTACCCATTGCCATGGTGACTCATTTTATTTCAGCTCCACTTTTTTTTGTTCATTGCCCACGCATTCACTTACCTCAGAGTGAGCATACTCAGAGCTGATTGAAGTAACATTTGAGGCCATCAGCTCATAGCTAAGGGGTTACCCTCATAGCCTGTATGTAAGAAATAGACAAAGTCATTCATTGTCAGATGTAGCGCTATTGTGGAATTAACCTGAAGTATAATATCACTGACAGCAGCTAGGCTTTGTTTCCAAAATATCTCTGGTTCCAGCTGACATTCAAATAGCATCAATTTCTTTGATACATACGGTTCAAAAACTCAGTAAATTTCATAATTCCTCTGGAAATAATTTCATAGTTAAATAAATATTATTCCTCAAAAAGGGTAATTTTGTCTCATCAGCTTTCAAGAATCCCTTTCTAGCTCAACTCTCTTGTCCAAATATGGACACAAAGACGGCCAACGGCTGAATTCAAGGCATAAAAATGATGATTGCACAGTGGATGTGAGTATTTCTTAATTACAGACCTAGGTATGAAGACTTTGTTAGAACTCTTATTGTCCACATACACAACAGAAACTGCAAATATGCAACAGAAACATCATTTCACAAGACATAGTAACAAAACAGAAAATACTTTTCAGAAAAATTTCATTTCAGAAACAGCCTAGTCTCAGGGAAAATGTGACTTTTAAGGTGATGTGTTTCTGTAGGACATGTGGTTCACGTGTCTAGGTACTTATCAGATAGTAACCCAGCAAAAGGATGTTCAGATGCAACACGTTACTACAGCAATATAACACATAAGCCATGATGGTTTCCTTTTTAACTCCTAACATTAACCAGTTATAATGTAATAAATGTGTCTGTGGACATGACTCAGTAGAAAAAGTTTAGGTGCCTCTTGTGACTTACGAATGGATCAAAGCATTCAAATATTCATAAAGCGCAACAACAAAACAAAGAACCCAACATTTATGAAAACACAGTTCAGTGAACTTTCAGGAAACATTAATAGAAAAGTAGACCTGGGCTCTGCACCAATAGAGGAATGCTGTCCCCACATTTTGTTTCATGTAAAATGTTTTTATAATTTGTTGTCGTGTCTTGAAATTTGCTGTTTCTGACATGCTTTTTGTCTTTTTTTATGTCATTGTGTTTTGCACACCAGGGCCACAGTAAATTTGAGGCATTAAAACAAAAGAAAAGAAATGTCGAACAGAGAAATGTGCACACAAATGAATTTACTGTCCTTTTCAGGTCAGTACAGCAACATGTATCCTTAAATAAACCTTAAAGGATACATTTGTGCTACATCACAGTAATATTGGAAAATATTAACTATTATATTGTAATATACAATAAATGCTAATGTGTATTCTACAGCTGACATTATGCACTATTAATGTACTACTGAATTATTAATTATGTTATTGTAATTATTGCTATTAATAATAATAATTAATTATTAATAATTATTACTTATTAATAATAATTATTATTACTCCATGAAAATGATCTACATCACTGATGTAAAGCCAGAAAGGTTTCTACTGCACAGTTGGCTCATTTTTGTGCACTGTTATTATTATTGCCATCATTTCCTAGCTTCGGGTTGCCATGGAGAAGCAACCTATCCATCGTCGGATAAAGATGAGGACAGGTGACTGGATCTCACCTGAGCCACCAGATCCTGACCTTCCCCGCTTGAGATTACTGTCCTGACACAAGGGATGGTGAGTTACAATGTATCATGTGTTTCAGGGGCAATATTCTCCAAATTTATCAACAGTAAATACACTATAGCTACTAATAGCAGACGTAGCATTAATAATAATTATCATGTTATTGATAACTTTGATTCTGCAAATTTAAGTTTTCAACACACCCAGATCAAAACTAGATAAATGTCACATTTAGTCACTGATTAACTGTCAGAGTTTAAGCCCAACACTCAAGTTGTTAAATCGGGTCAGGCACTGGGCACTGGTATATTGCTGCAGCGGTTGGATCTACAGTTTTACAAGAAGGGTTTGTGCTGGTTTTACTGCTTTTAATATAAGGCACAAAATGAATGTTGTCTTAGTCTTTTAATTAAGAAAAGAGCCCTATAAGTAAAGTTTCAATGTTGAGCTTGTAAACAGTCAATTCTAGTCTCATAGCAAATTAAAGTTTTAACATTTTATTCTATGTCAATTATTTCAGATATCTTTGTGGTTTCCCCAAACATAATATAAAAACATGACATTCACTTTACATCTCCGTTCATATTAAATGGCTGTCTCTCCTCCCTTTCCCTCTCTCCATCCCTCCCTCAAACACACACACACGTACTCGCGCACACACACACTTACACTTACACAATCCGCTGGCAGCTCGTGCTCCTGAATGACTGACAGCCCGGTGGGGGAGAGTGACAAGGAGGATGCTCAGGTGTCGGCAGCGGCGTGCTCCCTCTGTCCTGTCAGCCTTTCTGTCTGTGGATACAGGCTTTTGAAGCTGATCACCTGCACAAAGTTGGAAAGGTAAGTCGCTTTGTTAACATGTGAGTTGCTTTAGATTTGTCTCGCGTTCAGACCAGTTTAAAGAGCGAAGAGATTTGTACCTGCTTAAGATGAATATCTACTGTTGTATCTTGATGTTGTATTTATTTAACAAAAGCATCATTCTTTATTCTTCCGTTTAGCAATATGTGGTTCATTTAGCTCAATATAAATATAATAACTTGTAATTAGTGTCTTTAAAGGCTCCGTTTATATGGCAATGTCCTTTACTTTGTTAAATTGTGTAATGACCTATTTTAACCACCAGGGTCGCTCTTGGGCGTATTTTTTGCTACACTAATATAGAACTGTGAGGGGTAGAACCGCTATGATCGATAAAATCCGTTTAATATTTTATCTAAAATAATGACAGCCATTGAGGGTAATACCAAAATAATTTCGTTTTAGTAAACATTTCAAGATACTTGCATTTCAAGGAGGAAGAGAAGAAAGGGGTGAAGAAATTTGTACTCTGGTAAATTAATCTGATGGGTGGATTTGTTTTACTGATTGAAATATTACATACTTTTCTATTCAAATATGACCACTGTATACATTAGATCAATTGTACACATCAGTGGACAAGCAATAACAATCCATCTTACTGTGTAATAGTATATTGGCTTCTTTGCCATCTGATGCATTTGATAATAAAAACCTGTGTGATCTTACTTAAAAGACCTGGAACCTGGGATTTTTAAATGTTGGCATTTCTGCATAAGCCCGCCATGCACAACTGTAGTTCATGCATGAATCTAAGTATATGTTAGTGGAAGTAAGCTCTTAGAAAATGTTTGTATGAAACACAAAGTTAGCTGTCAGAGCTTGCTTATAACGTTCAAAGCTCTTAAGCAGTGTAATTTACAGTGCAGCCTTTTTTTTAGCAGTTCTTCCTACATTTTAAGCAGCTTTTAAGATGTATATTTTGGAGGTAAAAATATATTTAACTATTTATTTAGATTTATGACTACATGTGTGTGACTTGTAGCTAGTTACTTTGGACTGTAAAATCCCCAAAAAAGAAATAAAAAACACGAAATGTTTAGCAATACATTAAATAAATAAATAAAAACATTTAGTGGGATAACTAAAAGTAGCTCCACTCCATCAAGCTTCAATTTTAAAAAGCTACTTTAATTAAAATGATCAGATGATTTCAATTTTTCATAAACGATATTTACTCCTTAAGATGTATGTAATATAGAATAATGTGCAGCCTGTTATTATAACCACCACAGATTACATTTGGAAAAAAAAAGCACAGCTACATTGTCATATTACAGATTACTTTCAGGGATTACTTGAATTAATTTTAATATTGTCCTTTAAATATGGCAGCTTTAAAATGAGGACGCTTTTGCCAGTGATAACCAACTGACTAGTTGAAAGTTTATGCTAATTTAGTACATATTTGGATTTGCGCAGTTGTGATTTATTGATACTAGCATCTTCCGTTTATATTGACACTGAAAATCAAGGATGAACATCTGGAATTAGTACGCTTTTTGAGTTATGTGATGAATCTTCACTTTTAATCTAATTAAAAGCAGCAGCTATATTTGCATTGAGATAAAGTGTTTTTATGTAGTGCAATATTCTTAATGCTTAATTTCCAGGTTTTCCTCTTAAGAACTTATTCATAGGTAGTTATGTATATTTTGGGATCCATTGTATTATGTTTTTAATACACAAAAATAAGACAGAATTTCTATGCATTAAATTGCCATTTTTCGAAATATTCAGGCAAAGTCTTAAGTTTAAGAAACTTGGAAAGAATACTTTCCCCGGCTGAGTTATTGACACTTTGTGCTTGTAGTTTCTATGTCTCCCTGTTCTATAAACGTACTTCTCTTCGCACGTTGTCGGCGTGCACGCACGTAGTCTCTCGCTCTGTATTATTGCTCTGAAACTAACCACCATGGGGAGTTAAGGGCAAGGCGAGATTTTTTAAATAACGTAGTAACTGAAGGCTTTCCATATGCTGCGTTTTGGGACACATTGTTCGCGCCAGTATCCCCAATGCAGTGGATTACGGGGGACAGGCTTTCAGAGACGGTAGGACATACACTTTTGTGAAAACACGGGACGTTAACGTACCTAGCTAAGCTAGCCAGCTTGTAAGCTAACAAACTAGCTAACACACCAAAGCTAGCTGGTGCTGCAGCCACTGGAGTGGAAAACGTGCCCTCGCTTTCTTGTTTCGTTTGATCTTACATCACTCGGTTTGTTGATGTTAATCATTTAGAAAGTTGACGCTGTTTCTGTAGGAGTTTGCTTCACACGAGAAAATGTGAACTTTACGGTTGTGTTTAAGTGTTTTATACGCAGGCCTGTCTTGTGTGGCTGTAGAGTTTGTTGCCATACCCATCCCCCACCGTCTTTGCAGGCCAAGATGAATGAGACTCGTACTTCAAAGCATTGGCATTGCTGGTGGCATTGCTACAAGGCTAGCTAGCTGTCTTAGCTTGTTAACACCAGTTGATTGTTAGGAAAACGAAGTCTAGTTGCAATAAGTACGCGATATTAACGCTGTTAGCACTAGCAAGTAAGGGTATTGTTAAACTACCAATAAAAAAACTTGATGGTGAACTTCAGCTTGGAAATTTACATACACAATTTTCAGTTGTTTTTAGTCACTCTGGAGCTTTATTTCACCGTAGTTGGCGGTATGTAAGACACATTTAAATTTAGTTTAAAAGGGGACAAACAACAATACACATTTAGTACTCTAATTGCCATTAGATAAATATGTATAACTTTATGAGACGGTGTCTTCCTTAACCGCACTTACCAAGTTCTCTGCGTTATACCAATTATTTTGTTTTGTTGCTCTTGTTATTTATATATTCATAACACGTATTTATTTGTTAATACGTGTGCGTGCTTATTTTAGTGGCCTGACGCTGTGTGAAGAGTGACATACGAGTTGGTCATCATTATAATTTTATTAGTTATGTTTATTTCTGTTGTGTCAACTCACATTGCAAAGCTAACTGATGTTCTTATTTCCATTCTAGGGTGCATTGTTTGGCAGCAAAATCATTGCTAGAGGGGAAGGTCTGACCTCTGCCTTGTGCAATCAGAGACATGAGTGTTGTCAGAGATGGGATTGGGTTCAGGGGTGGTGGAGGGGTTGTGGCCTCTCTGAGCGGCCCTACCCACTTTACAGAAGATGCCCCACGTCCTCCAGTCCCCGGTGAGGAGGGAACTGACTTGGATCCACCGGTCCAGTCAGTCAACACCCGTCCAAACACCCTTTCACAAACCCCAGGCTATCCCCCGTCTTCTAAAATGGGGGATCCATCAAGTTATACACCCTCCTCCTCGTCTGCGACCCCACGACGCCCTGACCTGGACTTGGGGTATGAACCTGAGGGCTCTGCTTCTCCAACTCCGCCATATCTTAAGTGGGCTGAGTCACTGCACTCTCTCTTCGATGACCAGGAAGGTACCCAGCTGTTCAGAAACTTCCTGAGCCAGGAAGGGTGTGCAGATCTTGTTGACTTTTGGTTTGCATGCTCGGGCTTCAGGAAGACCAGCCAGGAGAAGAAGGCAAAGCTGGCTAAGGTCATCTACAGGAAATACATAGTAGATGGAAGTGGGATTGTTTCTAGGCAGATCAAAGCAGCTACCAAGAGCTTCATCAGAGACTGCGTGGGAAAACCGCATCCAGACCCTGCTATGTTTGAACAGGTGATTATAACACTCATTACATGGTATGTTAGTAAAAAGTTCCTATATGTTGGGTAACATAAGCCACTTGAGGATCATGCCTATATTATGACCACTGAAATAGTTTAGGCTGTTACATACTCTGTGAGAATTGAAAACTTTTTTTCTTGTTTTTGAGGCCTCATGAACAAGATGATGTCTTTTTGTTTTCACTGATGTAAATGGGGACACCTTGCAACTTGTTCTTGACACATCAGCTGAGCAGAACTTTCTTCTCATGGGGCTCTGAGAAGTATTGTGTCAGACATTTGAGGTGGCCATTTTTAACATGGACAAGAATGAAGCCGAAAATTGTGACTTTTGCATTTCCCCTGATCCAAGGTTGAACGGATAGTTTAAAGGAACAACTGACTGAGGTGGTGAGAAAGTACATAAATGTACACAACACGTGGGATTTAAAGACACGGACACCATGAAGCTTGTCGTGGAGTATGAAGTGACCAGAACAATACAAACTTTTTTTTTTTTTATGTTCTTGCGACCTCGAGAACAAGAACAAAGCTTTCGCTTCTCACGGAGTATGTGACAAGCTCTACTGTGCAGGGCTGTGCTTAAGGGCTGGAATTTAGGTTGATAAGATGGTACCCAGATGAATCTGAAATGTGTCTGCATGGTCATGCAGGACACCACAAATGTTTAGGTATTGTGATGGCTATGTGGATTAAAAAAAACTGTGTAAATAGTAAAACCCAATTCCTATAAAGCCATCATAGTTATTTGTCACTAGCCACAGTTACATGATGTTTTTGTAGTTTGGAATGAATTTTTAAGAGTTAAATAATTTGGAATTAAAGTATTCTTCATTACGTTTACCTGGAAATAGTAATTCTGAATTGAGGATTACATGGAAAACATGTTTAATCACCTTTATTCTATTTGTCTTAAGATCTGGGGATTGGAGAAGGGTTCTGATTGGACAAGGGACGAACGTGACATATTTGAATGACAGTATACACTATCAAGGACTTATTCATTTAGGATTTAAAATCAGAATAAACCAGCTTCTTACTTTGGATTTAAGTTTAATTTGGAGTGACCATTTCATTTGGAATTAGGTGTTTACAGTGGTATTTTAAATCTTTTTAAATGGGATTAAAGTTTTATTCAGAAGTAAAGGGGAATTACAACTCATGTAAACGTTGCCACTGTCAGTTTAGGTCACGAATAGTTCTATGATCAGTCTTTTAACAGGCCTGAAATGTGTATACAGATGATAAAGCAATGTTTCTAAAAATGACAGGTACATTTCTTTTGCTTATGTGTTAATTTTCCATTAAGTTAATTGAAAGAATTCTCATATTAGCTGTTTTAAGTCGTGCTGCAGAATAGTTTTTACAGTCTAGATAGATTTGTATTGAGTGTTGCTTCATGACTGAAGAGATTTTGGTTTTTATTTAAATGAGAAATTTAATAGACCTTGTAATAAACAGGTATCGGATTGGTGCAGATGCCTTAACCCCACTTATTGGAATTGGTATCAGGACAGGAAAAGAATGGTATTGGAAGATTCCTACAAAAATAAATAAAACAATATAAAGTTTTAGTTTCTCTTACTCTTCCTCTGTGCCCTCTTGTTAACCTCTGGATCACTTTCATTCTGTCTTTGTTTTCTCATTTATGATGCAGGAACTATATCCAGTTTAGTCTTTTAGGGAGTGTCTTCTTTGAATGTCCATTTTGACTGCAGGAGGCAGGGCTTAAAGAGCTTTGGGGGGGAGAAATTTCACCCCTAACGATGATCGTGGTAGAAAGGTTGCGTTGTTGAGAGCATCTTGAACCTTTGAGGTCAAGCTTGTTGCGATGAGCATCACTAACTGATCGAATATTCTCAAGCTGTATGTCTCAGTCACCTCAGGTTTAATCTGCACAGTGGCTCATAAAACCTGGTAACTTTTAGTTGTACCACAGGAATAGTTGTTACGGTCCTTAAACACAGTACTGATTGTCATTCATACCAAATTCAATCAACTGAGGGAATACAGGTGCACTACAGGCTGAGGTGAAGGGAGCTTCAGAATGAATGTGGAGAGGGGGCTGAGATTGTGACAAGAAAGGAGTGAATCTCAGCATAAAATTTTAATATTTGATTGTTTTACAGTCACATTTAAAGAACAAAACAAACACCCACAAACCATAGAAGGGTTTGACATTCACACAAGTTCAGCTGTTTAATCTACTTTCAGTTGATTTAATTCACAATTTGTTGCTTTTCTGTTATAATTAGTTATGACAATCTGATTAGGTCAGACTTGGTAACGTTGATGGATTTCAGGATGACACAAGTCTGAATTTCTGACATCATTTGGTAGTTACACACACTAGGGGCAGATTTTAATTTGGCATGACCAGGGTGGATAATTAACTTTTTACATTGGTTCTACTTGTGCATCTAACTTTTTAATTTGGATGCACCAACAAAAATTGAGATGCTCTCAAATTCTCTCAGCACTACATTTTACAACATTTTAAGGATTGTTATTTAATCATTACCCATATACGTATTTAAATTACTGTGAACAAGAATGAAGTTTAGTAAAATGTTTGTCTTTATTTAGAAAAAAAAGCCTTATTTTTAAAAACAAAGTTAACTGAATGAAACTAAAACTTTGAAATGGACCATGAGGCTGTGCTGCTTCTGGCAAATTTCTCTCCTCTTGATTTACATTTAATCATTTCTTTTTATTTACTATTATCTACGTTTATTTAATTTTGGTGAAAAGAAGCTCCTTATTGGCTGTATTGTATTCCACATCTATGGTTGCCAACCAGTGATAAAAATCCTTTTTTTCCCTTCTTTAGGCAAGGCAAGTTCATTTGTATAACACAATTTAACAACAGGGTGATTCAAAGTGCTTTACAGAATAGAAGAAGCATAATTTAACATTAAAAACAAAAGGAAAACGAAAGAACATTGGATAAAAACAGTATTATTGCCTAATGCCTGTCTTATGCATTTGGAATTTCAAACCAGCACACAACTCGGCATATGACTGTGGATCAGAGCCAGTCAGAGGCTTTTGCCTAGCACTTCCCTGCAGATAGAAATTCGGGGAGATTAACAACACCTCAGTCTGCCAAATGTTAGATGCACCGGTCCAAACAAGAAAAAAGCTATTCACGATTGAAAAATTGCTTACCATCTAGAGCCCTTATGATCCACGTTTGAGAGGAATCACACTGATCATATCAGGAAATGACACAGAAGCCATGGTTTTCCTAACAATCATTTAGAGCTGCTCCGTCACACATGCTTGCACACAAACACACAAAACAAGTAATTAGTTGCTGTGCTTATTACTGTAATAGGAGTAAAAAGCTTAAGAAACCAGTTGCAGTCCTGTTTAGCAGCACCTGTTCAATTATAAACTTCAACTAAAAATACATTTATATAAATCTTAAATATTTTCAGTTGGTTCCATCCACCACCTGTTTTTTTCAGCCACAGTATGCATGACATGTATGAATTATGGCAATATGACAGGTTGATATTAAAGATAAAACTCACTCTAGGGACTTTGGGGTTAGAGTGAGTTGATGTGTTGTCCATTTTGCATGAAGGGCAATTACAGTGTGCACTTTGGCTCTTTTACTGAATGAATGCATGAGGATCATTATCGTTAAAATGACCAATAACTGAACACACACATCTTTGTCTGTCTGGATATGCTGTGTAGTAAGTTGTGTAAATTAAGTTGTTCTACATGTAATTGCTTCAGTCTTTGATTAGACTGAGATGTTGAGAAAAATTAAGATGTAAGAGGTATGTCAACAACTTTGTGTTCATCTTTGTTTTAGTTGGGCATTAACATCATTTTTGTATTGACTTGCTCTTAAGGTTCAGGGTTACTTTATTAATACCTGTGGGTAGATTTGTTTTGCCAAAACAGTTCTAGCATTTGGCATTCATAACAAAACACAGACATATTCAACCTGACAGACGCTTGATTGAGTGAAAAGTCAAAACAAAACTTTGACAGAACAAAACTTAAGTCCATATATAAGATTGTGTGTGTGTGTTCCAGGCTCAGACAGAGATCCAGGCCATGATGGAGGAGAACACTTATCCTTTGTTCCTCAAGTCGGATTTGTACTTGGAGTACACTCGGACAGGAGGAGAGAGTCCCAAACCTAATCCTAGTGATCAGAGCCCTTCATCAGGGCCAGCCAAGCCTGTGCCTGGGTACTTGCCTACACTTGCTGAAGATGAGGAGTGGAGGTGATACAAGTTTGACTCTTTGCTTTGCACTACAATTCTTATATCTTAAATAAGGTCTGTGTTTATTGTCTGGAATAATTAAACAAGAAATTTCAACTGACTGTTTTCAGCTGGTCAGTTTTCAGTTCTAACTGCACCAGTATCAACGTTTAAACGAGTTTTCATAGTGTGTTTTAAAACTTCAGTCTTTCACCGTTTAAGGAGTGATGGAATGTATCTGTTTGAATAACAGATATTAATCTGGTCTTAGGTGTGGAGGAGGTGGTGGAGTCAGGGAAGAGGAGGAAGAGAAAGACGAGTGTGGAGATACACCAGCTGGTAGGCTGACGCATAGCCTGCTGATGCAGACGGCACCACAGAGAGCTTCGACCAACAGGAGGAGGCAGGACAGCAGAGAGTACAGGTGTGTGTTGTTGTTCATGTTTCAGAAGAACCATTGTGAAAAGGAAAAATAAACATGTCCGTTCATTTTATGTTTTACTCCAAATAACCCCTTAAATACCGAAACAGAAATGCATTGATGTACATGTCACCCAAACAGTTTATCACATTCACTTCCAGAGGAAAGAAGAGACATGAAATGTGTTTTTAGAAGCTTTAATATCCTGATTTGTCATGTGTAGTGCGCATGTTTTTAAACAAAAATGAATTTTGCTAGCTGGATTTGAACATGTAACACATTCTTGTATATTTAATCCTTTAATGCCTCATGTGTCATATTTGATACACAGTTTATGTGGCCCCTGCAACACTTACATTATCAAAACTTCTTTAAATCCTGTTGCATACAACTCCATAGATATCTTTTGCCCGCTGTGGACTTTAATATTCTGCATTAAATAAAGTCCTTAAGGAGTCATTTTCAAAGTGTTGTCCTAAATCTTTCTGTTTTTTTTTTTTTTTTTTTGGTTGAGTTTTGTTTAAAGATCTAATTATAAGTTCAAATGATAGAATTTATATTTTTCCTGTATTTTATATTTCACACTGTAAGGGGTTAAGACAGAAAATAAAAACATTTGAAATCAGAATCAGATTATATTCCTTTTCATAGTTGAAGCCTAATTTGTGTGGAAGAAGCTGAGTCACAATATCTTAATCCTTCACCAGACCGTGGAGAGAGCCAATAAACCCGTACTACGCAAATATGGGCTACGCTCGTGCTCCAGCAACCAGTGCCAATGACAGTGAGCAGCAGAGCATGTCAAGTGATGCAGACACACTGTCATTGACCGACAGCAGTGTGTAAGTACACACAATGACAGCAAGTGATCATGACTTTTCTTACAAGCATATTTTGTTTTACTTGATGTCAGTGTGCTAAATGATATTACACCTCTGAATTATGTAATAAACATTTTAAATCTTTGATTAATTGCTCTGTGTGTGTGCAGAGATGGTATTCCTCCGTACAGATATCGAAAGCAGCATCGTAAAGAAATGCATGAAAGTGCCAAAGCCAATGGCCGTGTGCCCCTACCTCATATACCTGTGAGTACAGACACAGATCGTTTAGCCTTCTGTCAGCATTCGCAGCTGATGTTGTCTAGCATTACACATGCATGTGCAAAGGATTAAACACTCAAAGGCTGCTAAAATGTGTATCTACTGATTAGTTGTATATATCACAATCCTGAGTTAATGTGTAAGTGTGAGCATCACTTCTCCATTTACAGCTTGTTTGAGAGTCAGCTGCTCCATCAGATGTGGATTCTAGCCTACTTTTTATTAATGGCAGTGTGACCAAGAAACGTCACTCAGTTTTCCCACTCATGTTTCAACACTTTTCACTAGTGTGGTAAAAACAGTAGTTTTCCAGACAGGGGAAATAAGTGTGTGTCTGGTACATGGATGAGTTCTGTAAAATCCAGTGTACACCGGTATGTGGTTCAAAAGTTGTTCAGCCAACTTTTTTGAAATCACAGCTTGAGCAGAGAAAAGGAATAAATATTTCTATAAACTATTTTCTGTTTCTATTCATTTTAATCAATTTTAAGAAATCTTAGCGTTTAATTTGTGGTCATCAGAAACTAAGTTGAAAGAGCACTTCTTAGAGACTGAGAGCACCGGGTGGTCACTGAGTGAGAAGTGACTTTTCAGACCCACCTCATGATTTAAATGAAACCATTAATCTTTTTGAAGGATAAATATACTTTTCTCCAACTGAAATGTGTTGGCTAATTTTTAATTTACAAGCATGACATTTAAATCTTGGCAGCAGTGTTGTGTATTTCTAAAAATAAATGTTTTTTCTTCCGCTTTGTTTTTATAAAGCGCACACATCGTATGCCAAAGGACATCCACGTAGAACCGGAACGGTTTGCAGCGGAGCTCATCAGCAGGCTGGAGACTGTTCTCAGAGAAAGAGAGGCTGAGGAAAGACTTGAAGAGAGGCTGAAGAGAGTAAGGCTGGTGAGTGTACAACTGCTGGTCAACTTTAAAGTCACTTTACTGACTATTGGTTATTGATTCCCAGTCTCGCATAAGATGGAAAAATAGTTTTCCACCATTTTTCCAATACATTTAGTCTGGACACTGGTTATGTCACTTTCTCATATATTTAGTGAGAAAGTGATCTGATATGTGCATGTCTAGAAATTAAATGTTTGTCTTCTGTTTCCACCAGGAAGAAGAAGGGGAAGATGCTGACATCTCCATGACAACCTCCATATCCTCTCATAACATACCACTCCCTCTCCCGTCATCATTTCCACCTCTATATGGTGCCCGTTATTCAGAGACCACTGCTAACACGGGAACAGCCACCACTTATGGTGGCCTGGTTGCCATGGAGGATTCCCATGACGACGACCCAGAATCTATTTTGGATGAGCATGTACAGCGAGTGATGAAGACACCAGGCTGCCAGTCGCCAGGAGCAACAAACAGCACCTTAGGAGGAGGAGGAGGTCGACACACTCCTCCCAAATCGTCCCGCTCACCTGATGGAGGAATTGGGCCACCTCACTACCGGGGCGGTCACAGTCTGCCTGCTGCTGGAGTCAAAGGTAAGAGAGTCTTGGCAGGACATTTTCGTGGGACCAGATGTAGGAGAGTGTGATCAGTCGAACATGTCTATACCTTACATGGTGCATCAAAACATCAGCCTTTGTTGTCTGATGGGCATAAACTATTTGTATATATTTTCACATTTTCTATGGAATAATATCTTCTGGGTTTACTGGTTGGTGTCTCACTGGTGACTACAGGATAGTGTGTTCATCATGCTCCATAAATGTGTGACTCGTTGATTTAATGGAATCTGACAACACTTGAGTTTTAGAGCACAGAAAGCACAGAAATAGATGTATGTCAACGTCAGGAACCTTTATTGTGAAAGCTATGGGGGATGAGCAAACTAGCGAATCAGACAAAACTTTACACTCTGAATGTTACATACTTGTTGCTTTATAAACCACAAATTAAACATCCATTTCAGCAGTCTGCTGTAACCAACCACGCTGCTACTTGTTGTGATTACTCCTGAGGTGTGTTTCCACCTGTGCTCTGTGGTTTCTTTGCTGGAAATTATTATCACATCACAGTAAAAGGATGAAAATACAAACTGCTGAACAACAGACTGCTACTCATCTGGCCAATGACAGACCAGTTGTAGGAAATGCAACAGAGACTTGTGTGTTTTCTAGGACTTGGTGTCAAAATGCAGTCGATATGTTGCTCTGATTACATATAGGATAGTTAATTGTTTTGTTTTAATAGAATTAGTTTGACTATGATTTATAGTCCGCTTTAAAAGGGGGAGATACTCAGAAGTTCTGGTAATAATACAATTATAATTCAAATTAAGAAATTAGAATCACCTGTATTACAAATGCTAGATGGAAAGTGTAGCTACAGATACAATATTATTTGGATTTAAATGCAAGACATCTTTAAGATAGGCTTTCCTGAATGACTAACTCTTGATTTTCTTTAGGTATCCATCACCATAAGCAGCTGTACCACCATAGAGGAAGAGAAGGGCAGGAGGAGACGGGCTGTAGGTCTCAGGCCAGCTTCCTGTGGAACGGAGACCAAGCCAGTCAGCACACAGCAAGAAGAAACTATGCTGACGGAGCCGGAGCCAGTACCATTGATGGGATGGGTTACAGGTACGTATAAAGTTTTACATAAAGTAAAAATATTATAAACAGCATCCCATACTGTTCATTATTTGGATGGCTTCAACTGGATTGCTTGTGCGTCATGTTATCTTCTGCAGTAGCAAAGGTAGCACACTATCACGGAGAGGATGTAAGAAAACAGAAACATCAGGCAAAGGCGACGAGAGTGGGCGGGGCCTGGAGTCCCAAGTTCCACTGGAAGATCTGGAGAGAAACCAGAAGATCATTCAGTGGATGATGGAGGGAGACAGACAAAGGAAGAGTTCTCATGGGTAAGTAATGTTTTATCATTTATTGTTTATTTAAACATATCGAACCAAGCAGCTTGTATGGGGTAAAGCTTAGAAGATTTTAAGTTATTATATTTTCTTTAGTATTTTATTTAATTTATTTCCTTCTATAATAAAATAATTTTCTGATTCATAATTGGGAAATTTTGTCCGATGTTTTCTAATTTTCCCAGTGGCAGCACCAGTAGCTCTAGGAGGACAGGAACCAGCAGTGAGTCTCCACGTCCAACTTCAGTGGAGCGGCCCGGAGCTGTGCACCCCTGGGTCTCAGCCCAGCTGCGTAACAACCCCTCCTCAGGTTCCACAGCTATCCCGGGCTCATCTTCCACCCAGGTCCAGCCTTCGCACCCTTTCATCCAGGACCCAGCTATGCCCCCCAACCCAGCTCCCAACCCACTCACCCAGCTGGAGGAGGCTAGAAGGAGACTTGAAGAGGAGAGGAGGAGGGCTGCACTTCTGCAGGCTAAGCAGAGGTATTTGTCAACATCTTTTTATAATTTAAAATCATATTTGCTCCAGTGGTTTCTTTGCACATATTCTTGTTTTGATATGATTTTAGAAGTGTTTTACTCTGTGCTAGGCATAAGTCTGGGAAGCGGCAAGTATGTGAGAACATGACGGTTGCGTACTACTTTTGTGGAGAGCCAATCCCATATCGAACATCAGTCAAAGGCCGTGTTGTGACTTTGGGCCAGTTTAAGGAGCTGCTTACCAAAAAGGGCCACTACAGGTTAGTACACATGGTACATTCCTTTTGAAAATTTAATAGTGTGTGTGAAATAGTTATGTTATCATTTGTTGAAAACAAACAACTAACAATCTTACGTCTTTATGCAGATTTTACTTCAAGAAAGTGAGCGACGAGTTTGACTGTGGTGTGGTGTTTGAGGAGGTTCGTGATGACGATGCCATCTTGCCTATATTCGAGGAAAAGATTGTCGGGAAGGTGGAGAAGGTTGACTGAAATTTGGGAACAGGAAAATGAAAGAAATGATTTTCTTTTTTTTTTTTTAAAAAAAAGTTCAGGTTGGATAAAAATTCACCTGCAACAAATCAAACCTGAGGAAGTAGAAAGATGGACAGAGCAATGTGTAACAGAAGGGAGATTGTGCTTCATAAAAGCTCAAGTATTAAGGAGGTGAAATTTATTATATATTTTTTAAATTGACATTTGGATATCTGTGTCAGCACCTCAATCACACCAACATAAAGAAGGTCAGCTGGATGATACATATGTGGGGGGGAGGGGGCAGAATATTTCACCCGTCGTTTCTCCATTACCGATCTTCGAGGAGAGCTGTAAAATTATGTCTGACCAGTCTTCCACTTCTACTGCGATGGATGGATAAGGGTGAGGGGACTTGTGGAAGGAGAGAGGATGAAGTTGTCTTCCACTTCTGCTCTTGAGGAGTCTGTCCTCCGCAGACCATTACAATGCTGCTACATTACCACGGAAACTTCAATCGGTGCTTCGGACAGTTAAGAAAGCGGTTTTGTTCCTTTCGGGAGTCTAGCTGCCTTTTGCTGTCTCTGTTCCTCATCAGCTGGTGACAAGGGGAGAGGACTGCAGAAATTGGGCAGGGGAACTTTCAGCCTGCTTCTCCTCTTGTTGACTTGATGGCCTCAAAACAGAGAAACAAGCCAACCCTCAATATGTAGGCGTCACATGGTGATTTCTCACATCAACAAGTTCTGACAACAGTTCTCTGCATAACTTGTTTACCAAAGCTACATATTTTTGATAAGACAAGTATCCTCACTACTTGTTTTCATTTTATTTGAATTGTCTATGTACAAGGCAGGTACTATTACTTATTACAGCAGCTTAATTTTTTCATATCTCAACTTAATATTGTATTATTGTGTATGTTTTAAAGATAGTTTATTAGTCACATCAGGGCAGCCAATTTGTAACTCTTCATTAAATCACATTACACCACCTCACTTCTGTCCTTTCGACCTTTGAGTGGGGAGCTCTGTTCTCCTGAAAGATGAGTTTTAGCTACTTGTTTGTTCTTTTTGTTTACCATCAGTACTCTCAATTGTCCTGTTTTTCCTCCCTTAAACAGGTCTCCTCATGTGACTGAATTTTTCTGACTTTTTCTGTTCAAAGCCTGTGTACTTCAAGTTCATTCTGGGTGCCTGCCTGCTTACCTGCCCGGCCAGTGCCATTACTCTAGAAGCTTGCTGTGAAGCTTGCTGTTGAGTGTGTAAGCTTGTGTCCCTTTTGTATGCCTGAACTCAGCCAAAGAGCATAGTATGTGTCATATGTTTAAATGTGTGTCTGTGCAGTCCACAAGTATGAAAAGTTTGTTCCTTTCCATCATGAGCTGAAGGGAAGATTCTTTGTGCAGAATCCCAGATGTAAAACAATGTAGAGTAAGATCCAGATTGAATGTAGTTTTTTCATCTTGAGTCATTAATTTAACATTTTGAAACAGATGTAAAGTTGATACAACTCATACATTCAAAGCCAGCAGTGGTCAGTTTTTAGGAAAACATGGAAATGGGGAAACAGCTGGCATATTAATTCGTCAAACCGTTGGCAGTTAAAAGTTGTTTTCATTGTATTTTCTTTAAATGTTGGTTTATTATAAATGAAGTGATTTAATGATTGACCTATATAATCTCCAACCACAATTCCCTAGACCCTAGTGTCTAAAAAACAGCCTCTCTGACAAACCATCCTTCTTAAAGTATTAGTAAGAAAAAGTTTCAACTTAAAAGCTGGAAGGAGAAAACATACCCTCTTTCTTCTGGGGTGATTGTTGCAAGGCTCTTAGCTCCGGCTCTGCAAGCATAATATTAATAAAGAAAAATGAAAGATGTCTGAACCAGGCTGTTTCCAGCCACTATTGTAGCCTCAGTTAATTTGCTGCGTGTTGTGGCTTCATATTTATTGTACAGACATGAAAGTTTGAATTGAATAATTTCATTCAGCTGTTGTCAGTGTCAAGGAAACAAAACACATTTTTAAAAATGTATAACTAGTCCTTTAAACTGCTTGCGTCAGTACCTACTGCAGTAAAACCTTGATGCCGGGAAATCATAAAACAGTGCAGCAAGTGCACTGATGCACACCAGCTATGTAAGCTGAATGTTTTTTTTAATTTTTCCCATATCCTGAAAGGATTAATTGAATTGATCACATCGTGTCTGTCTTCAATATTGATCTCAAGCTATTGGCCTGATTGTCGCGTGTTGTCTATGTAGCTAGTTGAATGTGTTTTTCAAGGAGATCTTGCAGGAATGTCAAAAAAAATTTGTCCAGGCGTCGGCCCAGCGAGCAAAGCATAAAACCAGAAAACGTTTGTCCTTACAACCCATTATGCCTTCAATATGGAATATAAAATTTAGATATGTATTTGTTTATAATAAAAAAAATAATCATGAGCATGTTCTTTTAGGGAATGGTTTTGGATGAGTTATTTTCTTTTAATGTTTCTGTGCAAACTGCTACGGCCCTCTGATATCTTCTCTGGTTAGAACTTACTGACATTAAAATGATAATCCTCAAAAGTTGTTTCTTCTAATTCTGATTTGATGAACAAAATGACTTCATCTGCTGCAATGTTGATTTGTGTGAAACACAGTGCCTTTTATCACGTTATCGTTCATGTTTTATTGAAGCAGTCCATGCTTTTAATGCAAGGTTGTGTTTGTTTTTTTTAACCTGGTCACTCCTTGTGTACTTTTAGACAGTCATGCCTTTTCTCAAACCTGTTTGGATCAACCCTGTGCTGTAAATATGTACATTATCATTTCATACGTGTCTTTAGACCTGCACCACATGTCCATGGTGTTTCTGTTTTTCAACGCCAGATGTCACTGTGCTGGTTCCACTTGTACATTTCTTTTAAAAAAGGTACTTCATAATAAAGACGTTGAAAAAACCTTTCTTCTGCGTCAATGTTCAAACCAAAAACACATCCCTGGCACATCTGTTGAAACCCTCTCTGGCATGTTCCTGTAAACAGTGAAGTTACCGCTTTGACAGATGTTACTGATGATGACTCCATATGTAAACTCTGACAGGGAGACAGCATTTATATTTGTACCTTTTCTCAAGCTTAATTCATCTTTATATTTTATATAATTAGGGTTGGATTAAAATTTTACTCTCTCCACTTGGTAATCTTTAACAGTTGAAGTTAGCAGAAAGTCTCACACAAAATGATACCTCTAGAAACATTATTTTAGTGGGCGTCACAGAAATATACATACTGAAATAAGCTACATATATAGTGGGGCGGCGTGGCTCAGCAAGGCACGGTAGAGCGATCGTCTTGTAACCCAAGGGTTGCTGGTTCAATCCTCGGCCAAGTTGAGTTCATGTCGAGGTTTCCTTGGGCAAGACGCCAAACCCGTAATTGCTCCTGATGGCTCGTGGTTGAGCGCCTTGCATGGCAGCTTCTGCCATCAGTGTGTGAATGTGATGTGTGATGTAAAGCGCTTTGGGTATCACCCCAGGTAGAGGAATGATCATTTTTCCTGTCACAGAAGACGTGGCCATTGTCTATGAAGATTCTCAGTCACGCAGCAAAGTAACAAAAACAATCTTTACATATGTGCCATGGTAATATTAATACTAACTATCTGAATAAAAGGTGTTTTTTCACTCAAAACAAAAGGTACTTGAAATTTTGTATGCACTGCTGTGAAAATTTCAAAAGGAAAACATTTGCTTGTATTGAGATGATTTTTATATCCACCTAATGCTTTTTTAGGGGCAGATCTAGAACTTTTTTTTTTTTTTTTGCTATGAAACTTTTTATTTTGAAAAAGAACAACCTATACAAGCTGCACTTTTCTGTTCATATGTCTTATCATCAAACCAGATAATGAGAAAATAAAATTCAAATAAAAATAATTATGATAAAAATAATACTAATGTACATATTTACACATACAGTATACATACACACACACACACACACCTAACCATACATGTCCACACTCACAAATACAGGTCTATAAATGTCAATGTTGTGCTTATGCAAAGTAACAAAAACAGTCTTTATATATGTGCAGCATTTAAATCCACTATAATAAATCCCACCTGAATTCAGAACCAGAGACATTTTGCCTGAGCTGCATTTGAATTTGTATTTTTCTGAGTGAGTTCACTAACTCATTACCATTATGTATTATTACAATTAAAGCTGGAGCTGAAACTCAATAATCATCATTCAGTGAGTAGCCTGCCTTATTATTTCCTACAGTCTTACACCATGAGTGAAATAATCACAAGGTGCTGCTATCCAACAGCAGAATTTCAACCTTTAACAGTAAGAAGCTAAATAACCACAGTAAACACATCCCAGTTCGTTCTCTCATTTCATCCTCGGAGTTGAGAAAATCCACATGATTGGGCCAAAGTAACTAAATCCTTTTTGACTTGACATATAGCATATTGATCTTTTCAATAATAAGCCTGAAGTATGTATCTGAGGTTGATACACAGTTATAAAACTACAAATACTTTTACTTATTGATTGTATAAAAACTAGGTTGTTTAATTAACTTATTAACAAGCACACTTGTGTAGTTTTCTAAATCAATCTAACTTCTCATTGAAAAGCTCTAAAAACTAAGATTTAAACCTTGTTAACATACAATTGTTTTTTTTTGTTTTTTATTTTTTTTTTCATGTCTTGCAGGAAATGCAAGAAAAATAAGCCATCAATACAGTCACTGAGGATTCTGTTTATCTGGAGACACCATAGTGTCCCAGTCAACACAGGACAGCAATTCTTATTTTATGAGGTGCTCCCTACAATCAAACCATCACAACAGCTCTTGCTAGACATCACCTCTGACAAGGTAAATGAGAACTGAGACCATTGATGCTGTGAGCTTTACCACTACTGTCCATAACACAAGTGAAGGTAACTTTACTTAGTATCAGTTCTTCCTCTTCTTCAGACTTGCTCTCTGGTTCAAACATTTATGGCTGATTTAACTATTAGAACTTGTTATTGAACTGTGTGGTGAAGAAAGTTAAGGTCCGTCTCGTCTAATGGTGAGCAGAGCCAGATTTGCATAGATCCCTATTCTGTGAAAGAAGGAAAAAATACATAGTAATACCTGATCATTTTTTTGTTGCCATGAAGAGTGGATTTGTTGTTGTTGTTTGCAGTGGTGTAGTCTAGTTTATTCTAGTGGGTATACTCTAATCCCCCCCCAACCACCCTCCACCCTCATACATCATGTCCTGGTGTAACATCTGTCCCCCAGCACCCTTCCCAAAAGCAGCAACTGCTCATAAATGTATACTTTGCTAATGAGCACCACAGTAATTATTAAAGTTTGCATCCACACATAACTGAGATCATGAAAGACTGGTTATGTTATCTAAATGTAAACAACACAAGATGTATAACAGCCATTCCTTTCCTCATGGGGAAACCTTCGCCCCAGGAGATTTGCCTGCTTGGACTGGGGGTTGTTGCCGTGGTGATCGCCCTTGTCCCAGTGGCTGGGGGTACTGCGCTGCAGTCCTACAGCTGTGATGTGGACTCTGGCCTGCCCTGATCTGGGTGGCTGCTGTGCTGGCCTCTGTGGAAATGGGTGGGCTGGCTCTTGGTGTGATCGGTTCCCCAAGATATTGTTTCCTCACAGCGGCGTCAAGCCAGATGTTTATTACTTTTATTATTTTTGCACTTAGAAACAGAAACTGTGGAGTTCTTGTTTGTGTATAATGTAGGGAGGGGAGAAGGCTTTTTTTGTGCATATATGTGGATGTCTGTGTGACTGTGAGAGAGACAATGATGGGTGTGTTCTTAAATTGCTGTCATATAGTGTGTAAAGGCTTGTTTTACTTTACTTTAAGCGGGTTAAACAAACTGAATTTAAAGCGCAACTCTGGGTTGACCAACTCTGAGTCTTCACTAAACCCGCTTTCTGAAACGTGGCCCAGGTTGACAGCGTCAGGCTCACCTCCTCGTCCGTAAGTGTGTAACTGCAGTGTCCCTCGAATCGACAGTGGAAACTGAACCAGTAGCAACACACTCACTGACACACTGAAACAGTGTGATTTGACTTTGTTTTCTTTTCATGTTTTTTTCTCTGCATTCCCTCTCCATCGTACCGCCCCAGAAATCTTCTTCCTCTTCTTTTTCAGCTGCATCTTCTTCCTCTCATCCGCCACTCTTTAATTCGCGCTTGTCTAGCAACCAGCCACCAGGCGTTAAGGGACGCAGGTCAGGATCAGGACAGATGGCCAAGCTGCTTTCTCTCTGCGGCGGCTCAACGCCACTTTTGACGGAATACCTCATGGTCTAAACGGGCCGGCTTCGTGGCTAATTTATGACCGGGAAAGTGAAAGTTATGTCACAAAAGATGTTGATACGCATCTTTGAGCAATTTTTAGTGGTTATACGGAAATTTGTGATCTTTTCTAGTGGGTATACGGCGTATACCTGCGTATCACGTAGACTACACCACTGGTTGTTTGTGACCAAACACTTTAATATGTTCAATTATTTGTAACAGTTGAGCTTTTATAGGATACACGACTGTGTTTTAACCTCTACATCTTTATTTATATTAAAAAAATACAATGGAATTCCTGCTTGTAGTCCACCCACCCTCCATAGATTTAATTTCAAAGACAGTCTTCATCATAGGAAAAGAGTTAGCTATCTACGATTACTTTATGTCACTTGCATCATTAACAACTTTGCAATAACGGTGCATCATGATTTTGTTTTAGAGGAATAAACTTGGATGCTTGACTGGTTTGTCATCTTCCCTAAGCAATCAATTAAAAGTGCTCAGTGACATATTCACAAGCGATTATACTGGTGAATGAATGTATCTTATTCTAAATGTGTGTTTCTGAACAAAATACAATATAACCCATTTATATCCAAAGAGGTAATAATTTTCTAAGCGTACTTGAACGCCACCATGTGGATTTGTTTTCCAGAGTCGACCATGGATGTATTATAGAACTGGATAACGGACTGAACAATGGCGGCACGCCGATTTTTCCCAGTGGCCACTCGTGGTACTGCAACAAAAAATCCCATGGGGCCCAAAAAGCATTTTTCCCATAGGCCACAATGGTAAAAGACACGGCTGTAAAACTGTTGACAGGACGTCTTCAGCTTTAAACACAGCTAATTACTAATCTTTCTATTCAATATTTTTAATTCATGGACATTTAATCCGTCAATTATTTTTCAAAAGGCCATAAAAGCCACAGAAAAGTCTCTATTTCTCCGGTGACGTCACGGCTGTGCACATGCACTGCCGAAGCGCGGTCATGCTGTGTCGGGAGCGAGGAGGACGGCTGTTGACTTCAATATGATGGGAAAGCTGTTCGTAAAAGTTAAGTTAAAGTTAAGTTTCTTTTTTCTGATATCGAGTAACTTAATACATTTGTATTCTTAATGTTTGATATTACATGCATGATAGTTCCTGTTTTTAAACGTATTGTGACCTAAATCCTAATTAGCTCTAGGTTGTAGTTACGACCACCTGTTTAAACCACCTGATAGTGCGTTTTACTGGTTTATTTTATGTAAAGAGAGATTCAGCCCATGAATAGATCGGGGAAAGTGAGGGTGGCTTTTTTTTTTATTTGTTAATTTCTTATATTTTGGTTCACATTAGTTCACTTTTTGTTAAGTAGTTTAATCACACTGTTCACCCAGAGGGCAATAGAATTTTTTTTAATTAAAATATTTTGTCTTATGAGCTGCTATTCTATTTTCGTTAGTTCAAATAAAATATGAATAACAGTCTTGACGCATCGCTGTCAGTGATATTTTGTTATACATATACAGTTAAATATTTTGGGAGTGTTGAGCCATTTCATGACAGCGACACAATGTCGCCAAGTTAGGTAAAATAGCCTACAAAACCATTTTCAATCCCTAACGGAAATCACGATACATAAAATACATAACTACATAATAAATATAGAATGGTGATAACCCAAGTGGCCTAGTTTTCCTTAACATAGTCCTCAGTTTAAACAAAGTTTTTTTTTCTTTGTCAATTAAAAAACTGCAGCATTTAACAAAGTGGAATCCGGCAAAACACAAGAAAGGAACATTTTAAGAGACGCAATTGATAATCTTGGTGTCATCCAGGGAATAGCAGAAAAATAAAGAGAATATGCATGGGTAGCACAATGAAATAATGCATTAACAAGGACTTCTAACATTTATTACAAAAGACGTGCCTGAAATTATTCATGAATAAAGGTAGGAATTGTAAGTCATCGTGAAAATTTGACACGGGATTATACAAATATACAATATAGACTGACTTATATTGGGCTATTACGAATCCCATATAGAAATTCATCAGATTAAAACAAACCATCATTTTAACAATTACTACACAACTTTTTCCACGTATATTATATCATTACTTTACATCGAGGTCCGATCGTGTGCCGTAGAAAATCATCATCTGAGTTTGTACAGATTAATGTCGTGACAGCGTGTCGCTGGATCAGGTCACTGGGCTGCGCATTGCTCGTTCACAGTGACGTGAAGCATGATGGGAGGTGACACTACTGCGCATGCTCTATGGGCCCAATATGCGGAAGTAACCCGGAAGCCTGAGAACTTTTTCGGCGTATGCGCTGGGTGAGCAACTTCCATAGAAATGAATGGGCCGCCATTTTCAGTCCGTTATCCAGTTCTATAATACATCCATGGAGTCGACGCACAACGTGAGGTCAAAGTTGAATTATGACGTACGCACACTAAACCAGCTGCAGTGGAAGTAGTAATGATAGTAACATTTTGTGAAGTTTTCTTTGTTTTTTTTCTTCTAAATTTCGTTTCTAAGTACTACAGATATCTAAACTGAAAGGACTCTAATACGACTGCTAGCCGTTCCCACTAAACGTTAGTAAGGTAGCATGTGAGCTAGCTAGCAGCGTTAGCGCACTCAGTAGCAAGCCATGGATCCCCTGAGCATAGTGGAGGATGAAGTGGCATTGGAAGGATTGGACGGAATAACTATCCCTACTCTATGGATACGACTAGAGGATAGACAGTCCAAGTTTCCTCTCAAACTTGACGACTCTACCAAAGGGTTTATCTGGAGATCACTTGTTAACAGCAGCGACCTGAGATTCTATGAGATGCCACGTGAGAGGGAAGACGTGGAGTTGTTTGACAGGTGACTACATTATTCTGGCAGTCATTGTGGAAAAACTCAATTGAAATCGCATACCTCCCATTTGCTATTGGTACATTGTTCGGTTCATTTCAAGATAGTCCAGGGACCACCCTGTCAGTACTTTAAATGTGAAGAAAGCCTGCAGTAAAACCTTCCTTCCCGAAATTCAAAATGTTTTGTTTTAACTGTTTTTATGAAAACAGTTTTGTAGGTGTAGTGATTTAATCTTCATTTCACTCAGAGGCCGTAGTTTGATGTGCTCTTTATTGATGGAACTCGTATATATGTGTGTATGGATGGATGGATGGATGCATGCGATGTTTATTTTTCAATAATCAAGTTTTACCCATCCCTTTTAGAGTAGCATAAAAAATACAAGCTTTATCTTCAAAAGCGCTCTTTGTAATTCTGTTTGTAATTATTTCAAGCTAAAAAAAACTCATGTCACTAGATCTTGGCTGGGTTCTTACATTGAGGAAACACAAAACTCTAGGAACGTATGAACAAAGTGTTTTTCATTAATTGTGAGGTCTGTTTTAAAGTTTAAGATAATCATTTAATCATCTTAACCTGTGGTCTTTTGTGTGGTGTATTTACAGGTTTAGGGACATTGACCCAGAGACGGCCATTGAAGTTAAAGAGAGGTGTTTGGACGAACACAGAGACGTCTATCCTGTTCATGTCATTCCGGAGAACAAGGATGGGATACAGGGCTCATGTGCAGTCTTCAAAGAGAGGAAGGATGTCACAAAGCAGATCCGCTCCAAGTCCCTTACCCCGTTGGTTAACGTGGAGGAGGCTATGGAAAAGTTGGTAGTGATCGTTTAAAACAGCAGACAATGTATCTAGATAAGAGTGTTTTTAAAACACCCACTAGCTATAAATAAAACTAGACTGGATCTTTTAACCATTACTGTTCTTTTTTAGATACAAGTTTTATATTTGCATACCATACCATACCATTTTATTTCTAAAGCACTTTAAAAACAACATACCAGCTGTACAATAAATTAAAAAGAAAAAAAACATCAAAACAGCACAAATAATAAACAAGGATAAAAAAAGCAAATAATGTTTAATAGAACATTTAAACAACTATAAATGACCACATAGGAGCTATAAGAAATTTAAAATAACACAAGTACATACATTAAAAAATGTATAATGTTTGTATTTATAATAGTGTTTATGTAAAGCAGTGTTATGATCATTATAAAGGGCTCTTTATTGAGATATTACAAAAAGTAGGTTGTGTGAACTGTAAAAATACATCAGTTAAATGTATATGCTGTCATTTTCTTGATTAATAATAACAGTCAGTGGGTTTGACTTGAGTTTTGATTGATTGTTACTGAACAAAAAGTATAATTTTAGTTTAATACATGTCGTTTTCTTCTTGTTTGATCTTTTTTTTTTTTTTTTTTTTTAACCCACATTCTCCTAGATATGGGCGGAAACTTGTTGTTGTGGCATCCCAGGCTCAGCGATTTCGGGCTCTGATTGGCATTGAGAGTGACCCTGATTTAAAGCTCAGCAGTGACTCTTACTGCGTGTTGGAAAGGGTGGGCCGTGCACGATGGCAAGGAGAGCTACAGAGGGATCTGCACGGAGGCCCTTTCAAGTAGGAGACTAGTTCAGTGTCATTTTGCACAGTTATGTAGCTTTATGTGTTTACCATGAGTTACATGCAGTGTTGGGATGCTCACAGTTAACAGGTGGTCTTGTGTTTGAGCAGGGCAGATGCTCGAAAATTTCACTACTTGAGGAAGTCTCTTGTCAAACATGAACTAGTCACCATGCAGCCTTGTGTCAAACCATCAAGAAACGGACAGCAGCAGCACTCCATTCTTCTTCTGCTGAAACGCTTCCATGTAAACAGGTCTGTAGGATTTTTGTCATTGTCAACACTGTTTTTACCCCTACTGTTGTTTGTTGTGAACATACTGACATCAGATCATTTATATCAAACGTGTAATTTCCAACTGACCCCTTGAGATAATGAAACACTGTTTAAGGATTACTCCAAATTATTTCCACCAGGCATTTTCCCGCCAAATTGGTGGTTTTAGCTTTGTGCAGCAGGCCGCTTTTTAGACTCTAAGTAAAATTAATTTTACTTAGAGTCTAAAGTGCTATATAAATAAAGGAGTTGGAGCACTTCACGCCCCTTTTTTGCATAAAAACTTACAGATAAGTCCCAGTACAGTGTTTTTAGGGGTTTGTTGGGTGAACTGAAATATAATATCCAATAATGTTAATGAAAGATGGTAAAAGAAAAAACAAGTTGGCAATTGTGTTTTAATGAGATTTTGGTAATGTCTTAGTTTACTCCTACTTGCTTGCAAGGAAAAGGTGAGATGAGGAGTTTTCAGATGATTACAATCTACAACTTAGCTGCTATGTGTCACTAAGTCCTACAGACTTCAATGAACCCTCTAATAATCTGTTTCAATTTTAGATGACAGTTTTTATTAAATCAGGTGTTCTTAAATAGTTCATTATTATTTGCCAGACATTTTCCTTAAGGGGACTTTGCAATCTATAGAATATAATAAAATCTTGAGTTAAGAAAAGTCCCAGTTTCTTTGTATGTGGATGATTTATTTAAATATGCAGGGCTTAAAGTATTTGGCACCATGCTGGATCTCTGGCGTGCAGTTTTTCCATCAAAAAACAAAGAAAAAAAGAAGATAATTTAATAACTTGATGTGTGTGTTAATTTGGATTATTGTCAAGTTGAGTCCATCTACCACTGGTATGAGAGGAACGCTGCTGTGCTCTCAAACGCATTACTAACCAATCAAAAGTTGAGCAGATCCTTGGAAAAGGTAAAGTTTAGATCCAGCTGCAGTTTAGATCTTTGCTATCGGCTCTTTAGATGCGATGGAGCAGAGATGCTGGTGAGTACTGTAGCTGTAAACATCAGTACCTCAGTTTTGTTGGTGGGGTGGAGGGTAAGCTTGTCAAGCCTGATTAACTGGTATTTATAACGCATATTTTTGGATAGGTGCTCTGTCCGCTGGTGGTTGTGTGTGCACCTGCGTGAGCGTGCACACCAGTCTTTGCACATCAGGGCGGAGGAGAATTGTGAGCGCAGGACCATGTATTCAGTCTGAAACGACATGCCGCCATTTAAATAAGATAAATAACATCAGGTTGTTTAGTTTTTCCAGCTCTGTGAGCGTGGATGGAAGAAATGTTATGACGTTGATGAAGTTAGCTTCTGATCTGTGATATACAGAAAGGGCGAATCCACTGCTTTTTGGGGACCCAAACCACATTAGACCAGGTCCTGCTGAAGAACTACTGTTCTAATCTGGACTGAATCATTCAACAGAGCATGAACATCCATTAACACACAGTTCACTTTATAAATGTGAAACCTTTTAATTCTCTTGATAAAAATGCAAATTAAGGGTAGTTGTATGTTATTTTTGGTTTGGTTTTTTTGGTTTTTTTTGGCATGCATTAGACTAGGTCCTGCTGAAAAAAAGACTTTGGATGTTTATATCTTGACTGAATTTTTGAGGCTTACTCTGGATACAAATTGAAATTCAGTATAAGTGAACGTTATCCTGTTAATGACCTGGCTTTTCACATCCAAAATGACAATCTGTCGTTTCAGACGTCTAAAAATGGCTTTAAAAGCTTCATCATTAATAAGACAAGATACATGCAGCAACTTTACCAAGAAAACTTCTGTCTGATATCTGAAAAACTAAATGAGGCTAAATTAGACCTGAATAAAATGGAAACTACTCACCTACTCTTAGTAGGGGAAGGAAAATCTATCAAAATGAAAGTGCTCCCCAAATTTCTTTACCTGTTTCAGTGTATCCCACTTTACCTCCCTAGTTCTTTCTTTACATCTCAAGTCATTTGGAAAGAGGCCTAGAAATGGATCAGAATTGTTACAGATGTCTAAAAATCAAGGTGCCTTAGCTTTTCCAAATTATTATTATTATTATTATTATTATAATTATTATTATTATTATTATTATTATTATTATTATTATTATTATTATTATTATTATTATTATTATTATTGGGACCTCTCTTAGAGCCCTGGTCACCTCCAGCCTGCCACTCTCTATCTTGAGATACATTAACAATCCAGTAGTTATCGATACCCTCAAAATATGGTTTCAGCTTAGATTAAACTTTAGATTAGAAAATCTTTGTTTCCCACTGACCAGGTAGTGATTTGTGGGGGTTCCCTGGTGCAGGTGAGGGAATTGAGTGTCGTGGTGGTTGCTGGAGTTGGTCATTGGGCTGTAATCCAAAGTGTGTGCAGCAGGTGGCATTCAAACACACACTTTCTGAGGTGCCATAATAAATCATAATAAATATACACCTGTATGCGTATCTATTGTTCTTCATAATCACTTGCTGAGACTATTTTAAAGTTATAAGAAACATTTGAAGTTATTCAGCTCAATCATAATTCTTTAAAGTAAGTTCTCTAAGAAAAGCGAGAACTAATCTGTTTCCACCTCACCTCTCTTTCTCTGTGTGTGTGTGTGTGTGTGCGCGAGCATGAATTATGGGGAGAAAGAGTGCTATGAATGAACAGAAAGATTTTTTTTAGAGCTGTCAAATTATTTAAAATTTTAATCAAACTAATCATAGCGTACAAAGCAATTATTCACGATTAATCACCATTTGTGACTATGACTGAAATTTGCCTGTTTTTACTGTATTGTATAAACCAAAAGAGCCAGTGCTTACAAATATTTAGTGTTAACGGACCTTCCCTTAGGTAAACATCAGATGTCCAAGGGTCAGTAAATGCAGCATGTAATATACTTCTATATGTTGTTCTGCATCATCTCTACCATGTTTTGGAATATAATGCAGAATTCATACAGCATCATCTCACCAACCGTGGTGATAATCTGTCATAAAACAACCAGATGTGACAACTGAAGTTCTGATGAAGAACCTCTGATAAAACCGATGATCTGGCTAAAAAGGCTGAAAACATATTTTTCTTTTTATCATTGAAGTGTAAGTCTTTGTGCAGCAATGATAAAAGTTAAACAACGCATCATCACCCAAAGTAAATAACTGTTGATAAAAACCACAGATTGAAGACACTCTACAGCAAGGAAGGAGAATTATAAAAGCATAGTGCTTGCACAT
The DNA here is from genome assembly GCF_017639745.1 of Melanotaenia boesemani. Lineage (NCBI taxonomy): Eukaryota > Metazoa > Chordata > Actinopteri > Atheriniformes > Melanotaeniidae > Melanotaenia > Melanotaenia boesemani. The sequence goes on from NC_055685.1 coordinate 22,861,275, forward strand.
AAAAGGATATTATTACCCTGGAAGTGAAATAATCCACCCACAGTGTTGCTATGTTTTAGTGACCTAATGCAATTCAAACCAGTTAGAGAACATAAAGTGCAAATGCAGTTGTGATTTAGTTGTCCATGTGAACCATATGACCTGTGTTGTGCACAGCCTTAGTGGTGGCAAGCCTGCGTATATACTTCTTTTCTTACGTTTTCTTGATTTATGCAGATTTAATTTGTTTTTGTTTTGTTCTTTTAATTCTGGATGGATGTCCCACATGTTCCCGGTGGCTTGGAGGTGGGAGGATGTTATTGTTAGAAAATACTGATATGAGAATTGTTGCAAGGATGCTTTTACTTTGCATTTGTGTATATGTCCATGCCCTCTACTACTGGTGTTCAATAAAAATACATAAAAAAAAACAAAAGAGAAAGAAAAAGAAAAGTCCCAGTTTGAGTTGTCAGCTACTGACATGCTGCTCAAGTTTCTGCATAAAAGTTTTCTGGTCTGTGGGGGTCTTCCTCCCTCTTTCTGTTATTGCCTGTAATCTTGACAAAGTGCGCTTTCCTGTTCTGCCCTCTCAGACGGCCCCTTTATGACATGATGACGGAGTACGTGTCCAATTTTCTTCAGCAGCAACCTCGTCAGCTCACCACTCTGGCGACAATCAAAGACCATCTTGTGAGTATTTCGTATAGTGTGATGGTATTTTTATTATGAATATTTGTCTTTGTTTGCGGTGATTAATTTTTTAATTATTTTTTTTTTCTTAGAACTTGAATGGTGTTCTTTTTAGACGTTTATTTAAATACATCCGAGTAGCCGGGCTTACAGAGTTTTGCCACTACCCTTTGGAGGACTTGGATCCCTCTGCTGAACCCTGCACCACTAAAAATGGTAAGTGCAACACATTCACAGATAAACATTAAATGCGGAACATATATGAACTAATTTGTAAAATATTTTGAATTCCATCATCACAATTAGAAGTTATAACTGGAGCCAAACCATTCATGGTAACTTTATACACCTTATACATTTTAGTGGTCATTTTTGAAGTTGTGATGTTTTGCAAGATTTACTTAGTTTAGCTTTTTTATATATTGAATCAGTATTAATGGTGAGTATATTTTTAATCATCTTATACAGTGGTCCCTCTCTATAATGCAGTTCACCTTTCACGGCCTCGCAGTTTTGCAGATTTTTTTTTGTTTTTTTTTGGTGCAATTTTGCATGCTTTATTCTTTTTTTTAAGCGCATGTGTGTTCTGTGTCCTGATTGGCTGTAGATCATTGTCAGTCAATCTCCGTGCAATGTCTCCTGTACAGTACAAAATGTGTTCAGCATGAAAAATTTACATAAATCTGACTCTGAAGTGCTTTAAGGGTGTTTAAACATGAGAGAAAAGTGTGAGATTGTTACGCCTGTCTGAGAAAAGTGTATAAAGTGTGTAGTGAGGGGTTTAACAGCCTTAAAACATATATGATAATTGTAAAAAATAAAGCTGACTACTTCGCGGATTTCGCCTATAGCGGTTACTTTTAGAACGTAACTCCTGCGATTAACGAGGGACCACTGTAATTGTCAAATTATTATAATATTTTGAAAACTGCATTATTTTAAAATCACGGTTTCAGAACATCTCAAAAAAATTTATTAAAAAAAAAAAACATTCCCCAACCAGTCTCATCAGTTTATTCATTCATTTTTCAGTAAGTCATGAGAACAATAAAGTAAGAAAATTTGTTGTCTACATTACGGTTCACAGATTCATAAAACCTAATGTGGTATATTTAGATTGTTAATAGCCATTTTCAGAAAAAGAAAATAATAAGGGCAAATTTGTTTGGTGGTTAAGTGGCTGTTTGACAACAAGAAAGAAAATACATTTTTTTATTTTGATTATTAAATGTTGTTTGCAGTTTAGGGCAAAACTGAACAAATAAGGATTAAAGTAAGTCCAGTAGATATGCCTGTCTTCACCAGAGCAGCGTGAGATCTAACAAACAAGACTGAAAGGGAGCTCAGCTTTGTTTAAAGCCACACAGAGTAGGTTGGAAATCAGTGCCAATGTCTACTATAAGATATGATCTGGCAAAAAACCTGAGTTACTGAATAGAGAAAAATATCTTAAGAGAGTAGAAGACTTTAAAAGGTTTATATATCTATATATAAAGATATATCTAATGTCTAACAAGTAATTTCTGTTATTTTACTTGTGCTCTAGGCAATAAAGTGCGTGTGCGCTGTTTGAAACTAATAAAGCCATATGTAAAGAAGGGCGTGATGGATGATGATGACGACGACGAAGATGAAGACAATAATTCTGGAGCAATCGGTCTTCTTCCTTCAGATGGACGAATCATGGAGAAAGATCTAATTTCACAGGCCTATCACATCAGTAAGTTTGACCACTTTCTGTATCACAGAAAACTGAACTAAATCCAACCAATTCATTTGTCGAGGAATCGTCTTATCAGGTGGTCGAAACGTCTCCGTAAACAGACCAGAACAACATTTAAAAATCACTCTGAACCAGGGCTGGGCGATATGAACCAAAATTCATATTTCATTATGTTTTACCTGAATCACGATAAACAAAAGCAATGTTGAAATAATTTGTTCAGTCAGGTAACCAAATAATCTGTTATTCCCTTATTCTGTATTGCATTTGATAAAGTTTCTATATATTTGAAAATCCTCATATACTGCCTAGCCCTACTCTAAGCTATAAATCACTGCACTGTGTCCTAACCTTTCGCCCCTAAGGATGTTGGAGGAGAAAAAGGTTAGAGAGTCCGTGAACAAGAAAGCAGTTGTTCCCATCCTCTAAGCATCTTATAGTTAAATGTTTTGATTTTTTCCCCCTCATAGTGTAGCTCAGAGGAAGCGAAAGAGCAAAGACTGAGAGTCACAGTTCAAAGTTATCTTTGCAGCTGAACTCTAAGATGCTGAGAATCAGATCTAATAATGTGAAGGAGAATCATGTTGTTTTTTTTAGGCTTCGGTGTTTTCAGTTTAAAATCTATCACTTATGAAGTCTGTGAGGAAACTAAACATATTTATCATTATCAGTTTCTTTTCTCAATTTTCTTCTGTTCTCCATCAAATTTAGTCACCTGTTGTCCCTTAAGTCCAAATATTTTGTGTCCTGTCTGTCAGAGATCTGTGTCGCTTAATTATGTTTTTGTTTACATGGTGCAAAGTGAGCTTCCCTCAAAACTGCACTTTAAATCCTTTAAAGATAAGACAGTAACATCCAAACAGTTGACATTGACTGTTATCTTTTAATCAGAGTTAATCGTTGCTTAAGTACGTTTTTTTTTCTTTATTCAGTACTATCCTCTGGTACGAAGGGAATCCCACAGAGATCTGTCGCATTAAAAATGAACATCAGTAAACTGGAGTCTCGTACGATCTTGCGAAAGCTAGAGAGGGATGGTTTTATTAAGGTAAGCATCTATCTCTATATTTCTTTTCCTATTTTGCCACAAAAATCATGTCCCTCCCAAAAAATCTTTTTTGTGTTCTTTTCTTGCTTCAAACCCCACTTGCAAAGTTATTTTATCATAAAACAAAGTATTAAGACTTGAATTTCCATACTTCACACTGTAGCAGTATCTGTAAAGTGTCACTGACATCTGCGGCTTCGTTCTCTGCATTATTGCCACATACTTGACTGCTGTGGAACAGTCCTTTGTATAATTGTACTGATAAATGTGTTTATTCAGCTTATATGTTTTTATATTATTGTGTTCAGTTGTATCAAAAATAATGGAATGAGGTGGACAGCAATTTTAAAAAGTATTTGAAATTTGTATTTTGCTTGATTTTGTAATAACACACTGTGTAAGTTATTCTGTTTTTCATTTTATCATCATTCATCCTGCAGGGATTTATGGAGGACGAGGGTCGGCAGAGGACTACAAAATATATCAGCCACAAGTTCGTATCTACAAATGAGCATCAATTCTAAATCGTTATGTAGCGCCTCATAAAATCATAAGATATAGAAACAATTTTTCTGCTCCTATATCTTTAACAGGTGTGTTGGTGTCAGCGATCAACTCCAGCTGTTTGCTAAAGAGCAGGAACGGAACAAGCTACTTTACCCTTCACCACAAGTGTCAGGCGCTGACCCTTCCACCTCTAAAACACCTGCATCCTCAAAGCTGCCAGCAAATAAAAACAGCAAAACTTCTGCTGCCAAGAAGCAAAAGAGAAAGAAAGATGCAGAGGTGGAACAAAAGATGTGTGATGATGGAGGCGAGGATGTTGAGGATGAAGGGTTGGGTGGAAAGAAAGGTAAAGGAAGAGGAAAGATGGGAAGAAGACACAAGATGTCAGCGAATGAAGACGACGAGACAACAAATCAAATACAGACGGACATTCCTATCATACAACCTACACCAGCTGAAAGTGAGCATTCAGAGCTTTTCGCATAACTTAGACAAGTTGTAAAGTACTGGTTCAGCTCTTTATGTTGTGCAGCTTTTTGAATTTCTGTCTTCTCTCAGGTGAAACTCCAGCCTGCAGCGGATCAGTGACCAGTTTAACTCCTGACTCTGTGTCCATACCTGCAGCAGGTAGTTCCCCGAAAATAACCTCAACAAAAACACTTTAGCAGCGCCTGTTAAATGATGAAAGGAAGTAATATTTTCCATTTGATGTCATTCAGCAGAAGGAAGATGAGATTGAGATTATTCAATTGACTCTTTGAAAAATATATAGTTTATTTACACATCTATGAAATGTGAAGCAACGTGATTATTCATTAGAAGATATTTCATGTCTAACTAATGAATGCACGTTCAATTTTTACTCTTCTATCAACGTTTTTTTTTTTTTTTTTTTAACATAAGTATTTTATCATACTCTTAAATTCAGCATCAGCAGCTAATAAGAAACTGTTTGGAAATGGGCCATAACATGACAGAGTTGAGCACTGATATTTAACCAAAGGAGTATTAATTTGGGTTACAATTAGTGACTTTCTGCCCCATCTCTTTTCTGTTATTGTCATGACAAAATCATGTTATTGAGCTCACATTTAGTGATGTGAAATGTATTAAATAAAAAGCCAAGTCATTTTGAATACATTTTCCCATTTTAAGGTCTGTTTTGTAATCTTGACTAATTTTAATTATTTCTATTAGACCAAGCTTCAGTTAAAGAAGGAGAACAGTCTAACTCAGCCAGTGACAGCACATTGCCTCAAAGCGAGGTTTTAAGCACAGCTGATAACCCAGCAAACAACGTTGTGGTTGTTGATAGTGCTTTAAAGCCACAGGTGAGTCTGAAGGGCTGATGTCTGGGGTTTGGTTTTTCCTCTGACTGGAATAATTCCAAACTGACCTCTTCTTCCTTTACATGCAGCAGAGGATTCATGAGACGTACCGCCTGTTGAAGAGGAAGAATCTGATTGTCGAGGCCGTCCAAAAAATGCAAATTATAGAGGGTCTCTTCCCGTCAGTTCTTTTTTTTTTTTTTTTTAATTTGTTTATTGTTGTAAAGCTTTTATTTCTGCATTAAAATAAGGGAAAATCTCTCTTTCTAGGCTGCTGAAGATAATCAGTGATGAAGAAAAGCAGGATGGTTTCAGTTCGAAGTGCTGCAAGAAGACTGTTTTACGTCTCGTCCAAAGTCTGTCAAGAGAAGGCTTGCTTAAGCTTTACACAACCACTGTTATACAGGATGGGCTCACCAAGAAGGTATGTGTGAAAATGCAAGGGAAGGTTGGAGAGCTCTGCTATTTCTCATGTCTGTATTTACCCAGAAATGAAGAACCACTTCTGCAAATTGATGTACAAAGTGAATGAAACAAAATAACTAAATGCAACCAGTGAAGCAGAAATGATATTATGCAGATATCTTTTTGGACATTAGTTGACTTAGATTGGTGTAATGAGTATTAAAAGCGAGTAAGAAATTACTTTTTTAAATTAACCTCAAGTTTTTCACAAACCTTTTAATTTCCAAACACTCTTAAGGTTTTTTCTCTTTTGTTTGATTTGCCTACCTGATTTTGTTCCACATGTAGATTGACATGGTTGTCCATCCATCCATTCAACCCAATGATGAAAGAGTTAGCCAACTCATTGAGCAGGTCCGGTTCAGAATCTCCAGTTCTTACTCAGCTGTACGGTGAGCAGAAACAAAAGAACTATCGTTAATCTGGCAACAAAATAACATGGACTACGCTCGTTCACAAAGTTCAATCTGACATGCAGAGCTTACAAAGCCAGAGGTTAGAAAGGAGTTTGATCCAAGTGTAAATATGTTCTCCAGATATTTAACTTGTTCATACGTTCTTAAAAAATTACAACTGCTTTTTTTTAAGGTTAAATGAATTGATCATGTAATATCATGTAATGCAAACCCAAATCAAGTAACAACACTGTTGTAACCATACTAAAATGTACTGCGCAGTCAAGGAGCACAGTTCTTGAGCACGTCTTCTTTAATGTTTCTTTACTAATCCTCTCTTCCACTCTCTGCTGTGCTCTGGTTTTCCTTATCTGTCTTTCAGGCAGCACAATGCTGAAGAGAAAGCCAAAGAAAAACAGAAAAGATCCAAGAGTCTGAACACTTTAATGACTGAAGGTGGTGAAGATGACGCAGACTTCAAGCCCTCAAAAGGTTTTTAATGATTATTTTTGTCATTTTTTTTAATAATATTTTAATATTCTTGCCGTATGTTTATTTTAAGTTGCAAAGATAAAGCAGACTTTGACTCTTCATACCAATATGTCTGTCATAGCAACAATGATGTCTATTGGTCTGTAGCAGAGTTAAAACCTATTAAAAACCTATATTTCCTCTTGATCTAAATTTTTTTTTTTTTGTAAAATGTTAATAATATTTAAATGTTTACTATTATACTAATTTCCCAGAATCCAAATGTATGTACAGGAAAGTCAATTAAAAAGATGATGATTGCCATCATATATGACAAAGATTAGAACAGTTAAGTACATTTCCTGAGATTAAACCAGGTCCTAAATGTTTGTCCTCTGTGATCTATTACTTTTCTCTGTCTATTTTTACAGTACGAGGGCTGGGTAAGACTTTTGGCTTTCAACCAAAGATGCTTCGTCTGAGTGTTATACATAACTTCCTCTGGTATCTTATTTATGGGCACTCACTCCGAGGCAACTCTGCTGTCACTGGCTCACCCAGTGAAACACCAACAGACCGAGACAGCTCGAATCCTGATGCCAAACAGCCAGACAACCAGGCACAGCAGCATCTGAAAGAAAAAGAAAGCCCTGGTGTATCGAACTTGGATGTGGCATCAGGTGATGAAGAGGAGCTGTCGAATGATAAATCAAAACCTAATCACTCTGAATCTAACTTGAAAGGTGAGAGAACATGAAAATGAGAAAATGAAAGAACAGCTTTAATTTTCATTTCTGTATGTGTGTGAAATTCATGACTTATCACTGCATGTTGGGAATCATTGCTCCCCACTCAAAATTTTGACATGCAGAAATGATAATTTTTCTATAATATTCTGTCTTTCTCTGATAGTATATGCCGATGAAGACTCATGGAGGAGATTTGTCCCTCCTGTCCGTCAACATAAGGATTTTACCAGCGGCTGGGCGATGGTTGGCGACCTGCTCCTCTGCTTGCCTCTCTCCACTTTCATGCAGGTCATACAGATCTCTTATAAGGTGAGAATAAAGTTGTTTTTGTTTTTGTTTTTTTTTGTTTTTTGTTTTTTTTTAAAGAGTGTAGTCGATTTCGCCAACCAGAAATGGAAAACAAAAAGGAAATTCTTCTTGTGGTTGTATAATACTCAGGTTCCCTGTATGGTTTCATTTGGTATCATGTCTATATGGGAACTTGTTTGTTTTAGTCAAGTAAAACTGTGCAATTTTCATTTCAACTGTAAGTGTAAATATGAAATTAAGACACTGATCTGTATTATTTTCTTTTTACATAAAAAAATAATATGGCTGTTACCATAGCAACCCATGATACGTCACACGGTTATTCATATAACAACTAACAAACTTAGCCAAAATGCAAAAATAAGGTGAGAAAATGCTGCTAATCAAGTTCATTAATGGATCACCTGCAGGTGTGAGCATTTCTATGAAAGCAGTGGTCGGATCTTATAAGAGCTGTGCATAAACAAATACCCATAAACCTCCCTTACTTTAGGACTTGATAAGGACCAAAGGATTTTTTTCTGATACATCCAATGAAGGACATGTACAAAACATCAATGAAATAAGTCAACTTAATAAGTGGGAACTGAATGTAAATCATTGTATTCTTTTTTAAATAATAACATTATTTATACCTTTTCTTTATTCAATAAATAATGAAATATTAATGTAGCATATTGTAATTCATGAGAAAGAGCGGAGCCCCAAAGAGCACATAACAATAACTAACTTGTGTTGGCAGGTGGATGGACTGGAGGAATACCTCAATGACCCGGTGAAGCAGCACTATCTGGTCAGAGCTCTGCCTGCAAAAATAAAGAGACAGCTTCTTTATAAACGGTGACTTTCTTTCTCTCCTGCTCACTTTTACATTTACATTTTATTCTCAGCAGCACATCATTTCTGTAATTGGAATATGAGAATTTGTGTTTTCTTTGTAGGAAATACATCCACTCATTTCATGAGAACCTTCAGAGGTTGACCTACATGGGTTTGCTGCAGTTTGGTGTTGCAGAGCGGTTCAAGGACAAAGACCAGGTATCGAGCAACATCTTCATATTAAGTCTGTTAGTGCAAATGCAAACAGAATCACTACAGAAAATGTGCTTATCATTCAGCTGCTGCTTTTATCTCCTCACCAAGTACAGAAAATGTTTAAGTGAGAAAGACACAAAGAAAAACACACCAGCAGTTTCATCAGGGATAACAACAATAAAAAGAGCATCATCATCATCACTGACCAGTATAAATTGTTAGTGAAAATTCAAGCCAAACTTGTATTATTCTTTATCTCCTTTCAGGTTTGCGTGTACCTGAAACGCAATGCCACTATTGTTGACACCACCAACACTGAACCTCACTATTGGCTGGTCACAGAGTCACCTGACAACCCATTCGAAAGGCGCCGGTACACATTTAACACTGCGGAGGATGTGGAAAGCTACTGGTTTGACCTGATGTGTGTCTGCCTCAATACACCACTGGGTACATACACAGCCATGACGGCATTCTTCAACCCTCGTAAAATAATACTTTTAACTATTTGTATATGTGACTGCTGTTTCTTGGCTCTTAATATTTTTAAAGGGATAATTCGCAGCAAGAAAAATGCCACAGAGGATGAAGCTCCTTCATTTGTGCCAGAGCGCTATGTGTTCGTAGGATTGTCGTACCTGTTAAAGTAAGTGCAGTTTTGGTTATTTAAGGTTTTGAGGGAAAAACACTGTCGTATGAAAACCATAAAAGAAGCTTAGATTTATATTACTTTGTGTAAATGCCTATTTATAGTTTATTTACATGCAACTTCAAAGGTTTAATATATGAATTTTCCAGCTGCGTGTGAGTCACGTGATTGTATTTGCATCACTTTAGATGAAACTTGCTTTATAATGCAGAATCAGCTGTTATCATGAAAGCATTTAACTTGCTCTTCGTGTTCCTAAAAATACTCTAAAATTGAGGGTTAAGCATTACAGATACATTTAGTTACACAGTCATACTGATGAATATGACTCTCTATACACACAAACCCTCAGGGGCAGTCATGAGGTGTGTGATGATGGGTCAATACCAGGAGACGGTAAAGGAGCAGGAGGTCTGGACTCTGAATTCTTTGGTCATCTTAAACGCAACTGGCTGTGGACCAATCACCTTCTTGCTTGTAAAAAGGTATTCACTCAGAACTCAAGCACGTAACTATCCATATGCACATCTGATAAACAGACTTAAAGTACGTTTTTGTTTGTATGATTATTTTAAGCGTCCCAGTGGTTCAGAGACACCTCAGGGCCAGGTCAGACTGAGGAGCCTCCTGGGTAAAAATGCTTCCAGAATTGCTCTTCAAGCTGGTGAGTTACCTGGAACGTGAGGAGTTTCGTTTCAGCCGTTTTCTGTATTTAAACCCTGCATAGCTCTTTGTGGAGATCAGTTTGCGTTTAACATTGTGACTTATTTAACAACGATGTTCTGTGTAACAGCAGGAACAACTTCACCTCGTTATTTGACCATGAAGCAACCTCGTGTGGCAAAAAATGTGGAGGTAGGAAGTTTTATTTTTTCTCTTTTTTTTTTTATATTGTTGCCTTCAGTGTCTTTTGTAAAGTTGAGATAAATTTGACAGGCATGATTTGATAAGCTGCTGAACTTTATTCTGCTATTCTAAGAGGTACATCTCTTACTTACAGATACAGCACTGGTATTAATTGTACAGACAAATGAATAGAGATGCTTGTCCTTATCATAAAGTGCAGTCAAATAATTCAGACCACATCTATCATACTGGTAGAGTACAGAACAGCTAAAACAGTTTGGCAAAAACTGAGCATTATAATCTTCAGAAACGGGGGTTTTACTTTAGAACCTTTGGATGAAGCTCTATTATTTATATTTCAGTTTTCCTTAAAAAGAAAACAAAAAAAAACTTTTTCTTGCAACCATTTGTTTGCAAGAAAATACTCTGTTGGCCTCAGCAGGTATTTTCTATTTAGATCTGTCTGATATTAATGATGCTTAAATTGTTGGAGGCTGTCACCAACTTCTCAAATGCTTCACTGAAAGTTGAACAACAGACTCAAATTCAGACAATAAATAGTCATGACCACTCAGTAGCGTCAGCATTGTAAGATTTTTCTTGAATGCCTCGTAACCTTTCATGCACGATATTTTTTGTGGGGTCTTTGTATCCAGGTGGGCACAGAGCCGGCTTCCAGAAACCGGCAGGTGGTCGGAGGTAAGGGGCAGAGGAGGAAGAGAAGCAAAAAGGAAGTTGTCAAGGTCCCACGCAGGAAGAGGAAAGGTACAGTGTATAAAGTTTACCTTAAAATGGGCATATTTACCTTAAAATGTGCATGTGTTTGATAGAGTCGAGATGGAAAGCTGTGTGTTTATATGTGTGTCTTAAAGAACCAAAGAAACGCACCGCAGCCCATGATGAGGCAGACCACAGAGCTTTGAAAATGATGACCAAACAGAGGGTTTACTGGTCGGTACAGGAGGACTCGCTGATTATGCTCTGCTCTGTGGCCTCTTACCTGCTCAACACCAAGGTACACACACACAGATACATGTCTGTGGAGTCCACACAGTTCTGTTTGAGAAATTTTATGTGGCTTTATTACATATACGGTATAGAGCAAACCAGACCGGACAGGAGTCTCTGTTTGCTCTTAAATGCCATCTATCCATTCCATCCATTACCTGTACCGCTTCATCCATTAAGGGTCGCGGGAAAGCTGGAGCCTAACCCAGCATTTAGCAGGTGAGAGGCAGGTACACCTGGACAGGTCACCAGCTCTATAGTGCATACTTTGTAATTTAAGCAAAACAATGTTTTAGAAATATGTCTTAAATGTCTTATTTTAAAGGACTTCAAAGACAGTGTCCCCATTTTGCTTTTTGTTCCCTTATTTACACTTTAATCAAATATATTTGCATAAAATACAACACTGTTTTTTTAATATGTTGCAGTTAAAAAGGCCATTCATACCTTACTGTGTGGTGAGAGATCTGCTGCACGCAGAGTTTGAGATCTCAGTGGATAAAACATCCATCGCTGTGAGTCGTCGCACAAGATACATCCTCAAAAATCCTCATTCACTTCTTAATTACAGGTGGGTGCAGACAGTGAACTTAAACTTGTTTTTAGTTATTGGTGAAGTTTTAGTCACCCGATCTCTGCTGCAGGATCTGTGTGGTTGAGGTTTACCAAGATAAAACACTGATGAGACTTCTGGAGGAGGCGAAACCTGCTGACCCTAATAAACCAGAGGTATGTTTTTTTTGTTGCTGTTACTTTTTTGTCTGATTTTGAAGTTTAAAAGCGAACCTTCTGGCTTGGGAGTTAAATCTTGCCGTTTGTTTTGTTTTAGGATTGCGCCAAAGCATTCTCAGAGTACGTCAGGCTTCTCAGGCAGAAGTTCAGCTGTGTCATGAACGCTCATGATGTGGTCATCCCTGACTCTAAACAGCATCTCTTCTCAAAGTAAGAACAGAAAAATGTTTGATGTGCCGATTAAAAACTGTAGCTGAGACTGAAGTAACTCTGTGTTTTGCAGATTTAAGGTTTCAGCAATAGATGATGGAAAACAGTTCCCATGCAAAGACATCATCAACAGGTAAATAGTTATTTTTTTTCCACCCCATTGAATGATATTTTCATTTCTGGTTTCAGTTAACTTTCTGTTTGTGTTTCCACCACAGCAAAGGTGACATTCATGTCATTGTGTTGCATAATTTGATCCAGAGCACTCTGGCCATGACCAACAGTCAGATGAAGTCTTCCAGATCTTTTCAGGTACCATTTGTAGTTTTACAACTCTTGTCACAAAAGCTCACATGAAATAATGTGTTTCAAGAGGTCAATCTCAAAATATTTTAGTTAATATAATATCTTTATAATTGTTAAAGTTTCAGTATATTTCAGCCACGGCTAGTCAAGAGTGTAAAAGATAACAAAAAGTTAAAATAGTTTTCTTTTCTTCTTTTTACATCTGATATAAACTTAAAATATTACAAAACATCTGTAAAACTTTTCTAGCAGCTAAAAGTCTTGCAGTCTTTGTATTGTCCAGTTTTCTAATTTGTTCCTGCTTCTGTGAAACCTTCGGACAGCCTCACCTATTATATCTCATCGTTCTACCTTAAAAAGCTCTCATGTAGTTCGACACTTGCAGAGAGAAAAAAAAAACTTGTCTGATTAATGTCTTTTTTTCTCCTCTCAAAGACCTTCCACATGTACAGTAAGTTTGACCAGGAGCTGCTGTGCGAGGTGTTCATCCAATGCAGGAAGAGACGTCTGGTCAACCGCCGTCGTGTCAGTAATTCGTTTGGGCCAAAGAAAAACCGAGCACTGCCCATTTTACCCATGTCCTACCAGCTGTCGCAGTCTTACTACAGGTATACAATCATTTGGAAAAGCTGATGTTAATCATTACTGCTTTTCATTTTAAGAGTTTATTGTCCCTGTCTGACAATAAATTATTACTCTATTTCATTTCCTTAATGTTTTTAATGGAAGGTTTTTATATATATATATATATATATATATATATATATATATTTTAACCTTGGGGTTGACCTTTTGTTATCAATATGTTTTTAGAATTATTTGGCATGCCATAAAATGTTGAAGAAAAACTTGCATCTTATCACACTTGTGAGGTAGAAGCAGATCTATGTTGCATCAGCTCTGAAAGGGTTATGTTGTAAATGCTTATCCTGTTTTTGCTCCATGATCAACAGTCCATTTCCATAAGCAAAACTTATTTTTATGATTTTTTTTAACATATTCCATATGATTATTAGATTTATTACCTGTCTCATTGCAAAAACTCTGATCGCCTCTTCCCCTGTTTTCCTGACAGATGTTTTTCGTGGCGTTTTCCTCCGTCCTTGTGCACCGACTCCTTCTGCTTTTTAAGGAACTTAATCACCAGTGGGACCGGAGATGAAAGACCTGTCACTACTTTCTACCATGAAAGTGAGATCAGATCACAGAACGGCAAGGAGGTGTTGGAAAGGAAAGCAGATTCAGCAAGAAAAGAAAAGCAGAGTGGAGGAAAAGAAGACTGCAGACAACCGGAGGTTGTAGACATCGACTCAACCAAAGACAGCAGCCACCGTACGATGGAGGGAGAAGACAAGTTGATGGAGTCAGATGTGAACAATGAGAAAACTGAGGGGATGAGCAAACTAGAACAACATAAAAAGCCAGAATCTTCCCTCATTTCTGGATCTGTTGATGCTTCAGCAAGCAAAGAGCAGCCAGACAAACACCCACCAGACGTTTCAGAGAGTTCTCCAGATGTGTCGGACATGCTGCAGTTCTCCCTGAACTCTCCTGGTGGAGCCTGTGTAGTCTGTCTAGGCCTGATGACTCTGGGACTGCTGAATGTCCACTTGTCCATCCCTAAACAGATAGTGGTGGTGGACAGCAACCTGGTGGACAACGATGTCACTAAGAGGTGAGTTACTTTTCCTGTAAGTATGTCACAGGTACAATTACATTTTCTTTTTGTTACCTTTTTATATGTAGTACCAAAATATCAACAAAGAAGGTCACTCATGATGTTTAAATGATCACCATTTAACAAAATATAGGTTAAAATCCAATATAATCCAAATAGGTTTCCTTTAGAACAGTCGTTGACAACCTGGGGTCCTAAAGAGTACAGGGGGTCCCCAAGGCTTTGAGCTTTTGAGCATTGTCCCCATTTTAAGAGAATAAAAATGAAATGAGAAAAGAAAAGAAAAGAAAATAAGGCTATATGTTGTTATTATATTTAACTTTGGCTTTATGGAAGGAGATGGCTGAGCCAGAATACATTATTTATGGTGAGAATCTCACTTTTGAAAGCATAAATCCAAGCATGGTTTCAGTCCCGGGTGGGGCAGGGGTCCATGGCTTTTTAGTATTTGCGTGAAGGGGGTTCCCAAGGAAAATTGGTTGGGAACCACTGCACTAGAGTAACTGTCCTCATTCAGCAGCACAAATGACTTCTAAACATCTTGTTGTTTTAGTTGAGAAAAAAACATTTACAGAGTCAGAGGAGTTTTGTTATAGTTCAAAACTACATTGCACTTTTAAATGAGAGGTAGTGCTAATTGGTTAAAAATTAATAATTAAACAGCAGACTGTTATAATCGTTGTTCATAAAGACGGAGCAGAAGTGTCTGAAATAACAAGGGAGCAAAAAATGCCTTTAAAAGCTGCTTAATGACCTTCATTGTTTTTGTCACTGGTGTCAAATTCAGAAGCATTTATTCATTAAGTTTCTATGTTTTTATTATTTTATCATCAAGTGACCAAAAAAACTCTTAAGCCAGACTACTTCTAAAGAAAGAATCGTGATGAAAACAACTTTTGTTTTGTTTCCTCTCTTCAGTATGGCTGTACTGGAGGAAGATGATGATGAAGATGATGGTGAGGAGTGTGAGGGAAGAAAAAGGCCACGTGTGACATCACATCAAGCGTCACATACTAACTACCTGATGATGCGAGGGTACTGCTTACCTGGCATAGGTAACTCTGTAGTTTTTCTCAGATTAATGCTTTCTGCTTGTGTAAAGTGGGACATTTCACTTTTGTCAGGGAAGAGCTAAAATAAAAATGCTGACTCACATTAAAAACATTTAAATCTCCTTATACTGAGTTATTATACTGAGTTATTTATCATTTGACTTCATAGACTTTAAAAGTGCACATGGTTTTGTTTTATATGTAGATACCATTAGATAATGAAATAATTAAATATGCATGTAATCCATTTATATTTTTTAATACAATATGTTCACAAATAGCTCATTTACTGGAGCAAAACAAAGTAAGTTGAATGTAAAGTGAAGGCAGAAAAATCAAAACAGGATTCCGAGTAAGATAAGATAATACTGTATTGTCCACTTGCACAGAAAATTGTACTGCAGCACCAAGCCAACAATCATCACAGACAAGACTGCAGTCATACAAAAACCAAGTCTTTAAATATCCATTAAAAACAAAGCAAAAAAAAAGTGTTTTTTTTTTTTCATTGTGTATTTGAATATAGTCCTTAGATTTATTTTCAGTGCAACTCTTTGTAATGCAGTTATAAGATAAGACCAGTCTTCATGTCGTTGTTTTAAAAAATAAATAAATAAATTGAAGATGCAGGCAACTCTGTGTCAGGCATAAAAGATAAAAGGCAAGAAATAGAAGCATTGTGAGTAATGAAAATATGATAAATAGAAAAAAGACGTAAATAGTAAAAATACAAAAGTTGTGGCCTCAGGACGTGTTGCACATGGAAAAATGTTTAGGAGCTCTATTTTGAGTTCACTGCCATTGTTGCTTGTGTATAAACGCTGTTTTTTAACATGTTTGGCTCTCAGGTTTTTGTTTTCATTGCTCTGTAACTCCTGCCTGGTGGCTGAAGCTGGAGAAGACAATGTCCTGGGTTTGAGTCCTGTCTAATGTGTTGCTTTTTTTGCAAGAGGCACAGTGACAAACGAGGTTCATGTTGCTTCAAAGGAAACTAATTGCAGAAAATAATACCCAAGCTGAATGTGGAGCTATAATACAGCTGTAGGGGCCGTCCTCACGAAGCCGAATTGCAGTAAAACAGCATAAGTATTTTAGAAATCCACCCTTTCATCCCCACAAAACCAGGGATTAGCCTCCATGGTACAGATGATGTCTGAAACCAGGTACCAAGGTGGATAGGTTTGAAACCTCCACTGTCTGTGTTAAGTTAGGACAGTGTAGCCACACAACTGGAGGATATGACGTCAATGTAATGAACACGCATCCCCAATCCACGTCTTCCTCTTCTTTTTTTGTTTTGCTTTGTAGTCCATCGTTACTCGAAGTAGAAGCTCGACTTCTTCATTAGTCCAAACAAATGTTTCTCTTTTGCCTCGCAGTGAATCCTCAGCCATCTTCCCTTCATCCAATGTGAACTTCCTGCAACATGCAGTGAGCCTTTATCTGCGCATGCGCCACATCTTGTTCTAGCTTCGGAGTGTTACTCTTTAGCACCCCTCGCAGCCTTGTAGTATGTACTACAGCAGTTTCGTGGGGATGGTGAAACCTTTCTCCTAGTTTTTCCACCGGTTTCACACCTGAAGTTTCAGGTTATACAGGTCATAATGTCCGACTTAAATATTTGGACGACTCTTCAAATAACTATTATTTGTTTCCTAACAGGAAATTAAATCATAAGTTTATTTGTAAGGACCTTTTTTTTTTTGTTTGCAACCTAGCTCAGATTTGTATAATGTTTTAATCTTTGTTTTCCAGTCAAACTGCGAAACATTAACACCGGTGAAAACATCGTGGTGGAGTCGTGTATTATGAGCTTGCAGCTGCGCAACACGCCTGCTCACTGTTTGTTCAGCGAGGAAAGTAAGTATCAGTGCTGTCAAACTTGTACTGCCAAGTTTAATCTGCAGAAAGAACAAAAAAAGAGATTCTGTTATGTTTTTTCCCCTCATTCATATAAAGACTCTCCACCATTGGACTTGACTAAATGCGGCCCATCCCTGCTGCCCCCCATGCTTACCAGCTACATCCGTTCACCTTTGTCCTCTCCACCGAGTGTGGAGGAGTGTGACAGGCTCTTTCTTCAGCAGAGGGGATACACCACTCAGGACGTAGAAGCGTGTGCTCAGCTCAGAAGGAGCTTGGATGAAGCAGGGGAAAATGGTTTGGATGAAAGGGACTTCTTCAGGGCTCATGTACACCTGCAGGTACCGGAGTCTGGACGCACCCGAAGCCTGCTGCAGTATTTGAAGGTAAACACACACACTTTCCTCCCTTGGATATATCTGTAGATTCTTTAAGCCCCTAAATTCCCATAGTTACTCTCTTAAGAATGAAAACTGGAGAAAGTACAGTGCCTGGCTAAGACAGAAAGTTACCAAGATTGACAATAAATTCTTATTTTGGCTAAAAACAGTTATTCTAAAATGAACATTTTACACCATTTTTCTGCTTCAGGATTTGCAAGAAGAAGTCCAGGTTGTTAAAGTGGGGAGTTTGGGTGTTCGTTGGGTGCTTATGCAGCATGCTGAGCCATGGCTACTGACTATAAACTCCAAGCAATTATCTTGGCCACCCTTAACATCTGAGAGACGACCTTCTCTGAAGAGTCAGCACAGCATCCCTTTCTTACGCAAGAGATGCAGCCGAGAAGTGCATCTGGAGACAGAGGGACCACCTGCAAAGAAACCGGCTTTGGATGGAGGAAAAGGTCCTGACAGAGAAAGTGTGGATGGATCATCTTGTAGCTCAACAGACAAACCCAATGAGGAAGAACAGCAGAAAGAGAGGGCAGATGAAGGAAGTGGAGACAAATTGTTGAATGTGGAAGAGGAGGGGAGAGTCGAGACACTGTCTAAAGAGGAAGGAGAGGAAGTGGACGGACAGGTGGAAACTGTGAAAAGACATGATAAAAAGAGGGAGCTGAGGACCAGAAGGAGCAGTCTAAAGGATGAAAGACATGAGGATGAACACTCGCCACCTCTTGCATCAGCAGATGATGAGTAAGTATCACTTCTGAGCGATCGGCTTTAATCATCTTTTGGCAGAGGATTGTTCTTTTCCCTGAGTATTGCCTCTTCTTTCTGTATCCCACCAATTTCTACTCTACACACAGAGAAAACTCCAGCTTCATCAGCCGGCCGTGGCGCTTAGTTGATGGCAAGCTGAACCGGCCAGTGTGTAAAGGCATGCTGGAGGCCGTTCTTTTCCACATTATGTCTCAGCCAGGGCTCACACAGGAGTCGCTGGTGAAACATTACAAAGATGTTCTGCAGCCACTAGCAGTGATAGAGCTGGTGCAGGTGAGCAGAAATACTCTGGCATACAGCTGCATGTCTGTTACTGCCGTTCCTGTCTGTGATAATAATGTGCATATTAGTACGCTAAATGCTTTGTTTCTTTAGTACAATGTAATAACATCTTGTTAGCACATAAAAAAGGTTTTATTCTGTTTTAAACATTGCTTTTATTTGGCCAAAAATCTGAAAATTTCCAGTTCTTTTTTATTTAATGATATGAGGAATCAAACATGATAAAAAAAAAAAATGGACCAAATTAGGCTGCTAAAAGTTGTCTTTTGATATTTGATGCCACTTCCCTGTTTCTTTCACAGGCCCTTATAGACTTGGGATGTATAACTAAGAAAACTTTGGTTAAAGATCCTAAACCATCGTTGTTTGCTCGCTCTGTGCATCAGAGAAGAAGTGAAACAACGGTGAACGTTGAAGAACCAGACACAGTGTTTTATGAGCCCACCATCAGCTGCTGCCTGCGACTCTGTCGGGTGTTGCCCAACGAGCGACACTGGAACGATTGGGGGCCCTGAACATCTTCCTCATGCTCACCGTTCTCCACCTGGTGTTACTGTTTTTAAGTTTAAGCACCAAACAGTGAAAAGAAAAGATGTGGCAACAATCAGACCCATGAAGCATGAACAAGGCAACCTTACAAACATGTCATAAGGTTCTTTGTGTTTTTTTTTAACAGATTTTCTTTTTTTTTAGTTGAAAATGTTTGTGTTTTTCTTTTTTCCTTTTTTACTTTCTAACATCAAATTTTAAACAAAGTACATTCTTGACTTTTGCATTAAACTGATGTGGACAATTTTGATAAAATTGTGGCAAAGTAACAATCAGCATTTCTGTATTGTTGCGTGATATAACTGTATCAGTGTGTATCACTGTATCATATGTATCATTGTTCTCAAAACAACACAAGCCTCCTTCAAAAGTCTTAATACTTGATACAAGACTATTATCCAAGGTAAGGAAAGCTATCTGAACGTCTGAATTTGCAGTTATTTCAGAAGTTTCAAAATGACGAGGGGGATGTGGTGTCTTGCTTTTCGCTAATCAAGCTAAAGTGTGGAGCCTTAAAAGCATTACATTTAACCTCATAAAAGTATTTAGCTGTTATATTCCCTGACTTTTTTCTCAGTCTTTTGACTTATTTTCTCTTCTCCTGGTAAGCTCCAGTATGTACTGCATTATGTTATACATCATTGTTCATGGAAAAAAAGTATCTTTACGGTGTAACACAGAAAGCGTGGTCACATCTGTGTCCACAGTGCCCTTCTTTTTGTCTCAGGTGGGAGTTGTGACCACATCTACCAGAGGAAAACCATTCATGATGCACATCAGCTGTGTTCATGGAGCTTTCGATTTTACAAAAATCTGTCCAAGAAAGCCGAGAGTGTTAAGAGTGAAACCAAACCTTGAACACTGAGTAATTATGAGAATAATGTCAGGAAATGGATGAAGATCCTCTGGAAGTCAAGTAACACCCTGTGTTGCGATTTCTTCTTTGTCTATGAGCGGAGGGGGTGTGCAGGTTGTACTGCCAATATTGTTCTACTTGGGGGGGAAAAAAAAATATAAAGGAAAAACATGGACAGCTTCCTTCAAATTTCTTGATATAAAGGACATCACATGAGCAGGACGAGCTTTTATGCTTGTCGAACTTATCTACCACTGGTTTTAGAGATGGGATTTATGGCTCTTTGAAGGGAGCCGGATCTTGAGGAGCCATTCCTTTCAAAGAGCCATTAGAAAGACTGGCTCGTTCGTACAATATCTTACAAAATTTCACAATATATAAGAATGACAAACAATCAAAATATGTACTTATATAAAATCTACTACACATGATAAAAAAAATTATAGGAAAAACATAGATTAAAAAAAAGGTTAAACCTGTGCAGTCAGTGTAAATTCTAGTAAATGTTTTGGATAGAACTCACAGTATTTGTTTCCAAACAATACTCTCTGCCCATAGATGCTTCACATGAACGTAACGTGTTGGACATCTGACTCCTATGATGTCACAAATGTGATTAAGGTAGTGTGGGAAATTTGTATTTAAAAACAATGGCTCACAAAGAAACGGCTCACAACTGTGACTCGGTTTCCATCATTCATTCATAAGAGCCGTTCAAAAGAATCAATTCGCTCATGAACGTCACATTTCTATCTGGTTTATGTGGCGTACACGTTAAAGACTAATATTTATTTTATCCATTCTGTAAAGGCAGACGTGTGATATGTTGTTATTAAAACATTTAATTGTTTCTAGTTTTCACGGTGTTCCATGAGTTTTCAGAGAAGAAATAAACAGATTGTGGACATCAAATACAGGGAGCACACAACATATTTTAGGATGCATAAAAAACGATAGAAACAATAGACAGCTTTTTGTTTTCTTTAAATCCACAGCAATAGTTTCTACACATGGAGTGTACAATGTGCCACACTTCAATTAGCGGATGTGTGTTGTGCGTGGGGGGTGTTGCAGGTTGTACTGCCAACATTGTTCTACTTGGAAAAAAAAAAGATAAAGGAAAAACATGTACAGCTACCTTCAAATTTCTTGTCACTGCTGAGATTGATTTTTGGTGTTCAAAGAAGTTTGGTTTGTTGTTACTTTTGTGAGTTTTGTTTGCATCTACACGTCTATTTAAACTGTATTAATTAGCACATTAACTGCTTGTGTGGTCTCGGGTGCAGTTTTATTGAGCTAAATACAATAAACCATGTGGACCACACAGTGACGCCTCCAATATATTCAACCAACAGATTCACAATTTCATAATGCGTTTCATGCTTCTGTTCTCGTTTATCCAGACAGAACGTAGAAGAGTTTTTTTTTTTTTATTAGTCCATAACGTGTAATCAAAGAATGTGTTAAGATGGTGTGTAAAGTCTTTTTTTAATGAACATCTTACATTCTAAGTTAGTACAATTCATTTTCTAAATACACTTAAAATGCTTCTTTCTCAAACTGATCTGATCCTTTAGTTGTGAAATGTTGAAATGTTCTTTTTTTCCTTCTTTTTTCTGTGTAACATGAACACACTGCAACAACCGTTAATGTCAATAGACATGCCAGACATATCGATGTCCTGCTCCATTTTCCCTTTACTTGTGAACAAGACTACAACACACGTCCACTTGGTGAAGGGTTTCATACCTGACCTAGAAAGGACATTCTACCCTTGTCAGGCTGAAGACCACGACCTTGGATTTGGAAGTGCATGTGCTTATCCTCATCCCACTTGCTCCTCACCCAGTTGGGCCCTGTTCCATTAAGTGTTGATCAGTGATGAAGCAAACAGAACCACAGGTTGCCACTCACAGAGGGACACATGCCAAGGTAATACAAAACAAATTTATGTGGAGTTTATTTTCAAAACCTACCTGAACTGACCTCACTGCAGTTTGCAGCAGATACTTTTTAGGCACAATCTGACTGAGAGTCATGTGTTGATCCGGCTCTGTTTGGTACAACACCTCTATGTATAGGAAAGCTGCAGCTTAGTACTCTGTTTAAAATCATGTAGTAATTCCTCCATCTCTCCATACTGGCTCCATAAACCCTGAGTTTCACTGTTTGTTCACTCCTTTGTGTTTGTGTTGTGTTTAGCTGCTAATGTTACGAGCTGCTACTAACATGGAATATTTTTACCAAAGCTTGTGTTTCTGAAGATGTAGTGTAAGTGTAGTCTAAACCAAAAGCTTTTGACTGGAGAAAAATAGTAAACAGATGTAAACAGATTTAGGATTTTGAAATCAGGCTCCATGGAGATGAAGCATGTGCCTATTATGCAGGTTTAGAGGATGTTTTTTTTTGTCTGTGATATGCAGCTCCCTTTATGGTTTAGTTTAATTGACAGACCTCATATTGTAGCTCTGGATTCAGGCTCTGCCTTCTTATTACTCATACCTACTATTATTAAAATATCTGTTAGGGAGTTATGTGTCTAGAGCGTACCAGTTGGAGTCAGGAGGCCTGGAATAAACACATTATAAATAACTGGGCAGCAGCAAAGAATGCATGAATGTGACTGTAGAACATTTATGGAATATGGTGGAATGAAAGAAAGAAATACAAGGAACCAGCTAATAGTTCCTCAGTCTTAAGACATGATAACTGATCCTGTGCATAACAAAAGGGCTGCAGGAAGCAGATAAGGAAAATATGCCTCTGAAGCTTGTGATTACATTCTGTTCTGTTGCAGATGAGTGGTACATGGAAATGGGCTACACTTACTCAAGCACTGTATAAATTCAGTTTGTGATTTGTACTTTTTGCTTAAGTGTATCTGACAGATATTAACTTTGATTTAACTTAAAAAATATATACAACTTACTTATAATGGATGAAAGTTTGCCAAGCTGATCTTTTGTTATTTAGTCGTCACTGTGTGCAGTCATGATTACTTTTCATTTAGCACAAGATAAAAATATGAAAATTCTTCTGTTATACTTTCTTGAAAATATTTTACTTTAAAAGAAAATGAATAGCAAAACAGAATGGTTAATTTTATTTTAACTTAAAAGGATTTCTTACTTGATGTATAGGCTACTGATTCTTCAGTGGGAGAATAACTAGTAGATGTTTTCAGATGTGAGGTCTATGACTGGGTTCAGTGAGATCAAATTGCTACATCTGGCTAAATTGTCCCCCGTAGACATGGGTCATGAAGGCATCACTCATAATCTGTTTAGTTTTCCCACATTGGTGGGAGACTATATGAAATGTGTGCTGCACCTTCCTCTGCTCTGACTCTCTGAGACAACCAAAAAGGGTGTGGTGCATTTAAACTGTTTCTACTTTCATTTCCAGCCACTCTCTGTCCAGCATTGTGTGTGAGGATTTTAACCACCACCACTGCTAATTTTCCTGCAAAGCTAACAAGAGAAAAATGGATTTCCGTAACATGTTTTTGGTCATGATTTTTCTGAGTTTTCTCTCCGACCTGCAGGTGTCTGGCTGTAGTAAGTTTTCTGCTGTCTGATTGCTTGTTGGTCCAAGATATCATTTTTCTGTGTGCTGAAGATTAAGGTTACTGGTAACTTTTTCATAAGAGTCAATCAGCTTTTTCAGGGTTAATGAAGTTTTTAGTCTGAATATTGTAACATTGAAACCATGTATGTCTTAAAAATATTGACTTGTTATTGTAAGCCTTACACATCCTGCTCTGACAGCTGTGTACTGAAGTTACACAAATTCAAATTTGGAGCAAATTATAAAAGTATTTAAGATGTAGGATGATGGTACCTTAATGATATTTAAGCCAAAACTAGGAGGTAACTGTCTGATTTAAAATTTCACAGCATTTAGTAAACCAGTGGAAATCATACATAACTGTAGATCTTTACACAATTTACAAAGTTATTCAGTGGTTGCTTAGATTGAAAACAGATCTATTTTTAGAGAGAAAAATCATAAATTATTTTTCACATGAAAACTTTTTTAGACATTTTTACTGTACATGTACAAAAACTGTGTATTATATTGTTTATTACAAGTAGTATGAAAATTGTGTGAAAATATTCCTCTACCTCATCATGATATTTATTGTGTTTCTTACAGATTATACCTGTCAAGAACAACCCATATTCACTCCTTCCAAAGTGGTAGTGAAGTACGGTGATCCCATCTATGCCACATGTACAATGTGTAGGAGCTGCTCTTCTCCCACATTAGATTTGGAGTACAATGTGGGAAAGAAAGAACGAAATGGATTTGAGATTTCATGGATAGTTGATAAAATAACTGAATGGCGCCCATCTCCTACTTGTTATTACAGCACTATTAACGGTGTCCAGTGTTGTAAAGATCTGGATGTCATTGTCTACAGTAAGTAAAGAGACTCCTAAAACTTTAGTTAGTAAAGAATTTATTAATAATATTTAGAAAACACGTCATTTAATTTGTTCTGAATTAGAGTTACAAAGTTTATACTCAGCTCTGTGCTGTTGTTGTCAGCCTATCTTGCTTTGCTTAGCTCATCAATTTTTATTAATTTATTTATTTATTTTATATATTTATTTGCATCTTTGCTTTTTTCCTCTTCTTTACAGAGCTTCCTCATAATGTGTCCATCGGCTTTGTAAATCACACTGGACCAATAAAAAAGAATGACCTGCACACACTGCGGTGTGATGTACTGGATGTTGCCCCTGTTAACAACCTCATTGTGACCTTCTACAAAGGACAGACAGCATTGGTTCAGCTGAAATCCACTGATAACAAACCAGAACCAACAAATGCCGACTTCACTCTGAAGTTTAACTTTACTAAAGCAGATAATGGAGCAGAGTTCTGGTGTGAGGCCAAACTGGAAATGGGACCTGAAGGACCACAGCCTCCTCCAGTGGTGAAGTCAGGAAAACTCACTGCTACGGTCCACTGTGAGTCTAGATTGGTTTACAGTTTTTATTTATTTTTAAACAAAATGAATCCAGGACAAAAAAAGTAGCAAAAAGTAAAAGACTGGAATAAAAACAACAAAACAAACAAAAAAAAAATTAATATTAAATAAATGAATAACGATAAATAAATAAAGATGATTAGTAAATAATATAGAAAAAATATATAAATAAGGCTTAATAAAAACAAATACATAAATAAAATAGAATAACTAGGTATAAATAAAGCAAAAAATAAATAAATAAATAAATTGCCAGAAGTGGCAAATTAGTGACACCAAGCATTACAGGGTTAAACTAAAGTGCAAACTGGTCTTGTATTAAAGTGAGGGGGAAAATACTTAAATAAAACTGGACTCACACTTTGACTGAATGATTAATATTTTGTAAACACAAATCTTTGCACACAGTTAACTTAACGAAGTATGAAAACATTAACAGTAGCAGCAACAGCTAATCTAGTTCAGACCAAAAGTAACTACATCAACCTCCTAGCTCCTCATGTGAATAAAAATGCACATGATATAAAACAGGTAAATATGCCACCAGAATATTAAACTAACAGGTTTTTAGGTTCATAATGTGACTCACTCTTGTATTAATTCACAGCGGTCTGTGTTCTCAGGTCCAGAGTTACATTCCTCTACATGCAGTGGAGCAGATGAACCACACAATGATGCCACCAGCATCTTTAACCAACAGGTTCACAAGTTCATAATGTGTTTCATGCTTCTGGTGTCAGAGAAGTTTATCATGTCTGATGTTTTATTACAGAACCATGTCCTGTGATCACAAATGATGACAGAAAATGTTTGTACATGTTTTTTCCTAAACTGCTTACATGTAAAGTCAGTATGATTAATGTAATAGAAAATTACACTTAGTATAAGTTCATATAAGTCCATATCTTTATTTCAGAGTATATGTTGCTGTGCTTATGACATTTGGAAAAAGTTTGTGTTTGTGTAAAGAGTGATTTTGAAAGTTGTTTTTGTCACTGCAAGCTGAAAATTGCAGAAGTATGAAACATCTTTTAATAGACCTGTTTTTGCACGTCTCTTATGTGGGTTATTTTCACCGTATGCAAATGGCTGGGTGGACCAGTTTGAACCAAACTGCCAATAGTGTCCTCACTCAACTTTACTTGCGCAGAAGTGATAAAGGTCAACTTTATCCTGTCTTGCTTAACCACACCCTGTCTGCCTGCATGCAACCAGGGCTTTAACTATCTGTGTCTTAGAGTGTGACTTCAGACTCGCCCAGCCAAAGCTGTTAATTATACATCCTTGCTATATTCTCATCCAGTGTGTGATCCTTTGAAATTTCCACGACATTAACTTGCTAAATATTTTTAAAATGCTTCATTTTCAATTTGATATTTAACTACTAAATCGCATCAGTCCTGAAAGTGAGAAAAACTATTTATTTCTTCTCTGTAACATGAACATACTGTAACAACTGTCAACGTCTCCAAACCAGAGGTAGTTCAGCATGTTGACTTTCACAGTGTTCACTCATTTAATTTAGTTTGTTAATATTTTCAACACAAAGTCTCCTTAAGGCTGATGAGAATGACATTTATTACACAAGTGTCACTAAGAGTTGTAGACAGCTTGTTAAGTTGCTGTCTGAAGTCTTGTTCAACTCACACTTTTGAACTTTTCATTGGCTGCATCAAAGTAGATGCATGTCCTTTGCAATATGTGCATATATATCAAGACCTTCATGCAGTAACTTTTCCATTTATGGCTATGTACATTACAGTTAACTGAAACAAAATTCGACTGTAAATTAATTTAGCTTTCTTTAAACAAAATCACACAGTATTCAATGTGCATCAAAATTTCCTGGAACTGCTTGTAGAGCAAACTGAAGCTTC
Source organism: Melanotaenia boesemani (assembly GCF_017639745.1). Lineage (NCBI taxonomy): Eukaryota > Metazoa > Chordata > Actinopteri > Atheriniformes > Melanotaeniidae > Melanotaenia > Melanotaenia boesemani. The sequence continues at coordinate 22,888,041 of NC_055685.1, forward strand.
CACTTCATGAGACCTGCAAGTTTTGAAGAAGGAATTTGAAGAACCTGAAATACCCCACAAAAACACAGAAGCCATGATTTTGTTCCTGTGGATCTTTCTTCTAGTAGATCATTAATATAAAAATAGTACAAAACAGCAACATCCAGTTTACCATGGGTTAAATATGGAGCTGGATCCACCTGATTTACATTATTGTGGTTTCTCAAAAAATTAAAGTTGTTTAAACATGAACTCCACTGACCTTTTTAGGATTGTGGCTAATGGTTGCTTTCTTTTGACCTTGCTTGTACTTTGGTAGCTAAAGGAGAGAGACAGAGAGTGAGAGAGAGAGACTTGGGATGTATAACTAAGAAAACTTGGGTTAAAGATCCTAAACCATCATTGTTTGCTCGCTCTGTGCATCAGAGAAGAAGTGAAACAACGGTGAACATTGAAGAACCAGACACAGTGTTTTATGAGCCCACCATCAGCTGCTGCCTGCGACTCTGTCGGGTGTTGCCCAACGAGCGACACTGGAACGATTGGGTGCCCTGAACATCTTCCTCATGCTCACTGTTCTCCACCTGGTGTTATTGTTTTTAAGTTTAAGCACCAAACAGTGAAAAGAAAAGATGTGGCAACAATCAGACCCATGAAGCATGAACAAGGCAACCTTACAAACATGTCATAAGATTGTTTCTATGTTATTTTTTTCTTAAGTTTTCCTTTTTTTGGTTGAAAATGTTTTGTGTTTTACTTTTACAAAAGAGTATTAGGGCCACTAAAAAAAGAATTCTGACTTTTTTCCACAGAATTTTGACTTTAATCTCATAATTCTGAGATTAAAGTCAGAATTTTGACTTTTTCTCAGAATTCACATTGTTCCCTCAGTGGTCCTAATACTCTTCCATATATTTTTTTACTTTCTAACATCAAATTTTAAATAAAGTACATTCTTGACTTTTGCATTAAACTGATGTGGACAATTTTGATAAAATTGTGGCAAACACTGAGTAATTATGAGAATAATGTCAGGAAATGGATGAAGATCCTCTGGAAGTCAAGTAACACCCTGTGTTGCAATTTCTTCTTTGTCTATGAGCGGGAGGGTGTGCAGGTTGTACTGCCAACATTGTTCTACTTGGGGAAAAAAAGATAAAGGAAAAACATGTACGGCTTCCTTCACATTTCTTGATATAAAGGACATCACATGAGCAGGACAAACTTTTATGCTTATCGAACTTATCTACCATAGAACTTATCTAAAAAAATTATAGGAAAAACATAGATTAAAAAAAAGGTTAAACCTGAGCAGTCAGTGTAAATTCTAGTAAATGTTTTGGATAGAACTCACAGTATTTGTTTCCAAACAATACTCTCTGCCCATAGATGCTTCACATGAACGTAGCGTGTTGGACATCTGACTCCTATGATGTCACAAATGTGATGAAGGTAGTGTGGGAAATTTGTATTTAAAAACAATGGCTCACAAAGAAACGGCTCACAACTGTGACTCGGTTTCCATCGTTCATTCATAAGAGCCGTTCAAAAGAATCAATTCGCTCATGAACGTCACATTTCTAACTGGTTTATGTGGCGTACATGTTAAAGACTAATATTTATTTTATTCATTCTGTAAAGGCAGACGTGTGATATGTTGTTATTAAAACATTTAATTGTTTCTAGTTTTCACGGTGTTCCATGAGTTTTCAGAGAAGAAATAAACAGATTGTGGACATCAAATACAGGGAGCACACAACATATTTTAGGATGTGTGGCAAGATAGGTTGTCACCTCTCTCACTCACTGGAGTGTTTACCTTCCCTCCTCCGTTTTGCTGCGACAGGTGTGGCCTGTTGTGGTGATTGCTGGGTTGAGCACGCAGCCCTCTTATATGAGAGTAGGTTTCTGCTCTTCAGCATGCCTTCACTCATTCGGCTGTGTGTCAGCGGTTGGTTTGGCTGGTGTTGCCTTGGACCCTACTCTGGATCTGTTGTGGTCTGTTGGCTGTGGCCGGGTTGGTCTGTGTCTCATGTTCAGCTTAAGTGAGCTGATTTTGGTCTGAGCCCTGGACGTTATCATCTGGCTGTGTCTCCTTCCTCCCTGCGTGAGGGGGGGCTTGTCACCTGGACTAGAGGTTGACTGTGCGCTGCAGCGTGTTGTCTCCCCCTGCAGTGCTCCTGGCTGCGCTGCTGTCTTGTCTGGATTTGGGTTTCACTCACCATGAGTTTTATTCATCTTAATGACTGTTTTTAGGAACCGCCAGTTCCGTGCCTTCTCTCCCGGAAACCCAGCAATACGTCTGGTTCGCCAGCCGTGGGTCCAGGGGGGTGCACGTTCGGACCCCATCTACCTCTGGTGACTAAGGGCGAGATTGAGCTCGTTGGTCCCGCGGTACAGCCGGCTTGATGGACTTTTGTGTGACTTTATTTTGTTGGTTTGCTGTGGTTTAGTTTGAATTGTGTTAGATTAATTTTTGTCCATTTGTCAGGTTGTTCGCTGTTTACCTCATAGTTCTCCATCCCTTGGTACCAAGTGGTCGAACTCTTTTAACTGTTTTATTAGTTATTGTTAATAAACTTATTGCAAAGGTAAATCACATTTTGTTGTCTTGGTGCATCGGACCTGCGTGTCCTATTATTGGAGTGAAATTCTCCAGTTGGCGTTGTCAGGTTTAGAATAGTTTTAATTTCTTCTTATTCTGCTTTCCCCCCCCCCACAATGCCACACTTGGCGTTGTCGGCAGGATTGCACCTTTTGACAGATGTGATTTATTTATTTTTATTTTTTTCTGTGGATAACCATTGTATATTGTCATTGTAGGTTGAGTTAAGACAAGACAGCAGTAGTGGCCTGTTATAATTCCCCCCCCCTTTGGTTTCTGGGTCTTACTGAGGTTGGTGTAACTCATTCATCCCCCCCCCCCCCCCCTTGTTGCAGTTATGGAGGAGGAGATGCAACAGCTGAGAGATTTGGTAGCCCAGTTAAGGGCTGAAAATAAAAGACTGCTTGAGGGTGCTCCCCAGGCAGGTTCTAGTGAGACTGTTCAGGTTCCCCCGGCCGCAGCTGGTGGTGCCACGGCTGCGGGAGCTGCTCCCACTGAGCGTTTGGTGATTGTGCCTAGAGATCGTCGCTGCCCCATGTTTGATGGTAAGACTGGTATTGGTATCAGCGACTGGGTGGAGGAAGTCCAGGCATGCATGCGTGCCCGCCATCTGTCAACGGCTGATCAAGCTTTGTTTCCTTTTGATCACCTTGAAGGGGAGGCAAGGGAGGAAATAAAGTATCGCACCAGTGCGGAGAGGAGTGACCCAACCAGGGTTGTAGCCATCCTTAAAGAGCTGTACAGTTGCTCTAAGTCTTATGTAACCTTGCAGCAAGCCTTCTTCTCTAGGAAGCAGGAAGAGGGGGAAACGCTAATGGCATTTTCCCTGGCTTTAATGGCTCTTATGGAACGGGTTAAACTGACTGCACCAGATGGCTTGCTTAACGCAGATATTCTCCTGCGTGATCAATTTGTGGAACATGTGTTAGATAACACCCTCCGCCGGCATCTTAAGCAGTTTGTTCATTCTAAGTCTACTGCTACCCTTCTAGAGGTGCGTGGGGAGGCCATCCGGTGGGAGAGGGAAGGATTTTCGGGTGGTGCTAGGGAACGTAGCTATTCCTTGCCCTCTGTGCATGGTTTGCAATATGGGGTGCACGGTAGTCCTCGGTTAGCCCCATCTGCCTCCTCAGGCTCTGATCTTGATGAGCTGAAAGAGCTTTTGAAGCAGCAGCAAGAACAGCTTAGTCAGCTCACTAGGACCGTCACCACTTTGCAGATTTCTTTTCCACGGGCACATTCATCTGGCTCTGTGATTTGTCATCGTTGCCGAAAACCTGGTCATATTTCCAAGGATTGTGAGGGGGAGCGTGTTCGCCCTCGTGGTCCCCGGGTGGCTGGTCAGTCTTCTACGGTGGCCAGGCCTGTTGACATGGCTCAGTCGGAAAACTAGCACCCACTGAGCTGCGGAGCCAAAGCTCAGAGGGGGGAAAGGTGGGCTCTCACGTGGCAGATGCTGCTCGACTTATGGCATCGTGTCCAACCATAGATGTTACGGTGGGTGGTGTTCCTGTTACCTGTTTAGTGGACACCGGGTCTATGGTGTCCACTGTCACGGAAAGTTTCTTTCAGGAACATTTTGCCCCTTGGGGACACGATCGCCTGCAGTCATGTCATTGGTTACAGCTTCGGGCTGCCAATGGTCTTTTCATTCCATATATTGGATATATGGAGTTGGACATCAGTCTTTGTGATGAGGTAATTCCACGTTGTGGGATTCTGGTGGTAAAGGATCCAATAGGCCCGGAATCTTCTGTCCCCGGAATTCTCGGGATGAACGTCATTCGGCGTTGTTACCATCTGCTGTTTGGGGCCCATGGCTGTTCTCTTTTTAACTTACCTGCTGTGGCACAGTCTCCGGGTCCAGTCATTAGGGCCTTGCAGCAATGCCACCAGGCTGTTTCCAGGCAGCATGGCCCATCAGCTGGTACTGTTCGGGTTCAAGGCTCTCGAGGGGTGCAAATCCCTGGGGGCGTTATGAAACTGGTGGCTGCAACCTGCCCAGAACAATTTTCTGGTCAGGCTCCACTTTTTGAGCCCCCGGAGACTGGTCTCCCAGCTGAACTGCTGGCGTCACCCTGTTTGGTCGTGGTTGAAGGAGGTACCACCTACATTCCTGTCATTAATGTAGGTACCACAGATGTCGTCCTCTACCCACGAACCTGTCTTGGTGCATTAAGTTTGGCGGATGTGGTCAGTCTTCCCCCTGGGGTTACAAAGGTTAGATCCCCTGTCACAGTTTTTTCCCAGACAGCCTCTAATTCAGAGCCCAATGTGGCTAAGGCAGTCGATTTGTCCGCTCTGACGGAGTCTGAGCAGACACAGGCTGAGTCACTGTTGCAGAGGTTCGGCTCAGTTTTCTCAGTTCAAGAGGGCGATTTGGGGTGTACAAACCTGGTCTCCCACGACATTCCACTATTGGATGAGGTTCCGGTCCGGCAGAGGTACAGACGTATTCCACCGTCAGAGTATGAGGCCGTTAAGGCGCATATTAACCAGCTTCTGGAGACTCAAATCATACGGGAAAGTAGCAGTCCTTATGCTTCCCCGATAGTGCTTGTTAGGAAGAAGGATGGCAGCCTTCGTATGTGTGTCGATTACCGTCTTCTTAATAGTAAGACGAGGAAGGATGCCTTCCCTCTGCCTCGCATTGAGGAAAGCCTTGATGCTTTGGCAGGAGCTCGGTGGTTTTCCACTTTGGACTTGGCCAGTGGTTACAACCAGGTGCCGGTCTCAGAACATGACAAGCCAAAAACGGCATTCTGTACACCATTTGGTCTTTTTGAGTGGAACCGCATGCCATTTGGCCTGTGTAACGCGCCAAGTACTTTTCAGCGGTTGATGCAGAAGATGTTTGGGGCTCAACAGGGCCAATCTCTCCTTTTGTACCTGGATGACATCATTGTTTTCTCTTCTTCCGTCTCCCAGCAAATTCAGCGGCTGGAGGTGGTCCTAGACAGATTGCAGAAGGAGGGTTTGAAAGTGAAGCTAGAGAAATGCTCTTTCTTTCAGCGGGAGGTCAGCTATCTGGGCCACATTATCTCCGATAAAGGGGTGGCCACAGACCCTGCTAAGATCGATGCTGTGGCTAAATGGCCCCGCCCCTCTCATGTCTCGGAACTTCGTTCCTTTCTTGGCTTTGCCAGTTACTACAGGCGCTTCGTGGAGGCCTTTGCCAAGTTGGCTAGCCCTCTCCATAAGCTGGTGGCACAGTTGGTGGGTACAAAGTCTAAAAGGGGGTCTGGCCAGGCACTTCAAGACGCATGGACACCGGCCTGTGAAGAGAGCTTTGAGGCGCTGAAGTCAAAGTTGACCTCAGCTCCAGTGCTGGCTTATGCAGATTTTTCACGCCCCTTTATTCTCGAGACTGATGCTAGTCATGCGGGACTTGGTGCGGTGCTGTCGCAGGAAACGGAGGATGGGGTTAGGCCTGTTGCTTACGCCAGCCGAGGCCTTAGACCAACGGAGCGTAACATGGACAACTACAGCTCTATGAAGCTGGAGTTTTTGGCATTAAAGTGGGCCATGACTGAGAAATTTAGAGAATATCTCTTGGGGCATCAGTGTGTTGTCTATACAGATAATAACCCATTAAGCTATCTGGACACAGCCAAGCTAGGAGCAACTGAGCATCGGTGGGCAGCTCAACTCGCTGCATTTAACTTTACCATCAAATACCGATCTGGTCGTAGCAATACAAATGCTGATGAGCTGTCTCGTCAGCATTCATCAAGCGCCAGCCTGGCAGAGCGGATGTTGCTTGGCACCCCGGTACCTAATGCCCTTCAGTCAGCTCCCGGTCCAGCATCTGCAAGCCAGTCAGTGGTGACTGTTTGGCCATCCCACTCTTCCTTGGACCTGTGCGCCTTGCAAAAAGATGACCCCGTCCTGAAGGATGTGTTGGGGTATTGGAGGAGGCAGGTTCGCCCTACTCCAGAGGAAAGGCGGCAGCTTTCAAAACCTTCCTTGATTCTATTAAAACAACTGAGTCGTCTGGTGGACAAAAATGGGGTCGTGTATCGGCGAGTCCATCGTTCAGATGGGGGGGAGGAGATTCTGCAGCTCCTTTTGCCATCTGTCCTTAAGCAGGAAGTATTGACACAGCTGCATCAGGAACATGGACACCAAGGTGTTGAGCGCACCATGGAGTTGGTGCGCCGGCGCTGTTATTGGCCTGGGATGTCCACTGACGTTAAGGACTGGATTCAAACATGTCAGCGCTGCCAGGTTGCAAAAGACACAGGGTCTGTGCCTGCCAGCTTTATGGGTCATTTGTTGGCTTCGAGGCCAAATGAAATCATTGCTATGGATTTCACATTATTGGAGCCTTCAAAAAATGGCTGGGAGAATGTTCTGGTGATAACTGATGTATTTAGTAAATACACAGTTGCTGTCCCTACTCGGGACCAGCGGGCATATACAGTTGCCCAAGTCCTGCTGACAGAGTGGTTTTTTAGGTTTGGAGTTCCGAGCAGAATTCATTCAGACCAAGGTCGGAGTTTTGAAAGCACCCTGATTCAGCAGCTTTGTCAGTTAAATGGGGTGGTAAAATCCCGCACCACCCCATACCACCCAGCAGGGAATGGGCAATGTGAGAGATTCAATCGTACTCTCCATAACCTCCTGCGCACTTTACCAGTGTCACGGAAGCATGACTGGGCTTCTTGTCTCCCACAACTGCTGTTTAGCTATAATACCACCCCTCACCAAGGTACTGGTGAATCACCATTCTTGCTCATGTTTGGCAGGGAATCCCAACTTCCTGTGGATTTCTTGTTGGGTCGTGTCTCGGACCCTCTGCCAGGAAGGGTTGATGACTGGCTGGCTGAACATCAGGTCAGACTTAATGTGGCTTTTCGCCATGCTAGAGAGCGTTTGCTGGCAGCGGCAGAGCGCCGAAAGGAGCACCACGATCGGGGTGTTCGAGAAGTTCCGCTGCACGTGGGTCAGTTGGTGTACCTTCGTGACCATAGTGCAAGGGGGCGCCACAAAATCCAGGACCTTTGGAGCCCAGTGGTCCATCAGGTCCTGAGGGCCCCTTTGGGTGGAGGTGCAGTTTATACCATTGCCCCAAAGGATAATTTGCTAAACACCAGGAATGTGCATCGGGACATGTTGAAGGCTCAGGTGGGATCGGAGGTGGTGGCTTTACCTCTTCCACCTCCACTTTTACCACCTCCAGAAGCTGAGGATTCTCTAGAGGAGGAGGTGTGGTTGTTGGGTCCTGACACCTCTGCACCATCTACTTCTGGTGCTAGAAGACCCCTGGCTTCGGCCATGGCGGATACGCAGCCAGTCCCCCAAGCATCGGTGGTTATTCCTTCAGGGACGGATCCATCAACTGCTGGGGGAGTGGTTTTGCGCTGCACCACCCGCTCAAAAGCAGGTCAACATTCAAATTTGCATCATCTCCCCCAATCAGTGGGTTAGTTTTTTTAAGATCCTTGCAACCAGGTTGCCCTCCTTTGATTCGGGCATTAGTAGGGAACGTTCATTAGTCATCGTCGGGGCGCCGATGTAAAATCGGGGGGGTAGAATGTGGCAAGATAGGTTGTCACCTCTCTCACTCACTGGAGTGTTTACCTTCCCTCCTCCGTTTTGCTGCGACAGGTGTGGCCTGTTGTGGTGATTGCTGGGTTGAGCACGCAGCCCTCTTATATGAGAGTAGGTTTCTGCTCTTCAGCATGCCTTCACTCATTCGGCTGTGTGTCAGCGGTTGGTTTGGCTGGTGTTGCCTTGGACCCTACTCTGGATCTGTTGTGGTCTGTTGGCTGTGGCCGGGTTGGTCTGTGTCTCATGTTCAGCTTAAGTGAGCTGATTTTGGTCTGAGCCCTGGACGTTATCATCTGGCTGTGTCTCCTTCCTCCCTGCGTGAGGGGGGGCTTGTCACCTGGACTAGAGGTTGACTGTGCGCTGCAGCGTGTTGTCTCCCCCTGCAGTGCTCCTGGCTGCGCTGCTGTCTTGTCTGGATTTGGGTTTCACTCACCATGAGTTTTATTCATCTTAATGACTGTTTTTAGGAACCGCCAGTTCCGTGCCTTCTCTCCCGGAAACCCAGCAATACGTCTGGTTCGCCAGCCGTGGGTCCAGGGGGGTGCACGTTCGGACCCCATCTACCTCTGGTGACTAAGGGCGAGATTGAGCTCGTTGGTCCCGCGGTACAGCCGGCTTGATGGACTTTTGTGTGACTTTATTTTGTTGGTTTGCTGTGGTTTAGTTTGAATTGTGTTAGATTAATTTTTGTCCATTTGTCAGGTTGTTCGCTGTTTACCTCATAGTTCTCCATCCCTTGGTACCAAGTGGTCGAACTCTTTTAACTGTTTTATTAGTTATTGTTAATAAACTTATTGCAAAGGTAAATCACATTTTGTTGTCTTGGTGCATCGGACCTGCGTGTCCTATTATTGGAGTGAAATTCTCCAGTTGGCGTTGTCAGGTTTAGAATAGTTTTAATTTCTTCTTATTCTGCTTTCCCCCCCCCACAACGCCACAGATGCATAATAAACGATAGAAACAATAGACAGCTTTTTGTTTTCTTTAAATCCACAGCAATAGTTTCTACACATGGAGTGTACAATGTGCCACACTTCAATTAGCGGATGTGTGTTGTGCGTGGGGGGTGTTGCAGGTTGTACTGCCAACATTGTTCTACTTGGAAAAAAAAAAGATAAAGGAAAAACATGTACAGCTACCTTCAAATTTCTTGTCACTGCTGAGATTGATTTTTGGTGTTCAAAGAAGTTTGGTCTGTTGTTACTTTTGTGAGTTTTGTTTGCATCTACACGTCTATTTTAACTGTATTATTTAGCACATTAACTGCTTGTGTGGTCTCGGGTGCAGTTTTATTGAGCTAAATACAATAAACCATGTGGACCACACAGTGACGCCTCCAATATATTCAACCAACAGATTCACAATTTCATAATGCGTTTCATGCTTCTGTTCTCGTTTATCCAGACAGAACGTAGAAGAGTTTTTTTTTTTATTAGTCCATAACGTGTAATCAAAGAATGTGTTAAGATGGTGTGTAAAGTCTTTTTTTAATTAACATCTTACATTCTAAGTTAGTACAATTCATTTTCTAAATACACTTAAAATGCTTCTTTCTCAAACTGATCTGATCCTTTAGTTGTGAAATGTTGAAATGTTCTTTTTTTCCTTCTTTTTTCTGTGTAACATGAACACACTGCAACAACCGTTAATGTCAATAGACATGCCAGACATATCGATGTCCTGCTCCATTTTCCCTTTACTTGTGAACAAGACTACGACACACGTCCACTTGGTGAAGGGTTTCATACCTGACCTAGAAAGGACATTCTACCCTTGTCAGGCTGAAGACCACGACCTTGGATTTGGAAGTGCATGTGCTTATCCTCATCCCAGTTGCTCCTCACCCAGTTGGGCCATGTTCCATTAAGTGTTGATCAGTGATGAAGCAAACAGAACCACAGGTTGCCACTCACAGAGGGACACATGCCAAGGTAACACAAAACAAATTTATGTGGAGTTTATTTTCAAAACCTACCTGAACTGACCTCACTTCAGTTTGCAGCAGATACTTTTTAGGCACAATCTGACTGAGAGTCATGTGTTGATCCGGCTCTGTTTGGTACAACACCTCTATGTATAGGAAAGCTGCAGCTTAGTACTCTGTTTAAAATCATGTAGTAATTCCTCCATCTCTCCATACTGGCTCCATAAACCCTGAGTTTCACTGTTTGTTCACTCCTTTGTGTTTGTGTTGTGTTTAGCTGCTAATGTTACGAGCTGCTACTAACATGGAATATTTTTACCAAAGCTTGTGTTTCTGAAGATGTAGTGTAAGTGTAGTCTAAACCGTAAGCTTTTGACTGGAGAAAAATAGTAAACAGATGTAAACAGATTTAGGATTTTGAAATCAGGCTCCATGGAGATGAAGCATGTGCCTATTATGCAGGTTTAGAGGATGATCTTTTTTGTCTGTGACATGCAGCTCCCTTTATGGTTTAGTTTAATTGACAGACCTCATATTGTAGCTCTGGATTCAGGCTCTGCCTTCTTATTACTCATACCTACTATTATTAAAATATCTGTTAGGGAGTTATGTGTCTAGAGCGTACCAGTTGGAGTCAGGAGGCCTGGAATAAACACATTATAAATAACTGGGCAGCAGCAAAGAATGCATGAATGTGACTGTAGAACATTTATGGAATATGGTGGAATGAAAGAAAGAAATACAAGGAACCAGCTAATAGTTCCTCAGTCTTAAGACATGATAACTGATCCTGTGCATAACAAAAGGGCTGCAGGAAGCAGATAAGGAAAATATGCCTCTGAAGCTTGTGATTACATTCTGCTCTGTTGCAGATGAGTGGTACATGGAAATGGGCTACACTTACTCAAGCACTGTATAAATTCAGTTTGTGATTTGTACTTTTTGCTTAAGTGTATCTGACAGATATTAACTTTGATTTAACTTAAAAATATATACAACTTACTTATAATGGATGAAAGTTTGCCAAGCTGATCTTTTGTTATTTAGTCGTCACTGTGTGCAGTCATGATTACTTTTCATTTAGCACAAGATAAAACTATGAAAATTCTTCTGTTATACTTTCTTGAAAATATTTTACTTTAAAAGAAAATGAATAGCAAAACAGAATGGTTAATTTTATTTTAACTTAAAAGGATTTCTTACTTGATGTATAGGCTACTGGTTCTTCAGTGGGAGAATAACTACCAGGTGTTTTCAGATGTGAGGTCTATGACTGGGTTCAGTGAGATCAAATTGCTACATCTGGCTAAATTGTCCCCGTAGACATGGGTCATGAAGGCATCACTCATAATCTGTTTAGTTTTCCCACATTGGTGGGAGACTATATGAAATGTGTGCTGCACCTTCCTCTGCTCTGACTCTCTGAGACAACCAAAAAGGGTGTGGTGCATTTAAACTGTTTCTACTTTCATTTTCAGCCACTCTCTGTCCAGCATTGTGTGTGAGGATTTTAACCACCACCACTGCTAATTTTCCTGCAAAGCTAACAAGAGAAAAATGGATTTCCATAACATGTTTTTGGTCATGATTTTTCTGAGTTTTCTCTCCGACCTGCAGGTGTCTGGCTGTAGTAAGTTTTCTGCTGTCTGATTGCTTGTTGGTCCAAGAAATCATTTTTCTGTGTGCTGAAGATTAAGGTTACTGGTAACTTTTTCATAAGAGTCAATCAGCTTTTTCAGGGTTAATGAAGTTTTTAGTCTGAATATTGTAACATTGAAACCATGTATGTCTTAAAAATATTGACTTGTTATTGTAAGCCTTACACATCCTGCTCTGACAGCTGTGTACTGAAGTTACACAAATTCAAATTTGGAGCAAATTATAAAAGTATTTAAGATGTAGGATGATGGTACCTTAATGATATTTAAGCCAACACTAGGAGGTAACTGTCTGATTTAAAATTTCACAGCATTTAGTAAACCAGTGGAAATCATACATAACTGTAGATCTTTACACAATTTACAAAGTTATTCAGTGGTTGCTTAGATTGAAAACAGATCTATTTTTAGAGAGAAAAATCATAAATTATTTTTCACATGAAAACTTTTTTAGACATTTTTACTGTACATGTACAAAAACTGTGTATTATATTGTTTATTACAAGTAGTATGAAAATTGTGTGAAAATATTGTTATACCTCATCATGATATTTATTGTGTTTCTTACAGATTATACCTGTCAAGAACAACCCATATTCACTCCTTCCAAAGTGGTAGTGAAGTACGGTGATCCCATCTATGCCACATGTACAATGTGTAGGAGCTGCTCTTCTCCCACATTAGATTTGGAGTACAATGTGGGAAAGAAAGAACGAAATGGATTTGAGATTTCATGGATAGTTGATAAAATAACTGAATGGCGCCCATCTCCTACTTGTTATTACAGCACTATTAACGGTGTCCAGTGTTGTAAAGATCTGGATGTCATCGTCTACAGTAAGTAAAGAGACTCCTAAAACTTTAGTTAGTAAAGAATTTATTAATAATATTTAGAAAACACGTCATTTAATTTGTTCTGAATTAGATTAAGTTTATACTCAGCTGTGTGCTGTTGTTGTCAGAGTCTATCTTGTTTTGCTTAGCTCATCAATTTTTATTATTTATTTATTCATTTATTTCATATATTTATTTATTTTATATATTTATTTGCATCTTTGCTTTTTTCCTCTTCTTTACAGAGCCTCCTCATAATGTGTCCATCGGCTTTGTAAATCACACTGGACCAATAAAAAAGAATGACCTGCACACACTGCGGTGTGATGTACTGGATGTTGCCCCTGTTAACAACCTCATTGTGACCTTCTACAAAGGACAGACAGCATTGGTTCAGCTGAAATCCACTGATAACAAACCAGAACCAACGAATGCCGACTTCACTCTGAAGTTCAACTTTACTAAAGCAGATAATGGAGCAGAGTTCTGGTGTGAGGCCAAACTGGAAATGGGACCTGAAGGACCACAGCCTCCTCCAGTGGTGAAGTCAGGAAAAGTCACTGCTACGGTCCACTGTGAGTCTGACCCCATACCTATTTTACAAACTTTGGTTTTGGGCAAAATTGACATACATTCAGCAAGGCTTCATTTTTATCCCACTGTTGCTGGCTTTTGCTTGCTCAGTAAAAATCATTGATCATCATCAGTGTGTTTTCAAAGGGCATGTTGGCTATAAGAAATTATACTTAACTCTACAAGCTTTGCTGCTGTTAAGAAACAACTTTGTACACATCGTTCCATCTTTCTTCCAATGAAAAGATGTCCTCTGAAACATGAAGAGTGGAAGTAAATGTTTGTAGAAACTAAAAAGGCTCTCAAGAGCAGCACTGTGTGGTAACAGTTGGCTGCTCTTCTTTTTATACAACATAACAGCACAAGTAACCAAGTGAGAATGATTCATTTATCATTACTTGGTTACTTATAGCAGAACCAAGAGATGATGAGTTAATTGTCATCACTAACACACATCTTTAAGAATTTTAAAATATTTTCCATCTTGGTAAAATAACATGTTTTACTTCTACCTCTGAATCAACACACAGACGGGCCTGAGCTGGAGGGATCATCAGAGGTAAAAAAATATCTATATCAAAAGAGGTGAAACTTTACACCTGAACTGTTCGGCTGACGGAAACCCTCCTCCCTCCTACACCTGGATGATCCCACTTGATACCCTCCCCCACAATGACCGTGTTTTCACTGTAGAATCAGTAGATTTTCGGCATGGAGGGGAGTATATCTGTAATATCAGCAACAGCGTGGGTTTCACCGTTGTGAAATTTCACGTCACAGTGACATTTAAAGGTAAGTTCTGAAAAGCTCAGCCTTTAAAGTTCAAATGTTTTCAAGGAAGTAAGTCAGAGTATTTGTTCCAATATTTCAGCAGCAGCAGTTTTAGTTTAACTCATGACATCGTGAAGAAAAAATATTGGGGCTGTTTTGATGTTTTGTTTTCTCTGACTTATGATATTCTCTTTTTCTATTTTCTCTCCTCTTCTGCAGACATCATATTCATTATTCTTGGAGTAATAGTAGGGCTAGTTCTGATCTGCAGCGTGGCACTGATAGTATACAAGTCTTATAAACGCAACCGAATGGGACACTAGAGCCTGCTGGATGTTTTCCATTTGAGAAAACAACACACTCAAATGTGTTAAATAGAAATTTAACATAAAATTTGATGGGAACTAGAATGGAGCCAGAATGTTTTGCTTTATCTGCAGTGTTTGACTCACAAGGCCCCTTAAATACATTGAGAATCAAGGTTCAAGAAATTATTAATATTATTATCCCGTGAGGGTAATTTGCTGTATAGCCAGCAGTAAAAACAGTCAGTCAATCAGTCAGTCATTTACAAACACACAAATAACAATAAATATTTAAAAGGACTATGATAAAAACAAAGAGTATTTGTGTCTGTTAGTCCTGCATTTTAGTAGGATGTACCTGCGCCCCGATGGAAGCAGCAAAAATTCATGAGCCAGTGGGTGGCTTTGGGCTGCAAGGATTAAACGAGCCTTGTTTTGCACTCTGGTTTGATGCAGGACTGAAAGGTCATTCAGGGAGATCCCTGCAATTTTTCCACACAGTCTAACAATCCCCTGCAATCTGTTCTTGTTCTTGAGAGAAAGGGAGTCGTACCAACATTGAAGGTTAAAGGTGATTCAATAACACAAGAATTAAACATTTGCAAAAAAGTCCTGTCAACATTAAAACTACAAAGCTTAAAAATACATGCGCTGGCGAGCCTTCCTGCACACAGAGTGCACATAAAGGTCAAAGGTCAGCCTGTCATTCAAGTGGGTGCCCAGATATTTGTAAGTGTTAACCAGCTCTACTGCTCCTCCTGACAGGAGAGATGTTCGGAGGATTCTTCCGAAAGTCAATGCACACATTTTGTTTAACTGATGTTGATATTTAATGACCTGCACCAGTCGGTGAATTCCTTCAATACAGGTCCATGATCAGGGTCATCACTACTCAGCACAGACACAATAACTCATCTGCGTGTTGGCTGGGACACTCATTTGTGTGAGACCTGTTGGTGTGGGAATCAGCTGCAATGTCTCTAATCTGGATCTGGCTTGGGTCACAAGATTTTCTCCTTCATCCCTGTCATCTCTTTACTAATGCTATCAAAGAAGTTAGATAAATTTTATTTAAAAAAAAAAAACAGTGGCGAGGTGACCTCTGTACTAAATGGACCGGATCACTTACTTTTAGACTAACATATTTTAACTTTTGTAAAGAACTCACCAGAAGTCTGCATCTAAGCTTGAGGCTCAGATAAAAGATGCCTGCTGCTCAGACTGTTTTATTTTTTTCGTATTGAAGGTATGTCACAGAGTATTTAGTTAAAGGGGTAAATGCTCTATGTCAGTATTAAGCAAATGTGAAGATTGAAATCAACTATGACTATAGTCTATTGCTGTTGCAGCTGGATGCTAGTTTTTTAGGAATACCATGCTAACAATAGTCCTGTTTTCAGCTAGTGGCAGCAGAACTGTGGCCGCGAGACTCATTTGTCACAAAAGTATGAGGTCACAGTTGAACATGCATCACAGGGTTTTTTACAGTTAGCACAACAAATTTAAAAGTCAGGATCTCAGTATAACAAAGAAACCACCAGCAGTCTTTTAATTGTGTCTTTGTGGTGTGTTTTACTGACACATTATTCTGACTGGTGGTTTATGGTCCAGCTACATGTTCAAGTGGACTTGGTAACTTATTTCGCTTGGAATGAAATCTGCACATTTTATATAAGCGGAGCAAAAAAAAAGGTCAAATATTACCAGCTGTTTTATTGTGTTTGGCACAGTTATGTTGTCAGTAACATCAAAAAGAGTTTTTGCCTTTATTAACATTTCACAATCCCACTGTCCTGTTTGTATTTATCACATTGTATTTAAAACATTATTTTATTGAACATTTAAAAAGCTTGGTTGATAATCAGACATTGATTTTCAGTGTTTGAATTCAGACCTAATGTAAATTTATATGTGAGGCTAGAGGATGTTATCTATCAGCTAAAAGGTATGAGTAAGCAACTTTTACCAAGTATTGAAAACTGTTTTGTTTGAATGGCCTGCAAACTGAAATTAAAATAAATGAAAAATAAAAATGTAAATATTCAATAGAAGTTCTATTGTGTGTGTGTGTGTGTTTTTTTTTTTTTTTTTAACATGGAAAGAACTGACACTTTGCAAATATAATCAGATGCATCTCTTCCATTTAATCTTTTTATTCCCTTTAAAAATCTGGTTTGGCCCCACAATAAAACATGAAAATAATCAGAAATGCTCACAAGGTTGTTGCAGTAAAGGAAGTACCGTTCAGGGGCTGTAAACCAAAAAGGGTCCTGATAGAGCTAGGATCAATTAATGACACAATTCTTTGACCCCAGATTCCTTCTTAAGGTCTTTTGAGGCTCTTTGATTTGTAAAACTTTAACAGGAAACTCCATTGCTGAGCTTGTGTGTTGGGTGGGGTGAGTCAGTACATTTCTAGAAATCTTTTGCTCTTCTTACTCCCTTTACTCCCTTTCAGAAAGAAATGTACAGCAGATGAAGTATGAGGAGGGGGAAGTAGTGGCAGTTTAATTCATCACTAAATGTTTCCACGAATTCTGAATCATCCTCTGTTTAAATCAGGCTTCTTTAGACATCAAACCTCTTACTTGCAGTCTACCATACTAATCTCTGATCCCTGTACAAAACTATCTGAATCATGCTGGTTTATTACTGCTGGTTATTTGAGGCCTCTTCAGTGGAGGTTTTGTTGGTGTAGAGGACCGGCTTACTTTTCGCACTGACTATGCTGGCAGCAGACTGTCCACCTTATTTAGATGAATGTGTGTAAGTTTTGTTTCACAATGACAGAACATGCAGTGGGAAGCAGCGCATAGAGAAAACTCAAACAAGACTACAAATAAATTAAGGACCACAACAACTGGAGTGGAACAAACCAAAAAACCAGTAAATTATTTGATACCTTGGGCCACCGACCTTCCTTCTCAGGAAACACCACAGCAATGGACTCCTGCGTGGCTTCTGGAGGCATCCGCAGTGAAAACACTGCAACCTCAGAGGCGTTTGAAGGTTAGTAAATAGGACAAGAAGCATTAAAGCGTCTGTCTAGACCTAAGAGTTGTTGTCAAATACCACCCAAATAGCTGAGCTGATCTACTTCACCAGTTTCGCCACTTTATTTTATATAATATGGTTCTGATCCATGTTCATCAGAGACGGAGCCGAACAGCATCCTGGATGCTCCTGCTGCCACCAGCACACCTTGCTGCATCGATCAGGTAAATAAAACAGCTTTATTGCACATAAAAATCTCTGCTATTGATTTAATGGAGACTGGAAATTGTAGAAAGAAAGGGGAGAGCCAGTTTCTCACTATTCAGTGTTTTTAGTCATTTATCCACATGCACCATACACTCTTGCATGCCCCAACAGGCCCGGCTGGAGAAAATGGCTAGGTTTCAGCAAAGAGGTGAAGATCTGGAAAATAATTATTCGGAATGCCAGAGGCTACTAGAGGAAGCCCAAGGACGACTGAAAGACCTGGAGAAAAGGGTAAAGGATGGAGAAGAGGATGTCCAGGTTGAGGTGAAGAAACTAAAGAAGGATGAAAAGTCATTTAGGAAATTGTTAGAGGAACACAGACGAGAAGAAAAGAAACTACCCTGGAATGTTGATACAATCAGCAAAGAAGGTTTCAGCAAGGTAATGGCAGGTAGGAAAGTTACAAGATTTGATGGGAGTTATTAGCATACTCATGCATCTCTTATCTTTTCCTGTTGTCCAGAGTGTTGTCAATATCAAGCCTGTGACAAAGGAGGAAACACAGAAATAAAAGGTGGAGAAGCACAAGACCTTTGTGGAGAAGTACAAACAAGAGATTAAACACTTTGGTATGATATGTTTTTGTTTTGTTTGCCCCAATACTTCCCAAGTCATCGCATTTGGTCCTGCTCAGTTTTGTGTGTGTGTGTGTGTGTGTGTGTGTGTGTGTGTGTGTGTGTGTGTGTGTGTGTGTGTGTGTGTGTTCTAAATCACCTTGTTTTTATATTATATACAAACAGAAATTGTGAGTTCCTTTGAATTCTTCTTAGTTCACCCTTACACAGAAATGACTTTCAGTAGGGGTTCTTTGTTATTACCCACTAGTCTCTGACTCCTGCCTTGCAAAATTCATTCACACACAAGGGTTTTGTGTAAGTGCTGCTTGCTTCATATTGCTTGCAACAGATGTTTGCTGTTGTCTGAAAATGATGTTAGAACTCTGAAGTGAACACTGAACTCTGCACTCCCCTCTAGTGGATGTATTGTCTAACTACCATGTCAACATAAAGCATGAATGGCAGAATGTAGGTGGGGACATTTCAAACATGCATACATATGCATGCAAATGAGGTGTTTGCCATCTTTTTAGTTATGCTTCTATATGGATTTCCAAGTAGTATATAGGCTCAGGCTGCCTGGAGACATCCCATAATTCCATGACTGATTTCCTCTATTTCCTTCTCTCTTTTCTCTTTTCTCTATATAACTGTAATTAACTTGTGTTTCTCTTTTCTTTCTCAGTAAGTATCCCTGGCTTAGAGTTATGGTGCTGTTGTCCCCTCTTTCCTGTCGTTTCCATGCTTAAACAATTGTAACGGAAACTTTTCTTAGCTTAGTTTAGCTGGCAGTTTTCCTTCCTGGTAAAAAGGAAGTCTGTTTCATTTCGCAATAAGCTGCTGCCTTGTAGTGACCCGCAGTCACTACAGTGAATTATATTGAATTGGATTGTGTCTGTAACATGCCAAGATTTAACAAAGCAAAATGGGGACTTACTCATGACAACCCAGTTTAATAGTCCTAAAAAACATAGAAAGCATGGCTGCATCTACCAGAGGCAAACCACTCATTAACCACCGCTGTTGGCCATTGGGCTAATGGCCAACAGTGACCCTATCAGTCCAGCCAATCTCTTATGGGTGTATGGAAGCATCTGTTTCTGTTATTTCCTTAAGTTCAAGAGAAACAACTACAAGTACTCTCCAATCTAAATGCTGTTTGATTTGAATTACAAAGGTTGAGACAATGTTGTTGGTGTCATTGCTGAGTTAATTAAGAAGGTTAGCAAATTAAACTAGAATGCAGTAATCAATATAAACACCTGTAGGAGTGGAGGTATGTATGGCCAGTACACACTGCCATACTGGCCAATGTTTCTGCAGTGTAAAACTCGACTGTGGCACTCCACAGAGGACAGACGGCATTGGGCCTCCTGACATCTGTCTCATTCCAAACAGGAAAATGAATAAATATTTGCTGCTGAGTTTTTTTTTTTTTTTTGCAACACTCCTCCTCCTTCTGCTAATTGGTGGCCTCTTCCAGCCAATCAATGCTCAAGAGGGGTCACATTAAGGACTGAGGAGCCGCATTTTTATGAGCTTTTCTACAACTTTCCCAGTACACCATGGGCATCTGACAGGCTCATCCACACACCCCTCTCCATTTGGTTCTGTTTATTATTTAGGCTTTTGTATGTGAATCCTTAGTTAAACTACTGTTTTTGTTATTTGTTTGTCCCTTTGTTAACCTGGGGGTTAAAAAAGGAGGGCATTGATTCTCTTAGTTAAGAGTCATTCATTAACTTGCTAAATACTTCCTTTAAAAAACCATTCTGCAAAATCCTCTCGTGGTGTGAAGTGATTTGTGCCTCTGTCTTAACTTCAGAAGGACAAAGATCACCAAAGTTTTCTCAAATAATCCCAGCAAAATCATGTGTGAAGTTCAAGTTTATTTGTAAAGCACATTTACTACAACCCCAGCTGCCCAAAGTGCTGAACAATAAAATCAGTTAAAAAAAAGACATAATTACATCTTCTTTACATGGAAGAATATTTTGGACATAGAGACGAACTATAGAAAATGTTCTGCTTGAAATCAAGAAACAAAAAGAAACAAAGCAGGGAATTTAGGTTCTTTGTGTCAGATAAAACACTCATTTGTTTCCACTTTAAATTAAATCCTAAAGGAACAGTTTCTCAGTGACCCTAATTATCTGCTTTGCATTCTCATTCTCTCTTTATGTTGTAGAACTCAGACAGTTGCTGGAAATACAGGGTGTCAGATTATTTCTAACGCTGCAGAGTCATAGCATGGCATAAAGGGGAAGATAAAGCACATGCTTGACATGTGAGTGAAATTTAAGCAGGCCCATATTAGGGAGCCATGAATGAATTAGTTGGATGTGTGTGTGTGTGGGGGTGTTTTTAACTTTGCACTTTTATCTCTGTGATTTATTTACTTGTTTTTATTAGATTTGATTTTTTTATTTATTTAGTTCATTTATTTATTCATTTACACATGCACCGAGGAGGACTGCACTCAGTTTCGTTGTATAATGTACAAGGACAATAAAGTTATTCTATTCTATTCTATTCTATTCTATTCTATTCTATTCTATTCTATTCATCTACACACCCCTCTCCATTTGGTTCCTTCTAACAACCACAGGCATTAACACAATGTCTTTTCTCACTTTGTTTACATGAACCATATTTTTAACTTTGGTTTGAGGTCTTTCTTACTAACCTCACATCATGAGAGCAGTAAGACTATAGTCTATATGTATGTATGACAGTATTTTTTAAGTTTTCATTTTTTCAGTTCATACAGAAATTAATCTGAGAATTCTGGCAAAAACAACAAACTAAGCTGATTTAAAACAAAAATGATCTCACTGACACAGGTTGGTTTGGGCCTGCAAGGTGAGAACTGGCCTTCTTCACATGAGTGGTGGGGTTGGTTGAGGTTTGGTTTTATTTTCATAATGTGAGAAAGTCTCAAACTGTTGCTTCTACTCTGGGTTTGAGCTTGAAAAACTAAACCTGTTTTGAAACAGTGATTGGTGTTTTGAGCCATGCTTAACCAACAGAATTACCATTTTGTTGTTGTTTTATTGAAAAAATGTCCATTTTAACAACAGCACATGTGGTTTCCATAACAATAAAGGCATATAATGTTATTTAAAAAACATTCTAGGTGCACTACTACTTAAATAAATACAAATAAATAAATAAAAAACATAAATGTTCACTGAGACCTGTTTGTCCTAATCTTTAAAGAAATAGCTTTGGTTATAAATGAATGATGGGATTCAAATGAAAACAGCTTTATTTTCAAACAGGAAATTAATAACTTGGCCAGCAGGCCTGCATTGTGGTACCTCATCAATACAGACCTGTTGAATCGGAGTGGAAGGAGCTTCTCCTGAAGAGAGTTAACTCTTCCGCCACAAGAAGACTGCAGCTGCAGACCTGAAATGAGGAGGGAGAGTCATGAATTATATCTTCTCCAGTTTGTAAAGAATCTTGCCACCTGCTATGTCCAAGCCCCTCCAGCATTCTTTTTAGGTGCCTCTGGTACCCTCTAAGGTTTAGTCAGTGAATATATGCTTCTTAAATAAAACCTCAAACCTCCTGGTGAGTCTGAGAGTTGGTCAGTGGGGTTAGTAAGAAGAAGACATAACCTCATATAACAAAGGTTTTTTTTTATGAAAAGAAACTACTGGAATTTGATTATTGTATTTTAATAAAACTGCACAACTGAAAACAACACAAATGCTTATTTTGCCAGCATGTCAGCACTCAAAGGTGCGTTAGCATGACCCTGAGTGTTTGTAGGATTTGCTTTTAACTGAACAAATCCTGGAAATGCATAAAAGAATCACTAGAAATTTTTCTCTTTGAAATAAAAAACATGCTTTAAAAAGAAAAAAGAGAAAGAGCAGGGACTGATTTGTGGTGCTTTACAAGTTACTGGACTGTGAGTCCAGTTGGACCGAGGTGCTGCCATGTAGTGCTAGAGGCAGTGTTTTTTATTATTATTATTTTATTTCATTTATATTGTAATTTACTTATTTATTTTTTCAATTCCCTCTCTATTATAGTCCTTTGTTTAAATACAAGATCACGATTTCATCACACATCATCATCTTTGGCGTAAGTGCACGCAGCTTATTCAGAGCTGAGTTGAGCCAAAGAGCCGGACAAATCCTTCTAACTCATTCCGATGAGTTGAAGAGTTCAGCTAAGTGCAGAAATGCTCCTTAAACAGGTGAGTCTTTAGCTTGCTCTTAAAAGTGGATAAGGACTCTGCAGATAGGACAGAGTTTGGTAGATCGTTCCACCACCAGGGAACAACAGAAGGAAGTTTTTAACTGAACAAATCCTGGACATGTCACAATCTCCATAAAAGAATCTCAGATATTCTTTGTCTACTATAACTCTGTTTCTCTTGTCCTCATATCACCTGTTATTAAAATATCTGGGCATCAGATAGAGAGTTATGTGTCTACAGAGTATGCTACCAGTTGGAGTCAGAGCGGCTAGAATAAACACATTATAAATAGCTTGGTAGCTGTAAATGCATGACTGAAGAGCATTTATGGAATATGAATCAATGAAAGATACCAGACCAGTAAAAGTAGCTAACAGTTCCTTTGTCTTCAGACATGAAAGTTGATCCTGTGGATAACTTCTCCTTTCACAAAATGGAGAAAGGGCTGCAGGAAGTAGATAAGGGAAGCTATGCCTGAACTTTTAATGCTGCTGGGTGAAAACATTCTGCTCTGTTGTTGATAAGTGGTGCATAAAAATAGGCCAGATTCACTTACGCACAGTAAAATGTGGCGTATGTTGTGATTTTTGTCTTACAGCTTTTAAGGCGTCACCGTGGGTTATGTTTCCTTTCGTACAAGATAAAATGTTGGATAAAACTATGAACAAATGATTCATTTTATATCGTCTTAATAAAAAGATTTTTAAAGGAATTACGAGGACATGATTCATACTGGGATTTTCCGAAAAACCACAGACTTTCCGCTACAAAAACACTTCCACTTTCAATTTCAGAATCTCGTTTCCTCTGTAGTGGTGACATCAGTTTGGGAAACTACGGGACATTTTTTTGCTGCACATTCTTCCCCTCTGACTGTGCGAGACAACCAAAGAGGGTGTGGAGCATTTAGACGCTTCTTACGTTCAGTTCCAGCCATTTTCTGTCCAACCGTGTGTACGAGGATTTTCAATGCCGGACAGCTCGTTTTCCTGCGAAACTAACGGGATAAAAATGTCTTTCCGTTACATTATAGTCGTTTCTTTGCTGAGTTTTCTGCCCGACCTGCAGGTGACCGGATGTAGTAAGTTTTCTGCTTCAGTTCAAGAATTAATTTTTCTGTCGGCTGAAGAGATAACTTACTGTTATTCAGCTTTATGTTGTAACAGATACAGGCGTCTTAAATTACATAATTTAAACAGATCTCGATTGATCATATTTATTTATTTTTTTTATCTTTAAATGTTTATTAGACCTACGTGTGTTTTGCGGTCACTCTACCTATTGCGGTTATTGTAGTACTAAAGTTGATAAAGCAAATTAGAATTTGGAGCAAATTAATAAAATATTAGCAGTGTAGGATGATTAAATATAGCCAAAAGTAGGAGGTTACGTCCCGATCTAGAATTTAACAGCAATCACAGTAAACTAGTGGAAATCATACATAACTGTAGATCTTTACACAATTTACAAAGCTATTGAATTAGTGGTTGCATAGATTTAAAACAGGGCCATTTAGAGAGAAAAATTATAAATGACTTTTTCCATGAAAACTTTTTTAGACTTATTTACTCTACATGTACAAAAACTGTGTATTATATTGTTTATTACAAGTAGTATAAAAATTGTGTGAAAATATTCTTATACCTCATCATGATATTTATTGTGTTTCTTACAGATTATACCTGTCAAGAACAACCCATATTCACTCCTTCCAAAGTGGTAGTGAAGTACGGTGATCCAGTCAATGCCACATGTACAATGTGTAGGAGCTGCTCTTCTCACACATTAGATTTGGAGCACAATGTGGGAAAGAAAGCACGAAATGGAACCGAGATTTCATGGATAGTTGATAAAATAACTGAATGGCGCCCATCTCCTACTTGTTATTACAGCACTATTAACGGTGTCCAGTGTTGTAAAGATCTGGATGTCATTGTCTACAGTAAGTACAGAGACTCTTAAAACGTTAGCTAGTGATGGATTTATTAATAATGGTTAGAAAACACGTCATTTAATTTGTTCTGAATTAGAGTTACAAAGTTTATGCTCAGCTGTGTGCTGTTGTTGTCAGTCTATCTTGCTTTGCTTAGCTCATCAATTTTTATTAATTTATATATATATATATATATATATATATATATATATATATATATATATATATATATATATATATATATATATATATTTATTTGCATCTTTGCTTTTTTCCTCTTCTTTACAGAGCCTCCTCATAATGTGTCCATCGGCTTTGTAAATCACACTGGACCAATAAAAAAGAATGGTCTGCACACACTGCGGTGTGATGTACTGGATGTTGCCCCTGTTAACAACCTCATTGTGACCTTCTACAAAGGACAGACAGCATTGGTTCAGCTGAAATCCACTGATAACAAACCAGAACCAACGAATGCCGACTTCACTCTGAAGTTCAACTTTACTAAAGCAGATAATGGAGCAGAGTTCTGGTGTGAGGCCAAACTGGAAATGGGACCTGAAGGACCACAGCCCCCTCCAGTGGTGAAGTCAGGAAAACTCACTGCTACGGTCCACTGTGAGTCTGACCCCATACCTATTTTACAAACTTTGGTTTTGGGCAAAATTGACATACATTCAGCAAGGCTTCATTTTTATCCCACTGTTGCTGGCTTTTGCTTGCTCAGTAAAAATCATTGATCATCATCAGTGTGTTTTCAAAGGGCATGTTGGCTATAAGAAATTATACTTAACTCTACAAGCTTTGCTGCTGTTAAGAAACAACTTTGTACACATCGTTCCATCTTTCTTCCAATGAAAAGATGTCCTCTGAAACATGAAGAGTGGAAGTAAGTGTTTGTAGAAACTAAAAAGGCTCTCAAGAGCAGCACTGTGTGGTAACAGTTGGCTGCTCTTCTTTTTATACAACATAACAGCACAAGTAACCAAGTGAAAATGATTCAGTTATCATTACTTGGTTACTTATAGCAGAACCAAGAGATGATGAGTTAATCGTCATCACTAACACACATCTTTAAGAATTTTAAAATATTTTCCATCTTGGTAAAATAACATGTTTTATTTCTACCTCTGAATCAACACACAGACGGGCCTGAGCTGGAGGGATCATCAGAGGTAAAAAATATCTATATCAAAAGAGGTGAAACTTTACACCTGAACTGTTCGGCTGACGGAAACCCTCCTCCCTCCTACACCTGGATGATCCCACTTGATACCCTCCCCCACAATGGCCGTGTTTTCACTGTAGAATCAGTAGATTTTTGGCATGGAGGGGAGTATATCTGTAATATCAGCAACAGCGTGGGTTTCACTGTTGTGAAATTTAACGTCACAGTGACATTTAAAGGTAAGTTCTGAAAAGCTCAGCCTTTAAAGTTCAAATGTTTTCAAGGAAGTAAGTCAGAGTATTTGTTCCAATATTTCAGCAGCAGCAGTTTTAGTTTAACTCATGACATCGTGAAGAAAAAATATTGGGGCTGTTTTGATGTTTTGTTTTCTCTGACTTATGATATTCTCTTTTTCTATTTTTCTCTCCTTTTCTGCAGACATCATATTCATTATTCTTGGAGTAATAGTAGGGCTAGTTCTGATCTGCAGCGTGGTACTGATAGTATACAAGTCTTATAAACGCAACCGAATGGGACACTACAGCCTGATGGATGTTTTCCATTTGAAAAAACGACACACTCAAATTCCTGTCAAATAGAAATTTTACGTAAATGTCGATGGGAACTGGAAGGGAGCTAGAATGTTTTGCTTTATCTGCAGTGTTTGACTCACAAGGCCCCTTAAATACATTGAGAATCAGCTGCAATGTCTCTAATCTGGATCTGGCTTGGGTCACAAGACTTTTTCCTTCATTCCTGTCATCTCTTTACTAATGCTAGCTAAGAAATTAGATCATTTTTATATAAAAAAAAAAAAAAAACAGTGGTGAGGTGACCTCTGTACTAAATGGAGCGGATCACTTCCTTTTAGACTAACATATTTTAACTTTTGTAAAGAACTCACCAGAAGTCTGCATCTAAGCTTGAGGCTCAGATAAAAGATGCCTGCTGCTCAGACTGTTTTATTTTTTTCTTATTGAAGGTATGTCACAGAGTATTTAGTTAAAGGGGTAAATGCTCTATGTCAGTATTAAGCAAATGTGAAGATTGAAATCAACTATGACTATAGTCTATTGCTGTTGCAGCTGGATGCTAGTTTTTTAGGAATACCATGCTAACAATAGTCCTGTTTTCAGCTAGTGGCAGCAGAACTGTGGTCATGAGACTCATTTGTCACAAAAGTATGAGGTCACAGTTGAACATGCATCACAGGGTTTTTTTTTACAGTTAGCACAACAAATTTAATAGTCAGGATCTCAGTATAACAAAGAAACCACCAGCAGTCTTTTAATTGTGTCTTTGTGGTGTGTTTTACTGACACATTATTCTGACTGGTGGTTTATGGTCCAGCTACATGTTCAAGTGGACTTGGTAACTTATTTCGCTTGGAATGAAATCTGCACATTTTATATAAGCGGAGTAGAAAATGTAAAACATTTAAAAAGCTTGGTTGATAATCAGACTTTGATTTTCAGTGTTTGAATTCAGACCTAATGTAAATTTATATATGAGGCTAGAGAATGTTATCTATCAGCTTAAAGGTATTTATACAATAAAGCTTTTTTCACCTTTTCTCAGTAATTTGCTGTAAATATTTAAGCTGAAAAACTGTGACATTTACTCAAGGAAATGCGAAACATAAGACAAATAAATTATGTTTTATGTTGGTTGGAGCTGCTGTATATATTAACACGTATTTTATGTGTTCATGTTGTTTACTTTCAAATATGTTTCTGCAAAGAACTTTGTATCTTCATTTAAACATTTGCTGTTATAACTATATACAGTTTTATGATGTGAAAATCCTCGTGCAGAAACTCACTGCTGAATGTTGAACCAACAAAACCTTCAGAAGGTTTCACTCTCACACAACAGAGTGAGCAACTTTTACCAAGTACTGAAAATTGTTTTGTATATGTGTGAATGGCGTGCAAAGTGAAATTTAAATAAATGAAAAATAAAAATATAAATTTTTAATAGAAGTTCTATTGTGTGTTTTTTTTTAACATGGAAAGAACTGACACTTTGCAAATATAATCAGATGCATCTCTTCCATTTTATCTTTTTATTTCCTTTAAAAATCTGGTTTGGCCCCACAATAAACATGAAAATAATCAGAAATGCTCACAAGGTTGTTGCAGTAAAGGAAGTATTGTTCAGGGGCTGTAAACCAAAAAGGGTCCTGATAGAGCTAGGATCAATTAATGACACAATTCTTTGACCCCAGATTCCTTCTTAAGGTCTTTTGAGGCTCTTTGATTTGTAAAACTTTAACAGGAAACTCCATCGCAGAGCTTGTATGTTGGGTGGGGTGAGTCAGTACATTTCTAGAAATGTTTTGCTCTTCTTACTCCCTTTACTCCCTTTCAGAAAGATGAAGAGATGAAGTAAGAGGAGGAAGAAGGCGTGGCAGTTTAATTCATCACTAAATGTTTCCACAAATTCTGCATCATCCTCTGTTTAAATCAGGCTTCTTTAGACATCAAACCTCTTACTTTCAATCTACTATACTTATCTCTGATCCCAGTAGAAAACAATCTGAATCATGCTTGTTTATAACTGCTGCTTGTGCTGTTGCAATTCACTCAACTTGGGAGCATCAAAGTTAAGTTGAGTCTCAGTCTATTTAGGATAATTGTCCCTGTTTAGAAGTTGTTATCACATTTTCATGACCTACATTGTTTCTTTAACTATTTGAAGTCTGGAAGACTAGCGCCATGGTTTAATGTCAATAATGCCATCTTAAAAATTACAGATATTTTTATCTGGAACAGTTTCGTGCTCACAGCTCATGTTTGTTTCACTGAGAAGTGTACACTTTGTCACTTAGCTCTTTTGGTGTACTGAAATAAGGGTTCATATTTTTACTAATCTTTTTGACTGTTACCTTGGCTGTTCCTTTGAATGCAACTATTTATTGTGCAACAATTTTGTGAAACTAATGATTGCATGAATGTATTTTACCATGGGAAGCTGGGAAAATGTACTCATCATATTTAACATCTGATTATAGCTCATCAGTTTAAAAACATTTTTAGTGAAGACTGTTCTGAAAAATAAATGCAATAAATACAGTAATAAAACAAACTAGAATAACTTGAGAGACTGATGCACAGTAAAGCAAACAAGCAAAGTAAAGTGCAGTGTACATCTAAGTTAAGCCACATTAGCAAAGTTAAAACACGACCAAAAGGTCATGATCATCATTCCTAAGAATTGCTTCATTGATTTCTGGTAAGGTATCTCTTTAACTATAAATAAATAAATGCACACGGAAGACATTCTTTACAAATGGAAGTAATATTAAGTTACAGCATAATACAACCTATCTTGTAATTTAAAGACTTGACTTGTATTTTTACGGCGTCGGAAACGTACGTCATGACGTCAGTAGTTTGCCCTCAGGACGTTTGTAAAAATAGGTTCTCATGAGCGTCCTGTGCAGCTAAGAGGATTTAAAGATCCGATTATGTCTTCTTTGCTCATTTGTGTGATACCATGTTGGTGTAACGTTTCTACAGAAAAACCTCGCAGCCTCCTTTTACAGGCCGTAAATTTGGAGGAAATAAAGCGAGAAAGTCGGAAAACATGAGCAGCGGAGCGGGCATCGACTACAGCGCCTGGGACCACATCTACGTATCTGACGATGAAGATACCACCAGTCCCTTCGTTGACACGCCGAGCTTGTTCAGAATGAGACACCGGGTCAGCAGTGAAACTTGTTGTAGCCGTGAAGTTTGGAGTCTCATGCCTGGTTAGTTTTGCCAGTAGAAATTAGATTTGGTGCCAACGTAAATCCAGATTAAACACAACACAAACAGAGAGGCTAACAGGTGTGACTCATAAATCTGTAAACTGTCTAATTTTGAGTTTGTGTAATAACCTGAGATATAGCCAGGGTCCATAACTTTAGTAAAGATGCAAGTACCATAAATTGTAAGATATATTAGGTAAAAATCTTGCTATAAAATTATTGGATTGTTAATAGGACTTAGGTTTCTCCAGAGCTTTGGCAAAATGAACCTTACAAATGGTTCAGCTTTTCCCAGAGCTCCCTGCCATATTGTATAGTGTCCTTGTCATCCTTTTCCAGAGATTTCTTCTCTTTATAGTCCTTACTCACATTTCTCCATCCACTGATAATAGATTATGAGGGCAGCTGAACGTCATGGACTTAAGAGTTAAGGTTATTGTCTTCAGGTTATTTTATAGACAGTGTCTCCCACTATTGCAGTTAATACATTGGGTGCCACTGAGAAGTATTAACTTCCTATCTAATAAAATTGGTCACAAGTAAGTATATTTAGCAAATGTATTGATATTTGATTATCCAGTTTTTATTAAAACCTTCAACTCAGAACTGTTACAACTTACAGGGAATCATTTGGCAAAAACAACAATGAAATAAAGATAAATTGAATAAAGTATAGATCCCACAGTAATGGTTAGTCTGTGTGTGTTGGCTCTGGATCTGTGTAATAAGCTTATCCTGTTGATGCCTTGCTGTCACGTGACTTGATAAGTGAAAGGTAGTGTGTCTGATAGTCTCTAGTATACCCCTTGTTTCCTTTGTATTTTTATTTCTCGTGTTTGCTGCATTTGTAATTTGTAGACATAAAACTTGCCTAGATGTGTGTCTAGAAGTTTAGACATCACCACTTGTTGAAATGTTATCAAGTTAGGAATGTTAGCAGATTTCCCCTGGTTTCCATAGTCCATTTTATCTCCCATGTTTGGGATTTTTGATATCAGTAGACTCTTATAAACCTGCCTAGACGTGGGAAAGGGTGTATATGATGCCACATGTTGAAAAGTTATCAGGTGGTGCAGCTGTGGCACAGAAGGTCATGTTCATTTGTTTTGCATCTGTGAATGTATACATTTGGCCACTTGTGGGTACTGTAGACAGTCAAAACAATTAAAAAGTTTTTTAAATTTCTTTTTCTTCCTTTGTTTTTAAAACTAACCCTAGCCCATCTTTTTTTGTCCACATATTCCCCATCCACTCTTGCATGCCCCAACAGGCCCGGCTGGAGAAAATGGCTGGGTTTCAGCAAAGAGGTGAAGATCTGGAAAATAATTACTCAGAATGCCAGAGGCTACTAGAGGAAGCCCAGGGACGACTGAAAGACCTGGAGAAAAGGGTAAAGGATGGAGAGGAGGATGAGGACAGAGAAAGTGAGCTAAAGAAAGTCCAGGCTGAGGTGAAGAAACTAAAGAAGGATGAAAAGTCATTTAGGAAATTGTTAGAGAAACACAGACGAGAAGAAAAGAAACTACCCTGGAATGTTGATACAATCAGCAAAGAAGGTTTCAGCAAGGTAATGGCAGGTAGGAAAGTTACAAGATTTGATGGGAGTTATTAGCATACTCATGCATCTCTTATCTTTTCCTGTTGTCCAGAGTGTTGTCAACATCAAGCCTGTGACAAAGGAGGAAACACAGAAAGAAAAGGTGGAGAAGCACAAGACCTTTGTGGAGAAGTACAAACAAGAGATTAAACACTTTGGTATGATATGTTTTTGTTTTGTTTGCCCCAATACTTCCCAAGTCATCACATTTGGTCCTGCTCAGTTTTTTGTGTTCTTAACCACCTCGGTTTTCATTATATGCCAACAGAGATCTTCATAGTTCACCCTTACACAGAGATGGCTTTCAGTAGGTGTTTTATGTTATTACCCACTAGTCTCTGACTCCTGCCTTGCAAAATAATGCACTCACAAGAGTTTTTGTGTAAGTGCTGCTTATTTCAGATTTCCCTTGAGATTTTTTCACAATTCAAATCTGTTGTTGACTGCAAATTTATTACAAACTATTTCCTTTTTTATTAGGCAGTACTTGGTGGATTTGTTCATCAGCCTGTTGAAATGTCTGTTTCTATCTTCAAGCACGGACTGTTATTGAATTAATGACTGAAAACTGAATGATTGTAAATTAATGATTAAAATGTAATGGATGTAGCTGCCAAAACTGCCACCATGCTTCTCAGGGTCTCATTCACACGTCTACATGTCGGTGTGTTGTACTACTACTGGAGGCCACTATCAGAAATGTAGAGCAGACTCAACCAACACACAGCATCATCTTTGAGAGACATTTGTTGTTTGGTTTTTGAAGGAATGTTTTTCTGTCTACATTGTAAAAATGGCAGTCTGCAGGGGCTGATGGTGATGTAGACAGATATCTCCATGAAGGTATTAAAGCAGTTTCAGCTGGTATGAGGTAGCTTTTCAGACATACCTTAGAACTGCCCCAAACATGTCTAGACTTTCTGTGGCCAGATAACTCTTTGATTAATCTTTGATTCAGCATTTTTCCAGAAGGTTTTGTCTTTGCCTGTGTCCACTGGCCACACATCCTATGCATACATGTCCACTTAACAACAACAGCTGTAAGTTTTCTGCAGGTCCCGTATGTGAAGCACTTCTTTTTAGACTGAACTGACTTCTTGTGGAATGAATTTGCCAGGCTAGCCAACCTAATAAAACTGACATTCACTTTATGTTTAGTGATATCATTTTTTATAATTCAGGCATTATACTGGTCTGTATATTTTTTTTTCTAAATCCCTCTTCAGACCAGCTCGAAGCTCTTTAAGATCTTTGCAGAATGACAGCCCACCATACACTTGAAATAGCAAAGAGAAAACAAAGCACAAGATATCACAGATTTGAATTAGGCAGGCTTCACTTTAACACAAGATCCAAAGGTTATTTGAATAAGATGTAGCTTTCACCTTGGATAGCATAGTTTTGTGGAGGAACAGAGGTGAAGCAAAAAAAAAAATTACTGGTAATAGGGTCAGTATACAGTAAAAAAAAGTCATACATTTGGACACACTTACCTAGTAATTTTAATGGGTAAGTGTGTCCAGACATTTGACTGGTTGTCTAAGCAGTCAGTATTTCTTAAATAGGTATCCAGCCTTCTCTAGGTAGCTGGATTTCAGATAGTCCCACATTTTTAAATGTTGGATGTTAGATGCAAGTCTGCACAAAGCAAATGGTGGTAGGTTTAATTTTTCACACATAGAAGCGGATTCAGCTTTTCTTGTCTGTCTATAATGATAAACTAAGTTAAAACCTAGAATAGTTGACTTCTGTCAGTGATGTTGGATTTGTGTGGTTTACCAGGCATGTTGAGGCGTTGGGATGACAGTCAGAAGTATCTCTCAGACAATCCACATCTGGTGTGTGAGGAGACGGCTAATTGCCTCATTGTCATCTGTATCGACTTTGAGATAGATGAGGTAAGTGCTTATTTATGTGTATTTTTAGATTTAAAAAAAACCAAAAGAGTAACTCATATAGCCAGGAGGAACCACTAACCTCTAAATGTCTTTGTAGAAACACGCCCTCATGGAACAAGTTGCCCATCAAGCCATCGTCATGCAATTCATCTTGGATTTGGGTCAGACTCTAAGTGTTGACCCAAGAGGCTGCTTTAGACAATTCTTCTCAAAGATCAAGGTTTGTTTATAATTATGCCTGTTTTTCTTTGTAGGAACTTGTAGAATTTATAGGTTGAGGAGAATTCGGCTTGTTTCAATGTTTTTTGTCCATGTCAGACTGCAGATAAGCCATACAGAGATGCATTTGACCATGAACTGGAGACGCTGAAGGATCGGGTCCGTAAATGTGCACAGATCCAAATGGAGAGCGCTATGAAGGAGCTGGAGGAGGAAGAGAAGCAGAAGAGACTGGGCCCAGGTGGTTTAGATCCTGTGGAGGTCTATAAATCACTGCCAAAGGTAAAAACTAATCACATCAGTAATGAGTTAAATGGACTCGGTCAGATGGCAGCAAAATAAAGATTGATGTTAACTAGCTGCAGACAGAGTGAATAACGATTAACAAGCTGTCTTGTGGAACTGAAAATGGTTTGTAGACATTATTTCACAAAGTCTAAGATGTGTCTGAGCAAGCCAGACTTAAAGATGCATTCTTTATCCCCAACACCCTGGGATTAAGAAAAATTCTTTCTAATGCTTTATTTGAATCGTAAGTAACAGAATCAGTGAAATCAGCAATTAAATTGTCTTCAGTCCCTAGCTATTTAGCTTAATCTCTCCAGCTCTCCCTGTCATCCAGGATGATTGTTGTACTGGCTGAAATCCCAAGCTGGAAAAGTCCAAAAAGTGGGTCAACAAGTCATTATAATAATTTCCTCCTAAGTATTTAAAGCAACAGTATTTTGGCTTTGTTTACAATGTTGAGGGTGTGCCCAGTTGAAAGGAGTATCACTCATGCTAATCTGATTTTAGCTGTAGAGGAAGTTGAGATCAACGCTCATCCAGCTGCTGTGTTGTACAGTTGATCTGTGTTTTATTTATTTTATATTACATGTTTAATAAAATATTGATATATTAACGAAATATATGTTATAAAGGTCTGAATTTTTTTTCAGCTACTGAGTAGTGATCAAGTTTGAGGTTAGTGTTTGAAACATTTATTGATGTGAACTGTGTTATTTGAATGATAAAGGAAGGGAGTATACAGAATGGACTCCACCAGTCTGATATGAGCTCTGTCCCAGATAAATAACAGCATCTACTGAGTTTACACACATGCTTCAAAAATCTTACAACTTAATGTGTTTTCAGTCATTACTGAAACTGTGTTTAATACCAAACTGATTAGAAATTAAGAAACGTGTGGTGCTTGTTCAGAATATCAGAGTATGAGATATGTTCCACGCAAGACTAATATTCAGTAGGAGTGTTGCTTCATGCTGTTGCTATAACAGATCGCATCTTGCAGGAAATACAGAGAAGCTTTGATGAGAAGAACATGCAGATGTTGCAGGAAGCTATGGACAAGCTGGACCCTGAGGTGAGTGTGTATTTCACCCTCATTTTTTAATGTTAAGAGAAACTGAGCGGTTTCTAGGAAAAATTCAGTTAATTTAATATGTTGAAAATGTTTCACTGTGTCTCTGCAGGAAGGAAGATACCACCTAAAGAGGTGTATTGACTCTGGATTGTGGGTCCCTGATTCAGGAGAGGGTGATGATGAAGAAGAGGAAGATTAAAAATGATCCTCTGCCCAATCATTTAAAGATGAATTTTTATGTTGTGTAATTTGCTTGTGGCTTTGTTAGTTTGTGGGTATTTGACAACTCTTCTTATGTTTCATGTCCCACAGTTTATAAGTGACGCATCATTCATGAACACAATATGCCGCTATAAATAATGTTTGTCAAACTATCAATCTACTTAAATAATGTTTAACCTATTCAGTTAAAAGTGTAGATGTATAGCATATTTTTCTGTAAATGTTAATATTAGCGCATGAATTAGACAGAGATCAGAAAGTTCTCTCATTTTTTCTGCAACCAAGTAAACAAAATGAGATATTTGTCTGTATTAATATTGTAGATGATTACTTGCATATTTATGGTTATTAATAACCTTTACAAAAGCCGCAATTGGTAATGTTTTACACAGGGTATATTTCCACCACGTCCTGCCTCAGCTCATGAATAAAGTGGATGAGCAATGGTCTTAGATTTTTTTTTTACAGCCCTTATTAATTAAACATGGAGAAAAGTAATCATACAAATGCCACTGAAATGCAAAATGTTCAGATTGCCATTGAAATATCACTGGCCAGTAGTTGTGTTCAGTTAAATCTGGCGTTCAAATGGGATAAATGGCGCCACCTTGAGGCTGTGCAGAGGTAGACAGTTCAATCTGAAGCCTGTGAAGTCAAAGGGTCTGAGTTCTTCTACTTTATTTTGCAGTCATTGTTGGACTGCCAAATAATATTAATATACGTCATTGCACCTGTCCACATATACGTGTTTTTGTTTGTTTTTTGGTATTTTGTTTTGTATTTTTGGTATAAATTTCGAGAGTGCTCTGTAGGGACTGTCCATTGGACAACATGACAAAACAAATATACAAGAATGTGGGCTATTATAATGTATTAATTACAGGATCTTTTTAGAAAAATATATTTTTATTGATTTAGAAAAAATTCACAGAAGAGTAAAGGCACCTGCAGAAACATAACAAACTCGTGAAAAAACTAACAAATAATACATATACCATACGTCCACACATACATATACACTCAATGAAACTATGGGAACAATGTGCAGAAACTACAGATGTTTAAGAAAACACCTCCTTCACTTTCACTGAAACCTCAGGCCTCACATAATTTAGGTAAGGTTTCCAGATTTTAAAAAAGAAGTCTGTCTTTTAGAACAGGACAGTGTAGTTTCTTATATTGAGATGCTATGGCTCTTCTTGGAAGTCCCAAAATAAAAAAAAATTGAGGGTCCATTTCCAACTTGACTCTAAACATGGTCCCCGTTTCCAGTAAGACATCAGACCAATCTTTTGCAACTTGTAGCATGACCAAAACAGTATGTAAGAGTACCTACTTCCATTTATTACAGGATTTTAACATGTTTTTATAATGACAAAAAAGTTTATGTGAGATCTATTATGTTTGGAGAGAGAGGCCTTTCCATGATAGAAACAACAGCCATAAACAAGTAATAATTTTCTTTTTTAATAGTTCAGTTTTCCCACTTTCTCAGCTTGCTTCAGCATTTTTTTTTTAAAGAAAGAAACGTGAGATTGTTTAGACGGAGTGACTATAAACAGATTAAAATCTGTGCAAATATTCTCGTTAGGTTTTTGTTACCCTTGTGGATCCGCCTTAATGAACCATCATATTTGAGTTTTTTATGAGGACTACAAACATCTGTATTTGTGGTATATATTACATTACCACAGCTTTGTGATTAAGTCATATTGATTAATTTGCATTTTCTTTTTCTTTTTTTTCATTTTGGCTGTTTAAAATGTTAGTGAGTAAAGTTTTAAAAAATTTGACTATTTTTAAGTATTTTTTTACTGCTTTTTTCACAAATTAAGATAATCAGCAAATCAGCCGTTAAAGGTGAAGGTACAGAAGCATGAAACTTGTGTCATTAATATTTAATATTTTCAAAATGACAATTTACACTCGTAATAGAATATCAAAATATTGTGTGATTAAATTTGTGTCAATGGAGTAATTTTTGCAATGTATACATATACTTGCATACACACACACACACACACATATATATGTATATATGGATGGATGGATGGATGGATGGATGGATGGATGGATGGATAGATAGATAGATAGATAGATAGATAGATAGATAGATAGATAGATAGATAGATAGATAGATAGATAGATAGATAGATAGATAGATAGATAGATATAGACACGACCTATTTATTTCTTCTCTTCTTGCCTTTAAAAACTAATGTGCATGAGTCATGACCGTGACAACAACAAATATGAACAGACTGTGAAGTGTTCATTGCATTAAAAAAAAAGAAAAGAAGAAAAAACAAAACAAAAGGGAAAGAGAAGTAAGAGTTACTAGTTTCCAGCTCTGGGAGTCTCCACATATTTATTACAAACAGTCTTTCTGATTCATTTTAGTTTGTCTGTATGTGGGTGAAATGGACTGCGTGTCCTTGAATGACAGTAAAAGGACATAGCAAAAAAAAAAAAAAGCAAAAAAAAAAAAAAAAAAGTGAGAAACAGGAGACGTGCATGCTAATGGTGTTTTTTCAGTATGAGTGCTAAACATCTACTGTATAAAAATTAGCTCAGTAGTGGGTGTGTGTGATGGAGAGCCTTGATGCCTGACTACAGAAACAGCACGAGCGTATGGCTGCTAATAAAAGGAAAAAGCCACTTCCAGACGAAAAAAAAAAAAAAAAAAGAAACGATAGTGGTACCAGTGGAGAGAGGAGGAGTGGAGACTGTTGTATGGGGTTAATGGACGCACTGTGTGGGTGGAGGGAGGGGAGATGGGCTTCTCCGTGGAGGATGTGGTGGTGGTGGAGATGGTGGGAGGGAGTAGCTGGGGGAGACCACTGTGGCAGGGGAGAGGAGAGAGACAGAGAGGGAGGGAAGCTGGTGAAGCCGCGGATATTCATGAGAACGGCAAGTGTTTTTCTTTTTTTTTTTTTTCGCCGTTGTGACACACCGCAATGTCCACAAACAGACAGCGAGAGTGGGGAAGACAGAGAGGGAAGGAGGAGAGTGAAAGCAAGACGAGGCTCAGCCCATCTTGCCATTGATCTTCAAGCGACCAAGGTGAGTGTGTTTTTATTCTTGCATCTTTCAGGCTGTGCATGTACGTGTGAATGTGTGTACATGTGTGATGGTCTAACACACACCCCTTGCAGAGATGATAGCAGGGTAATCCTCATGTATGCACGTTTTGTTTGGGTTTTTGTACATTAACATGTGGGTATTTTGTAGGAGAACAGCAGGTTGGTATTTAAGCTTCTGGTTGATGCATTGCTGCTTGGTTTTATAAGCTGCTTTATCTAGAGTGAAGGCTGTACTGGTGGCTGCCATGGTGTGTGTATGTGCTCAATTTGCTCGTTGTCTGTGCATATATATGTCACTGTGTCACTATGCATTTGTTGATTTCTCAGTACAGACCTGTTATTACTCTGATTCTGTGGTGGGTCTGCCATGAAAAGTCCTTTCACTGAGAGGGTGTGTTCTCAATGACCCTGGTAAAAGTCGTTATCACAGCTCTCTGTCTGCATTCAAGCTCAATCAGAAACACTCTGATATGCTGAATCTGTCCCATCCAATGGAATAAGGTCAACTCAGACTGCTCAGAGTACTTATATAACATTGAAAACATTGGTGTTGCAGTATCAGCTTGGAATTAGCTTTACTGTAGGTGAAGTTCCTGCAAGGCTACAGTAGACCAAAACATTTTGTTTGGTCTGCCTTCTTTCTGATTTGTTAGTTGGCAAAACATTCTGTGGGAATTTGGTCCAAAAATGACAATGCTCATTATTACTGTTTCACTTGATGATTTTGTTATGCATGAGATTATTAGTCTGAATAACAAACAGTCTACACAACAAGTACTGACTATGAGGGAAAAAGGTTTTCTAGGTTTATGTTTTGTCAAATTATTCACAACATGGATGCAGAACAGCAAATTGTAAATACTAGAGAGCAAAGATATGTCAAAGGTAAAAGTGATTACTCTCAACTTCTTGGCCATTCTGATTCTTCATTTCTTCCCACAGGGAGCAGATTCCAGCATGGATATCACAGGAAACCCAAGCAGGATTTTGGACATTTAAATTTCCCAGATGAGGCATTCAAATCCAGAAAGACTTGCCAAGCAAAGTTTGGATCTAAGTGACCAATCAGGTTGTGGAAAACCTTTCCCAAGACTAGGGAGACTCAATCCAAAGTCATCAATAATAGCTTTGGAGTCTTAATTGTTGCAGATTTTAATTTTTGATGGGATTAATTTACCACTTGCTTGCATCATGCGAACTGTCCTCCAATTTGGGTAACTATTTTAGAGAAATGTGAAAGGTTTTCTTTAGCAGCATCATCATGAACTCTAACCAGGATGTCCTATTGGCTTGTCAGGCCAAAGGAAAACAACACATGGTGACTATTGTTTTTTGAGTCAAATTTCCATTTTTGGCATTTTGGAAGTGCAGCACATCTAAACTTGGAGCTGCTGAGGGGCAAATAAATGCTCCTTTACCGTGTTGCAGCAGTGGGACACTTGATTTTGGCCATTTGAAAACTGAGGTGTGGGCGGAGCACAGGTGCAGCAATTGGCTAGCTGAGTCAGCTCCAATGGGGGCCGGTTGTGACCCGGTCTAACCCCAGTTTGAGCTTGCAGTGACCTTTGACCTCTCCGGTCCTGGCTCTCCACCTGCTCTGCTGCCTGGGTTCCGGAACGCTCCGCCCTGGGGCCCAGAACGAGCCAATCAGGATGAAGAAGAGCCGCAGCGTGCTGTCGGTGACTGGAGAAGAGGTAAGACGGAGATGATAAACAATGAGGAAAGAGCAGTTAAAACTTTATTGCAGCTACAGTAAGAGTAAATACCAGACTGTGGACAGTGTGTGTGTGTTTGAGATATACAAGACATGTGACTTTCACACATCGAGGCTTTCTTTGTTTCTGCCATCAAGATCTGTGCACGCTCTCAGAAGTAGGAGTGGTACAAGCCTGAGTATATGCTGGAGTTAGTGTCCTCCAGCATACAGTCATACAGCATGAACCACTGTCACAGTCCTCTA
This sequence comes from Melanotaenia boesemani, assembly GCF_017639745.1. Classification (NCBI taxonomy): domain Eukaryota; kingdom Metazoa; phylum Chordata; class Actinopteri; order Atheriniformes; family Melanotaeniidae; genus Melanotaenia; species Melanotaenia boesemani. The sequence continues at coordinate 22,927,471 of NC_055685.1, forward strand.
TGTAAATGATCTCCTTCTAAATGAGTGCTCTATGCAAATGAGCTATTTTCTTTTTAAAGGTGACATCTTGGCAGAAGTATGTGACACTATGCATTATTCAAACACCCATTGATTATGCTAAGCAAAGTGCTCATATGCTTCAGTGTGTGTACTGTATGTGCGTGTGAATGCGAGCATCTATCCACATCTGGGTCTGGACAACATCAAACGCAGCATGGAAGCAACACGGCACTGTTGCCTAGCAACTGCTACCATTCCCCCAGTGTTTTGTTGCTACGGTACTGCAGTGCAGATCAGCCTCTAAGAGCTCAGTCTGTAGAGGCCCTATCTCAGACACACATAGACTGACACACTCACACATAGCCTAACTTACACATGCACTGTCTCACATGCATGTACACACACATACATAAACAGTTTATGGTGTGTGTTTCTGTGGAAGTTTCCTCACTTTTAAAATGGGAATATGGCAAACCAGCTCCTACTGATATGTGTGCGATCACCAGTTTCCTTTATTTTTATGACTAAAACTGATTTTCATTTAATTGTTAGAAAAACAGAGCAGTATTTTTCTGCTCTGTCTGACTCTATTCTTCAGTTACCATCATCGGCTTTCCCTCCCATCTCACAGGGGAATGACACAGAAGTAACGGTTGCTGAGGAGAAGGCGGAGTCATCTCGCTACAGCCGATCATACACGTCTGGGGCCACGCTAGGGGCTGAGCTACGCAGGGGGAGAAGCAGAAGACTCTCACCGAGTCTCCAGGTTCCAAGCATTGACACATTTGCATGCTTAGTGGTAGTGAAGAAAAAAACAACTATGGGCCCCAGCTGGCAGCCACCCTTCTTGTCTGTGCCTTGCAGCCTGTCACCTCTAATTTATTTAGAGGCCATGTCATAATAACATGATCTTGTAGGACAATTCAGCCATTTTACTACAAATTATTTTAATTTTATACTACAAGCAAACATTTATTTAAGCAGCTTTTCATATGTAGAAGACATAATTCAGAAAAGGTGAATGACTCCCACACTCCCAAAAATGTAAAGAAAATCTCAAAGTTTCAACTTGTTTAAGGTGACTGTATTGAGGAGAATATGAAGCACAGTGAAAGGCAATGTTTCTGACCTGGCTAAGATTGAAATGATAACTCACCAGCTGTTTCCAGTCTGAGACAACAAACAAACTAGAGTAAGTGATCGGGTTCTCCACAGATATGAGATAATATCCCAGATATTTCCAGAGATCAAAATCATTTCTAAAGAGGAGCTCTTTCCATTAATCTGATGTGGATGTCCACCAAAATTGTTGGTTTCCCTTTCTTAGGTTTTTTCCTTTCAGCTACTTATTCTACTGAATTACAAACAACACCACCATCCACTGGCAATAAAACACAGGCTGATTTACTGTATTCACTTCAAACTAGTCAATAGAAACATGTCCAATTCACAAAATGGTCTCTTGCTTAAAATCCTTTGTATATCAATACAACAGTCATACACTAATGCAATTTCATACACCTTTAAATATTAAGGGATCATTTTTAACTGAAAAAGAAAATTACCAAAAAAGTAAAGGAACTAGTTTTATGAACAAGGCAGTGTAATGTGAGAAGGTGCTGATACAGAATAGATCACAATTGGTTGTAGTATATAGTACTACTATATATACTCTAGTATTGTAGAGTAGAGGATATGGTGGAATATGTATACATATGTTGTCATTCACTGACCATAGTGAGGTCCGTGTAAAAGTACAGTAATGTAAAACCCCTCATGACCACACTGCTTTTTTAAGGTTTTCTTATTACCATTGGTCAGCTAGTGTCTTCCATGTTTCTTCTCTAAATGTAGAAACACCTGTTCAGTCATGTGAACGAAGTTTTTTACAGTTTTGTTGAGAAATTTATCCCCTGGTGCACGCTCCCTTTCCTAAGAACTGCTCATCAACCTTGATGTTAAATGTAATTATGTTCATTACAGATGGGACAAAAACAACAACAACAAAAACAAAAAAATGCTTGCATCCTAGAGATTCTGACCATCACTAAGCTGTGATGTGGGTCTGCAGAGGAGTAACTTCAGCTGTTACAAAGATGGACAAGAAAATCCCATCTTGTGCAATCTTATTAAGTTCTTTTATGCTGCCACTGCAAAAAGAGCAACACTGTAAAAATATGACTATGTCTGTGCTTTGTTGGAGGCAGTTGTAGTCATCCTCCATGTCTTGGAGCCATTCAAGAATATTGATTTCACTCCTCCCGTAGGCTCACCACCTGCAGGAGGGGCCATAGGGGTTGGGTGCATTGTGAGCTGGGCGGCTGCCAAAGGCGGGGACCCTGGCGGTCTGATCCTCGGCTGCAAAAGCTAGCTCTATGGATGTGGAATGTCACCTCTCTGGCGGGGAAGGAGCCTGAGCTGGTGCGCGAGGTTGAACGGTTCCGGCTAGATATAATTGGACTCACCTTGACGCACCACTGTCCTTGAGAGGGACTGGACCCTCTTCCATTCTGGAGTTGCTCCCGGTTAGAGGCGCCGAGCAGGTGTGGGCATGCTCCGACTTGGTGCCTGTACGTTGGGTAGCCTCCCTCCGCCTTCGGGTGGGGGAACGGGTCCTGATTGTTGTTTGTGCTTATGCACCAAATAGCAGTTCAAAGTACCCGCCCTTTTTGGAGCCCTGGGGTAGCTGGTGCTGGCGCTCTTCTCTCTGGGGCTGAGGTCGCTGAGTTGGTTAAAAAACTCCTTGGTGGCAAGGCCCCGGGGTGGATGAGGTCCGCCCAGAGTTCCTTAAGGCTCTGGATGCTGTAGGGCTGTCTTGGTTGACACGCCTCTGCAGCATCGCGTGGACATTGGGGACAGTTCTCCTGGACTGGCAGACTGGGGTGGTGGTCCCCCTCTTCAAAAAGGGGTGTGCTCCAACTACAGGGGGATCACATTCCTCAGCCTCCCCGGTAAGGTATATTCAGGGGTGCTTGAGAGGAGGGTCCGTCAGATAGTCGAACCTCGGATTGAGGAGGAGCAGTGTGGTTTTCGTCCCGGCCGTGGAACAGTGGACCAGCTCTACACCCTCTTTGGGGTCTTTGAGGGGGCATGGGAGTTTGCCCAGTCAATCTACATGTGTTTTGTGGACTTGGAGAAGGCATTCGACCGTGTTCCCCGGGGGTACTCCGGGAGTATGGGGTGCTGGACTCACTTGTAAGACCTGTCCGGTCCCTGTACGACCGGTGTCAGAGCTTGGTCCTCATGCCCCAAGTGGAGGAGTTCACGTATCTCGGGGTCTTGTTCACGAGTGAGGGAAGGATGGAGCGGGTGATCGACAGGCGGATCGGTGCGGCGTCTGCAGTGATGCAGACTCTGCATCGGTCTGTCGTGGTGAAGAAGGAACTGAGCCAAAAGGCAAAGTTCTCGATTTACCAGTCGATCTACGTTCCTACCCTCACCTATGGTCATGAGCTGTGGGTAGTGACCAAAATCACAAATTTCCCTGAGGAATTTCCAAAGGGATTAATAAAGTATTTCTGATCTGATTTCTGAAAAGAACGAGATCGCGAGTACAAGCGGCCAGAATGAGTTTTCGGCGCAGGACGGCCGGGCTCTCCCTAAGAGATAGGGTGAGAAGCTGGGTGATCCGGGAGGGGCTCAGCTGCTCCTCCACATCGAGAGGAGCCAGATGAGGTGGCTCGGGCATCTGGTTAGGATCCTCCTGGACGCCTCCCTGGTGAGGTGTTCCGGGCACGTCTCACCGGAAAGAGGCCCTGGGGAAGACCTAGGACATGCTGGACGGACTACATCTCTCGGCTGGCCTGGGAACGCCTCGGGATCCCTCCGGATGAGCTGGTGAATGTGGCCAGGGAGAGAGAAGTCTGGGTTTCCCTGCTTAGGCAGCTGCCCCCGCGACCCGACTCCGGATAAGGGGCTGAAAATGGATGGATGGATTTCACTTCTGAGATGAAGATCTGCATTTTAATTTATTTAGATAAGACCTTAGAGCTCCAAATATTCTCTAATTTATATTTGCTACTTTGGCTTTGCCAATCCTTGCTTTGATGTCTGTAGCAAGGCAAGGACTGGGAATAACTTTGCACCGTTAAAAACCGCACACTGTTGGGGTCCTTAATACAAGAAGAGTATTAAGAGTAATTTTTACTGAATAATAGTCTGATTTCTGTGTATTTTACTAAATGATTTCCTTAAATCAAAAAGCAGTAAACATGGTGCCTGGAGGAAGGTGTCATCTTGGCCAATTACAAGCTTTTTTTGAACTGGACAAAGTGTGTTTGCACCAAAAATATACATATATCAATCCTCCTTCCTCTATAAAATCTTCTTTTGTCTCATCAGGTACCCTGCTGGCTCCGTCCTCGAGATCGCACCCGTTCGCCAGAGGTTCTGAGCGATATGTCGCGCCCCACAACTCTTCCACTTCGTATCCCACCTCGCATCTCCATCACACAAGCAGACACTGACAGGTTCACACACAGTTACACCTTTTTTCAAAGTTTTTCCTTTACAAAGCTTTATAGGAAACTTATTCTCTTTCTTCTTTAATTATCTTTACTACATTCCAGTTATGAAGCAGAAAATGGCGTATCCCCTGGTCATACTCCTCTGGGTTCCCAGAGTCCAAGCCTCACCTTGCATACCTCCTTCCCTCAGGGCCAGAGAAGAGAGTCCTTCCTGTACCGCTCTGACTCTGACTATGACATGTCACCTAAGACTGTCTCTCGTAACTCTTCCCTTGCTTGTGAAGGGTGAGACATTAATAATACTTAAAAAAAAACTCTGTTTTCAGAAGTCTATCCATCTCATATGCTCCTTCAATCTCTCTTTCCAACTTCTACAACTGTCCCTCCCTCTCTTAGGCACACAGCAGAGGACTTTATTGTCACACCTTTTGCTCAAGTAAGACTAACAAGTTTCTTTTAGCTTAATGAAAAGTCTTTCATACTGCTTCTAATGTAACCATTTCCAGTCTATTTTTTGCTTTAGTAATATTTAGGCATTTGCTTCTTATCTGGACATCCACATTTGTCTGGTGTTGTTTTATATACATATGCAGTTATGCTCTGATGTGTTGTGGTGATCCAGGTTCTGGCCAGTCTGCGATCAGTGCGGAGTAACTTCACCATCCTTGCCAATGTCTCTACACCTACAGTCAAGTCAGTACCATCAAATTGTCTTCTAAAGCCTCATTTGCACAAATGGGTGTGTGTCAGTGATGTAAGGCCGTGGTTCCCAGCCTGGGGTCCGGGTCCCCCAAAGAGCACAATGTCCCTGAGGCTTTGAACATTAAGAGTCATTGTGATTTCTATTTATTTATTTTTTATTTAAAAAAAAGAGCCGTTGTTATTAATTTTCACACATTGTCCCTATTTTAAGAAAAAGAAATAAGGCTATATGTTAATTTAATTAACTTAATTTAACTTTGGCTTTATCGAAGGACAGGACTACATAATTTATGGTGAGAATCTCACTTTTGAAAGCATAAAACCAAGTATGGTTTCATCATGGGGTGGGGCAGGAGGTTCATAGCTTTTTAGTATATGCATGAAGGGGGTCCCCGAAAAAAAGAGGCTGGGGACCACTGATGTAAGGAACGGTTAGGGTGAGGATATGGTTTGTAAACTGTAACCTCACTGCATTCCCACAGCCAACCGTAACCTTACCTGAGAGGCAGAGTATCAGCCGGATAGCTATAGATGCCTCAGCTACGTAATAGCATGACCCCATCACAGCACAGCTCCTTCCTTAAAGTATAACCAAAAACATCCATCTGTCATCCAACAGTTTGTGTTCCTTCTTCTTAGCGGTGTAACACCATTTTAAACATAGATTTAATCAACAAAAAGACAATTTCTTGCTGTTAACAAGGAGCCATTATTACTTTGTTTTTATGCCAAGTCACATAGGAAATTACTTTCTTTCTTTTTTTTTTTAAACCAATCAATGGGTTGCAGTGTGTCAAGCTCCAACCTTTTGGGTCAGTTCGGTTGGGTCGGTACCCCAATGGAAGGGTTCCAAATAAGTAGAAGAGGTCGAGTATTTAGGTACCCTTCCTAGTTTTCATGTGTGGAAATTAAAAAAAAAAAAAAAAAAAAAAGCGCCCCGACCCAGCTCTCACTCATGGGTGGAAACAGAGCTAAATATACTTAAGACTTACGAAAATTATGCTCATCTCTACAATACTCTAGATGTAAAATAAAGTTTTAAGACTCATAATGCACAGTTTTATAGAGGTATTTTGATATCTTTGATCAAATGTATTTTATCAATATGAGAGTAATTTCTTGTTTTCAGCGTCATGTAACTGTGTTTTTCCTCTCAAATACACCGTTGCATGCACAAATGTCCTGCACAGTTCATGTGAACTTTTTCTTTTCTGATTGTCTCTGTTTGCTCTCATATAGTTGTAAAATGAGCAGCACAATATCTGAGTTTAAAAACAATGAATCTTGCTTTCAGATAAAACATTTATATTTTGTTAAAGATAACAATATACTGTTATATGTGTGTATATATACTATATACACATCAGTGGTTAGTTCTCTGGTGCAACTCAAACAGAACATTTTTAAATTCTTAATGTAGACCTTGTTGTGTTCCATATTGGTGAAGCAAAAAAAAAAAAAAAGAAAAAAAAAAAAAAGTAATATAAGCTATTGCTATATTTAAAGTAATAAAGACACACTTTTAAATTCTTAAAACAAACTTATTACAACTAAGTCAGAAAAAACTAAATTTAATTGTGAAAAGAAATGTGAAACAACATACATACAAGAGTAAGAACCTGGAGAGAAGTTGTTACTCACCTCGTCCAATCTGAAATCTTGTTGCTGATCACAATTCTGTGTTTTTAGGAGGTCTCCTCTTGGTGGACTGTGTGTCAGTCCCAGGGCGACACTATCAGACCAGCAGTACCAGCAGCTCGCCCTTGACACACTGGAGGAGCTGGACTGGTGCTTGGACCAGCTGGAGACCATTCAGACGCATCGCTCTGTCAGTGAAATGGCTTCCAACAAGGTATTCAGTTATCTGTAAACCATCCAGTCCAACCAACATCAGCAGATGCAGTTTGTAACAAATACATCACTATCATTGTGCATTTTGACATTTGTTATGACTTAAAAAAATTTTATATCTATTCATTGCATATTTGTAAATGCTCAAACAGCTATACATATAGTCATGTATTTGGCAAGATGGTCCTTTATATTATTTAATCAGTAGTTTCTATACAACTTTAAACTGCTGGGCTTAAGCTGTAGCTTTCTTTTGTATATTATTCCACTGAAGATGAGAAATAAAGTAGCAAGAAAACAATGTCAGACTAATTCAGACTGCACATCTGTTCTTTTTCTTCTCATTCTGCCATAGTTTAAGAGGATGCTGAACAGAGAGCTTTCCCATCTGTCAGAGATGAGTCGCTCTGGGAACCAGGTGTCCGAATACATCTCCAGCACCTTTCTGGGTGAGTGAGACCAAAATCTGATTTCTGGTAACATCACATTTATGACTTCTTGGCACATAAAAACAGCAAATTTTTCCACGTGTGTTTGCCCATCAATCTGTAGATAAGCAGAACGAGGTGGAAATCCCATCTCCGACGCTCAAAGATAAATCTATGAGTCACATCAGTGGAGTAAGGAAACTGTCTCACAGCTCCAGCCTCTCCAGCGCTTCGATGCCTCGCTTCGGTGTCAACACAGATCAGGAGGACGAGCTTGCCAAGGTGTTGTTTTCTGTCTGGGTCATTGTGACTCACAAAGAACAAGTTGCACAAATCAACAGATTTCTGGTTTGACAGCAAGATATTTTAGACAACTTGGTGACTTGGTAGAAATTCCTCTTTTCTTCAACACTGTTTTATTTCCATATTAGTTTATTGTTCTGTCTGTATGAAAGTACAGATACATTTGCAACAAAATGACTCATAAAGTAGTAATTTAGTAAATTAAAGCCATAGAATATTGTATAAAAGTTAAAAGTAACCATTTGAAGGCCAATTTATCCAGTTGTTTCAATATAAACTATCTGAACCTTTTATTTTCATATAATTAGAATAATATCACACTAGTCTGATTTAAGATATGATAAAGAACAGTGTACTGAAAATTTTAAGTAGTACTGACAAAGGATTTGCCAGGAATCGCTCCTGCAGCCAACATCTTCAAACAGTAAACTTTGTTAAAGCTATGGATGAGAAAAAGCTTGCTGCTCTGAATCTGCTCCATCTGCAGTGATGTCAGCTTTACTTTCATCCATGTTGTTAATTAGCAGCTCTTCTAGTCACAGACATCATATCTGAGTTGCCCTCGAGCCCGTTTAGTTACATCCTGTTATGTATGTTGTGTGCTGATAAATACATAAAGAGATTCTGTTCACATTGTTTAACTCCAATTCAATTCAGAGCTAAACAGATCAGGTTGTATGGCTCACAATGGTAAATATGCTTTTCAAACAGCCTACATGTGAATTAGAGACATTTCTGTGTTCCGTTTGCATAGACAACAACAGAAAACAGTACATTTGTGAGACCACTCAGGAAGCAATACAGGAAGAGATTTAAAAGGGGTGAAGGAATGAGATGGCTAGCTTTTGCGGTTCAAGCGGCTATTTTTAGCAGTACTGTTGTGCTTCAAATTGCACAGAATCCAATATATCTTCTTTTAGCGCATGTAGAAGTGTCACAGTTCAGATTTGATGTTGGAATCTCATGATCAGACTTCTGTGTCCTTGACTCCTCTCAGCCCTGAAAAAAATTAAATGAGTCACTTAAGAGAAAAAAGTCTTATTGAGCCATTTAATGTCCTGAGCAACCATTTGATGAAATTTGTGGAAGTAAACCTAACTGAGCCATCTCCACCTCTACCTGTGTAGGTATGTCGGCTGAATGCAAAAAGTGAGTATATCTTATGCCATTAGTTTGTCACATTTTTTAAGCATAAGTTAAATAAGTGACACCTAAATATGTTGTTTTAAAACCTGTGTTATTATTGTTATTACCTCAAGTGAATTAAGAAAATATAAAGAAAGAAATTTACTCAGGTATTTTTCTCAGTGAAGGTTAAATCATTTCAGCCTGGTGATGAGTAAGTGCCTACATATCAGTGCCCCAACCATGTAGACTGAAATCAGTAGTAATGTTGTGCAGCCATTCAGCAATGCAAAAAAAAAAAAAAAAAAAAAAAAAAACGTCAAAAAACTTAAACTTTTGTGTTACTTCCATATAATTACTTCCAACTTTAAGCTTTGTATTTGACATAGACATTATCAACCCTGTAATATACCAGAATATTACATTTCAAAGCAACCAAAAGGTAACAGTGGTATGATGTTGTTCACATTCTACATGTGAAATTTACTCAGTCTGTTGCATCAAATGTTCAGAAAGCAAAAAAGATGGATGGTAGCTACTGTTGGTTCGTTAGTCTCAAGCTGAAGTATATAAGTAAAAAAAAAGTACTTCACAACAGTAAATGCACACAGTTCATTAAGAACCTGAGCTGTGAGTCAGTCAGAGCAGTCACTTATATTCTCAATCCATCTGTGGACACCCTGTCACAGAGACTGAACAGTCAGTTATTTTGAGAGACTTGAAAGGGACGTCTGCCCTGTGATCATTGTTCAAAAAGACACCAGGAGCCTAAACCATGCCTAACAGTGATGCTTTAGAAGCTGGATAATAGCATCGCTGGAAAATATTACCTTTAATCCTCCAACTAGTTTAACATCCATGTTTCTTTTAGCTGTTATTTGACTTTTTTTTTCCGCTTGAACAATAATTTAATAGTTCATTTTAAGAGGTTTTTTGTAAGAGCAATTGAGAGTTATTAAATGAAGCAAGTTAACTGTTTTTTGGGGGGGTTTTCTTTCTTTTTAGGGTAAATAACTATTGTGTTATTTCTTTTATTAGAAAAATGTCAGTTTTTTTTATTTGTATGTAAATAAATTAAGCTAAGTAAGATGCTGACTATTTAATCATCTTGGTTTGTTTTTCTGCCTGATGTGAAATTCTGCAGCACACATAGATATTGCGTTGATACGCTGAACATATGAATAAACCATCTGTGCTTGACACTTTAAAATGCATCTGAAGAATCTGAAGACCTGCAAAAGCTTTTAAGGTCATTATTGTTTTGCTTTTGCTTGGTCTCTTACTTTAGGGATCCCCGACTCCGGTCCTTAAGCCACACTATCCTGCAGATTTTCCATGTTTCTCTGCTTCAACACACCTGACTCAAATGAATGGATCAAAAGCAGAATTGTGCAGAGCTTGTCAGAAATCCATTTAATTCAAATCAGGTGTGTTGCAGCAGAGAAACATCTAATCCCTGCTTGATAGTGGGACTTAAGGACCAGGGTTGGGGATTACTGTCTTACTTGACAATTCATGTTGCATATTTCTGTGTTTGTATGTGGTGTTTAACCAGGAGCTGGAGGATCTGGACAAATGGAGTTTTAACATATTCAGAGTAGCAGAATTCTCAAACAACAGACCACTTAGCTGCATCATGTACGCCATCTTCCAGGTAAAAAGAGGCTGAATCTGCAGGACTCTTCTCTCTTGAATAGTTTGTGACCCCGCTGGTGTGCACTGTTTCGCCTATTTGTGAAATTCTGGCTTCTCTTCTCCCTCCTCAGGAGCGGGAGCTGTTAAAGACATTTCGTATTCCTGTTGACACCTTTGTCACTTATGTGATGACCCTGGAGGACCATTACCATGGAAATGTAGCATACCACAACAGCCTCCATGCTGCAGATGTCACCCAGTCCACGCATGTCCTGCTCTCCACACCTGCTCTGGATGTAGGTTAACATACACACATATAAAGACACGGTGATGATGAAGGATTTGTGATAACACATGATTTAAAATTACTGATTCAAATTTTAATGAATACTGTAGCACATAAACTCAAAATGGACTAAAGTCATCAGCATTATTAAATATTTTGAGTACTTTGATTCAAGCTTGATGTAACAATGTTGTCATTCATTAATTAACACTAATACAGAACTTCTGGGGTCCCGGACACTGTTTCCATTTCACCCCTGTTTCAGGATCTGTACAGAAATGTTTACTAACACAAAATATACAAATAGTTTCTTCAGATTTACCAGAATTAATTAAAAAACAATTTAACAGTTTTCTCACCACATTCAATAGTTTCACTCAAAATATGAAAATTACAACTGAAAACCAATAACTACCATTTTTATAATTATATTTATTTATAAGTGTTTTGTAGTTTTATGTAACATTGTGAGCTGAAATTCAGTCATGGATTATTATATTATTTAATCAACAGGATTAAACAGTATTGTAATAATCAGTTTTCAAATATAATAACTTAAGAAATAAAATGGTTTAGTGGACAGTACATTTTACATATAACTCTTTATCTAATCTTAACTTAATGCATTATGACAAGAAGCAGCCAATACAATACTGAATTCTAAAGAAAAGGGGGGGACAAAAAACAAATTCAGCTTGAACTCCTTAGTCATCATCACCATTTAAAAAAATCCCTACTATTATTTTAAGTACATCATTTATGAGAAACAACATATTATTACAACTACAGCTATTTGTATTTAAGTTATGTGATGGTGTTAGATGGGAGTAGTTACTAAAAAGTTATTCGTCACAACAAGATATAAATATTTAATATTCAGTGGATGAATTGCTTCTGGTTCTTTCTCTAAAGTTTACCAAAATTATTAAAAGCATGTAGAGTTGTCTAGGACTTATAAAAAGTTATTGTTATGTTATTATACGGTAGTAACTTATTTTTTTCCAAAATAATCATTTCATCATTTGCTCATTTACCTGAGTTCCAGGTAGTTAATATGTGAGATAATACAAATAACATTAATAGTTTTATCTGACATATCAGTATAAACTTTTATTATTTCTTTCTCACAATTTCCTTTATTTGTATCTTGTTGTGAGAACAGCAACATAATATCAGCATTTAAAATGTTACTGCATGTCTGTTAAAAGCAAGGGTGGTGCCAAAGGGGTAGCATGGGGTGCCACGGCCCATCCCTTTCATCTAACTGCCTCCTCAAGTGCCAGCCAATGTCTAGACAATAAAAATCTAATAAATATTCAGTGTAAACTGACCTTTACATGGGTAAACTTCAGAATGCTCAAGTGTAAGTGGATGTGACATGTGATGTACTTCTATATGATGTTTTAAATCAACATTACCATCTTCTTGATTATAAAGCAGCCTTTATACAGCATCATCTTGCCAGCTGTCTGTGTGGGTGATAAAATTGGTCTGTGCAAACTGTTTACTTTTTATGGTGATTATGTAAAAGTCATAAAACAACATAGAATAATGCAAATGAGTTTGCATAGTTAAACAGCCAAGAATGGCAAAGAATCACTGATAAAACTTGTGATTTTTGTTCAAACCAAGATTTTCTCATTATCAGTGAAGTGTAAGTCTGTCCGCAGTAGTAATGCAGTGCAGAACAATCGTAAGAAAAATGTCTATGAATAAATATAATTGGCTATTTGGTTTACTAGTTACATTTGATGACAAATAATTACACACAAACACATATATTTGTGCCCCTGCATTGTTTCTTCTCCCCCCATCAAAGACTTTCTAAGGAGAAAACTCAATTGGACATCTGACTAAGCAACAACATCTGTAAAGACAACAAATACTCTGAAATGACAGATATAGCCATGCTATAGCCAATGGTATGTTTTAAAGACTAGATTTTCCACTTATCCACTTTAAATTATTTACTTTTACACCCCCTTCCTCCACTTTTCTTTTAAAACTGCAATAAGTTTGCTAACTTGCTTTGAAGCTCTCAAAGTCGTCATCTTTCTTCACAATCTGGTCTCATCCTTTCAGGCCGTCTTCACTGATCTTGAGATCCTGGCTGCTTTGTTTGCTGCAGCTATCCATGATGTAGACCACCCTGGAGTTTCCAATCAGTTCCTCATCAACACCAGTAAGTGTGCAAAAACTCTGAAACACAAGCCTTGAAATCTGTACAACGTGCGTTCACACCTCGTCTTCTATGCTCAGACTCTGAATTGGCCTTGATGTATAACGATGAGTCAGTACTGGAGAACCACCACCTCGCTGTGGGCTTCAAGCTCCTGCATCAGGAGAACTGCGACATTTTCCAGAACCTCACCAAGAGGCAGCGCCAGAGCCTTCGCAAGCTTGTCATCGATATGGTGAGGGCCTTTGCAGCTAAACTGTAACCAAACCATTTAATCATCAAACATATGTAGTATTTGTTTTCTTTGCCAGTTTTAGACTGTTCTTAAGAAGTATCTACCATTCTAGGATATTTATAGGATATGATCTTTAATGTGATTCATACTCATCGTTGTATAAACCTTGATCCCTTTTGATCTACAAGGCTGTCTGAAAGAATATGTGACAAAGGTTCAAAGAAAGAAGTAAGAAAAAGATGAGTTTTGGATGGGGTAGTTCAGATCCTACTGTCTGTCTGCAGGTGTTAGCTACAGACATGTCCAAACACATGACTCTGCTGGCTGATTTGAAGACCATGGTAGAGACAAAGAAAGTGACAAGTTCTGGTGTTTTGCTCCTGGACCACTATACAGAGCGGATACAGGTAACTTGTTATCAATATTTCCACCAAGGATCATCAAAATATTTCTGTATCATGGCAATACAAGTTTTAACACACAGAGAAATAATATGATATAAAATCAATGTACAATTATCTCATATGTGCATGCTGAAGGTGCTGAGGAACATGGTGCACTGTGCAGACCTGAGCAACCCCACCAAGCCGTTACCACTATACAGGCAGTGGACGGAGAGGATCATGGAGGAGTTCTTTCGACAGGGTGACAAAGAACGAGAAAGAGGGATGGAGATCAGCGCCATGTGTGACAAACACACTGCCTCTGTAGAGAAGAGTCAGGTATTGAACCTTTCTTTTATTGTTAATACAGTGGAGATGTCATTTTAGTTTAAATGCAGCAGACAGAATAGATTTAGACTCCTCAGTTCGGTCCCATGTGGGCCGCAGTCCTGCAGGATTTCAATGTTTCCCTGCTTCATCATATTTGACTCAAATTAAATGGATCCAACAGTCTATGAAGTTCTGCACAATGGCTCATTCATTTGCGTCAGGTGTGTTGGAGCAGTGATGCATTGAAAACCTGCAAGACTGCAGCCCTTGTAGGACTAAATTTAGTAGCCCTGGAATAGCTGATCCATGAAAAAGTAAGCCTGTGTGCCTGGTGGACAAAGTAATAGACACACTAACACTATCTCTGAAAATAAAAACTAAAAAGTCCACATGTAAGTTCACCAAAGAAAGCTTTTTTTTCTCTCTCTTACTCTGTTGCTGAACTGCCCATAAGTTTTGGTTTGTAGTTAGAGCTTTTCTTCACAGTGTACAGTGAAATTATTTTTAAAGTATTTTTCTCTTAAGACTGCTTAGCGGCTAGTTTGTCATACTCAAGGCAAGGCAAGTTTATTTGTATATCACATTTCATGTATAAGGCCATTCAAAGTACTTTACATAAAGTATTAAAAGCATTACAGCAGGGTGCAGGAAGCAATAAAAAGTACATTAAAAACAAACTTTAAAAAGAAATAAAAGGAATTAAATAAAACCAGAAAAAGGTTAAATAAAATATATAAAATGCAAGAAATAAAAGAATATATTTTGGCCCTAAACCATTTAATGTAGTGTACTCCAACTGAATCCTTTCTGAGAAATCAGAGGGCCAATCATAAGGAGCCTTTTGGAGATCGGCCCTTAAAGAAACAGGAACGAAAATAGATGAGCATTGACAATAAGAAACACACACGACTCACAAAAAGTTAGGGATATTTGGCATTTTGTATATCATTCTTACCTGGAGTATATGGTCATTTGAATGAAATCCACTGACAAATATGGGTCTACTCTTAAACCTGCTAAGAGTTTCTGACCTGAGCCAATTGCTGGGGATTTCTCAAATGTTGGTCCTTCAAGATTGTTCATAGATGTTCAAATAATAAAAAGAGTCTCTTACAATCTCCTCTAGCTCAGCTATTTTAAGGATTTTAGGTTTTATTTTAAGCTTGTATTTTTTTCCCCACATCACTGTTACAATCTCGCACACAAAATCTACCAATTGTCTTTTGGACATTGTTCCAAAAAAAAAAAAATGTTTGGGAGGCTGTGAGACAATCCTTTCTCTTATTGTAAATACTAGTCTTAAAATAGAACTGTCCCATCCTCTTTTAAACATGCAACTATATAAAGGCCCACTTGTCAATGTCACTAGGAACTCAACAAGGATAAATTTGGGATCAATTTTATACTGTCTATATGCTTCCCTTGAGCTACATTTCTCATTCCATTTCTACGCAGATGATACACCAATCTACCTGCACTAAATCATAAAGACTCCATACCACTTATATCTGTCCAAAACTGGTGGTTATTTTTGGGTTCCCTAGTTTCTCAGTAGATTTAGAAACCCTCCTAAGGCCCATTTATGCTAACTTACGTATGTAAATAGCGTTTTCTATTTTAAACGTTGCTATAAGTTGGCAACGTTGCTATAAGTTGACAGCAGGCTTGGAAAAATTTAACAGCTTAAAAAATTAGGGGCTGTCAAAATTAATGCGTTAATGCAAAGATATTAATTAGTGGGTTCTTGACCGTCTAACGTTGGACAATTTAATTCAGCATGTTTTCAGTATGTTGCAACTTTCATGATGGCACAAAGAGGAAGTCAGAGCAGAAAATTTTCCTAATTTAGG
This sequence comes from Melanotaenia boesemani, assembly GCF_017639745.1. Taxonomy (NCBI): domain Eukaryota; kingdom Metazoa; phylum Chordata; class Actinopteri; order Atheriniformes; family Melanotaeniidae; genus Melanotaenia; species Melanotaenia boesemani. The sequence continues at coordinate 22,943,244 of NC_055685.1, forward strand.
ACATTAGATTTATGGATCATTTTATCCACACTGAACAAAAAAAGTTGAATCTGCATTTCCAAAAATGTTAAACTGTGTATTTAGCCCATCTATAAGCATCACTTCAGATAAATCAAAAGTATTTTCCATGTAATTCTTTCTTAGGTGGGTTTCATTGACTATATAGTCCATCCGCTGTGGGAGACATGGGCTGACCTGGTGCATCCAGACGCCCAGGAACTACTGGACACACTGGAAGAGAACAGGGAATGGTACCTGAACACCATGCCCCAGTCTCCTTCACCTCCTCCCGACAGGCACCTCCAGCATGATCGCTTCCAGTTTGAACTCACCCTTGAGGACCTGGAGCAGAACAACCACAACCACATACACCTAAGGAGCAGCAGTGGGAGGAGTGGCAGGAGCGACCGGAAAGCCATTTGTATTGACAATGCAGACAGAATGCAGGACGACCACACAGAAGCAAATGGGGAGGAGCAGAACCATGATGAAAATGAGAAATACGATGAGGAGATTCTCAACAGCAAACAGAATGGGGTTCAGGAAGAAGAGGAGAAAACTGGAGAAGGAGAGGGTGAAGAAACAGAGGAAGTGCAGGAAGATAGCCAAGTTCAAGAGGAGCAAACAGAGGAAACAGAGAAAGCAGAGGAAGTGAATGGTACAGCACAAGATGAGGACATAAAAGAAGAAGAGGACAAAAAAGAAGAAATGGAGGAGGAAACACAAAAAGAAAGAGAAAATGATAAAGTAGAAGGTGAGGACGGTGGAGAAAATGAGGACGAAGATGAGCAGGAAAATGTGGAAGAGATAAACATGGAAATAGATGAAGAAAACAAAGAGGAGGAAATTGAAATCGAAGAGGCAGAAGTGGAAGCAGAGACAGAGGAGAAGGTGGACGAAAAAGAGGGAGATGTAGAAGAAGAAGATGGTGGGGAGGAGAAGGTGGAAGAAGAGGAAACAGAAATGGAAGATAAAGTTGAGGAGGAGCAGGGAGAGACAGAGGAGAATGTGGAAGAGGAAACACCTCATGAGGTCGAAGAAGATGAAGTTCAAGAAGAAGAGGCAAGTTAGTTGACATATTAACAGGGTCAGCATGGAAAAATGTTAAGGAGAGATAAAAAGGGCCAGAGAGACTCGAGCAGACAGCAGTATAGCTGTAGATGAGGACAAAGATCTAAGGATGGCCTTCTTTTGATAATATGTGGCATCCACTTTATCAGTGACTTGCTCATCTGAAGGCCAGTGGTCAACTTCAGATGTCTTAAAAAACTCAGTGACATTTAAGACTACAGCACTGCTGATATGGAAACAAACCCTTTCTGGACATTTCTGAACAGCCAAATTATTGGAGCAAGCTTATCAGGCAGCAGCGACAGACTAGAGTCTTCTTCACCTGGTGTCTGTGCATCTTTCACTGCCGTTGGGGACAAACTGGGGAATAACAATAATAAAAGTGGGGGTGGGGTCAATCAACCTTTTGTAGCTCCTAGGAAAAAAAAAATTTAAAAGTGCTGAAATACATACATGCAAATAAGTGTGTGCCTGTTCTCCCGTTCTTATAGACTATCACCCATTGTCTCTTGGTCACCGTCTCCGTCTTATTGATGAGGAAAATGATGGAAAAACAGCAACCCTAAACTCAAAGAGTAGCTGTTAATAGAATGACAGAAAACTAGAGAAAAAAAATAAGCAAATAACTCTGGAAGGTTGGATTTGTCTTGTTATATTTACAAAAAAAACCTTCCACCTGTGAACAGGACGAACACCTTTGAGCTATGGCCAGGGAGCAATGTAACCTCCTCACATACTAACCCTAAAGCAACAATGCCGGATTTCTGACACCATTTCTAAATATGTGGACTACCGTTTTTGCAAAGTGGAAACATTTGCAGCTTAAAAGGCTGATCTATTGTATGTGTCAATGTTGATTCATGTGAAAAGAAAAAATAAGTGTTTATCCCCTTGTGACATTGTCACCTGAATTGTGCCAAACTGTCCCACAACCAGCACTGAGCAATCCAGCTTCCAACCAGAGGGGCTACTCATCACAAAGCAATGAATATGTGGGACCAGGCCAGCGGGTGTGACGGTCTTCCACAAATTTTTCTTTTTTTTGTTTTGTAAAATTGTATTTGGCACTTTATCTTACACTTCTGTTACATATATGTACATAATAAACATGTATTTTAATCTGCTGATGTCATATAATAAATATGATCAATTCATTTACTGGTCTTTTTCCTTTGCAGAAATACTTTGGTTTGAAATCAGAGTGAATACAGGTATCTGTAACAATTTTGTCAAGTTGTTAACTGTACATGTCAGTTCTATGAAAATGTCTACTTTACCTTTCCTCCTGTCAAATGTGGGTCCTAGACTGCCAAGAAGTTCAATGTAATGATTTGCAATTCATTTAAAACAAAAGTAAAACTGGAAACAGCACAAACACAATTTATGCAATATTATAGCTGAAAAATCTTTATTAAAGTTATGACCATTTAAAATTTTTTATACATTTTACAAAAGTTAGAGAAATGAAAAGACCCATTGTTGTAGTTTTGAACTTTGAATCTAACTTTTAACATTCTTGTACATTTTTGCCAGGGCTCGAACTGGGGCTTTCGGGGAGCCTTATTTTGGCACGTGCACCGCAGCTTCACACGTCATGTGCACTCGCATTTCTATTAGTGCACGTAGTGCAGTCAAAAATATGGTTACTATTAAAAAAACTACTGTATGCAGCTTGTTTAAACAGAAACATTGATGGAGTGTTCTTTAACCACAGAACCACAACGGACAAACAATGCTGGCTGTCCACGGTGCTGAAGGAAACAGAACGGATCATCAGCGTTGCTTGGAAGATTTTTAGGGTTCCCCCAAACGAATCAGCTTAATCTCTTTAGGGGAGCTCCTCTGCCTTTCAGGGGAGCCAAGCTCCCCTTAGCTCTCCTGTAATTCGAACCCTGATTGTTGCCACAGGATAAATGATTGTTTCTTTATGAAAAAAAGAACAAAGGGTAGCTCAAACTGATATACAGCTGAAATCCTACTGTAGGATGTTTAGTCATTATTTAATTAAACTAACAAACACTTTTCCTGGAATTGTTTGAAATGAACTGAAATTTAATTATAATACAACAGTCATCAAGTCGATGACTTAAAGAAAAACAACTTTCACTCTTTAAGGAAACCTCATTTGTAAAATAAATACACGATAAAATAATCTTTAACATTTTATCTCAAGGCACTTTGTGAGTTTTGAATGTTAAAAATACACAAAGCAAATAAAAGATTCTTCTTTTCACACATGTAACCAGTATAGTGTCAGCATATACAGATGCAGTTATTTGTAAACACTGTATATGCACTGTGCTGACAACAACCTGAGGATTCCAAGGCCCATAACCATTATCGACAACAAATATGTCTTTAGACTTTGAGAGCTTAAAGAGCTTTCACAGTATATACTAAACTTGATCATCACCAACGTCTACTTTTCAGAAAAATGATGGGAAACATACACAGGCTTCAGAAACCACTGTAAGAACGACTGTGCTGTAATACACAACCCTGCAGCGAACTGACTGCAGTCACAGCTTTAACAGTTTTGTTCTCCTGGTTCAGTTTGTTTCTTAAAATAGGATAAAAACAAGTTAACTGGTTTATAATTTGCATTGACTGGTTTTGCATTGCATGAAGTTCTATTAGAACAATCTGACATTTTATTTGCAAAATGCAGTTGACACTTAACTGCTTTCACTGAAACAAACAAAAGTGGCTGTTTGATGTTATTTTATGAAGACCTTCTGCTTTCAGTGGAGTGTTTCCATTTTCCCTGTGTTTACATTACTCTACCTCAACCAGATTTCAGGTCCAGTACAGAGTTTGACTCTGAGCTTAAATATGTGGCTTTTTTATTGGCCAGTCAAAGAACTCCAGTCAGGGAAGCTGTCAATCTCTCCGGTCTCATTTACCAGCTGGTTTCCATGTTTCAGAGTCAGTTTGTAGCGTAGACGAACCATCCGCTAAAGTAAAAACAGATATATTAGAGAAACATCTGAAATAGTTTGAAGATAAACAAGACAGGTGTGTTGAAGGGAATCCCAACAGAGAGGACCCTGATAAATAGGACTTAATGTGTTCTAATTAACCTCTCATGCTGAAATATGTTATGAAGACACATGAAATGTGTTCATTTAATATGTCATTGTACAGAAGGGATGGGAGTGTATATCAGTTATGTTCTCCAGGATGGATGTCAGGATGTCAGCATTTCTATTTATTTTTATTATTACCTCGCCAAGGCAAAGGTCGTGTATTCAGCAGCGTTGGTTTGTCTGTCTGTTAGCAACATAACTCAAAATGTTAAGGCCAGATTTTGATTACATTTTCAGAAAATCTCCCAAATGGAATAAGGAACAAGTGATAAGATTTTCTGGGGGGTTCTGATAAGCTTCTAACTCAAAAATAATGTTGGTTTAAGATTATCAAATGGTATCACCCTAAATGTGTCCAGAATCATCCTACATTATAAATGCTAAATTTGCTGGATGCTTTGAAATTTTGCACAACACCTGCAATGCATCTCTACTCACATTCTGAGGATTAGCTAACAGGATGACCTGTGAAACTGCAGGTGGAGACAAGAGCGGGTTGTAAGGAGGAAGGTTTGTCCTGGAGGCAGGCTGAAGTTTCACTTGCATGGTCTGCAAGACAGATATTGAAGTAAGAATAACCAGCGTGTTCAGTTTCAATATCAAGACACACAAATATGAAACAATGCAAGAGACAAGATTACAGTAAAAACTATTTAGAAGCAGTGGTTCTTCAAATTATTCCAACCAACAAATCCAAGACCAATATTTACATTTACAAAAATATAATTTGAGAAAGAAATAAACAAAGCTCCGCATTTAAGGGGCTATAATTCATGGCAGATAGGGGCGTAAAGATTAAATATACAAATCACAACCTAGTTTAAGAGTTTTAACATTAAAAATATACTTGGATTAATATTCAGGCCCATGGATCAATTCAAATGTGCCATAAATTGACAACCTGATTTTAATTAAAACTCCACAGACTATAGATGGTGCATATCAATGTGCATCGATGAGAAGGTGAAACATAGGAGTGGGTCTGCACCATTTCAACACAGACACATACTGGCTATGCACTGAATGCAGTCACTGAATGGCCCATTCAGATCCACCTGAAAAACGCATGTACGCCCTTCATTGTTGTTCGAAGAGTAAAGATGAACTTATGTTAGAAAACTAATGTTGACAGTTTTCAATGCATCATCAAATAAAGTTTGAAAAATATTTGAATTTTATAAAAAGGAAATAACATTGACCAAAAGTCTCTAGAGCTTTGATTAAACGTCTCAGTAGCACAGCAGATCTGGTAAACATCACAAAATAAAGATGTGAATATTGAAGACATCTTCCAACCATTATGTAGCCACAACACTGGAAAGTTAAAGGTATTACAACATATAATCATATAATACCCAGTAGAAATGTAGCAAATAGTCTTATAAGGGACTTACACACATCCTTTGATGGATCATCTCTACATAGCTAATGAAAATGAGAATTTAAGGAGAAAAATTTCGTTTGGCCACATGTCAACCTGGGTAGGATAGGATTTTTGTTACCCTGCATGTTTTGGTGGTTGAAGAGACTTTGAAAAAAAATGTATATGTTCCGCTCATTCAAAACATTCAGCCTGTCTTGTGAGGATGATACAACGATAACTCATTTTGAAAACAGCGTTGTGACCAGTTTGTTACCTTTGGAACGGCGACTTGAAACATGAAATCTTTCACATCAAGGGCAGATGTGTTAACTGTGGATATGACAATCACAGCCACACCTGGATGACCAGGTGGACAGTCCCTGGCAAAATGAAGTGACACATGGATTCCGGCCCGATTGTACACTGTGACTGGCTCCAGCAGACCTACCACATCAAGAAACAAAAGTTAGAGAAGACTTCTATTGGCTTCTATTGAGCAACAAACTGACAGATGATCCAAGTTGTGTGTAAATTGCTGTGGATACTAAAAAATGAAAGTGAAGTTTCCTACAGCTGCAAAGTGCTTAAAGAGGTCTTCCAGCCTTAGGGGACATACTGGATTTGATGGTTTCCAATGGTACGAAGACATTCTTCAGTGACTGAGAGAGAGAAGAGTTCTCCTCCACTTTCAGTGGAAATCCAGAGACTTCATTTGGTTGTTTCAGTGACGCTGACTCTGTGAACTGCTGAATGTGAGGCAATGACCTGAGGGGATAAAAGAAAATGATAATCTTAGTCTCACTATATGGTTCTCGCTCTAGGTTTCTTACAGTGACATAAGAGCAGGTTCATAAGTTTTCAGTGAATGGCATGGAGTGAATAAACCAGGCTGTGCAGTGCTGTCAGCAGGTGGCAGTATAGGCTACAAATACAGAACTGTAACAAACAAAAATGGTCTCTAAATTTGATACAAACTTTTGATTAATTCCCTCACACAAAACCTGAGACTTTGGCCCTGCAAGAGGGGGAAAAGGGATTTTTTTAAAAATGTGATTATTTCCTCATATTGGCAAATATTCATCAAAAACACAACATGAAAGCACTTGACAGCAACATGGCACTGCCACTGGTTCTGCAAGAGTAGAAAACACAAAAAACATTGCCGTTGAGGTGGGTGTTTGGCATTGCACAATGTAACAAAATGGATAAGCAGGTTCAGTAAATTTCTGTTTACAACCTGAAAAACAAATGGTGTAGAGACTGTCAGCAATGTAATCTATGTGAGGTATTGAAGGTTTTTATTCTTCACTCCTGCCCTTTCCCCCTTTTAAATGATCAGACATCCTCACCAAGTGTTTGTTCCATTTGATGAAGCACTGCTTCCCATACATCCACGGGCTCTCAGCAAAACCCCGTTGCCACCATTCTGCTCAGCATTCGTTATCTGGGTGTCTTTGTTAATCTAAATAACATGAGATGTTTTGTTACAACAGTCTCCAAACTAAACACACTCTCAAATCTAACCTTCAGACTTAAATCCAAGTCTTTAGTTTAAGCTTTAAGTCTCACCTGCATAAGTTCCTCAAAATAGGATTTTGAATTCTCTTCAGTCTGATTTGAGACCATATTATCAAATTCTGTAATAACAAAACACATTATTACATGATGAAAAAAATTTATCAGACTTCCAAATAATAAACAAGAGGATACAAAAGCTAGCCTACCTAATTCATTTAGGTTCTGCTCAGCCTCTGAGAAGACAGGGTTTTCCAAATGAGAGTAGAAGATTGGTGAAGAGGATTCAAATGTAGGTGGTGAACCAGCTTTTCTGTGGGACTGCGGAGAATCCAGTGCTGACAGATCGATTAGGTGGTAGCTCTTAATTTCTCTATGGCTTGTAGAAGCTAAACAAAGAGAAAACAAGATCAAACACAACACAGCCAAACAAAAATTTTCCAAAGAGGCTAAAGACATCAGGAAAAACAAAATGAAGCCTACAGATATTTCTACTTGTGATTTCTTCACTTCTACTTCTTGTTTTTCCTCCGTTACACTCTCCTCTCCCAGTCAGGTCTTTGTAAGCATTCACTACAAGCGTTAGCTCGTCATTTGCTGCCAGGATCTGTGCCAGAGCTGCATCATCGTCCATCGTGTTGCTGGCCAGCCGAAACAAGCTCGGCCTCAGCCGGTCACATTTCTCATACAGAGCCTATAGTTGTAAGAGAGGGAAACAAATTTGGATGCCTTCATCTTTTTAAATCACACTTTTACATGCTGAGGATTTATTTACTGGCAACATATTCTGTTGGTTTGAATGTCCAAAATGTACTTATATTACCAAATAAGTTTTACACATACTCTGGCTTTGCAAACCCATTTTTAATGTTAACATGTATTTTAAATAGTAAATGCTCTGTATTTATATAGAGCGTGACTGTACCTGGAATGATACCCAAAGCGCTTTTACATCATACATCACATTCACACACATATTCACACACTGATGGTTTGGGTGAGGATCGAACCAGCAACCCTCAGGCTACAAGCTGACCGCTCTACCTTGCTGAGCAACGCCGCCCCAGTTATGCACATTTTGTGATGTCATCAAATTATTTGAGGATCAAAATTTTTTGATCTTTAAATGTTTTTAAACAGCTCTACTTATTTAAATGATGAACATTTGAAACAATCAGCAATGTCTCCTCTTAATCCCACAAACTGATCAGCATTTTGCAAACATAACAAGGTAGAGTCAGAACACCTTTTATTTACACATGCAAATAATTTGAGTTTCATGTTCCAAACATTTAAAACTCTTAAAGATTCAAAATGAAATATTTCAGATCCCACACCTTTTCTTGTAAGAAATTGGAAGCAGACTGGAAAATCTTTCCTTTTTTTTCTGTCAAATAACAGCCAGACTGAAGATTAATAATGAAATAGCAGAAACACTAAGCAGAACAAAGAAAATTTTTGCCAACTTTAGTTTGGGGTGAGAAACTCATGTGGAGCAACTGACTGACAAGAATGATCAAACATAAGACAGCTGGTTAGCAGCTACTGAACAAAAATAAAATACCGTGTCTGCTGGCTACACATAAATCAGTGTGTGGAGAAATGCTACAAAGTCCCTTTTACACTTGTCAAATAACACTCTAAGATCCACAAAAATCTGGCTCTTGAGTTCAGTGGGAAAGTACTTTACATCAAATGGGAACACAAGACCAGAGTGTACATGCTAATTTTTACTGAGAATGCTGCTATCAGGACAAAAAGAACTGGGCAAATTATTTTTATTTAATCTGTACTGAAGGCAACGTCTTACATGGAAGCTCTGAAACTGACTGCCACAGAAATGAGACTGATGAATGTATTTGTTTTGTTGTTTTCTTTTTTATGGTCGAGGCAACTGAATGTTTATGACTGATGAAATAAAAAGAGCCAAGTGGACTTTGTGCCTGAGAAACTCTCAGCTGCCCGCTGACAGATAGAAAAGCATTTTCATCAGAGAGAATTTCCTAAATACAAAACTCAAGACTCCAGTCAACTTAGTAAAGGAAGGCTATTTAGTGTTGTTGAAAGACAAGGAGTGGCTGTAAACCACTTTTCCGAATGGTAAACAAAACCAGTGATTTGAGGTTGGCTAAGATATATTAGCATTGTGCTGGAGTTTCCTGGCAGGAAAGAAACCAGTAGGAGGGAGAATAATAGCACACTGTATCAAACCTAAAACAAAAAACAGGAATATTCATACTTTGGAGGTTCAATGACACCGTACAACCTCTCTTTAACTTCTTTAGAGAAGGAAATATACTGTGGTAGGACACTGAGCCTCAAAACATGTAAAAACGTTGCAGGAGCACTGAACAGATACAAACTAAGTCCAAAGAAGACAAAAATAACATGTTATGGACTTTCCTGCACAGTCACATGACCTTACACACTTGAAGATTGAGATCGTAAAACATTCCCAGCATCACAAGATGCTTTGGAGCATTGTAAATTAATACTGGGACTATAACAAATCATTGTTCTCCAATTATATGCATCAGCTGAAAAACTGGAAGATGAGTGACGTCTAAAGCAGTTAGTAATTAGATTAAATTAAAGCAATCACAGTATTTCTAGACTTGGCCTCTCTCCATTTTCTAGTGAGTTGTTTGTCCTTATAACATCCAACATACCTTCACATCATCACTGGGTTGCAGCGAAGCTCCAGTAGCTGTGTTCTGGTTCAGTAGCTCTTTGAACTGCTTAGTGCTGCTCTCCACCTCCTTCAGAGTTGACTCCCGCTTCAACACTTTCTCAGTCTTTTCCTGCTCCTTTGCAGAGAAAGGACAATTCACACAATGATGACTGCATTCGTGGAAGGATGACCAGCACCACTACAGCTCTCCTCACCTCTTTAATGGTGCTTTTAATGAGCCTGTTAGCAGTTTCCAGGTCCTCTGGACGGCCACTCTTAAGTAATCTTGCTAACAGCTAATAAGACACAGAGATGTTAGCAAGATGAAATTTGGTTGATATGCTGTTAGATACCACCACAAGAACTCACCTTGGCCTTGTCCTCCTGGTCGAACACAGACTCTGTGGTTCTTTGTGGAGGAGGAGCCATAATAACAGTATCTGGCAGTTTGGGGTCTTTCTTTACAATTCCTAAAATAATAAGAGAAAAAAATTACTTAACTTTTGAAAAGAGGTCATAATACCAAGGAATTGGTTAATTCATATCAGGGTTTGATGTACCTGTAAATAATACACTGATTCCCAGTTATAAATTAAGCATTTCTCAGAATAGTGGTCTTCTGAGCATGGACTTACAAGAAGATTTCAGTTTTTATCTGTGTTATTCTGTACCTTGTTTCTTCAGCATACTGTAGGCTTCCTGAATCTTGGGTTCCTCTTTAAGCCAGAGCGTCCAGCCATAGAGGACCTCCGTCACCCTGTCTTTAACTTTCTGTGGAGTCCATGCACCAAAGTACTGCTCAAAGAAATGATACTTGAATTAGAGCCAACGTAGACAAGATTTTACTTAGCTAAATCACTGAACTTGATATAAAAATACATATAATATCTCATAAAGGATTTTAACTTCAATTTTCTTTTGCATCTTAAGTTATTTAGTAATTTTTTTATGTATTTACCTGATCTAGATTAAAGTGTTTAATTATATCCATGATACACTGGGGACTTATCGTCTTTTCTTCAGTTTATATATATTTTTGTCCATTTAAAAGTACAAAAAGGTCCAAAGTGAATTATTTTCTACCTGAGAAGATGCTGTTTATTACCTACCTGAACCACTTTGCTCTTAGTCCAGAATCTTTTCTGTTTAATTTATCTAAATTGGTATTAAAAATTTGGACACTGTGTGTCTAGTGGTTCATGTGGCATGTAATAAAAAAGTAACATCTGCCTTGCACTCTATGATATTTTCCAGAGCAAACCATTTCTAAAGGACCCCCATAATAACATTGTGAACCTGTAAATGAGCACTATCAATCAATCAATCAAACTTTATTTATAAAGCACTTTTCATGCTGGGGCAACACAAAGTGCTTTACATGAAAAATAAATTTATGCATATTAAAACAACAACAAACTACATAACAGAAAAAAAGTTAAAGTTGCACGCACGAACATGCATATATACACACAAAGCAGATACAACCCCCCTCCCCCTCCCCCATTCGGCACATGACTCCTTGATTTCTTTCTCTGTACTAAAAGTAGTATAAAACACTAAAAGTGATAACCATCTGGCTTGATGTTGCTGTGAGGAACTACACTATAAGCACTATTATGCAATTTTCAAAAGTCCAGTTTGGCGATGTCTTGTGTCTCTTTTTTTTTCGTACTGATTTAACATTTTTCTGACAACTTGAAACAAAACAATAAAAGAGTGATTTATATTTGTAAGACTGCACTGCAACACTTTGGCTGTTTGGCAACACTTTTATAGTTTGAAAACATCGAGCTATCCCCGGGGCTTTGGTAAGAAGTACCTTTGGTGTTAAGACTTTGATGAGTTCATTGAGAAAACGAAACTTTGCAGCCTCAGTGTGGAACCTCTTTCCACAGTTGTTCATACAAGCCTCAAGAACCTGGAAAGCACCAGAAAAACAGAAAGTAACTGATACAAGAAACTGAACAATAAAAAATGAAAGAATTTTTTTTGTTATGAAGAACAAGATAGATGGAGGCTGGTTTCAGTCACTTAATGTTTGTCTAACCACCCTGAAATATCAGATGATATGAGGCACATGACCCTTTAAAAGTTACATTTCATGGCAAAATCCTGATTGAAGCTTTCTGTCAAGACATCAAATTGTGCAGTGTCACAGCAGATTTAATCCTCATGCCCTCTTAGTCATGTGGTTGAAATTAAGCCAAGCATTAGACTCACAGGACGGCCTCCCCCAGGGTTAAAACAAAGACATGCTTTTTTCTTTATTAAATTGATTGTATATTGGAAGTTACTATGATAAATCCAAAGTATGACATTTAACACAGTACATGTAATAAACAATTAGATAATGTATGTTTACACAGAGAATGAATGGATGAATGAATGAATGAATGAATGAATGAATGAATGAATGAATGAATGAATGAATGAATGATGTTAACATGCATAATCTATATTTTTATGCAAGTAGTCTGGTTACTAACAGTGAGGGCCTGCAGAGCCTCTTTCTCCTGTGGGGACTGAATCTTATGGGCAAGAAGACGAATGGCAACCTGTGGCCTGAGGACAGAAAATATTAAATTACATGAAAATGCCAAAGCTGACTCCAAACACCTACACTGTGCTACAGTCTTAAAAAAAACAGGACTTTTGAATTCATCCATACTGACAAGGACAAAGATACAACAGACTTCCTCCTCATTCTTGTCAGTTATGTCTTCTCAAAATGGTGCAATTTACAATGGTTGCAACTTGTGCTGCAGCTTGCATGATGGATCATAATAAGAAAAGAAACTATGCTCGATTTACCCGTCAGTCTCTTGGTTGACAAGCTGGTAGAAGTGCTGAATAGAATCCCATTGGTCCTCTTGATTATTTGGGTCGGTGGCCTTATCTGATATAATTAGACAATAGAAGCAGGTTCAAGCACAAAGACCAAATATCTAAAAAGAAATAATTAAAAGTATTCAAAGTACTAGAGAAATTAAAGTATGTAATCACAATCAGTAAGTTATATTTCTAGTAAATGTAACACAATGCAAAAAGAATGCATATAAAAGCTAAAAATAATTATTTCAGTGAGGCACAGTGTTTCAAAAGGTCTCTTAAGTCATTAAGGCTTTCAACCTTCCATTTAGTAATAATAATGTAGCTGTAGCTGGTATTATCTGGAGGTATATCTAGCAAGTCATGGTCTGCAAGAAGACCTAGACTCAGTTGAAAGGAAATTGGTTTATGTGGTCAGAAACAACACAGGGAACACTTCATACACACTTGATTGGTTTGAATTTTAGTCGTATCGTGCCTCAGGGACTGTTTTTGTTGTCAATAGAACTGGTAGATCGTGAGATTATAAAGGACTTAGAAATCGCAGTCAAACCAACAGCTAAACAGCTGATACCTGAACACGGCTGTGTGTTCAAACAGGACGTTGACCCCAAACAATGATCAAATTTAGTTAATATTAAGCTTTTGGAGTTGGGTTTTCTGTAATAAGTTCTAATCTTAGCTGATTAATATGTGGACTGTGATTAGAGTCAGAAAAGCTGCAAGTCTTTAAAAAAAAATGGAAAACTTTCAAATATTAGTTGTGTTTTTCTGTGAGTCTATAAATAGAAAAACTTTTGGAAGAAAATAATTCATTAGTCTGACAGCACTAAAATCTTAATTTGTAATTTAATTTTCAGCTTCCCCGGGTGCTTTGTGGCAATCCCTTTTTAGTTATGCATTATCTGTGGACATTTGTATAGTAACTGCTTAGAAATTAATCAATTTAAAGCTGTAAAGCAGATGCATCTGTTGGGGTTAAAATTCTGAAGAGGGAGAGAGAGAGGGGGGTATAGCATTTATTTGTGTAGCTAAATTTAAAAACTCACTCACTCACTCAACTGCTAGTAGACATAGGAAATTATATTAGTACGGAATGCGCGCACACCTAACAAAACTCTGACAAAACCGCTCACCGCTTCTCAAGCACGCGCCAAGCTAAGCAACTTCCTGTTTCAGAAATACTTCTTGCTTAATGCTAAAACTTATTTTCTGTGTAAGCAAAAACGTTTTGGTTAGCACTGCTTCGCAAATGAAAAATATATCCTCGTAGCAATACGTTTATATACTCGCCTTACGTGACGGGTAACGCTTAGTTAAAGGAGACCATTAGTGGAATAAAGTGAAGAGTTTCAAACTAGCATTTCGTCGCACCTAAAATAAGCTGTTATAAATTACAAATAAACTTATTTTTGTTTTTAAATCGGAGTTCACTTACTGAGCCACGAATCAAAAGCTGCCTGACTGTCACCGCTCGCCATTGCCGTTCGTCTGCTGCTGGACCAGAGATCGCTGCTGACCAGCGCGAGCCGCTGCGCGACAGGGAAGGTGTCAAACTGCAGCTTGTTTATGGTGACATGTGACACTCACGCCCCGTCAGTCACACTTCTGACTGTCACGCCCTAAATTCTACACGCCTGAGCTGCGCTGACACCATAGACTGTATGGCTGACACTGCATTATACAGCTTTTTTTTTTTAAAAATCCAGCTTTTTTTTAAAACATATTTTCAGTAAACTAAATTTGCATGCTTTTCATATTAATAATAATTTCGCTAAAACCAGCCCTGAAACAGTAGAATGATTTCATTCAGGGAGTCCTGGTTGGACCACAGAACTGAAATGCTTCTTATAAATTATTACAAGACAAATTATAATGTGATATATGTCATATCTGTGTTTCAGCTTTAGACCACATTTGTGTGGAATTTTTATTACGTATTCTCAGTATTTTATGCTGACAAGTTTTATTGAACTATTCTTATTGTACGTGTCTTACTTGTACAAGACTTCTATTAGGGTTTGATCTCCCCACTTTCTTATGAAATACCTAATTTGTAACCAATGAAAGATCAATGAGAGGTGAAGTACAGGCTAAGTAAAAATGAAAAACCTCAAAATGTACTGTGATACCTCCAAAGTTGGTATTCCAGTAGAACACAGGAATAGTCCAAACATGGCACATATTATAACACATAGCCACACAAGTACTATGGTCAGCCTACCTACTGTGGTACATATATCCTGAACTATTACCATATAGTCTGCTGACTCGCCCTTGCACCTATAGACAGTGAAGTTCACGAACACATGGTTATGCTGTTACATACATGTGTTGTTACATTATATGTACCATAGCAACATCTCTTAAGGGGCAACAAAAGCGAGGCTAAACTATTCCCCACAACCCTCTTAAGAATCATTTGCACTTGTAGTACTCAAATACATTTACATTCACTTGCCAGCACATGGCAAGTACTAATTCCTAAGTCACTGCACATTTCAGGGATAAAGACTTCAAAAATGTATTAATGAGCATCACTTGAGTTGTTACTCACCCTAAAGTCCATGCTCAATTGAAGTTCATCAGTAAAGAAAAGTAAAAAAAAAAAGGTTGAGATCTAATTTATTACACTGAAACTCTTTGCAGCATTACTTTACTTATTATTTTGACAAAGTATGTTAATTGTTAGCATTAAAACTATTTTCAATGTTGAATTCAACAAATAAGCTTTCAATGGTCTATGATCAGATAAGTAGATGTTAAATATTAATAACTCAATATGTGTAGCATGAAAAAGAAATGGATAATAAAATAAATTAACAGAAGTACTTTTGTGTTCATTTTCTGTGTTAATCTTTCATATTTAAACTTTTTTTCCCTCATGACTGCATCAATACATCTGTAATCTAGAGTTCGTTAAAACTGATTTTTCTCAACTAAGGCGCTTTGCATAAAAAAATACCCAGGTACTTCCCATCAGTCGGTGCAAGCAGTCAGGTGGTTCTGTAAAGTTTCGGACTACTGAACAAAACCAGATCATGAAGAATTAGTTCTGAACTCTTTTATAAAATATTTGCAACAATATGAGTAGTATTCAACATATAAGTTCATTTTGGCTGTGGCAGAATAACCACGTGTCATGTATGTAGTTCTCATCATACAGGCAAAAGTCCAACAACAGTGGATCTCTTCTGGCTCCAGTCAGTGAGGTGGATAAAAGGAGATCTCCTTCAACTAGCATCTGAAAGCTGCAGAAACTTTAGGAATCGATGTCTGATCTCTGCAGGACCCAGAGACACCATCATCTCAGCAACACTGGGACCTTGCTACACGACAGAGGGGAACAGAGGATCCACGGGTCAGTGAAGTAACAAGACAACCAAACAGACGCAATCAGAAACAACTTCCTTAAACTGTGCTGCTTCCTTAAATATGTGCATTTGTACTAAGTCACACAGTAGTCATAACTATCATTTATAAAACCCTATTTAAGAGTTTACATTAGTCATGGACAAGGACAGAAATAAAAGCATGCACATGCAACTGAATGTCACCTGAATGCTGCTGCAAACATTGAAAACTGCTGATGATCGGGTTAAAAAATACTATTTTAGAAATAAATTGAAGAAATGGAAGTAACCTGAAAATAGGACTCAAGGATGATCCAGGTTACTCATGGTCCAAGAGATCTTAAAATACACTGCCTGGCCAAAAAGGTGGGAAAAAGCAAATAGGTACGAGCATCCTACTGGATAATTACTGCTTGGGTGATTATCTCTCAGCTGGCAACAAGTTATTTACCCCCAGCTGATGCAATGAGTAGCTTCTCATTTGTTAACATCTAAGGAGGTTGCAGAAACTACTAAAATTGGGTTAAGAACTGTCCAACAATTATTAAAAACTTGGAGGAATGTGGAGAACCATCACCTTCTAGGAAGAAATGTGGTTGGAAAAAATTCCTGAATAATCTTGATCTGCACTCACTTAAATGTTTGGTAAAATTATATAAAAGAAAAACACCAGTAGAATTCAGGGCTATATGTGATAGTGAAAGAAAGAGAATTTCCACATGAACAATGTGAAGGGAACTCAAGGGATTGGGACTGAACAGATGTCTAACCACAAGAAAACCACTAATCAGCGAGGCTAACAGAGACAAAGGCCTCAATGTACAAGGGAAAATAAAGATTGAACTCTGTTGCAATGGAAGAAGGTCATGTGGTCTAATGAGTCCAGATTTACCCTGTTCCAGAGTGATAGGTGCTTCAGGGTAAGACAAGAGGCAGATGAGGTGATGCAGCCATCGTGCCCAGTGCCTATTGTATAAACCCGTGGAGGAAGAGTGTGACCTTGTTGTTTTTCTTTTTGGCCAGGCAGTGTTTAATGCAAACCTACATAATACCAGTGTGGTCAGTCTCAGAGATTCAGATTGAAGCCTTTCAGTTGTTTGGACATTATCCATTAGCAGGAACAACTGACTCAGATTGGCAGCGTTTTGCTTTTTTCGTTTTTGACCTTATAAATCGCATTTTTAACTCTGAGTTGATTAAGTAGGAGCTTTTGGATATTTACAAAAAATAAATAAATAAATAAATAAAATGTCTAGTAAAATAGTGAACCACTGCCACCAGAAACACCGCTGAGGTAAGCTCTGTTAAGTCTCAGAGATGTATCCCATAACAGACTTTGTTTTTTTGGATTGTGGCAGATTTTGTTTCAAATAACTCACTACCAAATGAACAAAAGCAAAAGATTTGACAGCGGGTTATAAATTAACTTAAATCAACACCTCAGTTGCATACCTCCACTAAAGTTGCAGTTAATATAAATATGTGTGCCCACTTGACTGCAGACCAAGTGAATCTAAAATATTGTCAATTCATTATTTTATCTGTTCATACACTTGTTTAAAAAAATTGGCAAAACATGTATCGATAATCCTACGATACGTTCCTGGATACGTTTGAAATGTGTAAATTAAATTAAAGTGCCCCTGCTGGAAGGCCTTTAACACGTATATGACACGGACCATAAGTAATACATTTTTTTGGAGTCTGACTCTGCCATCATCAACACGAGATCTTGGCTAAACATTGATGCAGCTATCACCAGAAACAAGTGTTGTGACATAACAGAAGCTTAATGAAGCAATGTTCCATGGAATTAAAGCTAAAAGTGGAACAAGAATTTAGAGAATGAGCCTCTTTTTTCTGGCTAGTCTGTGTAGAATCTTTAACACACAGCTTAACAACTCTGAAGTGTAAAATCTGTTTAGATCAAAATAAACTAATTTTTTGTTTTGTTTATTTAAATACTAATGACACAAATGGTTAGTAAGTATGTGAAATATTACCAAGAGAAAACAAGCTTCCAACTTTTATAACTCTTTGCTCATCAGGCTAAGGACTTATGTATTAATGTGTTAATATGTGACTCATGAATAACAGAGCTGCTCACCAAGTCTTTGGTTAAAGTAACACAAGGTTTTCAAGTTTAACTCCATGAAAAAGAAATGCAGTTGGAGCTGCTATAAGACACACAAAATGTTTGTACCTGCAGCCCACTGAGAGCCAGACGTAAGAGCTTCATCACTTCTCCGTACTTGGTGACTTTAGTCTGCTTTGCCAGAGTCTTCAGGTCTTTACTGAGTCCGCCCACCGTCAGCTCCTCATCTCGTTCTTTGATTAACCTAAATGTAGACATAAATGTTCATAATCCTACTGAAACACTATAGATGTAAGGCAAATTAAAATGTCCAGTTGGAGACTTCAAACTATACAGACTTCAGCACTAGTGAAGCAATGAGATGGGCCTCTGGAGTGAGTGTTGCCACCTGCTGGCTGGAGAAGGAAGGACGCACCCACAAGTAAGCATAAGCTGGGCTCACAAGCTCCTTCAGGGAGGATACATGACCCTGTTAAAGAGAAGAGAAGATTCTCAAAGTCATTTGTGCAGGACAGTTTCTTTACATATAAAAGACACCATTATCAAGGGACAAAAAATTTAAAATACCTATATGCCACCAAACCAAAATCTAGATAATTTCTACAGATATTCTGTTAACAGACAGAATCACAGGTATAACCCCTGTGATGCAGAGTAACAATGGTTCAGGGTTTCTCTTGCCTGGACACGGATCACCAGGGCCCCTCTCTGGAGCCAGGTCTGGTAGTGGGGCACAGAGGCTAGCGCCTGGTGGCTGGGACTTTGCCCATGTGGCCTGGTTGGGCTCAGTCCGAAAGGGTACAAAGTATGATTGGTGTCAGAGCTTGGTCCACATTGCTGGCAGTGTCGGATTTGTTTCCGGTGAGGTTTAAACTCAGCTAAGGTTGACCTTTGTCATCAATTCTGTTCATAACTTCTAAAGACAGAATTTCTAGGTGCAGCCAAGGTGTCAAGGCAAACCAATTTAGTGGCCTAAGGATAGGGTTGCTGCTTTTCTCAGATGATGTGGGTCTGTTGGGTTGATTGTGCTATAATCTCCAACTATTTGCAGCCGAGAGTGAAGCGGCTGGGATGAGAATCAACCCCTCCAAATCCAAGACCATGGTCAAGACCATGGGGTCTTGCTCACAAGTGAGGGAAGGATGGAGCGGGAGGTCAATAGGCGGGTTGGTGCGACGTCTGCAGCAAAGTAGACTGTGCATCAGTCTGTCGTAGTGAAGAAGAGTGAGACTGCGAATACAAGTGGCCGAAATAAGTTTCCTCTCCAGGGTGGCCGGGCTTTGCCTTAGAGATGGAATGAGAAGCTCTGTGATCTGGGAGGGGCTCAGAGTAGAACCGCTGCTCCCCCACATGGAGAGGAGCCAGATGAGGTGGCTTGGGCATCTGGCCAGGATGCTTCCTGGATACCTCCCTGGTGAGGTGTTCCAGGCTTTCCAGCTGGCCTGGAAATGCCTCGAGATCCCACCGGATGACCTGGCAAATGTAGCTGGGGAGAGAGAAGTCTAGGCTTCCCTGCTTAGGCTGCTGCACAACCTGACCCAGGAGAAGCAGCAAAAAGAAGGATGGAGGGACTCCGTCAACAAGTCCAGACCAAAAACAGTTCAACTAGTTTCATGACCTCTGTATACGAGAATACTAAAAGCAATTTAACAGCCTTATAACAGACTTATATTTTAATACGGCTACCGCTTCAAAACTAAAATAAAACTACAAATACATTCACTATATAGAGATGCACATTCTGTACCAGCCTTCACAAGGAGAAATGAAAGATGCTACTGTTCCTAAAAATAAATAAAAGTTGATCCTCTCTTTGATTGCTGTGCTTGGTTGCCTGTTGTTCATTTTGTAAACCTCAGCTATGTAACACACCAAAGCAACTTTCTACGTAAGCTCTCCTTATATTAAAATTTGCTGTGTAAAGCTTTTATTACGTGTGAGCACAATGAATATACAAACACACATTTATAAACATTATGCTGTGATTACCTTGCGGAGATGCAGAACCCGCTTGATATAATCCTCATGTAGCACTTCTTTGTCCTGGATCTCTCCTGTGTAGGCCTGCTGGATTTGCTCCTGCAGGTCTTTTATCAAGAAATGACACCGCTCCTCATCTTCGATTTGCTGCTGCAGGTGGATTCTGCCGAATTCACAAACAGATCAGTCAGTTCTGATCCCATAAATGATGCTCAGGAAGAAAGAATAAAAAATATTTCTAAAATAATCTTTTAACTTTTACACTTTACTTTTGTTCTACAATGATTTGTTCATATTGTGACAGGCCAGGGTCTGAGATATTTGTTCCACTGGTTATTAATTTTCATTTCATGAATCAGTTCAACTCAACTTGCAACTTGTTAAACAATATAGTGGCTTTTTTGGACTTTTTGTATATTTTTTCAAAAGCAGGCCCACCTCCTCCAACGTAAACTAGGAAGCTAGAAAGTACCGGATAAAGGCTTCTGGTTAATGTAGGATTTTTCCATCTTGAGCAACTCCATGTTTTTTGTGAGCAGACTACTAATCCTTTAATAATTCCTCTGGTTTAAAATGTGGAACTCAAACCTAACAAAAACTAGTTTCAGAATTACTTGGGCGACCAAACCCTCACACTTAAACAAGGGAACCAAAACTGAAACTTATGATGAGGCCATTTTGAACCCCATAGCAGCTTTTTGGAGTCTCCATTTCAGGGAAGCCATCCCAGTGCTAATTCTAGTTTTATGTCTCTCTTTATAAAAAGACTTCTATCCCACATATGTGATATATTTGATGGAAGAAAATCTGAAAATTGTAGAGCATGAGAGGTAAAATTAGATGCACACATTGGTTCTGCTAACATAAAACAAAAAACGATTAATTTCATCACACAGACACTAAACAATGACTTTAAAAGTAAAGTTAATGGAACATTTTGGCCTGAAGGAGGCACCAGAAGAAAAAAAATACACTGTTAACCAGCACAGTTGATGTCTAAAGAGTGGAACAGCTGGTTCAGCTCAGAACACTCACAAAAATTTTAATAGGTCAATTTGAGTAGAAGTCAATGCAAAGTGTGCACGGTGGAGGATATCATCTTCATTTAAAAAGTAAGCTGTGTCTAATGGTTTTCAAATCTCACTGCAGCAGTTATCGATCACCTAGAACACATTGTGTTCCTCAACCTTGTGCAAACTGGTGAAAGCAGTTGGTGTATGATTCATTTAATCAGTTTCTCATAGCACATGCACAAAGCCTGGTCAAAAAGGTTATCAGGACTGGTTCTTCTATTATTTTTCATTGATTGCTGTTTTTCTCATATGTCTAGAAACACAATAAAAATACCTGACAGTAAAAAAAATGTTATATTTGTCTTCACTATCCTGGAGAGAGGCATTTAAAAATGTACAAATAGAACCAAAGCTTTGAAAATGTGTAGATTCCCTATATTTTTTTATTTATTTATTTATTTTTTAATGCCTAAACAGACTGAGACAAAACATAAAGTCCATGTTTGACTTACCTGTTGAACTCTGGTAGTTTTTCCAGGTCTAACAAAGCAGAATGAGTTGTGATCTTTGAAGGATTAAACTCAGAAATCAGTTCATGTATCCTCCGCCCCATTCGATTGGCTATAGATAATCATGAAGACATCACAATTAGTGTTATTTATTTCTACTTTGTAAACGTTTTTGGAGCTGACCTCAACCAGCTGTTTCAGGCTTTATCCTATTTCATATAAAACTTTCTGTCATCACTCACTGTTGAATCCAGACCCGCAGTTGGTTGTGATATCCAGCAGAGCCTCTGGTAGGACCCCATCTCTCTGGAAGCTCTGAATGAAAATGTCCCCCTGTCGCTTCGACAACTTACTCCCATCTTTATTCATCAGAAGTGGCAGATGTCCAAAAGTGGGCGGCTGCCATCCAAGAGCCCGATACATGAGGAGATGTTTAGAGGTGGAGATGAGCCACTCAGATCCCCGCAGTACATGGCTGATCTTCATGTAATGATCATCTACTATATTGGCGAGGTGGTAGGTGGGAAAACCATCAGCTTTCATCACAACAGGGTCACCTTCCACCTAAGATAAGAGGACAGAGTATAAAACAATTCAATTTAATGGAAAGGCTGAAAATTAAACAAACAGCAGATGACTTGCGTCAGAGAGCGAGCTCTGAGGTAATTATAGGACTTTAGGTAAAACTGTTTAGCTGGAAATGCAGAGACTATATCAAAACTACACAAAAAAACAAGCTCTGACTTTTCTGTTTGACTCTCTGATTAGTGGTAGTTTGATGCTCTTTACACCCAACTTGATGTGCAACTTTTCTAAGCAATACTTTTTAGTACTGACCCCTTATAAAGAGAAAAACCACAACAACCCTGACCTGTGCCACCTCATGACGATTCCATCCAAAGATCAAATCCTGAAAAGGCTCAACGCCAGCTTCCAGACGAAACCTGATCACATGCGAGAGTCCCTGAGCCAGCTTTTCCTGGACCTGGTCAGGTCGCAGGTGGCGACACCGATTGTCATACCTGTGAAAACAAGAAAATAGTCAGCAACTTGACTGTGACAAAAATCATGCATATTTTTGCGTGTTTTCTTCAGATGCTAAGGATTAGTGTGGGAAAAAGTGAGTGCATTCATGTTTTTGTTACCTTGGAGTCTGCCCAGCTCTTAAAGCCTCTTTTTTTAGTAGTTCCAGCCTCTGAGGGCTGCAGAAACAATAGTAGGCATGTCCACTTTCAACAAGCTGCTGGGCTATTTGATTGTAGAGCTCTAATCTCTGAGACTGCAGGTATGGACCCAGTGCCCCCCCTCGACGAGGGCTCTCATCTGGAGGTATACCTTCAGGAAAAGATAAGCTTAAGTAGTACACAACATAGCTTAGCATCAAGGATGTTTTAAAGATTCTATTAATTATGATCTTTGTGCACTGATATTGTTGAACCATGATCCAGTAATGATTCTCCATTTAATAACAAGCATATTTAACCAAAAAACAAAAAAAAGGAGTGTTTTTGACTTTACAAATTTATAGTGTGAAATTTAAAAAAATCATTATAATTGTGATTATCGTAAAATCATAATTATTTCTTTGAAAATAATCGTGCCAAGTAAATCTATAATTGTGACGTCTCTAGTGGTTGTTTATGGTGACTGTAGAGAAAGACCCAGCTTACCAGCCCACTCCAGCATGTCCTCTATGGATTCTGCAGCTCCTGGTACCAGTCTGCTTTGATCAGTGTCTTCCAGTCGGAGGACAAAAACACCTTCATACTTTTTTGCAAAGATATAATTGTAGAGAGCAGTTCGGAGACCTCCAAGGTGTAAGAAGCCTGCAAGATAAACCAAACGTTACAATATCAGGCTGCAGAGTAACTGAAGGTGTTGTTGGTTTCACATCACATAAAGGTTTAAAAACAGCTCATTTTAGGTATCAAAACAACAAATGACACTGTGACAATTGACAGAACACTGAGAATCAAGAGTAAAGTAGCAGAAAGCATGTCAAGTATTACATTTCCTGCTGCAACTTGTAAAAATTATCCCCTAGAAAAGAAACATTAAAAGTTTCTCCTTTACCTTACTTCAGATAAAATTAGCAGCTGTGCCTGAACTTGTGCTGACTAACAAACATTAATCAGATCTGAATGGCTTATAAAGTTGACTCCCCCTAAAAAATGTACCCAACCAAACTGTAAAAAGAAAAAAAAAGATTCATTTTTATTGTTTATATATTAACACCTGAGATTTTCAGTATAACGTTTACTTCTGTCCAACATCAACACAGAACACATGCTCATCGAAAACTATTCCAGACCACAATTAAGCATCGAAAATATATTTAAGGGATTTTAAAAGAGGTTCAGGAATTGTCTTGATCAAAATGTAAGTTAATGCTGCGTATCAATAGCAGCTTCCTTCAACCTATTTTGCTTCAAACATAATTGACAAGAATATAAATAACATGTCACACACATCTTACACGTTATTTCTATCAAGAACGTGCGACAAATTATTAGAAAATAAACCACGAAAACAGGATGAATCACACAACCCATCCAGCCATGGAGGAGCTTACCTGTGGGACTGGGAGCAAACCTAACCCTCACTTCGCCCTGAACCGTCGAGCAACATCTGTTGATAGCGGCATGCTGCCGGAGTCCAACCGGTCTGTCTCTGACTGCTGTTAGACACTGAAATCCTCTGTGAGACACCAGAGTGCGCAGACAGCACCATGTGTAAGATTTGTGGCAAAGTGACATGGTGCTAAAGCTTGTTAAAACGAATGAATCACGGGTGACACGAGCTTTCTCTGTAGTGTTTTCATTCTACTAGCTTGCTAGTCAGGTAGCAGACAATAATTACTGCAACTGCACTTCCACACACGACAGCGAACCCACAATAAACTCAACAGAACTACATCATTTTTCTTCTCGTGCATCGATGTTTGGGTCAAACATGAGTACATTTCTTTTTCGTCGACACCGGAAAGCAAAACGAGTGGCTGAAAATGGCACACACGCGACACTGCCACCTAGCGGATGGTCTTCCCTTACGGAAGAAAAATATATTTCTCCGTGTATGTGGAATCAATATTAACTTTTTTCTGATTTGATGGATATTTGATATAATTTCATAAAATTTTCATCTATTCGGGCTTCATCAACTAATAATAATTAACAATTAACTGCAAAAGTTAGTCAATTTTGTAATGGTAAATATATATTGGAATATATTGAAAAATATATTGAGCTAATATATTAAATATATTGTAAAATATATAAGGAATTGCTGCTTTTCATATATTAGAAAATATGTGGAGAAATATATTTACTTGTATTATGCAAAATGTTAATGAATGAATGAAATTAATGTAAATGACATAACCATTTTTAAGTTGTACTTCTATAATATTTGAGGTTACATTTAAAAATTATGTTTTGCACCTGATTTTCATTCTTGTATTTAAAGTTAGTCTTTTCATTTCATTGTCTCGTAAAAATAGACAAAGGGAAAAAATTAGGTCTGAACAATATGGGGAAAAATCTAATTGCAATTTTTCTGACCAATATTGTGATTTGATTTGTGATTTAATCTTTTAACTTCCAGCTTCTGTTCAGTGTTCATACAGAAATTTATTTCAACCATGAGATAGAGGATTATCACATGAACTACTACCGCGCTACGTTCTTTTGGTACGTTGCTTTTGTTTTTCTCTTTTCATTTTGTTTTGCTGAAAAAGCATCCACCATAAGTGAAACTCTGACAACTTTTATAGTTGTAAAGTTTGTAGCTTTTCAGTTAGCTAGTGTCTCCTATGTACTTCCTCAAGTTTTTGGTTTTACTTTAGAACCTTAAAATCACTGCAAGTGTTGAGGTTGTCCAAATTTAAAACTAATGCTGACTGAATAGTTTTTCTCCAGCAACAACTGCAGGTATGTTAACAAAAATTTTAATTCAAGCCTGCAGAATGTTGGTCAGATGTAGCTCACAAAACATACACATGGCAACATAAACACTTACAGGTAAGCAAATGGTGACTCTGAAGCGTTAGATGGTCATGTAATGTTTGTGACTTTGCTACAAGACCTCATAAAACGCAGTCAATTGCATTGCCCATAATGTTTAAGGTTTGATAAAGAAAGACTTTTTGCAGTATTGCATTTCTCTAATACTTCGGCACAAATATTTTTTACATTTTGGTTTAACTATTATGAAAATGCAAAAAAAGGAATCTGTAATCTCTGTTGTAATTGAGTGCTTCAAATTGCTTGCATGTACTGTGACTTCTTTGTGAAATGACTACATTTATCCATTAAAATATTTCTATGGTCTCTGTAGTTTTAGTTAATTACATTATACTTTGGTTAAAATTAGTAAACTGGAACAAAGTCTTAAATGGTTTCAGGCATTTTTTTCAGCAGGGGTTGTCACGAAAATGGTGGTCTGTTCTGAGCCACGACTACATCGATGGTCCAGACCAAGGACCATTTAAAAGACCACTGTGTAATGAGCGGTCCGTGCCACTGGGAGGCATCTAAATCAGTGTTACCTACCAAGGACTACAGCAGGCCACAGTGTATTGAGTGGTTTGTACCACTAGGGGGCGACCAAAGTGATCCCTGATGTGGTGCTTGGACCCATCCCCACAGAGCTGAAAGCCCATCTCTATAGTTTTTAATTCTGCTCCAACCACCACCACTCATGTAAGATTGGACTTGCCAATGCCTTTGACACTGAAGAATATGGAGTATTTTAAATGAACATTCTTCATATGATGCTTAGTTGCCATTGGTGTGGTTTTGCAGTAGGGGCAGCTCTCTGTCCTCTTTGTATTACAAGCTTTCAATCTTTGGAAAACTGTATCTATATAAATACCCTGGTGTCAGCCTCCTATCCTGCCTGCTTACCTTTTGCCATGGTTTTCCTATAGTGTGTTGACTAGGTGGTTGGTGTGAAGAAATTTTAAAAGTGCCACAGAATGCTTGCACCACCAGAATTCCAAGTAGGTCTACAACCACATGGACCAGTACATGCTGGTCTTTTTGCATCACTTACTGGCAGGGACCGTCTATTTAGTCTCCTCTTAGTATCCCAGGCCACTCATGCGTCCCAGTGGCACGGACTACTCATTACACATCATGGTTTTGTAGTGGTTCTTGGTCTGGACCACTGATGTAGTCGTGGCTCAGATCAGACGACCATTTTTGTGACAACCCCCTCTTCAAAAACAACTAGCTTTGTCTGTGGGTGGATGCCAGTACCAGGCCGACCAATTACCCGAATCAGTGTAGAGCGCTGGGAATTGTCCCCCTGGTCTTGTGGTCCATTCTGAGACTGCACGAGAAGGAGGCCATCCTGCTTGTTTAAATCCAGCGTCAATTCAATACAAGTTACAAACACCTCCATCCACAATGTAATTATTCTACAACTGATTTATCACCATGTGTTCTTTGTCATGTATATATGACATTAGAGAGAGAGAGAGAGAGAGAGAGAGAGCGAGAGAAAGAGAGAGAGAGAGAGCAAGATAAAGGACCCAGAAAAAAACACCTCCATCCACTGTCACAGCAGAGGGTCATGGAGTTTGCGCAGGCTTGTTTGAAATGATATATATACTTAGATGCCACCTCTGACGCTGCTGTCCATTGGAACCATAGATATAATAAAGACCTACTTTATTATCTTTTTTAAAAAAATCTTTTTTAATCTTTATTATGTCTATGGTCGTAAAACGCTGCAACATGCTTTTGTGCGGCTGCCAAACTTAAAGTCACATTTAAATAAGAGGAGTGTGAATTGGTTACAACGCTTCATACTGACTGAAAATGTAATTACATTTATTCAGTTATGAACAGGAATATCTATGACATGCTAATATAACTCATGTTATTACATTATAATAAAACATTCACTAACTGGTTTAGAGAGGTTCATGTTCTGACATTCAGAGGTAACGATGGTCAGATATATATATATATATGTATCACAACTGACATTTAGAGTGTTTACAGGAGCACCGCTGACATTATAACTTTGATCATAACTCTAAACAAACTGAAACTCTGTAGTTATTCTGGTCAGATCGAACATGTGTTGTTTTGCTGGGGATCCCAACTTCTGTTCCGAATGTGGAAACGCTCTTCCGCTGCCAGGAAATTCTGACGCAGTACACTACAGCAAATGATCTACATAAAATAGAGGGAGGGGACCAGGAATGTGAGTTAAATGAATTCTGAGGGAATCCAGGTGTTCTTGTTTAATTACCACTATTTTTTGTTAAGATCAGAGTTATCAACCTGCATCCTAATGTAACATCTCTAACTGCAATACAAATATCAAGTATATTACCTTGACACTGCACAGTGGTTTGCATACAAAGTGGGTTTGGTTCCAAATTGAGATGGAAATTTTACATCACAGGGGGTACTCCATCTATGCTACATGGAGTTTGGTGCTAAAAACCTGCTGTAGCGATTTGCTTTTAATGATCTGGCCACCCACGAGGTGTAGGTGAGCTGAACATGTTTGCAAGGCTTTTGTTTCATTCTTAGCTTTGGAAACCCAATATTGGATGCGGTATGTAGTGGAATTTATTTATCAAAGATCACACACTGAGTGAGAATCAAACAAAGTATTTTTAATAAGAGCTGTACAGCAATGAGAGTCACGTAGTCAGAAAGATCTGCTAAGTGAGTCTGAAGGGGTACATGTGTGCTTGATAACATCGAGGTCGAAGGTCATTGTAGTAAACCCCTCATGGCCTGGTACAAGGAAGAAAAGAAAAGGGGGAAGGGGAGCTCACTAAATCCTTATCCGGGTACACAGTCATTCTTCTCCCTGAGTAAAACATAAGCCAAAGCTTTAACAATGCAAAGTGTAGTCTACAGAATATAAGGGTTATGTATAAATTTTCCTTAACAGGTACTTGTGTTGTGAACAGTGTTGGGAAAGTTACTTCCCAAGTGTAATATATTTCACATTACCAGTTACTTTCAATTTTAAGTAATACATTTCTTTACAATATTACTCTCTGTATAAAGTAATAAGTAACATATTACTTTTCAGTTACTTTTCACCAAAATAAGCATTTAGGACAAGGCATTACGCAATGAAGGTGCGCAATATTTTGTCATGGTGAATAGTTCTCATTTAAATGTAGTTCCTCATTATTATAGTATGTGTGTGGCAACAAAGTCTAATGAGGTTGCATCAGAAAGTAGTTGTTAATATGAACTGCTGAATTACAATAATGTAATGATATGGAAGAATTAAACGACATGATGTGATACAAACTCTTGTTCTACACCTCATTGTTCTTTTCGATTTCTCTGATGTATTCAAAATAGTGAGAGTAAACCCACTTAGAAAATGTCGAGTCGGTTGCCATCATTCCTCGTCCTTTTCTTCTTCTTCTTCTGTTAATTTAAAGCCGCCGCCCTCGTCTTCTTCTTCTTCCTCTTCTTCTTCTTCTTCTACTTCATATTTATTTTCGGCTGTTGCGCGATGGTTGTTTTATTATTTATTTGTCTGATGTTTATACTGACAGTTGGGATTGTAACGCATTACCGGACTCATTTACTGTAATAATATTACCAAAATATAGTTAGTAATGCGTTGTATTACTTCGTTACTGCCAAACGTAGTATATTAGAGTAACGAGTTACCTTTGTAACGCGTTACCCCCAACACTGGTTGTGAAAGGCTTATTTGAAAATGCATCTCCTTTACAGTAAGTGAGGTTAATTAAACATGCAGACTGTAAATCCATGAGGAAGGTGCCTACGTTTTTTGTTATTTGAACTCCTGCTAAATAAAGGGCAAATTTGTTGAACATTTCTCTTTGGGTCTGTCAACCCTGTCCTTTATCAGTTTTCCAGTGTTATTATATGCGTTGATAGGGTCTGAAGACTATTTAAACTGTAGTGTAAACTTATAAATACCGTATAAATAAAATAGCAGTAAAATAGGTAACTAAAACAGTAAGGTGCATGTCTGTGGTTTTTCAAATTACATTGTTCAAAGTCATGACAGCTTGTGGAAAAAAAACTTTTAGTATTTCGAG
This sequence comes from Melanotaenia boesemani, assembly GCF_017639745.1. Taxonomy (NCBI): domain Eukaryota; kingdom Metazoa; phylum Chordata; class Actinopteri; order Atheriniformes; family Melanotaeniidae; genus Melanotaenia; species Melanotaenia boesemani. Next base: position 22,972,788 of record NC_055685.1, read on the forward strand.
ATGTAGTGCATTTAATAGTGTAATATTGTTTCCCTGAGGGCAGCAGATTGAACATTTCTGTAGCAGGGTGGCCAGAGGGATCATTGATGATGTGTAGAGCTCTTGTTACAAGTCTAGATTTGTAAATGTCCTCCAGGACTGGTAGGTCTCAGCCTATTGTCCTGTGACCAGAGCGAACCACTCTGTTTAAGAGAGAGTGGTAAGTTTCTACATGACATTGATAAAGAGAAATAACTTTTGATCAAATAAAACCACCTTGCACATTAAAGCCAATGATCTACATAAAATGGAGGGAGGGGACCAGCAATGTGAGTTAAATGAATTCTGAGGGAATCCAGGTGTTCTTGTTTAATTACCAGTGTTTTTTGTTAAGATCAGAGTTATCAACCTGCGTCCTAATGTAACATCTCTAACTGCAATACAAATATCAAGTATATTACCTTGACACTGCACAGTGGTTTGCATACAAAGTGGGTTTGGTTCCAAATTGAGAAGGAAATTTTACATCACAGGGGGTACTCCATCTATGCTACATGGAGTTTGGTGCTAAAAAGCCCTTGATTTTCCCAATAGAGTAAATCAGACAGCTTTTCTAGAAACAAAGGGAAGCAGGGAATGAAGTCTAAAAACTGCTAAACTAAATTATCCTTCCCAGCCATTTTTTAAAATGGAAAAAATAAAATGTTCTACATGAGGTTGTTTGACATCCCTCTCATGACTGAAATGTCATGATTTTCAAAGTTCCAGCTGAATATGAACGTAGTCTTGAATTCTGTCTATTTGATGAGACAAAAAAGAGCAGTTCTTGGAAACAAAATCCATCTTACTGAAGACTTTTTCTCAATTGCAGCAGTTTTTCCTATTATTGAAAAGTTTAAGTCATTGTGAACTTAACTGCTTTTAGTGCCTCCTGTTTAATAATCAAATTTTAACCAGTAGTTTTTATTAAATATGTGCTTGTAGAAAATGAGAGCACTCAAATTGGATCTGGTTTTTGCATAATTTAGTGTTTCAATGTTCAGTTTATACTGATGTACAATGGCAGACATTTCAAGTCATGAAATTAAATTAAAAGTAATTATCCCATGGACATTAAAATATAGTTTGTAGTTGTTTTTGTTAGAGCTAACCTGAAGAAGCCTCTTAGTGAATGCTTCATTGTTTCATCGTTGCATTGTGCAGAAGGTTTAAAGGATTATTTATTATGTTAAGACAAAATGTTTTTAGCCCACCCTTAACAGACAAACTCAAAAACAGTAGCTGTAATATTTTCTGAAGCTTATTTTTTCTTGTCACATCACAATACATTAAGAGTTAAGAGGAAGACGTAACGACTGAAATTATGGACCCGCAATTGTTTTGCCCTTTCTTAGTTGTATCATTAATCAGAGAGGGGGTTGTCACAAAAATGCTGGTCTGATCTGAGCCACGACTACATCAGTGGTCCAGACCAAGGACCACTACAAAGACCACTGTGTAATGAGTGGTCCGTGCCACTGGGAGACATGAATGGTCTGTGCTACTAGGGAGAGACTAAATCAGTTATCCCTGCCAGTATATATGTGTGTATGATGTATGTTTTAACAGAGTCAGTCATAATTAAAGATGCGACCAGTATGACAGGCCATTGTTATATTTATTCAAAACACAACCCCCTCTGTACTTCCTTTGTAAAATAGCTGTTATATTTTATTCCTATATTTAAAATTATATTTTTACTTGTCAATATTGTAATTAAAGGTATCCTCAATCATATTCTTGGTTAGAGAAACTAAATTTTAAGATACACAAAATGTACATTGTTCTACTAAGAATTAAGCTTCACATATGAGCTTTAAAAACCTTGAGTGTTCCAGTTAATATATATTAGCTTGATAGGAAAGTTAATTAGGATAATTCAGTTCTTCGTGGTCAGAACATTCCCAGCATCTAAAGTTACATTATTCCGATCTTAAAGACTGTAAACATCATCCTTACTAAAACAAGCTAAGTCACTTTTAAGTTTTGGCTTTCCACTTCCAGAGATTGAAGAATGTGATTGTGTTGATACCAGAAAGACATTTGGACAAGAAAAAACTCAGAAAATCTAGAATATTTCTAAACGTATAAACAGATGGATTAATAAAAACATGACAAACATATGAAAAAGAGAATCAAACACATTTCATTTTATGTAGTTTAAATTTTTTATTTTAAAAATTTAAGGAAACATGAAAAAATAAGCATTTCATTCTAAATATAAAATATACTTTAACAAAACTCATTAAAGCAAAAAAAAAAAGAAACAAAAAAAAAAAAAAAAACAAATTAATTAATGTTATGACCCACTACAGGGGTATGAGAAGGCGTAAAAAAAGAACAGAACTGTGGACAGATGTTAATAACAGAAGCAAGTAGTTTGTTTTGAGGAGAAAATAGAGTACAAACAAAAGGGTGGCAATAACCAGTGCTGGGGTTAGCGAAGCTGCTCAAAGAAAAAACAAAATAAAACGGCTAAGGTCTAACTCAAAAACAGCCAGTTGAAACAAAATCAATAATGAAATTGGTGAAACACTGGCCTGCTAATCTATGGTTAACAAAAGTGAAGCAGCTCCAACAATCTAAGAAAGCTTTATGTACAATTATGATCACACTAAACTAGCCCAGCACATTGTAACTTTTACCTAATTTAAATGAACTAAACAAAATTACTGTAACTGTCCACAAAATAAGTTAGAGAAAAATTTAAGACAAATCACCTTAAAGATAGTCTTGTGAAGATTCTCCAACCTTGATAAGAGTTTGTAAGCTAAATAAAGTAATTAATTAAAGTTACGACCCACTACAGGGGTATGAGAAGGCGTAAAAATAGAAAAGAAATGCAGACAGATGTTAATAACGGAAACAAATAGTTTGTTTTGAGGGGAAAATAGAGACGAAACAAAAAGGTGGCGATAACAAGTGCTGGGGTTAGCGAAGCTGCTCAAAGAAAAAACAAAATAAAACGGCTAAGGTCTAACTCAAAAACAGCCAGTTGAAACAAAACCAATAATCAAAGTTATGAACAAAACACTGGCCTGCTAATCTATGGTTAACAAAAGTGAAGCAGCTCCAATAATCTAAGAAAGCTTTATGTACAATTATGATCACACTAAACTAGCCCAGCACATTCTAACTTTTACCAAATTTAAATGAACTAAACAAAATTACTGTAACTGTCCACAAAATAAGTTAGAGAAAAATTTCAGACAAATCTTCTTAAAGATAGTCTTGTGAAAATTTTCAAACCTTGATAAGGGCTGATAAGCCAAATAAAGTAATTAATTAATGTTATGACCCAATACAGGGGTATGAGAAGGTGTAACAAAAGAACGGAAATGTGGACAGATGTTAATAATGGAAGCAAATAGTTTGTTTTGAGGTGAAAATAGAGTACAAACAAAAGGGTGGCGATAACGAGTGCTGGGGTTAGCGAAGCTGCTCAAAGAAAAAACAAAATAAAACGGCTAAGGTCTAACTCAAAAACAGCCAGTTGAAACAAAATCAATAATGAAATTGGTGAACAAAACACTGGCCTGCTAATCTATGGTTAACAAAAGTGAAGCAGCTCCAATAATCTAAGAAAGCTTTATGTACAATTATGATCACACTAAACTAGCCCAGCACATTCTAACTTTCACCAAATTTAAATGAACTAAACAGTCAAGACAAGTGGTCCTAAATATTAAAATGGACTTTTGATGATAGAAGGTCGCCCAGTGATTTCAGTAGTCTGGATTTGAAGGAGCAGACCAACCGGGCCTTCTCCACTATGCTGCCTGAAAAGACCAGAAGCAAGGCCTAATCCCTGGCAGTCATGTTGCTCTTGCACAGCTGAAGGAACACGTGCTTGGGGAGTGGATCCATGCTCTCTGGGATCTTAAAGTTATATCCCTCCACTTCAGCCCAGATGGTCTGACACTGCTCCCTGACCTGGCTTTTCAGATGCTGAGGATCTACTGAAAGATAATCAGCTTCATGGATCAGGATTTTAGTCAGTCTGTAAACAAACCACTGAACCATTTTTGATGTCTTTCTTTCTCTGCTGGAGCAAAATCCTGGTCCTTGAGAAATAATGAGCTGACCTGTCTGGGCATCTAAAAAGTCAGCAGCTGGTTCCTCTCCTGATGCTTACTTGGACCAAAGTTCAGCTCTTCCAGCTGAGGTCAGGGTTTATATGTTTGTTTTCATCTACTCTGTTTCTACACAGGGCTAGATATTAGATTTGCCACCAAATGAGGAAAACCTGGTGATGGCAGATGCCTTTGAGGTTTTCATCAAGGCCTTCTTAAAGCAGGAGACAATGTATCTGTCACCGTCTGGGAGCTTTGAATTCAGTAAAATGAGGACTAATTTACTCTGAGCCATAGTTTTCCTGCAGAAAGCCTTGAAAATGGTCTTGTGAAGCATAGCAAGACTTTACAGAGAGAGATCAAAATGGTGGCCTTCAACCTCGGTCCAGATTTTGTGGAAAAGCCACGTGAAGGTTTTCTGAAGCTGTTTAGGGGTTGATCCTGTCTCTGATGTAGAAACAGCCTGGTTAATGAGGTTTTTCAGGACGAACCCAACAGCAATTTCATTACCAGCTGGTATGAGAAGGAATAACAATAGAAAAGAAGTGTGGACAGATGTTAATGACAGAAGCAAATAGTTTGTTTTGAGGGGAAAATAGAGAAGAAACAAAAGGGTGGCGATAACGAGTGCTGGGGTTAGCGAAGCTGCTCAAAGAAAAAACAAAATAAAACGGCTAAGGTCTAACTCAAAAACAGCCAGTTGAAACAAAATCAATAATGAAATCGGTAAAGAAAACACTGGCCTGCTAATCTATGGTTAACAAAAGTGAAGCAGCTCCAATAATCTAAGAAAGCTTTATGTACAATTATGATCACACTAAACTAGCCCAGCACATTCTAACTTTTACCTAATTTAAATTAACTAAACAAAATTACTGTAACGCTGTAACTGTCCACAAAATAACTTAGAGAGCAGCCAACGGGGTCTTAATGTTCTACCATCAACTTTAGACAGCAGTTTAAGACAAATCTTCTTAAAGATAGTCTTTTGAAGATGCTCAAACCTTGATGAGGGCTGATAAACCAAATAAAGTAATTAATTAATGTTATGACCCAATACAGGGGTATGAGAAGGTGTAACAAAAGAACAGAACTGTGGACAGATGTTAATAATGGAAGCAAATAGTTTGTTTTGAGGGGAAAATAGAGAAGAAACAAAAGGGTGGCGATAACGAGTGCTGGGGTTAGCGAAGCTGCTCAAAGAAAAAACAAAATAAAAAGGCTAAGGTCTAACTCAAAAACAGCCAGTTGAAACAAAACCAAGACTAATCAAAGTTATGAACAAAACACTGGCCTGCTATTCTATGGTTAATAAAAGTGAAGCAGCTCCAATAATCTAAGAAAGCTTTATGTACAATTATGATCACACTAAACTAGCCCAGCACATTCTAACTTTTACCTAATTTAAATGAACTAAACAAAATTACTGTAACTGTCCACAAAATAACGTAGAGAAAAATTTCAGACAAATCTTCTTAAAGATAGTCTTGTGAAAATTCTCAAACCTTGATAAGGGCTGATAAGCCAAATAAAATAATTAATTAATGTTATGACCCAATACAGGGGTATGAGAAGGTGTAACAAAAGAACAGAAATGTGGACAGATGTTAATAACGGAAGCAAATAGTTTGTTTTGAGGGGAAAATAGAGTACAAACAAAAGGGTGGCGATAACGAGTGCTGGGGTTAGCGAAGCTGCTCAAAGAAAAAACAAAATAAACGGCTAAGGTCTAACTCAAAAACAGCCAGTTGAAACAAAATCAATAATAAAATTGGTGATCAAAACACTGGCCTGCTAATCTATAGCTATTAAAAGTGAAGCAGCTCCAATAATCTAAGAAAGCTTTATGTACAATTATGATCGCACTAAACTAGCCCAGCACATTCTAACTTTTACCAAATTTAAATTAACTAAACAAAATTACTGTAACTGTCCACAAAATAACTTAGAGAGCAGCCAAAGGGGCCTTAATGTTTTACCAACAACTTAGACAGCAGTTTAAGACAAATCTTCTTAAAGATGGTTTTGTAAGATTGTCCAACCTTTCTGGTGAGAGATTAAACTCCTGTCCTCGAACCTCTGTCCAGATTTTTTCAAAAAGCCGTGAATTGGTGTCTTTCAGTTCATGCGCAGACAATTCGATCCATAGTTTGGAAATGGCTTTTGAGATCAGGTTATCTAGGACATTACAGCTGTTTTGTGGCATTTTTTCTTATCTGCTGACTTCAGACCACTTTGGGAAACTAATCAAATCGACTTTGTCCTCGACTCCTGTGACCTCCTCCATTTGATGGCAAGTTGTGTAGGTCTCTGTGAGCTCAAACTTCATCGGGATCACCCTAATGTTGTCTTTTGTCCAAAGAAAGTTTTAAGTTTCTTCATCATGGTCACACATTTTGGTTTTGCATTGGGATGCAGTGAAGAACATTCAGGCTTTGTGCTGATGTCTGGAGCGACTGCCTCACTATTCCAACAGACTGTGGATGACATATCTGTTGTTAAAGGGGTTCAGATGAATTAGTTCTGAGGGAAATGGACTATTTCCCAAAAACCAGAAACTAATAACAATCTGAGGACCAATGAATTCTGTCTTTCGGTTGTCTAAGACGATGGTGTCTCGATAAGGAAGGGGTTAATCAAAATCACAATCAAGTGTCTGCTCTGAAAATTTCTACCAAACTGAAGTGAGGTTGGAAGGGAATTTAGATAAAGGGGCTTTTGGAAGGCAGCCTTTGATACATCATCTTTGACTCAGAGGAACAGTGTTCGATAAGCCACGCCCACAAGTCGGGGTCTCCCCTGGCAGCAGCAGCGAAGGTTGTGGTGACATCACCGACTTTACAAACAAGCCTGCGCAAACTCCGTGGCCCTTTGCTGTGACAGTGGATGGTTTTTTTCATCTGTTCCTAAATCTCTCTCTCTCTCTCTCTCTCTCTCTCGTCCTTCAGCAAGCAGGATGGTCTCCTCATGCAGTCTAGGAATGGGCCACAAGAGTAGGCGGTCAATTCCCAGCTCTCTACGCTGATTCGGGTATTTGGCCGAAGGTTATTTAAGTAAAAACCACTAAATGTTTAAATTACATTCAAAATGTTTTTTTTTTTTTTTTTTTTTTGCACATGGGGTAAAACTGACAATTTGAATTCATTTCACTGTGGCTTTAGAAAAAAGTGAGCAAAAGAATAGACTTGCTTGTTTTTTGTTATTTATTTAAGTTAAATAAGTTCGTAGTACTAAAGAAAATTGAGGTAACAATTTGCATGGACCTTTCTGAGTAGAACTGAATCAAACAACAACTCTCTCTCCCTTCAACAAGCCGGATGGCCTCCTCGTGCAGTCTCGGAATGGACCACAAGAGCAGGGAGACAATTCCCAGCGCTCCACACTGATTCGGGTAAGTGGCCGGCCTGGCATTCACCCACGGACAAAGCTAGTTGTTATTTTTCACTTGTCACCAAATGGGTTTAATGCTTTTTTAAATTTTAAAATAATCAACATAATCAAAGCGCGTGGGGGCAGAAGTAGTGGAAATGGTGAACACAATAAATTGAGCAGTTGGGTAGACCAGGGCTTGTTGTCATGTTGTCACATTGCAATTATTTTCTCCACCAGGAGGCCCAACAAAAATTGGAATACTAGTTTTCTTCCTTTACATGGGCAGATGTCATGTGCTGTCTGAGAAGAGAATTGCACATTGTGAGCTGAGGTAAGCACCAATTAACCATTTTCCACAATCCAAAGTAAAAAAATATTAACTCAAAATATTTCAAAATAAAATTCTTTCAGGTAAGAATTCTAACAATGATAAATGCAGACTTGTTAGAGGATACATTGAGGCATCCTGTCATACCTCAGTCATTGTTCTGTTTTATACTAACTTTAAGCTGGAGCTAGCTTTACCAAACATGGACGTTTGGGGCAACTTGTCTCAATCATTTTGGGGTAAGTTGTCACATGTGGCCACAGCCTTTGGACAGAAGTGTTTAAGGGCCACTTAAAAAGCATGTTTACTTTGTCTCTGAGGAAAAAGAGAAAAACTGCTATTCTCACCAACACACCTGTGAAGGAGGCACTTGAAGCGGAAAAGCAGGTACAAGGGGAAAAAAGTCACTTCAAAAAGAAATGCAAGGCAACCAAATCCAAAATACCAAACAAGCAAAGCACAGGGGGAAAAAGAGGATGGGTACAAAAAGAAGAGATGGCTCCTTGTCAGAAGAAGATGAGTCCCTGTGTCTGGTCTGTGTAGAGCCATTTGGAAACAGCCACCCAGGAGAAATCTGGGTGCAGTGCATAAAATTGCAAAGGATGGGCCCATGAAAAATGCACCCCTGTCAAATCAGTTTACATTTGCCAGAACTGTGATTCGGATGAGTCTGACTAGTGAATAGTGTAAGAAAAGTTAAACAGGCATTCTGCCTGCAGTCTGGACTTTAATCCAGTGCATGTTGCATTTTATTTTGTGTTAATGTTTGTTTATTGGCTATGTTAAATAACTTCTTCACAGTCAATGATAAACACTGTTTGTGCCTGACTTCAATGTTCAGTTTCAATTAAAAAAGAAAAAAAATAATAATGATAATTGTGTCCTGGTTTTATTAGTTCCAAAATCCAGTGTGACATCTTACCCCATGGTGAGGCAATATGTCACATATTCACACTCTCCATTTGATTGCCTATAACTCTGCACTGACAAAAGATATGAAAATAACATGAATACAAAATCTATACCTGAGACATTGGTCTTTCATCTGGTACACATTTTTATTTTAGATGATGTATTGATTCCAAGAAATATACAAGAATGTAAAAAGTGTGACAACAAGCCCCGGTCTCCCCTAACTTGTAATGTGTATAGCTATTATGATCCTGTTGACGGTTAAGGTAAATTTATTAAGAACCCCCCTCATTCTTTCATTGGTCTCAACATGTTTTCATCTGTAGAAACAGCCACAGCTGAAACAGTAAACTCTGTTGGTGTTTATATTTAGTTTGACTCCATTTACTTTATATCTTTAAAAAGGATTTTTTTAGTTCTTCACTATTTAACTTGGCTGACAGCTAGTTCAATGTGGGTTTTCTGATAATTTAACTATTACTTGTCAAAATAAATATTCCAGATGTCGAAATTTACATCATTCCAATTTAAAACACCTCATACACCATATGAACGTCCCATACAGTGGTACTGTAGGGAGTGCATGAAACTGTCCAGGATTTACTCTGTGTTTTATTGCTGCTGGTCCAACAACTCTCCCTGGCTGTCCAGCACAGATTTCATGGAGGCCTGACGACTGCTCACCTTTATTACCCTTATTTACAAAAAAAGAGGTTCAACATAAGGTATATATTCCACAGGTATGGCAGCACAACACACGTGAAGAAGGGTGTACCTTTGGAAATACAAACAGACAGGATCTTCTATTATATTAAGCAAAATAAAGATGTACAGACTCCTGCAGTTTGTATTTGCTCATGGAAGATTGGAGCTTGCTTCCACCTGTCATTCTAAGGGGGCCAAAGTGGTCAAATTTCAGGAAGTCTGCTGCATGGCTGCAGAATACATTCAGCGTGTGAAGGTTGGTAAGCAACTCCATGTTTCTGAGTGGTTGGATACTCTGTTGCCCAATGAACAAATACATCAGTAAGAACTGTTAAGCCTTATTTATGTTTCCTCTGTGTCCGTAAATGTGTACATCTGTGTCAAATGTTGTCAAACATCACTGTCCACATACTCCAATGTGGGCAGTGATAATTAGGTAATACATACACATGATTGTTAGGTAATACATCCACTAGAGGGGAGTGCAGAGTTCAGAGTTCATCTCCGAGTTCTGAATACTGACAACAGTAAACATGGCGACGGTGGAAAAGAACATGATACATTCTGAGAAAGAGACGTACAAAGAGGCAGCGTGGTAGACGGCGGTGGTTTGCTGCATCTGGGTAGCATCTGCTATCTCTCTGAAAACAGACTGAAATATGTACGTAAAGGATGCAGAAGCAGACAAAAGGCTGTTTGTGTATTTAGCGTAAAGCATGAACAGCTACATTTTCACTCTGTCACATCAGAAACAGTTTTACTTGCTGTTTGCGGTTCAGACTCATGACCTTAAATTGTTGGAACTGCTTCCACTTTTAGTTTCTGCCTCCCCACAAACCCGGCATCATACTGGGCTTTGTGGAGAATTTGACCAGTTGGCTGAAACAAACTGCTATGTTCTGAGAAGCCGCTGTGGATTGATCAGTTTAAAACGGTCACTGTGGGTCATGTGCACAGTTGGAGTGTATTACCTGGATAATTTGACCAGTTGTCTAAATAACAAACTCTTGTGAGAGAGAGTTTGAGCCTACTGGATAAACAGAGTTCATTCTGCATAAAAATGTTAAAACATGCATTTACCTCTGCTTTTTATCAAACCCCAATTATCAACCAAGGTAATGCACGCCATATAGAATTATTGATTGTATAAATAAAGTGTTGGCTTCTCCCACTCCTTTTAAACAAGGACATTTTGATTATTATTTATTATTTTTTGGTTAAATTTTTGGTTCTATTTTATTTCCCTTTTTTCTTGCTTATGTTCAAATAAATTATCTTATAAATTCTCAAATCACAATAAAACCAGCATTATTTTAATTGCATATAAGCCAGAACACAGGGATAAATGCCATGGGCCTTTCACTAAAGATCCCATTATAAATTTTAACTTTGAGGCATCCCAACATCAGTTCAGTTCAGTTTATTTGCCATTTGCATTTTAAAAAAACACACTGAAAAACAGTTGCAAAAAGATCAAAATGCACTGTCAACATTTAAACAGACAAAACATACGAAACACAAGCCTAAAATATACAACACATGGACACATCCTAAAACGCACAAATACTAAGAAAGAATAAAAACACTGTATAAATAAAATAGCAGTAAAAGAGGTAACTAAAACAGTAAGGTGCATGTCTGTGGTTTTTCAAATTACATTGTTCAAAGTCATGACAGCTTGTGGAAAAAAAACTTTTAGTATTTCGAGATGTAGTGCATTTAATAGTGCAATATTGTTTCCCTGAGGGCAGCAGATCGAACATTTCTGTAGCAGGGTGGCCAGAGGGATCATTGATGATGTGTAGAGCTCTTGTTACAAGTCTAGATTTGTAAATGTCCTCCAGGACTGGTAGGTCTCAGCCTATTGTCCTGTGACCAGAGCGAACCACTCTGTTTAAGAGAGAGTGGTAAGTTTCTACATGACATTGATAAAGAGAAATAACTTTTGATCAAATAAAACCACCTTGCACATTAAAGCCAATGATCTACATAAAATGGAGGGAGGGGACCAGCAATGTGAGTTAAATGAATTCTGAGGGAATCCAGGTGTTCTTGTTTAATTACCAGTGTTTTTTGTTAAGATCAGAGTTATCAACCTGCGTCCTAATGTAACATCTCTAACTGCAATACAAATATCAAGTATATTACCTTGACACTGCACAGTGGTTTGCATACAAAGTGGGTTTGGTTCCAAATTGAGAAGGAAATTTTACATCACAGGGGGTACTCCATCTATGCTACATGGAGTTTGGTGCTAAAAACCTGCTGTAGTGATTTGCTTTTAATGATCTGTCCACCCACGAGGTGTAGGTGAGCTGAACATGCTTGCAAGGCTTTTGTTTCATTCTTAGCTTTGGAAACCCAATATTGGATGCAGTACTTGTGTTGTGAAACTCTTATTTGAAAATGCATCTCCTTTATTTTAATTTACGGTTTTTGTAATTTGAACTTCTGCTAAATAAAGGACAAATTTGTTGAACATTTCTCTTTTGGGTCTGTCAACCCTGTCCTTTATCAGTTTTCCAGTGTTATTGTTTTATGTATACGCGCTGATAGGGTCTGAAGACTATTTAAACTGTAGCGTAAACTTGGGTGTTGATTTTCCAAATAGAGTAAATCAGACAGCTTCTCTAGAAACAAAGGGAAGCAGGGAATGAAGTCTAAAAACTGCTAAACTAAATTATCCTTCCCAGCCATTTTTTAAAATGGAAAAAATAAAATGTTCTACATGAGGTTGTTTGACATCCCTCTCATGACTGAAATGTCATGATTTTCAAAGTTCCAGCTGAATATGAACGTAGTCTTGAATTCTGTCTATTTGATGAGACATGTCTGATAAACCAAAAGAATATACCAAAAAAGAGCAGTTCTTGGAAACAAAATCCATCTTACTGAAGACTTTTTCTCAATTGCAGCAGTTTTTCCTATTATTAAAAAGTTTAAGTCATTGTGAACTTAACTGCTTTTAGTGCCTCCTGTTTAATAATCAAATTTTAACCAGTAGTTTTTTATTAAATATGTGCTTGTAGAAAATGAGAGCACTCAAATTGGATCTGGTTTTTGCATAATTTAGTGTTTCAATGTTCAGTTTATACTGATGTACAATGGCAGACATTTCAAGTCATGAAATTAAATTAAAAGTAATTATCCCATGGACATTAAAATATAGTTTGTAGTTGTTTTTGTTAGAGCTAACCTGAAGAAGCCTCTTAGTGAATGCTTCATTGTTTCATCGTTGCATTGTGCAGAAGGTTTGAAGGATTATTTATTATGTTGGGACAAAATGTTTTAGCTCACCCTTAAGAGACAAACTCAAAAACAGTAGCTGTAATATTTTCTGAGGCTTATTTTTTCTTGTCACATCACAATACATTAAGAGTTAAGAGGAAGACGTAATGACTGAAATTATGGACCCGCAATTGTTTTGACCTTTCTTAGTTGTATCATTAATCAGAGAGGGGGTTGTCACAAAAATGGTCCAGACCAAGGACCACTACAAAGACCACCACTGTGTAATGAGTGGTCCGTGCCACTGGGAGGCATGAGTGGTCTGTGCTACTAGGGAGAGACTAAATCAGTTATCCCTGCCAGTGTATATGTGTGTATGATGTATGTTTTAACAGAGTCAGTCATAATTAAAGATGCGACCAGTATGACAGGCCATTGTTATATTTATTCAAAACACAACCCCCTCTGTACTTCCTTTGTAAGACAGCTGTTATATTTTATTCCTATATTTAAAATTATATTTTTACTTGTCAATATTGTAATTAAATGTATCCTCAATCATATTCTTGGTTAGAGAAACTAAATTTTAAGATACACAAAATGTACATTGTTCTACTAAGAATTAAGCTTCACGTATGAGCTTTAAAAACCTTGAGTGTTCCCGTTAATATATATTAGCTTGATATAAAAGGTAATCGAGATAATTCAGTTCTTCGTGGTCAGAACATTCCCAACATCTAAAGTTACATTATTCCGATCTTAAAGACTGTAAACATCAACCTTACTAAAACAAGCTAAGTCACTTTTATGTTTTGGCTTTCCACTTCCAGAGATTGAAGAATGTGATTGTGTTGATACCAGAAAGACATTTTGACAAGAAAAAACTCAGAAAATCTCAATTATTTTTGAAGGTATAAACAGATGGATTAATGAAAACATGACAAACATATAAAAAAGAGAATCAAACACATTTCATTTTATGTAGTTTAAATTTTTTATTTAAAAAAATTATTTAAGGAAACATGAAAAAATAAGCAATTCATTCTAAATATAAAATATACTTTAACAAAACTCATTAAAGCAAGAAAAAAAAAAAAAGAAATTAATTAATGTTATGACCCACTATAGAGGTATGAGAAGTCGTAACAAAACAAATTAACTGTGGACAGATGTTAATAACAGAAACAAATAGTTTGTTTTGAGGGGAAAATAGAGAACAAACAAAAGGGTGGCAATAACGAGTGCTGGGGTTAGCGAAGCTGCTCAAAGAAAAAACAAAATAAAACGGCTAAGGTCTAACTCAAAACCAGCCAGTTGAAACAAAATCAATGATCAAAGTGGTGAAAAAAACACTGGCCTGCTAATCTATGGTTAACAAAAGTGAAGCAGCTCCAATAATCTAAGAAAGCTTTATGTACAATTATGATCACACTAAACTAGCCCAGCACATTCTAACTTTTACCTAATTAAAATTAACTAAACAAATTAAATGTAACTGTCCACAAAATAACGTAGAGAAAAATTTAAGACACATTTTCTTAAAGATAGTCTTGTGAAGATTCTCAAACCTTGATAAGGGCTGATAAGCCAAATAAAGTAATTAATTAATGTTACGACCCACTATGGGCATGAGAAGGCGTAACAAAAGAACAGAACTGAGGACAGATGTTAATAATGGAAGCAAATAGTTTGTTTTGAGGGGAAAATAGAGACCAAACAAAAGGGTGGCGATAACGAGTGCTGGGGTTAGCGAAGCTGCTCAAAGAAAAAACAAAATAAAACGGCTAAGGTCTAACTCAAAAACAGCCAGTTGAAACAAAAATAATCAAAATGGTGAACAAAACACTGGCCTGCTAAGCTATGGTTAACAAAAGTGAAGCAGCTCCAATAATCTAAGAAAGCTTTATGTACAATTATGATCACACTAAACTAGCCCAGCACATTCTAACTTTTAGCAAATTTAAATTAACTAAACAGTCAAGACAAGTAGTCCTAAATATTAAAATGGACTTTTGATGATAGAAGATCGCCCAGTGATTCCAGTAGTCTGGATTTGAAGGAGCAGACAAACCCGGCCTTCTCCACTATGCTGCCTGAAAAGACCAGAAGCAAGGCCTTATCCCTAGCAGTCATGTTGCTCTTGCACAGCTGAAGGAACACGTGCTTGGGGAGTGGATCCATGCTCTCTGGGATCTTAAAGTTATAACCCTCCACTTCAGCCCAGATGATCCGGCACGACTCCCTGACCTGGCTTTTCAGATGCTGAAGATCTATTGACAGATAATCAGCTTCATAGATCAGGATTTTAGTCAGTCTGTAAACAAACCAACGAGCCACTTTTTGATTTCTTTCTTTCTCTGCTGGAGCAAAATCCTGGTTCTTGAGAAAAAATGAGCTGACCTGTCTGGGCATCTACAAAGTTAGCAGCTGGTTCCTCTCCTGATGTTTACTTGGACCAAAGTTCAGCTCTTCCAGCTGAGGTCAGGGTTTATATGTTTGTTTTCATCTACTCTGTTTCTACACAGGGCTAGATCTTAGATTTGCCACCAAATGAGGAAAACCTGGTGATGGCAGGTGCCGTTGAGGTTTTTATCAAGGCCTTCTTAAAGCAGGAGACAATGTATCTGTCACCGTCTGGGAGCTTTGAATTCAGTAAAATGAGGACTAATTCACTCTGAGCCACAATTTTCCTGCAGAATGCCTTGAAAATGGTCTTGTGAAGCATAGCAAGACTTTCCAGAGAGAGATCAAAATGGTGGCCTTCAACCTCGGTCCAGATTTTGTGGAAAAGCCATGTGAAGGTTTTCTGAAGCTGTTTAGGGGTTGATCCTGTCTCTGATTTAGAAACAGCCTGGTTAATGAGGTTTTTCAGGACGAACCCAACAACAATTTCATTACCATCTGGTATGGGAAGGCATAACAATAGAACAGAACTGTGGACAGATGTTAATAACGGAAGCAAATAGTTTGTTTTGAGGGGAAAATAGAGTACAAACAAAAGGGTGGCAATAATGAGTGCTGGGGTTAGCGAAGCTGCTCAAAGAAAAAACAAAATAAAACGGCTAAGGTCTAACTCAAAAACAGCCAGTTGAAACAAAATCAATGATCAAAGTGGTGAAAAAAACACTGGCCTGCTAATCTATGGTTAACAAAAGTGAAGCAGCTCCAATAATCTAAGAAAGCTTTATGTACAATTATGATCACACTAAACTAGCCCAGCACATTCTAACTTTTACCTAATTTAAATTAACTAAACAAAATAATTGTAAATGTCCACAAAATAACTTAAAGAAAAATTTAAGACAAATCTCCTTAAAGAGAGTCTTGTAAAAATTCTCAAACCTTGATAAGGGCTGATAAGCCAAATAAACTAATTAATTAATGTTACGACTCACTACAGGGGTATGAGAAGGCGTAACAATAGAAAAAACTGTGGACAGATGTTAATAACAGAAGCAAGTAGTTTGTTTTGAGGAGAAAATAGAGTACAAACAAAAGGGTGGCAATAACCAGTGCTGGGGTTAGCGAAGCTGCTCAAAGAAAAAACAAAATAAAACGGCTAAGGTCTAACTCAAAAACAGCCAGTTGAAACAAAATCAATGATCAAAGTGGTGAAAAAAACACTGGCCTGCTAATCTATGGTTAACAAAAGTGAAGCAGCTCCAATAATCTAAGAAAGCTTTATGTACAATTATGATCACACTAAACTAGCCCAGCAGATTCTAACTTTTACCTAATTTAAATTAACTAAACAAAATAATTGTAAATGTCCACAAAATAAGTTAGAGAAAAATTTAAGACAAATCTCCTTAAAGAGAGTCTTGTAAAAATTCTCAAACCTTGATAAGGGCTGATAAGCCATATAAAGCAATTAATCAATGTTACGACTCACTACAGGGGTATGAGAAGGCGTAAAAATAGAAAAAACTGTGGACAGATGTTAATAACGGAAACAAATAGTTTGTTTTGAGGGGAAAATAGAGTACAAACAAAAGGGTGGCAATAATGAGTGCTGGGGTTAGCGAAGCTGCTCAAAGAAAAAAACAAAATAAAACGGCTAAGGTCTAACTCAAAAACAGCCAGTTGAAACAAAATCAATAATCAAAGTGGTGAAAAAAACACTGGCCTGCTAATCTATGGTTAACAAAAGTGAAGCAGCTCCAATAATCTAAGAAAGCTTTATGTACAATTATGATCACACTAAACTAGCCCAGCACATTGTAACTTTTACCAAATTTAAATTAACTAAACAAAATTACTGTAACTGTCCACAAAATAACTTAGAGAGCAGCCAAAAGGGTCTTAATGTTTTACCAACTTGAAAAGAAAACAAGAATACGAGTCAATACTCTAGAGTGACGGTGGTCCAGATTTTCTTTCCCGATGTCATTCTATGCTGATGATGGTTTCATCAGGACTTTAATAAAAGTGGAGAAAATCAGGTGGCCACTGGCTTTTTCACACATAACCATCAACACATCTTAACCATTTAGTTTAAGACAAATCTTCTTAAAGATAGTCTTGTGACGATGCTCAAACCTTGATAAGAGTTGGTAAGCTAAATAAAGTAATTAATTAATGTTACGACCCACTACAGGGGTATGAGAAGGCGTAAAAAAAGGAAAGAACTGTGGACAGATGTTAATAACGGAAGCAAATAGTTTGTTTTGAGGGGAAAATAGAGAAGAAACAAAAGGGTGGCAATAACGAGTGCTGGGGTTAGCGAAGCTGCTCAAAGAAAAAACAAAATAAAACGGCTAAGGTCTAACTCAAAAACAGCCAGTTGAAACAAAACAAAGACTAATCAAAAGTGGTGAACAAAACACTGGCCTGCTAATCTATGGTTAACAAAAGTGAAGCAGCTCCAATAATCTAAGAAAGCTTTATGTACAATTATGATCACACTAAACTAGCCCAGCACATTCTAACTTTTACCTAATTAAAATTAACTAAACAAATTAAATGTAACTGTCCACAAAATAACGTAGAGAAAAATTTAAGACACATTTTCTTAAAGATAGTCTTGTGAAGATTCTCAAACCTTGATAAGGGCTGATAAGCCAAATAAAGTAATTAATTAATGTTACGACCCACTATGGGCATGAGAAGGCGTAACAAAAGAACAGAACTGAGGACAGATGTTAATAATGGAAGCAAATAGTGTGTTTTGAGGGGAAAATAGAGACCAAACAAAAGGGTGGCAATAACGAGTGCTGGGGTTAGCGAAGCTGCTCAAAGAAAAAACAAAATAAAACGGCTAAGGTCTAACTCAAAAACAGCCAGTTGAAACAAAACCTAGAAAAATCAAATTGGTGAACAAAACACTGGCCTGCCAATCTATGGTTAAAAAAAGTGAAGCAGCTCCAATAATCTAAAAAAGGTTTATGTACAATTATGATCACACTAAACTAGCCCAGCACATTCTAACTTTTAGCAAATTTAAATGAACTAAACAGTCAAGACAAGTGGTCCTAAATATTAAAATGGACTTTTTATGTTAGAAGGTCGCCCAGTGACTCCAGTAGTCTGGATTTGAAGGAGCAGACCGCCCCGGCCTTCTCCACTATGATGCCTGAAAAGACCAGAAACAAGACCTTATCCCTGGCAATCATGTTGCTCTTGCACAGCTGAAGGAACACATGCTTGGGGAGTGGATCCATGCTCTCTGGGATCTTAAAGTTATATCCCTCCACTTCAGCCCAGATGATCCGACACGGCTCCCTGACCTGGCTTTTCAGATGCTGAGGATCTACTGAAAGATAATCAGCTTCATGGATCAGGATTTTAGTCAGTCTGTAAACAAACCAACGAGCCGCTTTTTGATGTCTTTCTTTCTCTGCTGGAGCAAAATCCTGGTTCTTGAGAAAAAATGAGCTGACCTGTCTGGGCATCCACAAAGTTAGCAGCTGGTTCCTCTCCTGATGTTTACGTGGACCAAAGTTCAGCTCTTCCAGCTGAGGTCAAGGTTTATATGTTTGTTTTCATCTACTCTGTTTCTACACAGGGCTAGATCTTAGATTTGCCACCAAATGAGGAAAACCTGGTGATGGCAGGTGCCGTTGAGGTTTTTATCAAGGCCTTCTTAAAGCAGGAGACAATGTATCTGTCACCGTCTGGGAGCTTTGAATTCAGTAAAATGAGGACTAATTCACTCTGAGCCACAATTTTCCTGCAGAATGCCTTGAAAATGGTCTTGTGAAGCATAGCAAGACTTTCCAGAGAGAGATCAAAATGGTGGCCTTCAACCTCGGTCCAGATTTTGTGGAAAAGCCACGTGAAGGTTTTCTGAAGCTGTTTAGGGGTTGATCCTGTCTCTGATTTAGAAACAGCCTGGTTATGAGGTTTTTCAGGACAAACCCAACAACAATTTCATTACCATCTGGTATGGGAAGGCATAACAATAGAAAAGAAGTGTGGACAGATGTTAATGATGGAAGCAAATAGTTTGTTTTGAGGAGAAAATAGAGTACAAACAAAAGGGTGGCAATAACGAGTGCTGGGGTTAGCGAAGCTGCTCAAAGAAAAAACAAAATAAAACGGCTAAGGTCTAACTCAAAAACAGCCAGTTGAAACAAAACCAAGACTAATCAAAAGTAGTGAAGAAAACACTGGCCTGCTAATCTATGGTTAACAAAAGTGAAGCAGCTCCAATAATCTAAGAAAGCTTTATGTACAATTATGATCACACTAAACTAGCCCAGCACATTCTAACTTTTACCAAATTTAAATTAACTAAACAAAATTACTGTAACTGTCCACAAAATAACTTAGAGAGCAGTTTAAGGCAAATCTTCTTAAAGATAGTCTTGTGAAGATTCTCCAACCTTGATAAGAGTTGAAGGGCTAAATAAACTAATAAATTAATCTTATGACCCAATACAGGGGTTTGAGAAGGTGTAACAAAAGAACAGAAATGTGGACAGATGTTAATAACGGAAGCAAATAGTTTGTTTTGAGGGGAAAATAGAGAACAAACAAAACGGTGGCAATAATAAGTGCTGGGGTTAGCGAAGCTGCTCAAAGAAAAAACAAAATAAACGGCTAAGGTCTAACTCAAAAACAGCCAGTTGAAACAAAATCAATAATGAAATTGGTTAACAAAACACTGGCCTGCTAATCTATAGCTATTAAAAGTGAAGCAGCTCCAATAATCTAAGAAAGCTTTATGTACAATTATGATCACACTAAACTAGCCCAGCACATTCTAACTTTTACCAAATTTAAATTAACTAAACAAAATTACTGTAACGCTGTAACTGTCCACAAAATAACTTAGAGAGCAGCCAAAGGGGCCTTAATGTTTTACCAACAACTTAGACAGCAGTTTAAGACAAATCTTATTAAAGATGGTTTTGTAAGATTGTCCAACCTTTCTGGTGAGAGATTAAATACCTGTCCTCGAACCTCTGTCCAGATTTTCTCAAAAAGCTGTGAATTGGTGTCTTTCAGTTCATGCGCAGACAATTTGATCCATAGTTTGGAAATGGCTTTTGAGATCAGGTTATCTAGGACATTACAGCTGTTTTGTGGCATTTTTTCTTATCTGCTGACTTCAGACCACCTTTACATTTTGGGAAACTAATCAAATCGACTTTGTCCTCGACTCCTGTGACCTCCTCCATTTGATGGCAAGTTGTGTAGGTCTCTGTGAGCTCAAACTTCATCGGGATCACCCTAATGTTGTCTTTTGTCCAAAGAAAGTTTTAAGTTTCTTCATCATCGTCACACATTTTGGTTTTGCGTTGGGATGCAGTGAAGAACATTCAGGCTTTGTGCTGATGTCTGGAGCGACTGCCTCACTATTCCAACAGACTGTGGATGACATATCTGTTGTTAAAGGGGTTCAGATGAATTAGTTCTGAGGGAAATGGACTATTTCCCAAAAACCAGAAACTAATAACAATCTGAGGACCAATGAATTCTGTCTTTCGGTTGTCTAAGATGATGGTGTCTCGATAAGGAAGGGGTTAATCAAAATCACAATCCAGTGTCTGCTCTGAAAATTTCTACCAAACTGAACTGAGGTTGGAAGGCAATTTAGATAAAGGGGCTTTTGGAAGGCAGCCTTTGATACATCATCTTTGACTCAGAGGAAGAGCGTTCGATAAGCCACGCCCACAAGTCGGGGTCTCCCCTGGCAGCAGCAGCAAAGGTTGTGGTGACATCACCGACGTTTGAAACAAGCCTGCGCAAACTCCGTGGGCCTCTGCTATGACAGTGGATGGAGGTGTTTTTTTTTTTTTGTTTGTTTGTTTTTTCGTCCGGTCCTTTAAACCTCTCTCTCTCTCTCTCTCTCTCTCTCTCTCTCTCTCTCTCTCTCTCTCTCTCGTCCTTCAGCAAGCAGGATGGTCTCCTCTTGCAGTCTAGGAATGGGCCACTAGAGTAGGCGGACAATTCCCAGCGCTCTACGCTGATTCGGGTATTTGGCCAAAGGTTATTTTAGTAAAAACCACTAAATGTTTAAATTACATTCAAAATTTTTTTTTTTTTTTTTTTTTTTTTTTTTGCACATGGGGTAAAACTGACAATTTGAATTCATTTCACTGTGGCTTTAGAAAAAAGTGAGCAAAAGAATAGACTTGCTTGTTTTTGTTATTTATTTAAGTTAAATAAGTTCATAGTACTAAAGAAAGTTGAGGTAATAATTTGCATGGACCTTTCTGAGTAGAACTGAATCAAACAACAAAGTGCCAGTAACTTAAATAAGTAATTTGACAACTTAAAATCACCTAAATTGTAGAAGGAAATTTAATTTGAATCAGCACAATTAGGCTTTTTGACACCAATCCAAAACATGTTGACCATACTAATTAAATTGCATGCAAATTGTTACCTCAATTTTTTAAAGTTAAACCAGTGTATTTTTTTTTTTTAGAGTGTAGTCTCTAGTTTTGGTTTTGGTTCTGACTTTGGGAACAACTAACAGGCTGGTACCAGAGGATCTCAGGGTCTGTGAGGGTTCATCATTTAAAAGAAGGTCAGATACATAAGAAGTCCCAAGACCATTAAGGCATTTATAAAATACTAAAAGAACCTTAAAATCACAGTTTTAACTCGGTCTGTGAATGAAATCCAACAACTGTATCATACTAGATAAGTTGTTGTTCAGTCAGTATACACACACATGGACAAAATTGCTGGTACCCTTCGGTTAATGAAAGAAAAACTCACAATGGTCACAGAAATAACTTGAATCTGACAAAAGTAATAATAAATAATAATTCTATGAAATTTAACCAATGAAAGTCAGACACTGCTTTTCAACCATACTTCAACAATTATTTAAAAAAATAAACTGAAAATAACCGAAGAAAACCAACAATTTTGTCCACGTGTGTATGTAATATTAAAATTCATCAGCTTGTTTAATGTAGCTTAATTCAGGCTTTAAATTGATGTGAATTTTCAATGCTTGAAGGTTACAAAGAATAGTCAAAAGGGAAGGCAGGAACAAAAACTGGAAATGGTGAAAAGCCACACCTTATTAAAAAGCTTAATATACATCAGGTGGTGAAGAATAATGTAAAAAAATATGTAAAAAAAAAAAAAAAAAAAAAGAATTTTATAAATTGGATATTATTACGAAGACGAGTCAAGATATGACTTTTTTGGCATCACTGAGCAAATCTGCTAAAGCTCTGTAGTTCATCTTTAAAATCAAAGTGAGAGCCTTCATGTTGGAAATAAATTAGGTAACTGGAGAGTCTGATGGTCAGTAAAATAAGACTAATAGCTGTAGTATGAATTTGGATAAGTCTGAAACATTTCGTAACAAACTGTGCTGCATGCAAAATATTTTAAAACAGAAAACTAAATTTTGCTTACTTGTGTCTAAAATGCATGCTACCATGAACATTTTGTTCCTGCTCCTTTTTTCAGGTTAAAGTAGTAGTGTGCACGCCCTTGTCCTAGGGAAAAACCAAACCACAGCATCTATAGAAGAAGATAATGCATGCAGAAGACATTGAAATGGAACACTAAAGCTGGAATGCTTGTTTTGGAAGGGTTTGTTTTACTGCACTGTGACCACATAAATGTAAATATCTGCATACAACATAAGCTTCACTGAAAGGGTTTAGCAGAGGCAACGCCAGCTCCCTGGTAAAACAGTTTTGTTTGCCAGCGGCATTTATGTTGTGAAAAAAGATCCTCAGTTGCAAAGTAAAAACAAAGTAAACAATCCAAGAAAAGAAAATGGATCCTGTTGCCGATGAAATGCAAAAGTTCTCTCCATCCCATTAATGCATTGCCTGTGTTTACGTGTGGTCCACTGTGTTTTCTGTGTGTCCACCATTGAGCGCTTCTTAGACCGATATATACTGCAGTATTTCTGAACATCTCCAGAAATACTCCAGAGGGCTTTCATGAGAGAATGCAGCTCACATAGAGAACATGCAAATGCAAAAATTGAGAATGAAGCACATTTTTCCAGCCATGACCTTTATGGCACAATAGCCATTCTGAAAGCATTACCTTTAAACAAAAAAGAGAAGAAAAAACATCTGGAAAGCAAATTGCTCAAGTTTTGTGATAAAAACTTCATTTCTATCAATCTCAACTTTATTGTTTAGATTAAACACAAAATATCAAGCATTAATCCCATTTGAAACAATGAAAAGGTAGACATTTTTTTTAATTACAGCTTATGCCAGGTTTAGACTATTATAAGGAATTTATGCTGGAAAAATTATTTCTACATCAACATTTTAAGACCGTTTTCCTACTTGCATACAGTAGCAGCAGTCTGTGCTACTGTACTTAATTTGTTTACTTCATGCAAACAATATCAGTATTTTACAGTTTTTACTTTAAGATCTTACTTTAAAACAGAATTAATAATGTAATAGAATTGAAATATTTGTTTTTTTTTTGTTTTTTTTTAGTAGAAACAGGGAACAAAGTTTTGTTATCAATAATAATAATAATAATTGTTATAATAATAATACTGATTACATGAAAAATATGTTGTTAATCCCAGAGGGAAATTTGAATAATAATTTCTTTTTATAGGGGTTCTTATTAATCTTTTTTCTCTTCCTCCCCTCTTCGTTTGGTAGTACTTTCATAATGACTTTTTCTTTCACTCGACGTAGTTTTCATCCAAAAAACAATAAATATTCGACCATGATGGTATACAGTGCTTTAGCCTATATTACAAGTATGACACTGGTGGTGATTTTTCTTGTGTAATTCATCCAATCAGGTCATAGAAGCCATCACGGTTCTGTCATAAGTAACTTATTTTTTCTGGTGAGTAATATTTTTATTTATTATAATATTTTGGCCACTGTAGGATGTTGCTGGGTTAAAAATATATGAGCATGAAAATGTACAGTGATAAACAGCTGGGGACCGGTTGTTCAAACGTAATGTGATCGGATTTCGGTTATGGGATAGGATCAAATCTAGAAAATGAGTTGTTCAAAAGGGACACCCGGAGTCCAAAATCAGCTTGGACCACGTAATCCAATCTTGTTTGTTATCCGGATAAAACTTCGTTTGGGTTGTTCATAACTTTTGAGTAGAATTAGGATAACTAATGGTTATGGACAATAAGGGAAGGATTTCAAGGCGGATTTCAGGAGGAAACTGTGGTAAAAACTCAGATTTTGACAAATAATAGTATTTTTGTAGTCAGTGATATGTTAATATTTATATGTTGCACCTGACTTGTTTAACCGTTATAGGGATAAAGTGGTTGCCTATTAACCTTTTCAGCATAGTAAAGCATGTCCCTGTAACGTGTGGCGGTGGAGGTGAGGACCCAAGTGCAGGCAGCTCAGGCAGGAGGCAGGATCGGTACAGCTAAAATGGCTTTATTCTCAAAAATGCAAGACAGGGAACCACACATGACAGGAAATATACCACATAAGCAGTAAGGAGTAATGAGGAACAGGTGAAGTGGATGAGTAATTACACCAGGTGATCTAATGAGCCAGAAAAAGAAACAGGGCTTATGAAGGAAAAAAACTAACTTAACATGACAAAACCAAAAACCCAAACCATGATCTTAAAGCAGAAACTAAACATGACAAAACCAGAACTATAACCCAAAACCATAACTAAAAAACGACATACATGATCCATGATCATGACATGTACCCAACAAATTCAATAACACAAATAAAATATTTCGTTTCCTGATATTCATCACTGCATAATCAAAAAAGAACCTCTCCAAGAAAAAAAAAAAAAAAAAAAAAAAATCTAACGACTGCATCCCTCACTACACGTCCCGTCCGTCCTGTTCATTATGACGGAATGCCAGAGGTCGGGCCTGCGGGGGGGAGGTACAAGTAACAGGTCCTGACAGGGACACACTTCTCGATACAAGACCGGTATCTCCACACTAGGCTCAGTTGCGTCATTAACATTGTCACAGAGAGGGACAGTCAATGTTCTGCAGGACAATACATGCACGTATTATTTTACATGTTGCCCCCCGGTGGTTTCACTCGCAGGGAGCGCAGTAACAGCATCTCGCCTGTAGATGGCGGGTTTTCATTATTACCATTGAGAACTTGCCAAAAGTTGATTACCAACTTTTATTACTTGATTACCAGGATTACGTGATCCGCCCGAAAAACGGGATTAAATCGGGATAGCTTTTATCTGGATTAAATATTCTGAACAACAGACTTTGGCACAATCAGCCAAGGGAGCTGTCATATGATGCAGATTAATGGATTCACCAGGGAAACACTGCAAAATATGTCCTTCACCAAGTCGCTTCGTCACATGTACTATGTCTTGAGTTTTTATGTTTTAGTTTTGTTTATAAATGTTAATACTGGTTAAGGTTCTGCTGGAATAAGTTCTAAAAATTAGCATCAGTTTATTTACAAAAATCTGATTGCTGCAGAACATTTCTAAAACAGATTATTAGCAAAATTATCAAGTAGGATATATATGATTAACATTCATAATATTATTAAGACTCATCTCATACATCCAAGACTGTGAGCCTGTTTGAAATATTGTGCCCCTTATTCTCTTATCTTCTCTTCAAAGATGTACTTTTATGAAGCATTGTGGTTAAAAATATTTGAGACTATCTGTTTACTGTATTTGTCATTAGTATATTGTCTATACCTTTATCTTCATTGGTGTTTGGATATGTATGTATATATTCATTCATTCATTCATATTTATTTATGTGTTTCCTTATGGTTTCCTTATATACTCATAATTGAGCCTCAACTTATTTCAAAGAATATTTATCCTGAGAATAGGAAACTAGTTGAACTTGATTTAGGTATGCTTGCTATGATTTGTGCGTGTGAGTCTGTGTGTGTGTAGGTGTGTTTGTTTTATGTATGTGTGTGTGTGTGTGGGGGGGGGGGGGGGGGGGTTACGCAAATAATCACTGTGATCTCAACAAGTTTTACTTGTGGTGTAATAAACGTTATGGGCAGAGCTACTTCAAGACCAAATAGGATCAAATCGAATTGGAAATAATGTAATTTCTACTGTATATTTATAGAGATAACATCTCCTTGTCATCCTTAGCAAACCAGATTACCCTTATTTTGGTTTCTGATGTCTAGAGTGGGTGTGATGAAAATAGTTCCCAGAGGAGTAGTTAAGCATTCAGCATGAATCCAAATTAAATTTGTGGCTAACCTATAAGTTACACAGCATCTGACTGGCTGTGTCAAATATAAAGTCTACAGTGCTTTAATCCTAACAAAGCAAGTGGCTTATATAACCAAAAACAAATACTGTGAAGGTGTAACCAGCTGAGCATGAATCAGAAGTAACTTTAAACTTTGTTTCTGATGTTTGTTTTTTTTTTTTCTCTTGCTCAACTTTACAGTGGCATTCATGCACACAAAAGCTTGACACACACACACACACACACACACAGATACATAAATGCACCAATTGCAGTATAATACACACCCACAACCAGTTTGGTTCAGCCCCTTTGTGCAGCACAGAGGAGTCAGCCATCATCACTTGTGTTATTGTCACAAGGCAACACACCTTTTACTGGTACACATGTGTCTCAGGTGACTGAGCAGAGACAGTGAAAACAGCACCTGAAGGACTCGAGCTACAAACAAGATTTGGTAAGAGATTCAACTGAGAGTTTCACAGTATTATGGCTATAATTTTCATGCTAGATCTTTTCGGATAATTATGTTTATTTCATATGATCATGTTGATTTATGTCCTGTCCTGGATGTACCCCTTCATCTCACCTGATACCAGCTGAGATAACCTCTAGCATCCCTTTGAATTTAAATAACTGGGTATAGAAAATGGAGGAATGAATTAGTTGTTCAGTTTAGTCCCAGCTTTAGCAATATTACATTCCATTGTTTTACCTTCAGAGATTCATCCTATACAAGGAGTTCATGTGTGTGAAATATTTTGTAAAGTAATTGCACAAGAGTACATTATATATATATAACAAATTTTGTGAGATACATGTATGTATGACATAGTCTAAAATAAGCAGAGTATCAAAAAGACCACACTTTTGAAAATCAAAAGAAATCCCTACAACTTTACAAAAGAATTTACGTTGTTTATATCGACTCCCTCAACATCTATGCCGGTAAACAGATATTTTAATTGCATCAGTAATTTATGGCTCATATACGATCTCAGATATAATACTTTTATTCTAGCTTGCCAAAACTCAATACTTTCCTTTGAGTTATATTCATTATTATTAATTAACAATACACTGAATATTAAGAAAATGTTCTTGTACTTTCAAATCTTTCCTTTAAACTAGAGCTTTAAAAGTAAAAAAGTTAGTCACAAAGAATCTGAATGGTGTTTCTTTTCAGTTGCCAGACTTTTAAATGAGTGGGGAAGTTATCCTGTGCAAACATTGGAACTTTCACCCTCCATTTGTTCTGACACAAGGATGTATGTTGTAGCAAAGAATAAAAGAGGGTAAATGTACTCAGAGGAGAGCTATAGAGAAGGCTTTTGTGACATCTGTTCAACATTTTCTCATTAGAAAGTCTATTAATTGTGTTTCTAAAACTAATGATTATATACTGAAATCGTGTGGAGGCACCAATCTTCTAAAGCAGCCATATTGTGCAACCTTAATCCCAGAAGTTTAGATGCTGCGTTTGTAAATATAAACAGGATGCAATAATTTGCTTACCAGTTTTTTATTCACAATAAAACATATCAGCATATTTCATATAAAACATAACAAAATATTTAAAGCAAGACATTTGGCATCTCCTTGAAAAATATTACTTTATCTTAAAGTTGATGGCAGCTACACATCTCAAAAAGTTGGGAGGGATGTAAATGATACTAAAAAATAGAAGTTGGAGGAACATGTTGCCACTAATTAGGTTAATTGGCAACGGGCCACTAACATGAGTGGCTGTAAAAGAGCATCTTACAGAGGTGTAGTCTCTCAAATGGGAAGATTGTCAGGGGTTCAGTAATCTGCAACAACAAACAAACAAATAAATAAATAAATAAATAAATAAATAAAGGAGCAAATTCGGAAAAATGATCCTCAAAGTAAAATTGTGAAGACATTAAATATTCTACTGTACACAATGTCATCAAGCGATCCAGAGAATGTGAAAAGGTCTCTGTGTGAAAGGGACTCAGAACATTAATAATGACACCAGCTTGAGTTTTGTCAAACTTTTACTTTATTTGACTAACTGTTGGCAATCTTACTAGTGGTAAATGCCAACAGTCAACTCTGATATAATATAGGTCCACAGTTTGATTACTAAATTCACCATAAACTGTAAGTATTCCAACAAGTTTGAGGGTCCCCTTTTTGCTAGCTTTTTTTTTTTTTAACCAATGTTTTATAAAGCTAATTTTTAGTGGGGTGTCTAACAGAGATGGACAAACACCCTAGTAATGAAAACAAAGTTCTTTGGTATTAAATGCACTTTTTAAAAGCAGCGTTATGGGCTGAATATCTTATGTTCATTGTCTGGAGATGAATGGTGTAGACTTTCAGGATTCTTTTCATAGATCCATTGTTGCATCAAGCTGCTATGTTAAAGGTCACTGTAAGCCACTGAACATAAAAGATCAGATTGCCACTCCCCGATTCCTGTCTTTTAAAACCACATGCGCATGAAGGTTAAAGGACAGCAACAATAGCCTGACAAAGGTTGTTTTCCTTTGGAAGACTTTTGTAATTTATCAGGTTTGATTTCTCACACCATGATGGCTCAGGATAAACTGGTTTGATTTTTACTTTGAAATAAAAAAGAAAAATGCCCCAATCAAGTTGTTTTTTTTTTTTTTTTTTTTCATTCTTAATACATTCGAACAAAACAGATAAATGATAATCAGAAAAAAACAAGAATGAAAATGAGCAGAAAGAAGAAAAATCGTATAATGTATTACTGCTTGATGGTGAATAATGGCTTACTGCTTCCTCTTATTCCATAGCCAGTAATTTTCCTCTTCAGAGCCTCTCATCCCATGAGACTTCCTTCATTATGAAGTCCAGCTCTCTATTCTTGTTGGTTTACCTGCTGGGAAGCTTATTTGGTAAGAGCAGATTGTTTTGTTCTTCGGAATTCAGTCAATTGCACCTTAAGAGATAAAAAGCTGAACATTTATTATGACTTTTAGAGTCATTAAAACTCTGAGCCAATAACCAAAAGTTTCTTTGGCAATGTTTAATTTTTGTTTCCCCTTTCCTCTTTTACCCTCACTGTGTTATTCAGTTGCTAAAAAAACAAATAAATAAAAATCACTATTTCCTATATCAACACAAAACATACTTTCATACCTTGTTTGGCACGCATTAAACACTTTTTTGTTTTTTGACTGATTAAAGTTGTTTGATTAACGATGGCTAGAAAATATACTGCTCAGCTTTTAGCAGAAAGTACTGTTTTAGAGCGTAATATCTTATATGTTTGCAGAGAGAGGAATAAGTTCTATTATCTCACAATAGCAAGCATGACAGTACTGGGAGATCTTAGTGGGCAATAGAATAATTACACAAAACTAAAACTATATTGTTTTGTCTTATAGGCAAAAGAATTGTCAAGAAATCTTTGAAAAGAACAAAATCAACAATCTGACCAATAATAAAATCAAATGCATGGCTTGTTAAAACTTCATCACATGTTGTAAAAGCCAACAAGCTTATCATGAATATGTTCATTTCACATTTGTCACTCACTATGTCAGAACTAGCAACACAAATATTTCTCAGCAAAAGAAAATTTAAATGCATGAACCAAATATTTATAAGATACATCAATATTTTGTAATTTTTTTTGTCCTCTTAAAGTTAAAAAAAATAAATAAATCACGCAACTAAATGTGTATCCATCCACACAATGTTAACAAAACTTTAAGTGGGACTACTTTGGCGATCAGTCTGCATAAACCAAACCCAGAAAAAGGAAAGTGCCAAAATAAAATAAAATAAAATCTTAAAAATCAGTAGAGCCTTAGTAAATGGACTTAAGTTTCTTATTAGAGAACAAATTCTTGTTTAAAGGTTTGGCATTTGTCCTGTTCCAAAAGCATCCCTTCCAGCCCCTAAATGTGGATTTGTTTGGGTCTTCATCTGTTTTTAATCCACAGGGAGTAAATTTATATGTGCACTTGTGAATTTGTGTAACATAATGTCTGTTGGTGTTTCTGTGGTGCTGACACCTTCAATTACATTCTACCAACACTTTGTCTTGTTAAAAAAGTTACTTTGATGAGACATTTTGTTTGTTTGTTTGTTTGTTTTGTTTGTTTGTTTTTTTACACATTCAGCATGTTTTCTTTTTTTTCTTTTAGAAACTGTTACTCAAATATTAATAAATATGACTATATGAATTAAAGGCTGAAATCTAACAGTCAACTCTGTTTTACTCCAACAGGAGGAACAAATACACAGAGGTGAGTTCAGGAAATTGAAATTCTCAGTGGAACAACAGACGTGAGATTTTCCACTGAGTCATTAGTGCATAAAATCTGCTTTCATATTCATAGTTCACTTTGTTCCAAATACAATAAACAATCATTTGTCTCTTAATGCTCATCTGGCTGGTTATCCGATGGAAAACTGAAGTAGTGTAACATGTGCCAGAAGAGAATCCTGCGATCTGGTGAGTGAAGACATCACATCAGCATTTTCAAATCATGTGTTGTACATGTGTGTTTTTTTTTTTCAGAATCTATAGACAGAGCTCAAGTTTTTCATAATAATCAAATTTTATTTGAAGATGCCAAACGTCATATTGTGATTTATCTACATGTATGCAGTTTATCCAATTGTTTACTGAACAACAAATTAAAAGCTAATTTTAAACAAGTTCAAACATTTAATTTTTGGTTAATTACAGTAGATGTTTTCAATCAAGTCTCCTTTCAGTATATATAGTACAGCTGCAGTATTTGTTGTCATTTACATAAAAAAAATTGAAGTAATAATTATTGGTCTTTTATGGAAAAATGAAGAAATAACTGGCAGCCTATCTAAACTAATACCAAGAGTTTTCTGAATGGGGTGCATGAGACAGTCATGTTGTGTGATTTAAGCCCTTTGAAAGTGTAGGTTTGCTTGTCTTCGTCACAATTCCTGAAATCACGCCTAGCTACAGTTGCAAAACTGCCCATATCACATACCAGTAGTTTAACTTTACATCTTGATCCCATGTCAGCGTTGGAAATATTTCTGATTTATATTGTAAAAGTACAAATGGAACCTGTTCTATAAGCAAGATTACTTGCTCAGCTGTGTAACTAAAGCCCATTTCACACTCCGCTAGAACAGGGAAGTTTGTTATTTTTCTCAAGGCGGGAAGAACAAAATTACTTCATTTTGTTTGCTTTTTCTCGGTACAGCAGCCATTTATCCTCATCCAGATTCTGAGGACAATTATGTTATTGAACAGAATTTGAAATGGGCGTGGTTAATGCAAAAAAGCTTCAAGGGGAAAATAATTTTTTCCGCTGATGCAAATGATTAAACAATGTTAAAAATAGTTTAACAAACAGCTGGCTGAGGCAGTATGAAAGCATGAAAATCTACACAAGACATGAGATCTAAAGACAGACACAGTCACTTACAGTAATCTGCCTCATCGCAAAGTTTCTCATGAAGTCTGAAATAACCAGAACAAAACGGTGTTCTTGTTTTCTCCACCTAGAGAACAGGAACAAAGATCTCTTGTTCAGTATGTTTTTCAGTATCACAAAGGTGGCTTACTACTTTTGTATAATCGCAAGCAAGTGGTATATGATCAAGACACAGAATGAAGCAGTTTTCTCACATAAAAAATAAAAGTATGTAAAAGCATGTAAAAGTAAAAGAATAAATGTATGCATCTGTACTTGCACCAGATAATTTTGTAAACACCTTATAGTTCTAAGTAGTTATAAAGTTTTTGTTAATTTTAACTAGGAAGTCCTGCTGAGGTCAAACGTGTCTTTTGCAAGAGTAATGAAATTACTACTTATTACTTTACCATTTCTTAATTTACTGTGTAGACATGGACAAACATCATAGTCGAATCATCACTGCCTGTCTGCATAGTGTTTACTGTATATTGTAAACAAAATGGCTTTAAAACCATACGAACAACATCCCTGTCTGTGGGAAGAAATGGGCACACTTATCTCATAATCATTTTATCTAGTATTTTTCTGAACCTGGCAGATTCAATAGTCGACAGGGGGACCATGTCTCCTACAACGAACCCTGCAATTAGCTTGTTAACTGTCTTACCGGCTGCTGTGCTCCAGGAAATATTAAAAGAAGCTTAGCTTGTTTTGGCGGGTTGGCTGCAGATGGACTCCTTCCACCGACCGGCGAGCAGGATCTTTCGCCACAAGTTTGGACTGAAACTGGGCTATACTGAAAATAATGCAATAATAAGCTTCATCAAATCTCTCCAATGAAGTAAAACTTAATTCCATTTGGTAAATTAGGCATTTCTCTGGGCGTACACACAAAGTTTCCCCATACAACGACAAATGTGGTTTATAGTCCACGTTTTCACCACAAAACGTATCACTCTGTAACATGATACATTTCACGTTTTTACAAAAAACATATCACGTTATAATGTAATAATATTGTAATAATGTATAATGTTTAAAGGTCCCTTTTTTTTTTTGGTGACAGCTCCACCATATGTGATAGCTGGCAACCTCTCCATGTAAATGTCCAGCCTGTTCATATTAATGACTGGTAGTGTGTAGGCCACCCAGTCACCATGATAGAGATGCTAAATGTTAGCCTCTACCATTCTTTTATATACAGTTTATGATTCCAACACGCATCCATATTAATCCAATGGGGCGGCTGTAGCTCAGAAGAAAGAGTAGTTGTCTGCCAACCAGAATTTTAATAGGTTCCAGGCTTCCCCTGACTACATACCAGAGTGTCCTTGGGCACTGAACCCCACGTTACTGTGTCTTTTGCGTTGCCATGGTTGTTGAGTCACTCCACTAGTAGGCAGTGCTAGGTTCAGAGTTTACTCTTGCGAGCCGACGTCAGTTTGAGACAGCATGGGTGTATCGCTATAAAGTTGTTGCTAACCGCACAACACGGTCCTCACCTTCTCTGGCTTGTTTCTTTTGCTGCTCGCATGTCAGCACTGTCCCTGCCATTTCTGGTGGCATTGCTCCGTCTTCTAGCTGTTATAGCTCAGCTCCCTGAAAACGGACCAAATTACACGTGTGGAATGAGTAGTCCCTCATTTTCACAGTCACCTATTCAGTTAACACTGCTGGTTTATCTTTGGTCACATCAGTAGCTGTCTTTGGGAGGGGCCTGCATAGAGCTGATATTTTATCCTTGAGAAAGTCTGTTTCAGGTTAAATTTCTGGATGCAGTGACAATAGTTTTACAAGGTACTTCTGAGCCCTTGCATGCAACTGATCATGCTGATCATGGCATGTACAGTTTCTCATGTATTGCCACTAAAGGGCTCAAAGGCCACATGCATCCATCATTGGTTTCTGTCCTTTGGTTTTACTCTCCAAGATTTCCCCATGTCAAAACGATTCCCTGACTGAGTTTGGCCTTGTTCCATCTTTGCTTAGAAGTAATAATGCCATGGTGAATGCTCCATCCTGACACCTTCAGGAATTACACACCTATTAATCTACTGATTGCAATTAACGCCTTCCAAAAAGAATTTTTTCTATTTTTGACTCTCTCCCAACTTTTACATCAAATATGAAATAAGTTGATAACAGCTAAGTCGATAAGCGAAAACACAGAAAATTGTTGTTGTTTTTTTACCTTCTGGCCATTGAATAAAGCTTCAAACTAATAAAGGAATTATGGATTTGCTTTTACTGCATCTGAGAAATTTTCCCATCTTTGGAGTTTGTACTTGGGCTTTAATCTACATATGATACATAGTAACTGTTTCACTTTCAGACTGGATTTATATCTAAACTCTTCCTATTTACAGAAGATTGTTACGTTTTCTTCTTAAGAAAAATGTTCATCTACATGTCTGTCCATGCTTAAGATTGGTCATAAAGTGCAGACTGTGCCTTCTTTACATCCAGAGTCAGTAAACATGGGCTGACTCACAAAGATAATATCAAGTTTTGCATGATTTCCAGTGTATAGCCCTGTTAAACCACATGATTAAGGGATGTCTTGGTATGCTGAACACAGAACAGGCCCTGAACCAAGTTGGTCAAAACAAGTGGAGCTGCATGTGGGTGGAAAAAAAACATCAAAACTGAATGGCAGCACTTTGGATAACATTTAAGTTTCAGATAGATTATCAAAGGTCTTTATTAAGCTTGATTTTAGTATTATTACCGTGAAACATTTAGCACTTTAGATAATTAATTTAGCAGTAATTTCAGTGTAGACAGCTTAGTGGTTCTTTAAGTTACACACAAGTGTAAAAATCATCTTATGTAACTGTTTGCAGCAGTAATCCTTACATAATGGCACTGTGACCTCATTGACCTATTGTTGTTGGCATTTTGAAATGCTTAAGTACATCATATCATAATTTCTTTTTTATTTGTATTATTGGATGTACTGACGAGCATTTATATCTATATAATTTCTTTGGGAATAGCGTGAAGATAGATTGTAGTAATATAATATTAAATTTATTTAATATTACTTGTTCCTCATTTTTCTTCTTGTTTTGAATATAAAGGAGCCAGATGCGACCTCTCACTTCCTGCAGTGTGTGGGGTTGCCTTCAACAGACACAGGAAAGGATCACATGCAAAGACTGAAGGGAATGCTTGAAGCCACCATGGACGTGTACTCCTTCCTGGTATGGCTTTAATAAACACACAACAAAAGGAACGTTGCACAGTTTTCCAGCCAAACCAGTTAGTGACGTTACTGCTTTTGTCTTTATTTTTGTTTCTTTCCATGTGATGGTAGAATGCACCATACTGACTCACAATGTCATCCCAGTCTATTTTATTTGCAATCTATTTCTGTTGTTTTGATTTTTTTAAAACCTATTAATCTACATTATACAGACAAGAGTCAATTACATGCCTTAATTTTGTTTTACCTTGTTTTTTTGTTTGTTTGTTTGTTTTTGCTTTGTTTATTTATCCATTTTTTACTGTTTAAACAGAAATCCAGCATGACAGGTGTGCCATTTCTCAGTTTGGATGGAGCATTGGACTTAAACCCGCACGCAGACCCTCTCCAGAATGAAGCCCTGGTTCAGATGTGGCTTGAGATCAAGATAAAACCTCTTCTGAAATCTATCACCAAACACTTCCTGTCCTGTCTCAGCACCAAGAATTTCAGCTGTTCCACTTACCAGACTGTGTATGTCTGTTTCTGATAATGTTTGTTTTGTTTTGTTTTGTTTTTTCTAACAGTAATGTTTAACATTCCGTTTTCTCTTGCAGGGTGACGGAGCTCAGTCACCATTATTCTGAGATGAATCCAGTCAGACAAAAGTGGATCTACATGTTCTTTATGTATCCCTTCCTGTCTGGAGACAGAGTTGCTGGTAAAGTTTTTAAAGACAATGATTTACACTTGTGCCAAATTAAAATAGCAAGTGTCCAAAATTCAAAAACAGAAACTGTAATCACAGTACAAAATCTGTCAGTAGTGGGAAACATGAGTTTGTAACAGAACTAATGGTAGTCAAGAAAGTGTGATGAAGGCTGCTGGGGGACAGCAAGCAGTTGGAGAGAAGCTGGCTGTGGACAAGACAACTCAGGACAATCTGGTGAATAAAAATTTAGACAACAGATAGAAAACTGACAGGATGTCCAGACTGAAACAGAATGAAAAAATCTAACTCAATTGAATTGCATCAAAACTAATTTAATTAAAATCTTATAAGAAATTAGATAGATAGATAGATAGATAGATAGATAGATAGATAGATAGATAGATAGATAGATAGATAGATAGATAGATAGATAGATAGATAGATAGATAGATAGATAGATAGATAGATAGATAGATAGATAGATAGATCATGCACAACAAAACTTTTTTTTTTAGATTTTAATTTTAGTGGGTGTATAAGTATGATTTATCTATCTTTGCATTAATACTAGTATACTGTATATCTTTAGTCAATGTGTTGCTTCTGTGCAGGTTGTGTGAACCCAGAAGAGAGCAGTGAAGAATGGTTAATGAAGAACTTTGGTGCATTCAGAGCAATGGCTCGAATGAAGGACCTTTCAACCCTCAACATGGTCTTCAGTGGAGTAAGTTAGACTGACCTATGTTTAGTCTTTGTAATAATAAAGATCTCCAGATGCTACACTGAATATTTTAAGCTGTAACAAGGGGAAAATATATTTTCTTCTCATTCTTGTTTTTAGTTGGAGGTTCTTCACCTGCTGTCTCCAGCACAAAAGGCAGAGCTGCTTCTAAGTCCTGAACTGGAGAGTTTAGACAATGGCACCTTAACCCTGGTCTTCCAAAATTTGTTGACTGGCGGTTCTGACCCTCCACCCACTGCTGGTCCTGGAGAGGGCCACGGCTGGACGAGCCCTGACTACTCAACTATGGTACCCTCCCCTCCTCCGCAGCCTACACAAGATTCATATATGCCATCTCCACAGGACAAGCTTAGAGAGGTACTGTAGCACCATATCTACTTCCATAACTTTAAGGCTGTTTTAAAGTATTCATAACAGCAGCAACGACAAATCTCTTCCAGTATGTCTTACATTGCAGGAAAAACCGTGGTAAATATGAAGCCATTTAAATATTTCATATTGTGTCCTCATAGCTTCATAAATATGAACAAGCACCTTTTAGTGTTAAAGTTGATTTCACTGATACTTTTTTCCACAGTTACAAAAGATCATAATGTAGCCTGTTATTATTGACCACAGATCAAATATTGTTGGTAACAAACTCACAGAGGACGACAGAATCATATTAGCCTACTCTATTTATTGATTTTACCTTCAACAACAAGGTTATGCATCCTGATGTTCTGAAAGGAATAGTTTGGTATTAAACTTAGTGATGTGAGAAGTTTGACAACATCTTTATGTTTCAAAATTCAATGCAGAACAAGCAGCATGTAAGCTTAGCTTAACACTAAGATTATGTAGACTGAGGTAATTTGCAGTCAGATATGAAGTCAATATGAAGTGCCTTACAGTGTAATACCACTGATGACTAATCGGAACTGGCTCTAAAACATCAATAGTTACAGTAGACTTGAATCTATAAGACATTAACTTCTTTCATTCAACTTGAACCAGTCAATTTTTCTAGTGTAATTCTTTAGCCTCGCCGTTTTGCCCAAGTGTGTTCACTTATGACTCCACAAAAACAAATATAGCAATGGTCAAATGGGAACTTAAAATTTCAAAATGTTGACAGATTTATAGGTGTTGTCATGCTATGTACAGGGGCAGAAGCCACTTGAAAATACTGGCTAGACTGGCTTTGCCACATTACCTTCATAGCTAACCAATAAAAGTGTCAAATTAAATTAGTGTAATAATAAATAATCTGTGTATTACAGTACTAAGTTCTTTGTAAGATAATTTTTCAGGATTATTTCTTTGTGAGGAACAAATGTGATGAAACCATTAGTCTGTAGTCTGCTAAAATCTGTCTGCTAACTTTAGCTTAACAGCTACTGGACTGGCTCCTTAAATTAACCATAAAATGAGTAATTGCTATTGGTGTCCTTATCTTACTCACTACAAAAAATATAAAAAGACTAGTTGAAATGTGAAAGCTGAGAGAGAGGGCTTCCCTCACACAGTCTGAATAAAAATGTAAACTTGTCATGATTTAGGAAATTTAGACCTATACCAATGTGAGCATTGATTGGTGTTGCTCTCTGTGATTTGGCTGGCTTGTTTCTATAGGGAGTATAGGTATTTGTTATAGCTTTATCAAAATGTTTGGCAAGTTATTGGTAAATAGATTTCACATGTGTCATGATGACAATATGTAGAAATGGGTCATTATCTGTTTTACAAAGGTGGTGGAGCAAAATAAAGCAATAAGAAGACGACTTTCATTAGTTAGGCTGATAAAATGTGAACTTAGCTAAAAAGTTAATCATCTTGATCAGTTTTGTTGATGTGTTAATAGGTAGAAGCACATAAAGTAAGGGATTAAATCTCATTTTATATCATCTCTCTTTTTACACTCAGGTTGTAAATGGGTTCATGATGGCTTTCAAACCTATTGGGAGCTTTGCTCATGAGTTTGTGTCCTTCACACAACAGGTAAATAAACACACACACACACACACGCACACTTTGCTGCTTAAATGACATGTTTTGTTGCTCTGTGAGCAGCAGTGAATTAAATGACTCCTGTCTGTTGATCTTACAGAGAAACATGTCAGAAATAAGGAGCACTACTCTGACTCAGTTCCTGCTCAACTTCACTTTGGCTGAACTGGCAGACATGTACCGGCCAAAAAACACCACAGTTCCAGAGGCGCCTCAGTTTGATGTGACAAATGTGGAGGACTGGTACCAGCAGGTTGTGGTGCCGTTATTGCAGAGGTTCCTGCCAAATGATGCACACCTGATGCATCCAAACATCACACTCGCTTTCCATCAAGTGTTGTAAGTCAAGCTAACAATGAACCAAATATATCAGTGTTTTTTCATTTTCATATTACAAGAGACCAAAGATTGGTCGGTGGGTGCAACTTTGTTTAGTGCACCTGTTTAGACAGGTGTCTGCAGACCACAAGAGAGGGTTGTAAATCAAAGTGTGAGTAGCTTGAAATGTGGGTGTAAGCTGAGACACAAAATCACACCTAACTACGTGAGATTTTAACAGCTGGGAAAGATGTCATGCTGTGTAGAGAAGAGACAACTGAGTATACAGTTTTATCTAATGTGATTCTTATCTATAATGTCTACTAGCTTTAATTGAATAATTAATTTATTTCAGCTTTTTAGACCATGGTATGGGCAATGACACTACTGAGCTCCTGGATGTCTGCAGCATCACACTTGACAAGAGTGTTACCCATTGTGGGGTAAGGCTTTCTTTTATTCTTGTATATAGTGTATACATATAAAGTATTCAAATATATGCTCATAGTTTTCAAAAGATGGCAAAAAAAATGTTTCTTGAATGGTCACACTAATCTTTGACTTTCTGTCCCCTTTATATTTATGTTGATGCTACTAGCTGACGAATGCAGTGGAAAACTTGGCCACTGTGTTGCACTGTGCTGCAAAAACAAACCTGACAATGACAGAGACAACAATTATGAGACTGATTGAAGAACTGACAAAGCGCCTGAACACCCTGATCAAAGAATTGTCCACAGCAGTGAGTATATTAACCACACTTACCTGTCAAACATCATACTCGTACTGAATTTCATGGCCAGACTGGTGGGTGTTCTAACAAACCCCCACATCGGTAATTCCTATCTCTCTTGTCCCATAGAACTTCAAGGAGGTGGTGTCCGACTTTCAGGGCATCTTTAGTGAGGAGCATCCCTCACCAGACCTAACTCAGGAAAACCTGGAAGATCCTGCCTTCATCAAGCTCTGGTTCCAGATCAAGCTGCTGCCTCTCCTGCCTGATGTAAACCCAGACCTCCTGTCCTGTCTGAGTACCAAGAACTTCTCCTGTCCTGTTTACCAAACCCTGTGAGTTCATCATTTTGTGTGGATTTATTTGTTCATACACTCACTTTACTGTCATCACTTATTTTTTGTCATGCTTTATGCAGTGTGGAAGAACTGGGAAAACACATGAGTGTCATGGATGCTGATCTAATGTACAGTAACAACATCTATCAGCACTTCATTTACTCTTTCCTGATGCATCACAACACCTCTGGTAAGTGTTACAGAAAGCATGACATGTGGGCAGTTAATACAATGAAAGCATGTTTACATAAAGCACGTAAAAAATAAAAAGAACAAGGACAAGTTAAATGTTTGGGTGGATTTTTTTCAAAGTAAATTCATAATGATTTTGTAAGAAGTAATGTAATGTGTTACATAAATGTACTTTCTACAGTTGCTCTTCAGTCATTTCTCTTATAGCAAACAAAGAAATATGAACATTAATATTAATAAATATGCATTTTCGTCCAAAATGTTTCAGACCCCCAGTGTGTCTTCTCAGCCAATAACAGTGCAGAATGGCTGACAAACAACTTTGGTTTCTTCTCAAGATTTGCCTCTATCACTGACTTCTACAAGCTCAACCCTCATTTCTCTGGTGTAAGTCTGGAAAACATGATCAATCTGCATATCTTCATCCAGATCAGTTGTAAGTGAAGGATTTAGTAAAAAAGGCTGTCTGTCTGTAGATAAATACTTCTCTTCTGTGTCTGGCTCAGATGGAAGCTCTTCACCTGCTGTCTCCAAAGCAGCTAGCAGAGATGCTGCTGTTACCTCTTCCTACACCACCAGAGAAAGATGTTGTTATCGACGGTGTGTTTGACTTCTTGTTGGAGCCATCTCAGGTCAAAAAATTTCCAGAGGTCCTTCACTTTCTGGTCCAGCTTGCAGAGGAGGTAAAAGCCTTTATCAGGACGCAAATGATCCACAGACTTTTACAGCTCTGGTTGACTGATTGTAAAATGTTCTGTTTTTCAGGTCAATCCTCCCTGCAGTGTCTACAAACAAATGTGAGTTCCTGCAGAAGATTTTAGAAAATGTACCACAAAGGTTGCTTTTACTATAGGAAAAATACTGTTTCAAGGATATTTTTCCCCTGTCTACTGGTTAGAAGATAAGTGCAAATGAAACATAATATTAAAAGCTCCACATGTGCTCACTAGATGCATACATATGTATGAAAGATATGTTCTCTTCCAGATGAAGCCTAGCTGAAAACATGGGTGAAATAATATGTGTCATTTACTACGACTGTAATTCATAAGTCATTTTTTAACAGATGTAGCATTAAGCTTTGCTGTTTGTCACTCTATGCATTTGATTAGTTTGTCAATTCAGGTGTTTTCTTTCTAATAAAAAAATCTAAAAATTTTGTAAATCTGATGGCTGGATAAGGTCTTAAAATCCTCTATTATGTCATTTTTTTCATGTTTTTTTATCTTTATGTTTTCTTTTTCATTTGACTTAATTTGTTCTTTTTTTATTTCAGTTTTGTTCGGTTGTATGGAGCCATACAGTCTCTGTCTCCACAAATGGAACCAGTCTTCTGGGCTAGCATAGATGGTCTGATAAACATTGCACCAGAAGGTGAGTCTGTCTGCACACACACACACACACACACACACACACACACACACACACACACACACACACACACACACACACACACACACACACACACACCAATCTCCAAATAGAAGATATCTAGTCATCTACTTCATTCAAAGGCGATGACATCATTTATATAAGTGATATCTATACCTTTGATACCAGCTATTTATAGTTTAGAATAGACTTTCATGTTAAAATATTAATATTTCAGTAATTTGGGGTAATTGTGTAGTTTATCATTAACAGGAAGACAACAGAAAGCAGCTATACTGTCAGGATCTTGCATAGATGATGCCCAGTATGTAGGAAGTATATTTTCTTCCATCTTTCATAGTCATATGTGAAATAGGGCAGCAGCGCACCTCACTCACTCTCAGTCTGAAGCTCAGTGACCTGAGGAGCTGAACTGCAGCACTGTGTAATGTGTGGGGGAAGACAGAGCGGTATTATAGCAACATAGCAAACCTTTTACACCTAAAATCAATCATAGCATATGATGAAGCTATAATGACGTGATCTAAAGAAGAGGAGAGGAGAGGACACAGACGCTGCCAGGGCGAGACAGACGTCACTCTGAGTCCTTTGATGCTGCAGGCAGGTACTATCAGGTACTATCCAGGTATAGAAGAGAAAATGTGGAGCTGTAGCTGACATGTAGTACTGAAGCTGAATTTGGCTACCACGTTTAGATTTATGTGTTGATGTTCAAACAACCAGTTCCCCACAATCTTAAAATTAGGAAATCCCATTTTGTTTAAATATACAGTAATAATTATAGTTATGAAATAAGTAAATACTACAAAAAATAGCTGCATGAGTTCAGCTTGTGTCTTGGAGAATATGTCACATAAATACAACAGGCCTAGATTAAGTCTGGTAAGATAAGCTCTGCTGCAGAGCATATCATTACATTGGTTGGGTGTCATTCAATACCAAGAAGATAACAGTTATCGTGGGGTTCAAAAAATAAAAATACTACTGAAAATATTTAATAGATAATATAGATAGATGAAAAAAGCAATAATTCTCATTTGTTTTGACATTTATAGTTTAAAAAGTATATCAACCAAGTCTTAGGTGTTATTGTTCCATTTTTAAATTTAGTTATGTATTTTACTTTCAATTTAGATATGAGTCACACAGTATTTTGTATAAAACAGTGAATGTATATAAACTATCATGATCGGTATTGGATGGTTTCGGTACCAGCCTGAATTGTACTTGGTATTTGATCGGAAAGATAATCAGTGATACTACACATCCCTAATTTCTACTGTATGAACTGTGCATATATTTGTACTGGTGGTGTTAGCAGTGCAGGATGTTATCATTGAATATGTTTTGTGCTTTGTTTTGGGCAGAGTGTGTGCCAGAAAACATTACGGTGAGATTTTTTTTTTATTATTTTTGCTCAATTTGTATATCATTTCTCAAGTTGTGTAACTGTAGCTTAATTGCTTAAATGTCTTTAAACATTTTTAAATTTAATAATAAATAAATAATCTGTCATTCACAGTGTCCAGAAACCCAGATCAATGGTAAGGTTTCTATATATTTTTTTTCTGTTATAAACAGTGTGTTGCAAAGGCAGATTTTAAGATTTGAATATTAATATAATTTCTTTTTAATCATTGTTTAACAGGAACCATCTGCAAAGATGTTGACAG
Source organism: Melanotaenia boesemani (assembly GCF_017639745.1). NCBI lineage: Eukaryota > Metazoa > Chordata > Actinopteri > Atheriniformes > Melanotaeniidae > Melanotaenia > Melanotaenia boesemani. The sequence continues at coordinate 23,015,726 of NC_055685.1, forward strand.
GTATCCCACATATAATTAAAATACAAACCTTCAAACCTACTGATTATCTTTATGTTGAAATGTTACTGTTTCTTCATATGTTCTCACAGCTCTGATTTACAGTCTTACATGAACGTGTCCATGCATTTTCCCTGCAATTTTACCTTGGAAAAATATGCATGTGCACAGGTGACTATCTACTTTAAATACGTTAATGTCAGAATGGAAATTTTCCAAAAATAATTGCAGAATAAATGACCTCTGAATGTCCCACACATACAGCTGAACTTTACAGCCAGTCAGCTGGCTGCTCTCCTGAGGTGCAATCTGCCAGGAAACAGCAGCCACTCCCATGTGCTGTGGAAGATACTGCTCACTAAATACTCCTATGTTTTGGATCCGGCTCTGGACATGCTGGTTAACATGGTCGGTAGCTTCAGCAACAAATACACAGTAAACTCTGTAACATCCAGCCTTTTCACCAGAATACTTTATATGAATATTTCAAATGTTTAGTAACATTTCTCTTGCAGTCTGTGGGCATGGTTGGACCATCAGCGCAGGAGATTTTGGATGTGATTGGGGAGATCAGGTTGTCGATGCTGACTGATGGGCAGCTGATAAACAGTGACACACTCAGGCTGTGGTTCTCAAGCCGTCTGAGTGGTTTTCTGCCATCTGCTTCAGGAAGGTTTCTGCACTGTCTGAGCAGCCGGAACCTCAGCTGTTCGTCATACCAGCAGATGTAAGTACAGACAGTGCACAGTCTCACCACAGCTGTTAACAAGCATGTTGTAACATGCTTTTCAACTGTTTACATGTGGCCATCTGTAATTAATTATTTAAAGACTCAAAAAGACACAGTCAGTTTAACACTGACTATAGATGGCCATGAAAATGAACAACATTGGTGTCTCCAGGTAATTTTTTAGAATACATTTAATGCTTTAAGAGCATACATTTATTATTAATTAAGATTTTAAAAATTAATCCTCAATCATTTTGACATGATAAAATTGTGACTGATCACTCTTTCAAACCTAACAATAGAAAACTGGGTAGCACAAGCTTGTCTAAGTTGTTGTAAAATGGCACGTAACAGCACAACCATTTATCTGACAGGTCTCTCAAACTAGAGCAGCCAAAGTAGCAAGACAAAGTAGACTGTGTATTTAAGCTCTTTGTTTCTAAAATAATATGCTAATTATGTCATTTTCTGTTTATTTCATTATCAGCCTGCAGGCATTTAACCATCAGTTTGAGGATATGTCTTTACAACAGCAGCTTCTGATCTTAAAGGATTTTGTCCTCCGTTTCCTGTCAAGACCCCTCTCAGGTAATAAAGTTGCACCTTTAAATACATTAACTCTGGTATGGACAGTATAAAAATCTGATGGATCTTATTTGACTTCCAGGACCAGGTTGTGTGTCGACCTCCAACGGCAGTGCAGTGTGGCTTTGGGACAACTGGGGTCCATTCTCAAGATTTGTTTCCGTTGAGACTCTACTCTATCTCAACCCACACTTCAATCCTGTGAGACTCAACTTTGACTTATGATGGGGTCTTTTTTTTAACAAAGGGGTTATGTTTGTAATAATCTCACCATGACAAAAACTATCAACTCTGTCTGCTTTGTCCATTTTAGCTTGAGGCCCTCCAGTTGCTGACTCCAAACCAGAGTGCAGAGCTGCTGGTACTGACGTCTCCCACTCTTCCGAGTAAAGACATCCTCATCAATATACTCTTTGATTACTTGACTGAGTCTCCCAAGGAAAGGAAATTAACAGAGTTCCTGTCCTACCTCGTTATGTTCCTTGAGAAGGTAAAAGTAGGAAAGTCCTCTCTTTTCTTTCAGATTTTACACATTCTGTATTTGATAAAGTAATAATCTTTGTTTGATTTCCTCTCAAAGGGAAACCTTTCCTGTTCATCGTACAGAACACTGTGAGTTCAGATCATTTTTTTTGTTTGTTTTGTTTTGTTTTGTTTCTTAGGGAGTTCATAGATTATTTAATCTGTTAAGACATTGAGATTTTATCTATGATGTTTTGATGTTCCAGGTTTACCAGGTTGGACTTGGCCATGACAACAGCATCTCTTGACATTGCTTCATCCATCACAAACAGCAAAGTGGCCTTATCCAAACACGTACCACCTGGTGAGAGCTTTACACACAAAAAGTAAAAAATATATTCACATTGGTTTAACTCCTATCTTATGTGGAATTTTATATTCAGTCTTATTCAACTTTTTCTTTTTTTATTCTTCTACTCTGTAGCCTTTCTTACACAGATCATACAATAACATAATTTCTCATTTTCAAGTGAGGTGCAATAAAGGCTCAATATTCCTGCGCTGAACAGGCCTACAGTAGATAATATACAAGCATATATCAACAGTGTCCAGCCTCAAAATTAAACTGTTACTGCAGTTTTTGACTGTTTCATGTTAGACACATTTAATGCAAAAAAAAAAAAAAAAAAAAATCATAAAGTTAGATATTTAATATGTTAGGAACTTGGGATCACTCAAATCTAAAGTTTTCTGTATGTGGGGAAAATGCAGCTTGACTTATAGATCAAGTTATAAATTTGGGGCAGTTACTCTAGTTTAGAAAAATATGACAAAAGTCATGTATTGTGCTTATTGCAAAAATAACCATGCAGTATGTTTGCATGCTGAGCATAAAATTAAAAATGTTATCTTCTCCATGTATAGTACAGATCAGGAATCACGTTTCTGTCTTCATAAATGTCTAACTGCAAGCTTATGTTTTGAATGACTGAGGAATTTGTAAAATCCAACCTTAAACTTATTTGTCTTGTCTTTTATAATAGGCTGCATCATATACAGTGGACAGGTATGTCATTTTGGACTAATGTTATTATTTTAGTCTCAAATTTGTCTTTTAATAGAAGATTAATAACCATTTCTGTCTTTTCCTCTCCAAAGTGCAATGTTACCATGACAAACGGTAAGTGATCTCATGACATAGGTTGATTTATATGTTTAAGTATTTTTTGTTGATAACTTTATTAATAAAATTTATTTATTGCTCTTTTCTACAGAAACCGATATCTGTACTGGAGTCAACAGGTAGGAATTATGGTACACTGTCTGAAATTTTACCTCTTAAAATGTTGTGTCATATACACAGTATTGTGTAAATCTTGAGTCATCCTTCATATTTTTATATATTTCCATGAAAATGTGGTTCTTGGTAAAGTTGTCTGTTATGTGTTGACACAACAGTGGTTCGTCCAGCAAGTTTTATGCTTGAATGAATCATAGGTCAGTATTAAGTAGCTTGTTTAAAGGACATTTTTTCTGAAAATGGACAGGTAATGGCCAAAAGAAGACATTCATAAATCCTAAAAATCAATTGCTCAAGACTACTTTAGGTTAGAACATCCTTGGACCTTGATAGAAAACTACAAATAAATGAAACTTTTGCACAGTGCTGTAAAATAACATTAAAAAAGAAGTTGAACTTGACTTTGTTTTTGAACCACAGCACAGGACTTCAGCTCCGCCTAGACACCGGAAAGATGACCGAACACTTCTGCGACTTTGCTGTTGAGGAATTTGCTTGTGCTTCAGTAAGACACCAAGACATATCAGATCAGCAACCATCTTAAACTAATGCTGTAAAAAAGGGTTTCAAGTTGACCTTAAGCCTTAAAATAACGTCTCACCTGTTTTCATTCACTACACAGCTGTCGGCGTTAACAGCACAGGACCTGGTGACGGTACTGAGGTGTAATCGCTCCTCCAACTCAAGTGGCTCCATTGCTGTTTGGAAGCTTCTCCTTTCTAAAACCTTTCGGGTACTGGATGAAGCTCTGGATCTTATGACCAACAGTGTAAGGATGAATTTAAGAATTTAAGTTATATATATATTTTTTGTAAGATGGCAAGAAGGTGATACTTTGATTTTAATTGTGTATAATTACTGTGAGGGAATGTTTACATATTATCTGCAGACCCTGGACCCCAGCAGTCCTTCAGTGTCCATGATACTGGACTCCATTCGAGAAATCCGTTTGGATACAATCAGCACAGACATCTTAAATGATCCCACCCTCATCCAGCTGTGGTTCAACCAACGTCTTCGCCCGTTCCTGCCCGCCGTTTCCCCTGCCTCCCTGTCATGTTTCGCCACAAAGGATTTGCACTGCAGTGCCTACCAGCAGATGTAATCAATGAGACATTTATAATGTGTAATTGCCTAAAAAAACTGACTTCTTGTATTTTTGTACTAAGATATAGGTATACTTTTTGTTAATCATGTGGCCCTTTCATCTTATTTCTAAACTCAGTGTTCAGATTCTGAGTGAAGTCCAGCCACACATGACACCTGCCACACAGATGTCAGTCAACACATACTTCATTAAGGTTTTCCTGACCAGGAACAACACTGCAGGTAGGCACATGTATTACCACAAAGACAGGGTGTTGAAGTTAAACATATTCCTGCTTTTGGTTCTGCCATATTGGATTATAATCAATAAATAAATTATTAACTATGATAGCTTAATCTCATGTCTTTTGGTAGATCCCTGATGTAATTCTTTGAAATGTGTTATGATCTGCGGATTAGTTTTTAATGAAAAAAAGAGAATTCACTCATTTTCATGAGCCACTGTCAATACCAAAAGATGAAAAGTGATGGATCTTCTAGTAGTTGTGAAGATCAGCATAATCAAATCCATGATACAACTATGGCTCAAGATATTAACATGTGTTCATGGACAATTGTCATTATTAATATCCAAATTAAAACATTGGCTGTTATATTAACATATTTTCCTCTTAGTGATGCATTCGTGAAGTATGTAGGATCGGAACATTTTCCTTCTGAGAAGTAAAGTTGAATTTGTTCTGTGTATTTTTATGGTTCAGATCCTTTCTGCAGCTTAAATGTCAACAACAGTGGAGAGTGGCTGCAGAAGAACCTGGGAGGGTTCTCCATCCTCAGTTCCTTCCTGGACCTCCAGAAGCTCTACCCCAAGTTTTCACCGGTCTGTCAAGTTGCACCATGACTCCTATCTTTGTTTGTTTATATGCTTTTAATGTTTTTTCTTTCCTCTCTGTGAACCATTAGAATTAATGTAAATATGTGTGTGTGCTTGTGTATGAGTAGATGGAAGCCCTGCCACAGCTGACAGTTATACAGCTTGCAGAGGTGTCTGCAACACCTGGCCAGCTCACATCTTCAGAGCAGGTTGCCATGGTGATGAGTTACATCCCCAACCAACAACTTGCCTCTTTCTTTGATGTTTTCTCACCTGCTATAATGGTAAGCATACATCACACTAACATAATTCCTGCAGATTCTGTTATAACATGTTTTGTTGTCACCATGAAGACATCAGGTCAGCATGTATCTTTATATATATTGTGTGTGTGTGTGTGTGTTCTCCTTCAGGGTCATGAAAACATGTTCCCCCTTCTGGTGAGGTCAGCCATGTTGGAAGTTGTGTTTGATCGTGCAAACCTTTCCGATCCATCAGTGGACGACTCAGTTGTGTCGGACTGGCTCCACAGACGGCTGCGTCCACTGTTGGTCAACCTGTCACCTTCCTATGTCACACCATTCTTCAGAATACTGGCAGGAAGGAACTGTAGCATTGAGCAGCAAGGGTAAGCATAAATCCACAAACACCAGATTATTGATTAGTTTCAGTTCAGTCCTGTTTTTGACTTGACACTTCTCTGAAAACACTTTATATTTTCTATATATTACAGTGTGGAGACCCTTAATATGACTATCTCAACCCTCAGTGAAGATACACAGACAGCAATCCACAATCACATCATTCAAGCTCTCGAAGGTAATGATCCACTTGTAGGTGTCTGATATACAGCCATGTATCGCTTCATCGTAAAGTTAGGGGTGATACTAAATCTTTTGCACATAAAAAAATAGATATGTTTCCTTTTTAATACCCATAATGGTGGTTTTCAAAAAGGAAACACACATGGTTGCAATAATATTTACTTACCGTAGAGTGGCATGCTTATGTTTAAGCACCTCAAGGGATTTGAGCTCTCTGATATCTTCCAGTAGGTTGTTGGAGCTATGCTTAGGGTTAGGGTTAGGGTTAGGGCTAGGGTTAGCAATGCATTGTGCTACTAGATGGTGACCATGCCCAAACATTTGTATATAATTTTTTAAGTTGTTGTTAATAGTGGGATTAACAAAATGTGTCATTTTTAACATATTAGTTTAGGAAATAAAGTCTTATTTCTATTCACTTATATATTCAATGTAAAAGAAAATGTATCCCTCCATTTTAGGTCCATCACCTCTGCGTTGCTATGGTGACAACTTCAACCACAGTTTCTACATTTTCCTTATGCACTCATTCATGGGATTCCAGTTCCCCAACCTGACCACCTTCATGTCTCTGATGCCTCTTGACAGAATGCATTTGGTGAGTTGAGTTTAATTCTGTCAGGAATAAAGACAAACATGGAGCAGCAGAATGACTTATTTTAAGATTTCTGTTCTTCCAGCTGTTGAACTCCATTCCTGTGACAGATCTTGCCGATTTCTTACGCCGCCCCAATGTCGTAGACAACGAAGCACAGCTTTGCGTGCTCTACAACAACTATGACCTGACACCAGCGTTTCTGGAGACTGTATGTACCACAAATATAAATACACAGTAACACAAACAGGTTATGGTGATGTAATGACATTAACCTGTACATTGACTGCAGGAGACTCTACCAGCAGTGGTGATGCGACCCACTCTGCCCTGCGTCTGGCCTAAGGCTCTCAGCAGCACCAGTAGGTCAGAGGTCAATACTTGGTTTGACCGAAGTCTCAAGAACTACATGCCCTTCCTCACGAAGAGTCTAATCAGTCCGAGTGTCACATACAACGCCTCATGCATGGCTTTCCAAAAGCTGTATGTTTTATTGCAGATCTATGATCCATTTAAGTTAATGATGTGTTTTTATCCTCAGATTTAATCTTGTGTTGTTTTAGTGTCATAGTTCTTGGTGAACACAACTACACTACTGGAGACTTTGTGAAGGAAGATGTGTTCAACACCATCAGGGCTTACCTTACATCAGGTCAGTTTTTTAAAGCAAGTACTTCAGGCCTCAATAATAAGAGAGGGCAAATACAACACAATAGAAATGCTTCAGGTTATCATCATGGTTGTTTTTTCTGGGGGGGGATTACTTATCAAAATACTATCTTGAGATTTTTCCAAACAAATGTTTGGTCCAGACAATAATTGTTAGATTTTTTTGTAATAACGTTGTGTTTCAAGAAATGCTTCGTTTTTATTTTTGATTTATGTCATTTAATACATTTAGGGGCAACAAAAAATTTTCATGCGATGCTAAATATAGAAAGACTTTACCAAAATTACTGTCATTTATTGTTGAAGTAACAACACCAAGGTGCTACGACCCCAGCCAAGCAGAGCTAAACACTACAGCGTGGTTTGTCGAGTACATCGGCCCTTTCATGCCTTTCCTCACCCTGGAGGCTCTTCAGTCTTTTGGATCTGAGCAGGTATTGAATCAGGATCATGGATGCATAAACTGCAACTAAAGTTTTGATTTTACTCAAGTAGTTGACAGATTCAATGGTCATCAATGTGCTTTTTTCTCCCCCTGCCTGCAGGTTCTCCAGGTGTTTGCTGTGAACCAGCTGAACATCGCACTCTTCAATCAGTTTTCATTACCTCTGAATCTCACCAGCTACTACACTCAGCTGATATATCAACAGGACAGCAATTTCAACCCCTTACTGTGAGTTCAAGCCGCTAAACTATGACCATTATCACAAAAACATGTTGTATTTGTCCTAACTACTTGACTACTTAACGAACTATTTAACTTTTTTGCAGGCTTCCTATGTTGTGTCGGTGTTTCGCTCCTGGTCCAGCATTTGTCCAGCTGACTGCAGAGCAGAGTATCATAGTTCTGCACAACCTCACCACTCTCTGTACAGCCCTAGATCCACAGGTAACAAACACACATAACAAAACACAAATATGTTAGTGGTACAACCTTTTTACCAAACAGGTAACGTACAACTGAAAAAAAGAAAAACAGTGGAGGACAAAAAAACAGCTACTGATTCCCACAGTCACCAATCTGCCATAAGATGTCAGTAGATGGTTTGATGAGAATCAGACTTAGGATTGTGTAAAAGGATTGTGTCCTCATTAAAGTTTGAATGAAGGCCAAAGAGAAAGTATTTTAGCTTATTGAGATCGGCAGCTGACTCTTATCCTGAGGAATATTTTTGCACCAGTTTTTGTGGCTCAGTTTATCTTGAAGGAGAGAAAGAGTAGAACAGAAAGAAAACAAGTAAACAAGTCACTTTTTATTTTTACAGCACTTTTAAGGATAGAAATCACAAAGTGTTTAACAATGGAATACAAGAAACATGAAAATACAGAAAAAAATGGAAAGCCACAGGTTGTCAAAGCCTATTTTATTTTAGCCTTTTATGATCAAATCTAATGAGAATTTGAAGAGCTTCAGGTTTGGTTATTAAACTTTGAAAATGCAGTTTACAAGAGACAGAATAGAAGAAGTAATCGACTTAAGAGTGAGTTGTGTGGTTTTTTATTTGTTTGTTGTTTTTTTTTTGTTTTGTTTTTTTTGGCATTTTCTAATGCAGAAAAGTCAGGAAACTTGACATTGTGTAAAACTCCTGATCCACCCCTAATTTCTTAATATTTTGCTTCCAAAAAGCCTGACTTTCTTGTAATCTTGGTCTATAGCCATAGTTCGCTTTTCTTATTACAGTAAAAATTCAATAGAAATAAAGTTCAGAACATAAATCCATATATCTAAACTAACATTAGTACAACTACATTTCAGGTTGAGTCACAAGTTAGATCTTTGTTAGAACAAAGAGCTGCAGCTCAAAAATCTTAGTCTGACAGTGAATCTGACAATGTGATAAACATCGTTTAAAATGTATACGTTTTTTTTTTTTTGTTTCCTTTATTCAGTCATGTTTTTTTTTTTGTTTTTTTTTTATTACTTACTAAGAGAGAGAATTACTGGACATCTGTGTTTTCAGTTTTATGGGTGAAAAGCAGGTGAGGGCTCTTGGGAATGCTCCTCCAGGAACAGAACAGAGTCTTTCTTTTCATTTGCAGGTCTCTGCTGCTTTGGCGAGTAATTTTGGTACCAACATTGATTCCACAGTCATTACTAGTCTCAGCAATCAAAGCACTGGCCTGTCAATGGGCCAGCTCAAGATGATAAGCCCTCAGGACCTGTTTCTTACCCTCAACATTCTCAGTAGCGTGACAGGCTGGAGACCAGGACAGGCCATGGCCATTCTCCAGTCTTTGATGTCTTCAGGGATGATGCAGGTAGGTGATTTCTTCACTGATTTTAGTAAAGAATCTACAGTTGTGTCTGTGTGCAAACCAGTCAGAAAGAAATTGTCTGTGTGCTCAAATTTTCTCCTGTGGGCTACTGCCACCCTTTTTTCGTCCCACCAGATCAACAGCTCATCATCCCTCTTAATGCTCGGGTCTCTCCTTTCGGGCATCCCCTCCTACATGCTCAATGGCATCAGTGGCTCCCAGCTTCTAATTGCATCCCAAAATTCTTTAATCATGACTTACTTGATGTCTGCTTCACAGACTGTCCATCAGACTTTTGTTACTAAGGTATGACACCATCATTTAAGGTAAATCAATGTTCTAAAGCTAAAAATGTTCTTTCAAAGCTAAAAACGTTACTGATGCTGTAAACAGCATGTGGTAAACCTGATTTAGAAACATGATGCATACATATAGAAAGGTTTTGTAACAGCTCTCTGGTTCTCATGTTTTTCCCAGATCATTTCAGTGAGCAGCAGCAGTGATATGATGATACAGAATGTTCCAGATGGATTTGCCACTGAGATCCCTCGAGTGACACTGCAGGGCTTCTCAAGCAGCCTCAGCGTTGTCACCCAACTCAACAAGAAGACCTGGAAACGCGAACAGGTAGGGGGCTTTCACCAATGAGATGCTTAAGTGTATTGTCAGCTTTCTGTGTCATTGCACACTAAGCTTTCGTCTGTTTTGTTTTGATAGGTTGAGTTGTTCTTTAATTCAATAGCCGTGGAAACTGCCACTGCTTACCTGGGAGGTCCACAAAAGTGAGTTTAGGCTAATTTTTCATGAGATAAGACCGAAAATGCAAGTCAGTGTGAAAAGTCTCACATAAGTCTTCATATTTGTGTGTGTGTGTGTGTGTGTGTGTGTCCAGTTTGTCCTCCTATATGTTACAAGGGTTCACATGCACGGGAGTAAGGACGATTAACAGTGTGCAGATTAAGGAGCTGATCAAAGCATGCCGAAGAAGTGGCAACACCAAGGTCAAACTGGTGGAGACTCAGGTGAGAATGCAGAACAACAGGTTTGTGTTACTCATGTTGTTTGGAAATAAACATTTTTGCATGCTGCCCTTTTTAGAAAAATAAATAAATAAAAGTAATCCTCTAAGTAGAAATCATATAGATCAAGGTAATAGCCAGAGTTAGAGTTTAATCGTAACAATTACTGCAGGCCAAACATGGGCAAAATGTTTATCATAACATTCACAACCAGACATAATATGTTTAAAGTGCATGATTTTTTTTTTTAGTAAAGCTGAAAACTCATGTTTTCACATTTGAATCCAAGCAGTGGGAGCAGAATATTTAAAGTCCTTCCTAGTTCCTGGTGCTTTTCCTAATTCACTGAAGGGTTCAGGGATAAATAAAAATAATCTGAAGGACGCTAATGTGACATCCTCTGAAGTCATGGCAACAAGGCTCAAATCATCAAATCAGATTAAAATTGCTTTAAAAGTTGCTTAAATCAGCAAAGACAATCCGCTGTTCAATTAACACATTTTCTTTTTCACACCAATAGCTGACCTGCATGTACAACTATATCAGAGGCGATTCAGATGTCACCAGCTTTAACCTTTATCCTTCAGATGTGCTGCTGTACTATGAGTAAGAGTCTATCCTCTTTATTTGTTAGATCATGATCAAATTAAGGTTTGGCTTCAATTCCTTTTATCTTTTCTGTCCACAGTTACTCTTTGGTGCCACAGGCCAGCTGCAGGTCCTATTTCCAGCAGCTGGCTGATGCAGACTTCTCTGTCTTCTCTTCGGTCCTCAGCTACAAACGAACTGCCCTGTTCAATAATGCCAGAAGCTGCCTGGTGAGACCCTAAACAGCTGCTAATAGGCTACATCTCAAATAGGCTGTTTGTTATGTTTTGTGTCAGTTATCAAGTTTTTATTAAAATGATACATTCATAAATATTTCCCTTTTGCATTAAAATGGCTCAGATGTAACTCAGCACTTTTGCCTCATATAGTGGATATTTGACTACATGATTTAGACCGTCTGCTTCTTGGCTGCAGCCCTAACCGCTCTGTCTGGTCTGCTGTCCAACAGAGTTGAACAGCTAACCTCACTAAACTCACCAAGTGTTAATTAACTCTGCTCACTACGTACTAACTTTCATTGCATTAATGGGGATTTAACGAGTTGTCATGTTTGTGGCAGAGATCCATGATTTTGAGTCCCCACTTCTGATGAATTCACTGTAATAATTTTATGGTTGAATTGTCAGTATCAGTTGATTGTCAGTTTTATTTTTAGCATACACTCGGTAATACATTTATATTGTGACTTTTGTTTTTATTTTGTCACTCTTTGTATTTGCATATTTTGTTTGATGTGTTTGTATCTTTCAAATTTAAAAAAATATTTCTCAAACTTGAAAAATATAACATATTTCGCCACTGCATCCCCTGGCAACCTCCCTGCCAAAGTGCTCTCACCCTCACCTGCAGCCAAACACGTGGTCATGCAGGTGCATGCAGCATAACCTGTCCATCCCCTCTGCCCGAATCAGTGCAGCACCTCAGTTTAGTCAATGTTGTTATAAGCTGTTTGGAATCATAAGTGAGTGAAATGAGGCAGTGTAGTAAGTGTTTCTGTTGAATGCAGGTAATTTAGGCCTTAAAATTAGTCACTTCCTGTTGGCAGGGGGCGGGGCTATGGCTTGACAACACCTGGACATGTAGATGTGGTCAAGATGGAACTGGAGTGAAACTTTCAGTTTGGTGCAGACTGAGTGTTGTATGTAGGACATAGTGGACTCCGTGCTTGATGGTAAAACATCAAACTTTGAGGAGCCGCCGCGGCTGAACTCTGAGAAATGTTTTGATCATTTTTGATCAAACATGCCTCCAGAGGGTTAAGACCGATGTTGAGGTTAGTACAATAAAATCTATTGGAGGGGTTTGTTAAAAGGTAAAGAAAAGGATAAAAATTACCTCAACATTTGCACTTTTTTCAAAGATGGCTGACTTCCTGTTTAATTTAGGTTATGAGTCAAGGAGGCTTGTTTGTATGTCCTGGCATGTTGTAGCTATGTACTGAATTTTATCCATGGTGGTTAATGTAGTGGGTGTTGCTAATTGATTAAGTGATTGTAGGGGGTGCTAAAGAGCAATATTGCAACTTTTCCAGCATATTTCCATTTGACTCAGTTCCAGGCATGACTGTTATCTCCCCTACTCCTCCCTAATTTGGTGGAGGTCAACAGTACAATGAGTCAGTTACAGGGACTTCCTGTTTCATGATGTCAGACAAGTATTCGCCATGGTTACATTTGGCAAAGGAACTTCCGTTTTTTACTGTGGTATCATGAAAGGGTTTGATCTGTTGTGAAGCACTTTCATATAATTTCAATATATATTTTCATAAAGATTGATGAGATGCAGTGGCAGGGTTTCAAAAATAGGTGGCTGTTGCATAATTCTGCCAGTCCCGACCACCTCAAAACATCAAATCTTTCAGATTCGTTTGTGGGGGTGCACAAAATTTGCTGAGTTTGGAGAAGAAGAATAAGAAAAAGAAGAAATGCTTGCATTTCAATAGCCTTAATATAATATAATATAATATAATATAATATAATATAATATAATATAATATAATATAATATAATATATGAAATAAGGGTTCTAAACACATTTTATTAAATGCATTTGTAATGGTTCTAATCTACTAATTGTTCTTTTTTATCATCTTTCCAGGGTATAACAAACACAAGCTTGACTAAAGATGTTATATCAGTTTTGGGGAACATGTGCTGCATGCTGGATGGATCCTACATCCAGAATTCTGATCCTTCAATCTTGGAAAAACTTAAGAACTGCCCAGATCTCACTGACGCTCAAGCAGCAGCTGTTCAATCTTTGCTAACCAGCGGGAAAACAAATTATGGGTATGTCCCCAGCAAAATGGATCTCAGTTCTTATGTTTTAAAACAATTTCAGTTGTTCATCATAAGACTTGAGTAAAGGCAACTGGATTTCTATTTCATCAAAAACCAAAAAATAAAAGTCCACTTGCCTTTATTTACTTACAATGACCTGGATGACTAAGAGTCTAAATCAGTTTGCCGTCCATCTTCGCCAAGTTTATTCTCAACAGCTTTTATCATCCTTAAAAATAACCATTTGTTGCTCTTGGACAACCAGCGCTCCTTCATCTTGGAATGGCCAAACTCTGGTGGACCTTGGGATGTTACCGCTGTATTTGTCTTCATCTTTCTACGATAACTTTAGTAGAGTGAGTAACCCATGCACACACACTGTTAGCAGAAAAGATCACCTCTACCGGATAGGACTGGGATCGGTGATGTTTAATTTTTCATGTGTTTCTCTTATTCCTTTTTGCAGAAAATAAAGCAAAATTTCTTAAGGTATTTCCTGACAGTTATCAAGAGCAACGGTGTGGACAGAAAGAAGAGGGCAAAATTCAATAATGCAATAGTACAGTCCATCAAAAGAATGTCAAAGCGATCTTTAGGTTAGTCTTCCTGTGTTTCTGCTTCCTGCTCTGTACATCTATTTAAACAAGAATTTACCATCTAAACATCTTTTTCTTTTTTTCTTTTTTCGCTCGTTAGCCACAGACTGCACAGTGGGGGTGATCACTCAGGTGACTATCAGCGATCCAACTTTCCTCCTCAACTATGTGGATATTAACCAGTTCAACAACTGCCTTAGTGCCACAACTGTCAAGGACAACTTGGATGTGATCACTGAGAATATCGATGATAGAGAATACCTCAAGATTGTTCTCAGCAAGTTGCGAGAGGTGGGTAAAAGACTGTTTTAGTGAGTAATTGTTTTAGAAGAGGCAGCTGGACAAAGAACAGGAAGACTTTAATTAATTAAAAAACAAGTGTAAAGAGTAAATGCTACAAAGAAAATAAAAGCAAAACAGAAATCAAAACAAATGAACACCATGAACAGAACAGAGCCAAACACAAATGTGTAGCCAGACAAAAAATATGGCAAAAAACAAAGAAACAATTTTTTTAAAGAGCTAAATTTACAGAGAACGTTTAACAAATCAAATTAATCAAATTCATTATTTCCACTTGATTTTATTTTATATTATCTTTTATCTTAATATATGTATATATACATTCATATATGTAACTATGTAGTAATTTTATAACCACTGAACAGGTGGTAAAACATAATCTTTCAATTTTTTTTTCTTCTAAATAATTTTTTTATTTAGATTTTCTGAAGACATTTTGGTAGAATAAAAATTTCCAAGAAACTTTCTTCCTCGCTCTCTAGAAATATGTATTTCACACCACAGAAAAAGTAAAATTTTCTTCAAAGATAAAACTTGAATAATGAATGATAAGTTCGTTCCACCTTCTACTCAGTAACACGCACTGCCTGTGAATAGTGTTTAAAGTACATGTAGAAATTAAAAACTTAATTAAAAAGTGATTTCCTGGGTATAAATCTCTGAATCTCTACTTAAATCTGCCAGATATTACTGAAAGGCAGTGGTTTACTGTAAGCGCTCTGGTTACAGGAAAAGATAAAACAACAGCAGCTCTTAAAGCAACACTACATAGGTTTCCAACCCTAAAACTTGTTTTACAGTACAGTCCTGGAGCTGGGGCGCCAAAGTGGTGAAAATCTGCAGAAGCTTAACAGACAGGAATGCTCCTGTTAGTCTTAAAGGGTTAAAACAGCCTTTTTTTGTCTTATGTAGTAAATCTACTGATCCAAAACTAAACAAACAAACAAACAATTAAATAAATACATGTATAAATGAATAATTAATGGCTAAAACGCATTTTTTTTTCTTAACTTGGTCATTTTTTTTTCCTTTTCAAAAAGGTAATAAATAAATGAAAATGGAACTTAGAAAGACTGTATCCAAATTAACATTTTCCTCTCCCAACCTTTTCATAGTCGTCACCATTGGGGGGAAATATATATATTCGGTCAGACTTTCTTTTTCTTTTTTTTTAACTTGTTTTTCAGGGCCTCAGTAATGAACTCTGAGCTATCCACCTCAAGTGTTTTTTCAAGCAGCTCATTATCCCGTTTTCTTTTTAGCAACACACAAAGACAAATTTTAGCTCGATGTTATCTCATTGATTCTTCTATATTTTTAGGCTTATATCTCTACCATCCCAGAAGATCAGGTTCA
This sequence comes from Melanotaenia boesemani, assembly GCF_017639745.1. Classification (NCBI taxonomy): domain Eukaryota; kingdom Metazoa; phylum Chordata; class Actinopteri; order Atheriniformes; family Melanotaeniidae; genus Melanotaenia; species Melanotaenia boesemani. The sequence goes on from NC_055685.1 coordinate 23,031,227, forward strand.
GATGTTAAGCGCAGCGTCTCGTCTTGCAACAATTGTAGACATCAGCATGTGGAATATCACTCAGATCGACACGCTTGCTGCTTTGATGAACTCAGCAAATGGCGAGTGGGATCCAAGCTTGGTGAGCAAATGTGTTCCAGGACAAAGCTAATGTGTACATACTTAATAGGCATCTCTGTTCTTATTAGTGCATGACTTTCCTCATCCAGGCTAAAGCCATCATCTCTAAGTATCTGAGTGTGAAAGGGAATAAACTTGGCAGTGCAGAGCTCAACAGCATTGGAGGAACAAACTTATGCTCCCTGGATGTTGATGTTCTGAGGAACATTTCTCAAGAAAGCCTCAAGTAAGAAGTCTATTTTTTCTGTTTGAGGCATTGTTATACTTATATTATCGTGTTAATAGCTGGAGTTGCAAGGATGTCCTGGTTAGAGTTGAGCCACTGATCTCCAGGTTGACACCTTTTAACAAGTACTATATTTTCTATGTGATTTAATTATTTGTCTTTTTTGATCAGTTCTTGGTGTTGTTTTCAAATCTGACCATGTTTTAAATCATATTTATGAAGAGAAAACTAAAATGCTGAAGTAATCTTTCATGTTCCAGTGTCTCTTCTAGAAAACAATAAAACCATTTAGTGTAACAAAATGTTTTACAGATCTATGTTGCAGCATCACTATTTCTCAAGCTGCTTACAGAAATAGCCACATCTACTGACTGATCTTGTTCTTTAAAGCTCAATAGAACTGAAAACAGCATGCAGTCTATAGATTTATAATTAAACTAGCTGCAAAATGATTCATCTTGTTTGGGGTATTTGTTTTCTTTCACATCTCACTCTGCATGTGTGTCCCTTGCAGAAATGCCCAAGCCTTGGATCTGTCCAACTGCACCACAGAGAAACAACAAGAAATGTTCAGCATAGCCAGTCAAGCATTTGTTAGCACCACCCGCTCATCCATCTCGGTTTCTTCTTATCAACTCACACAACCTTACCTAAGTAAACGAGCATATATATTGTATCTGTACAACAAATGAAAACTTTTATTTGAACCCAGCTAGCAGTGAATTCACTGGTTTTGTCTTTTTTCTTGTCCTGCAGGTGGTGCTTCACTTGACTATGTCCGAAGTTTGGCAACCTCCAATGTCAGCATGGACCTGGCCACCTTCTCCAATCTAAATGCAAATGTTTTACTGGTCAGTATTGTATGCATGTGTGTGTCTTTTGTTCTGTTTGTTTTGTTTTTTGTTTGTTTGTTTGTTTGTTTGGCAGTGTCCTGTAATACTAACTTTTTTCTTTCTTTATTTATTTTTCTGGCTATGCTGGGCATATAAATCTGTTCTCTGAACAGAACCTGACTGTTGATGAAGTTAAAGGTCTTCTTGGTACCAACCTGCCAGATCTGAAGTCCTATGAAAACCAGACGTTGATACAGACCTGGATCACCAGGCAGTCCCAGTCAGCGCTTGATACACTTGGACTGGGCATTCAGGGGGGCAGAGCTGACCCAGTGACCACCATCAACAGTACAGCCAATACCCCAACAGCCAACTCGTCAAACACCAACAGTTCCAATGCAAACACAACTTCTCCCTCAACTGCAAACACAACTCCCCCCTCAACTGCAAACACAACTGCACCTACAACTCCAACTACAACTCCAACTACAACTACAACTCCAACTACAACTCCAACTACAACTCCAACTACAACTCCAACTACAACTAAAGCCACAGGTTTTCCATTCAGTTTTATTTATATAACATACGTTTTTAGAAACAGGGTACTTGATATAAAAACCGAAGAAGAGAAAAGAACTTTACCCAGATTATCTTTCATGTTTCTTTAATAAAGATATAGTATTGATGTACTAGCTAGCAGTGTGCTTTAATCCATTTTTGGGTGTCTGTTACAATCCGCTGCATCAAAATGACCAGAATCTCTAGAGCAAGTGCACATTTATAAATGTGAGCAAAAGTGACAAGGTGTTAAACATTTTTAGGAATCCTTTTGATTCCCTAAGCTTGCTCAGTAATCCAGTCTAGGCTGGCTAGTAAAGTTAGAGGCTGCTTCTTGAATGTTTGTAAGTAAATTAAGTAAGTAACTTACTTTACTTAAACTACCACTCAAAAGTTTGGATACATTTTTCTTATTAGATTCATTGGGAAAGTGAGTTTAAACTGGTTCTGTACATATATTGGAAATTTGGGGGAATGCATTTCAAATAAAGTGCTAAGAAATATAATGCTACTGATGCTAATGTGTGTTTTTCTGTTTTAGGAAATGGTTTCCGCATCCAAGCAGACGCTGGCTTCTCCATCCTTGTGTTCCTTGCACTTATCATCACTTCTCACCACATCATAATATAAAGAACATGGCTGATTATTAAAATGCAGTCCAGCATGTGTTTAACTGGACAAGAGGGGAAATAATTTTATTATTTATAACTAACTGAAGAAAAATGTGTTTAAATATTGGTTGGTTGTGAGATCTCATATTTGATTTATTTTTATTGTTTTCCTGGTGGTTCGGTGGTTTTATCTGTGAAAGGTGACATGCTATACTGAAATTTATCTGTATATGCTTTTCTGAGATACCTCTACAGTAACATGGCATTATTCACAAAAACTACCCTTATTTATATAGAACTAATTCTTTCTGTATGCCAACAGAGAGACAGAAGCTGCTAGCAGCCAGCATCTATGCATGGAAAATGAAGGATGTATACAAGTAAAGTTACTGATACCCAGAAAGAAAAGGACAAAAATGCCATTAATTTTCTGTTGTGTGATTGTGATGCCTGGAGCAGATGATCAAAGTAAAGAATGTCACAGAACCAGACAGGAACCAGGTGCCCAGAGCAGTCTGAACATCTGGTTTCAGACTGCTTTTACTTCAAGTGGACCATCTGTGTACTTGATCATTTCCTTTGGTCATAGTTCAGTAAGCTGTTAAAATGTAGGAATGACAGAAAATGTGGAAACATATAGTAACTCATCTCTGAAGCAGGTTTAACAGGTAACCGACAGATTCCAGCTCTCTTTGTGTGGCTGTATACATTTTAAGAAGTCCCTTTCCTGAAGCTGATATTGCTTGAATATTCTGTATGTGATTAAAAATAATAATAAAAACATACTAAATATCATTTATTGGTCTCAGTTTATTTATAATCCAAGGCAGAAAGAATTGTACTGCAGTGATATAAATTCTTGTATCCTTGTAGTTTAGTTACTACTAAGTTAGAAATTAGTGGCTGGAGAAAAAAAAAGACTTACACACTGGGAAAAAGGAAAATGACCTGAATTAAAAAGGAGCAAATCAACACTCAACCGCATTACATGCAGTTTGTACTCTGTTCAGCTATCTCTCAAACTTTGTGGAAAATCAGAAAACATTAATAAATAAAAAAGAAAAAGAAAGCATAATTCTGCAGAGCTGTAGGCAGTAAGCTATCATGTAGGACGAAAAGAAGTATCAAATTCACAAATTTGCATGGAGCATGAAAACAAATATTGTATTTTATATTTAAAAACAATAATTGTATTTTATATTCAAAATTGGCTAAAATGCTGAGTTATTCATCTGAAAAGTTGCAGAGTTACTCTCTCTCTAGATGACTTCACTGATTAATTAACCGATTGTTAAAGCTGTAAAAATCAGTTATAAGCGTTTATAAACTCCGAGTACAGTCTTGCAGGTAGGACAGCTGTGCTTGGCATCTTTCAGGCGGTTCACACAGAACGGGATGAGGCAGCAACCTAAAACAAAGCTGGAGAAGAAGGCAGATATTATTATGATCAACCAATTATATCTAAACATAAAAAACAGAAGACAGATACATTTGACAGATCACACAAGTCAGTTGCAGATTATAAAAGCTGACAGTTTCAGAGTCAGTTTAATCTGCTTAAGTAGGTCCATGATGAGCTGTCAGTTCCACAGACTGAAATATCTCAACAGGGGTCACATGTATGCCAAAACAAAAAAGAAAAGTCCCCCATAATTATTTTATTTATTTCCATTTTTCAATCAAGATGTCAAAATCGGAGTTACTGAAAGATAAGCCAAGGTTTCCTCTGCTGTGTGCTGCTTGTAATTTAAATGCAGACATACATACATTTTAAAAAGTTAAGAAAAACCTGTCATCTGACAGCAGTCGATGGCTTCAAGATTTTACAGTTGCATATGAACTCTTTTGCTCTTAATATTTATGTTTGAGCTTTGCTTTAACTCAGTCAAGTTCAGACATTATTAGTCAGCGTCACTTGGACTACAAAGAGTACAAAGAGAAACAACAAAGTTTCCTGTTACAATAATCTTGTCCCTTGTTCCAGTTAGCAATATATATATATATATATATATATATATATATATATATATATATATATACACACACAGTATATTACGCATTAAAATATCCTTTTTATACAATCTATGCAATAACTTTTTACATTAACTGATTTTTACTGTAGCTTTTTTCATAAAAAACAATTTTTTTTTCTTCATTAGCTTTGCAACAACAACAAAAAAAAGCCCTTAATATTTTTTATTCAGTTGCATATCTGTTTCTAAAGAGGTCTCTCAATGAAACAGCTAATGTTAGAAATAGTTGACAGCCTATCTACCTATGTAGTTGCTTAATTTCTGTGAGTATAATTGACACATTTATACCATTTTCACAACTGCGTAAATGGGCTTTAAAGAAAGTGGTAATCAGTCTGGGGTTGGTCAAAAAGATGTAGAGAAACAGCTGGCCCGGCTGCTTCCAAACACTTCTAAAGGATCCCTAAATAATAATATTCATTCTCTACACAAACAGTACACTTAAAACAAAAAGTTAGAAGTAGGAGGTCATTTAAACTGTTAAAATATTACCATGGATTAACTTAAATATTGAGCATAACCAGGATGGTTAACCAACCTGATGGTGGTACAAATCTTCATTTGTTGGTTCATTGTAAGTGTACTCAGTTTCTACTTATGTGGTATTTTGCCATAACCAATCAGCCGTTTGCTTGAAAAACACATGAAACAAGTGATACTTCAACTCCTCTTACCCACAGAGGAAGAGTCCTCCACAGAAGAGGTAGGTGAGCAGACCAGACGAGTATTCCACCTTTGACAGGACTGTCTGATGGCACTTAGGACAGGCAATCTGAACCGGGTTGTCTCCTAACGGGCCGATTGTCGCTGCATGAAAGGAAGAATGATGAGCAGTAAAATAATGGGTGCTTTAATAAAGCTACGAGCTTGTTGAATCTCTTATCCTCACAGGCTGACTCACCAACAGGCACTTGTGTATTTGACATTGTTCCTGTAAACAATGAAATAAACAAGATGAAGGTAAACACAGGCTGATACAAATCCAGACATGTTTTAGAAATGCCTGTTGTATTTTGACATGATTTCAAAATATGAGAAATAATTTTACCTGTTATTTGAACTGTAACATGACTTCATCAGCCTTTCATATATACAGTATATTTTGGACCCACTATCATTTAACAATTCCAAGCATAATGAAGGCAACAAATAACCACTAAAATCTAAGTGTGGCTAAAATAATTAGCTCGAGGGAATAATCTTAGGTTATTTGAATTAGTACTTACAGTTTTTGTGTAGGAGTATTTGTCTTCAGAGCGAACCGTTTCCCTACAGCTCTGCGTTTTCTGCAGGGCCACACCTTCTAATCCAGCCTTAATTGATTCACCAGGAGTCATGAGATTGTATCTAAGAGTTTCACTGAGCAAACCCAGACGCTCTGAGCCATTATTTAATTTTTTAATCCCCGAATGTCTGAATCACTGACTTCCCCTAAGACATCCCAAACGATTAGCTCTATCAGTTTATTAACTTGCTGGCCAAATGCAACTGCAACAATATTGTTCTGGTTGTAGTATTTTTTTTTTTTTAATCATTGCTTTTTTGTTTAACAACCATGAGTAAGACCAGTTTGCAGCTGGTGTTTGTTGGAAAGATCCAGTAAAAGGGAGACAACATAAAAGGTCTCTGTTTCTGAGAGACTTGTGGAGCATGACACTGAGCAAAGAGATAACGCTCCATTCAGGCTGGAATTAGCAGCACATGCTCCAGCTGCTCCAAATTAGCCAAGGCATTTAACCATTCGTTGAACAAGACAGAGATGCATTCATGTTGACCGTGTCAATATTTTCTACATATTCTAAATATTTGTGCATTAGCATCCTAGCAACAAATCCTAAACAAATTAGAATTTAAATATAACAAAGTTGGGATGGGATTAAAAGTTTGCCAAATGGACACAAAATGTCCTTGAGACAGTCCTTAAACTTTAAGATCAAAATCCATGTTTCTACTGTAATATGTAAATGAAACAACAGTGTAGTAAGATGAAAGATTTTTAATCAGTAAAAACCGGTGCAATATTTCACATGTAAACAATTGCAGCAATTAATTTTTAATACCTGAATAGTTACATAGAAATATTCTAGTGATTCAATGATTACTGAAAAAATAGATCAGTGTAACAAACCCATCAACATCCCATTTGAAAAAAAAAGAGAAAAATCTTATTTCAAGTGCTCTGAAGCTCAAAGGGTAAGCAGCAGCCACCACCTCTCTGCTTCATTAACAGCTCTCTGAAAAGAGGTGGAAGAACAAAAAAAACCAAAGAATTTTATTGGTTAAATTACAAAAAAAAAAAAAAAAAAAAAAAAAAAAAAAAAAAGCCTGTATGCTCATAAAGGAAATTATCTGTCACATTAAAAAGAGTTTTGTTGGATCAAGGTCTCATTCTCATGATTGCCATATGAATCTACAATAGCCCACAATCTGCCAAATACCAACTCATTTTCTGTAAAATCTTTCTAGGAAATTAGCCAAAAAAGACCAAACCTGTAAAACAAACGGAAAACAAAACATGAAGTGTTTGACTCTTGGGATGCAGCTGTGTGCATAGTAGATATCCAAACCCTTTAATTCATCCGATTCTCTTGTTCTACATTTTCTTCAACTTGAAAATGTAATGTTTCACTATATTTTCGTCAGAACACACACTTTCCCTGAATTTTCAGTTACCACGAGTGAATCATGTTTACCAAGTTTACCAAGTTTACCCAACAGTCTTTCTTGAATGGGCTGGTTTTTAGTATGAAAACAACTAGAACTAACAGAGTAGTGAGTATAACACTACTGTGTTGTACCTCCTGCATAATAAAGGGAGAGGTAATAAAGGGAATCTTAATTTGGCTCTGAGGTCTTAAAAGGTTTCCTCAAGTGATTTCATCGCCCTTTAACTGACAATAAATCTCTGAAAGTGCAGCATCAGAACTAAAAGGTTAGAACTGTTGGGACAGTTTGCACTGAATTCCTAAATTAGTGTCTTTCCATGAGTGGGAAAACTTAAAGCACTTTTTAGTATTCCGTCTCTCAATTCATCCCTTATTCGCTTGTCCTCTTGAGTGTTTCCTATTGAAGAATCCTTATTGATTCACAACTTTCAGTCAATGCATCCTCCGTTTCTCTTTTTACATCACTGCATTTCATTGTTATTTTCCTCCTATCTCTTGATTCCTCAAGTCTAATCACAGCTTTTCTTTTCTTCCTTCTTTTAGCCTTTCCTTCATTTACTGGTGCAGTATCTTTCCTGCTTTCCTCTTTCATTCCCAGGATCCTCTGCAGACGTGCACTCAGGAAGCCAGATGGTTTCTTTTCTGCTCCGATTCTTTTCTCTCCACCTCAGCCTGCTCTCTGGCCTCTGTCCTGTCCTTCAGCGCCCTCAGCAGGACCCTGAGCAGCGTGTTCTCATTCAGCAGGGTTTCGGACGTGTCTGCCAGCTCCTGCAGCCGCCTCACCGCCTCCTCCAGCTGACGGCTTTTCTCCCGGAGCTGCTCCTCCAAACTTTTTTCTACTTTCTGAATGTCAAATTTCAGCTGTCGGTTGTCACGCCAGAGCTGCGCCAGCTGTTGGGAGAGACGTTCGCGAGCTTGGTGAAGTGTCTGAACTTCAAGCTGGAGTGCAAGAAATTCTGCGTGGAGGACGGCACCAGGCACTGCTCCCTGTGCTGCAGCAGATGGTTTTTTTGCATAATGTACAGAGCCAGAGTGCTGCAGGATGAACTGGAGGAGGCCGGGCAATGTGATGGGAAGGTCATCAGGATACTTCACACTGAGATGTTTTCTGAAAAAGAGAATAAACACAACAATAGACAACAGAAGTTCATTTCTATTTCTGTAACACAGCATTTTACTTATTTAGCTTAGCTTATGTTTGCTTCGGGCATGTACAGAGGAGGGATAGTGAATATATCTGCAGAAGGATGCTGAGGTTGAAACTAACAGACAAGAGGCCTAGAGGAAGACCAAAGAGCAATTTATGGATTTAGTGTAAGAGGGCATGAAGCTACATGGTGGGAGAGAAGAAGATCACCATTGAAGGCTATAATAGAAAGGAACAACAGGATAAAAATACCAATAAAAGTAGATTTTAAAAATCATAATTATTAAAGTGATCGGTTTTTGTTTTAGTCTGTTGTGTGTTTTGTCTCATTTCTGGCAAATTAATTTCTCATTAATTACAAGCATAGAAATTGTACAAAAGCACAGAATAAGAACAAGTGTTTACACTGGTGTGTTTTGTTCTTGTGCATCTCTCTGTAATTATTCTCACCTGTATCTGGGAAACAGAAGGATTGAAGGAACATGATCCACCATAAACTCCCAGGGAAGGTCATTACGTGCAACATTGACTCTGAACACAAGAGGGTGTTTCATTACTTTTGTTTCTCTGAGAATTGAAAATGACTTGTTCATGATATTACAATTAAACTCCAGTTGCACATTAAAGACGGCATCACAGTTACCTGGCCACAGTTATGGCGGCGTTCCCCTGTAATAATCTGGCAAGCTGGATGATGATGTGGTTGAGAACAGAGCAGAATCCGCACCAATGAGTGTAATAGATCAGCAGCACATCCTGAAACACACACATGTTGTCCCCATTTAAAAAGTGAACTGATCCTCTGAGTGAGCTGATGTTTCATGGGGGTGGAAGTAGAAAAACTGTGGGATGTCTTCACCTCTCATCAGTCACAGTGTAAGCAGAAGGAAAATAAGATGGTAAATTAACAAATTACATGTGTTTTGAAACTCATACACACACGTGAAGATAATTTAAGAGACACCTCAATTTAAAAAGCATCAATTATGCACAGCAGATTAAAATCCCAGATTATTGATGAGGAACTAAAAAAGAAAAGAAAAAAGGAGCAAATTTAAGGAAAAACTAGCTCATTCTGTTTTGTTTCACCACATGTTAAAAGGGGTTTTTGTCAATGTTTTCACAGACACCAACATTTGGTAGATCAGGAAGGCAGAATTTACTACAACCAGTTATCTGTTACTTGGGGCCGCCATCTTTAGAAGAACCCTGCACAAAACTGCAGCAAAACACAGATTTTAGAAGCTGAGGGAGGTAGATTCCAGAAAGCAAAGAAGTCTGAGTATTTTTCACCTTGTGAACGTCCATGACAGAGGGCAGGAAGGAGGAAGTGGTCAACTCTGTGATGAGGAGGCGTTGAGGAGCACGCTGGTGCTCATCTGGATGCTTGGTGTCTTCTTTGCCTTCCTTCGCGTCTTCTTCTCCAACCAAATGTCTCTCCAAAATGCTGTACGGAGCACTGAAGTTCCTGATGAAGGCCTCTTTAAAGTGGGATATGCACAAAAACAAATATACCAAAAAAGAAAAAGTTCCCTTTTAGTCCACATTTTTAAAAACACTTACAGAACTAAGTGTGGTCTATCACTGTACACATATCAGCAGATATGAAAGATGATGTGGCACTGAACACACTAAAATGTTTTCAGCTGGATTATGAGGATAAAAATGTGACAACAGTAAACGCCTGGATGTCTCGGTAATGCAGCAGAATCTTTGTCCAAAACAACTTGAACCAAAATTGAAAGTAAACTCTAACTTGGAGTCTTTTAAGCCGCTTGTCTTACCCAGAGACTCTGTCAGCGTGGCTGCTGGACTGCGACGAAGAACATAATGAACCTCATCCTTAAGGTTCACAATAGCTGCAAAAGACCCGTCACCGCTCCCATGACCTTGTTTAGAAGCCTCTTGGTGCAGGGAAGCACTTTTGTTTCCTGATGCTCCAAGCCTCACCGCCAGAGGCCAGTTAAGAGCAACATCCAGCACATAAAACCTGAGTGTCCTGTTGGTCAGACACCTTAGCCCTGTAATGCCATCACCTCCCTGATGAGTGGCAGAGGATGGAGGGGTTATGGAAGGAGGAGGTGTAAGCTGAAGTCTTTGCACATCTGGCTCCTCTTTGGTCTGTGATTCATTAAGTTGAGGTTCTACTTTTTTGCAGCAGGCACTGAACTGACTGAATGGACTGTAAGTGTTCAGAAAATTGTTACAGCCCACTGAAGTTGCAGTTCTTATGGACAGGGAAGAAGGTATTTGGTGGAGGCAGCAGTTTCTGAGATAAGTTTGAAAAGGGTCTCCTCCATGTGTCATGGAGGTAAATGAGCAGCGAAAACCAGAGGTGGGGGGGCTGGGACGTGACAAGTTCAGGCACACTTCACACACACTTGTGCTGGACTCTGGAAGAAGAACCGACTGGCAGCACAATGAGTCAGACATGACCCTTCTGTCCAAGCTGGAGTGGGTGCAGGAATGATAGCGCAGAGCAATGTCTGCAACCTAAACAGAAACACACACACACACACACACACAAAAGAGTACATTAAAATCAAACATCAGAGGACCACCTGTGTGAGAAGCTTTCTCGCTTCTGGAAATTCTCAAATTGCAAAATTATGCTAAAAAAAATTCATACAGCTTTGCTTGTTTGTGGACCAATTTCTAAACTAGATGCATCTGAACATACCCAAACTAACAATGAAATCATGCAAAGAAATACAAAATAAAGTGGAAAAATTAAGACGCAACAGTAACCAGCTGAACGCTACCTGCTCTGGTCAGGGGTGGTCTTAACAGGCCAGAGAAATTCAGCACATTGTTCTTTCTGACTAACTCAGATACTACAGTTCTCTTTGTCTGGGCAATGTCTAAAGAATTTTCACAGCTACAGTCTGAAAACACTTACAGGTTTTGACAAATGAAAGCACGACCAAGGTTGTCTAAGGAAAGGCTTTGAAAATAAAGGACCTATAATTTATATACCTAAGAATGAAACTAGTACATTTTGAGGCTGGATTTAATTCCTTCTTAATTTTAATTGGCAAAATATAGATAAATGGATACCTAAATGTACTTAAACAATGAAATGATGCTTCCCTGACTTTAATTAAATTCTTTTCCCAATGAACCAGCAGCAAGTGAAGGAAAAAGCTGTCACAAAAAGAAGTTTAGTTTGGAAAACAGGAAGAGATAAAACATGCATACCTTCTGTTAGGATGGCAAAAAATATGTAGTCTAATTTTCAAGAGGTGTAGAGAAAATAACTAACTTCTTTACTTCTTTAAGATACTGATAATTGATGGATAAACTGACAATATATTGTTGGACAGGGAATTTAATGAAAGTTATCCCTCGAGCAGAGATCCCTAAACAGTTTTTGCAAAGTTTTGCTAGGTACCATCTGAATTAAACAAAAGTAAATCTGTTTTATAAAGTATTTATGACGTAATTATGAAGGAAACACATTTTTACTCATGTTTAGTGTCACAATAATGATCACCTGCTGTAATATGGGACTGGGCTCAGACCCCAGTGGATCATGTGGTAGAAACAGCAGTAATGCAGGGCCTTTAGTCAGCTCCTGTTCCAGCAGATGGGACTTTGTTCCTGGGGGCTGCAGCCACTGGAGGACGGTCTCATGGTGCTCAAACACCCAGCTACAGATGGCATTTGATGTGAAGTTACGCTCTTTGCTAGGGAAAATCTGCGCAAGAAAAAAAAACTGCATAATACCAGGAAAAAGTACACTCTCCTTTGGCTCCATTTTGCTTTTGGGTTTTCAGTGATGTTTGTGACCTGTTGATGCTTCTCACCAAAGAGGAGTTAAATCTTCTGTGCAGGTAAACAGTTTTATCCTCACTAAGCGAGACAGCCTCTGCCACATGCTTGTTAGTCACGATTCCAAAACGGACAACCCCGCGGAAATCTAGTCCATAAAACAGAAAGACAGGCTGAATTAAAGGCTAAAAACTCTCTTTTCTATCTTCACTTTTACTATACTTGATGAGGTGATCAGCAAACAGCTTCTTACCCCTTCTAAGGGCTTGCAAAGCAGAGGAGAGGTATGTGTTGTACCCTGGTGGCTGTGGAGAGGAGTTAAACTGGAAGAAACCAACTACACGAGGCTGGCAATTAAAAAAAGACCAACAGAAGAATATAGAAAATTAGGCTTTAGTTTAGATAGCATTAGATAGCATAATCAAATAGCATGGACAGCAATAAATAAAAATATAACAAAAAAAAACTAAGAGATACCTCATGACAGGAGAGGAACTGTTTCAGGTGTGCTCTTGATGGGAGGTAAGTCAGTGGTGTGATGACTCTGAGGATAAAACTTTCAACATATGGAGCCACAAATGGACCTTTGTATTCAATTGGCCCGAACCTATAGGAACATGAACAAGTGACATATCAAAAAAGCCTTTTAAGACAAGATGCACAACATTTATGACTTAATTAATCTGCTTAAGTGATTCAATCATGGAACATTTTTCCATTAAAGTTCTTCGTTTGTTATTACAAGCCGGTAAAAATTATGTAAAGAGCCACGGTGTATGTGTGATACTTCAGATTTGTGTTATATGAACTAATAAGTCCTTACAGAGTTACAGTTTTTAAACAACGTGTCAGATCACCATAACAATTCATACCAGAATATCAATCAAGATCTGGTTGCTTGAAACAATACATTATGGTAATGTATAGAAATAGCTGAATATATAACTTTTATACATGTTTTATCTTGCTGAAGATTACTCCGGGAGGGTTTAACTGCACTTAGCAACACTTTACTTACAAGAGTCAATGGTCACTATTTTTTATAGGCTTTTGAAAATTCAATCTCTCCTTCTTACCTTCTATAAAACAGATGGATGATGGGGTACTGATAAAGGCGGTTTTGCTTCCTGCATCTCCCCTGACTCCACCAGCAGTTCACAGCCACAAACTGCACCTGTGTTTGTGTGTTTAAGAAAAACAGAAGGAGGTAGAGCTGAACAAACAAAACCAAACTAGACCACAGTTAGGATGCATGGTGCTAACGTTCTCAGTCATGTGTGATCTCAGTCTCGCATTTAGTTAACAAATAAGCCCCTAAAATTAGTGCATGTGAAATCCCATCCCAGCAGACCAACACATTCTCTATAACAAGTTTTTCCACTATGTTTCAGGGTTAATGTGATTTAAATAGGTCTTGTAAGCCTAAGGGTACTGCTTCAATACTTTATCTAGTTCATCAAAATAATAAGCTTTTAGAATAACAAGTTTATAGTTTATTGAATCCTAAGAGATCATTTTACTCTTCCAGATAAAGTTTTAGTAGAGAAAAAGTATCAGTAAAGGTTTTAATTTAGCACTGAAACAGCCCTGCAAGGTGACAGTTGTTGTGTCTTCAGCTGCTCTTTACCTGTTTAGCCAGCTTCTTGGCTACCAGCTGCACTTCCTGTCGGGCAGCCATTGAGTGAGCACACCACGGAGCATAAAAGAAAATTAGAGACACCTCAGCCATACTTCTGAGACGCTCCACCTGGAGATACAGAGCTTATGTTATGATTTTATAAACTTATAACCTTGAATTTACTCCTGAATTTACTAAGCATGTTGCATGTAAATAACCTGCTTTAAATAGCTACTTAATTCTATGTGACATGTGTGATTCTTTGTGTGTTTCTGTATTCTTGAATCTCACCTGGTCTAGCTGACCCAAGTAGAGGTCCACAACTGGGGCATCAGCAGAGAAGAACCGCACAGGAGGCCGAGCTGCTGCCACCACATTTTTAGCACGGCTACAGATAGAAATAATGACAACGAACAATGAAAAGGATGACAGTATATCTGGTGCTGGATTAGCCAGAGTGGGCCTTCTTGTCAGGCTAGTTAACCCATTATCAAGATCTCATAGAAATAATTAAATGCCAACATTGTTCATCGTGACAAATATGGCTGTGGGAGCAGTGTTTCCATCATTAGGTGCACCTGTTCAGTCGTGTCTGGTTGTTTCTTTTAATGGCAAAGCCATTCCAGGCGCGTCCCACATTGGGTTAAAGAGAGCATTGGTTTTAAAAATCCTCCTAGCTGAGCTGAGGTATCCATGCAGTTCCTTATTGTTGTGTGAAACAATGTGAGGTGATTTTATTAATTTTGCAGGTAACATCTCTACATTCTGAGTTTGCAGAAAAACTGCAACAACCTGTAAACATGTTAAGATGCATGATTTGCTTCAGATCATTTGCCTGCAATTTGCATCAAGTTTCAATCTTTCTAGAAATGGTCTCCCCAGTTGGGTTAACAGCTGTTTGCTGTTTGTTTCAGTCTGTCAAACTGTTGCATCCAGAGCCGAATCCCTAAAATGATGCCAGCATGGAATAATCAATTACTCTGCAAATCTACTTTTTAAATAATTTAGACAAAATTATATACATATATATATATATATATATATATATATATATATATATATATATGAGCATTTTTCCAATATATTGGGCTAAGAAGATGTAATTAAACTGCTTATTTTGTAGGGCCAGTCCTCCAGGATCCAAGGACATCCAGTTAAATATTAAATTCAATTCAAGCAGCAATTAATAATTTTGCATGAAAAACAATTGATTGTTTTTGCAATAGAATAACTGATAATAGAATAATCGATTAAATGATCCAGAACGGTTTTATTTGATGTGATTTTGAGACCAATTGCTGTTTAAGAACGCAAAGACCAATAATGCTTTTGAGAAGTCCCCTGTCTGTTTAAACAGATTAAAGCATTGGATAATCCTCCTATCCTACAGTACAAGTCAGTTTCAGATTAGCTACAAGGTATAACACAACATCAGAACACAACTACTGTAAATTTTGTGCAGGTAGTTTACAGCCTAATTATGCTATAAACATGTTTTTCTTTCAGCAAAATAACGTTAATTGCCTCTGGTGTTAGGTGAGTCTGAACTCAAGCTCATACAGTCAGAGTAGAAAGGGGTCTTAACTACCTGCACGTGAATTTAACCGCCAGTACGAGCAGGACGCTGAGCACGATAGCCCCGCAGAGTAGATCTGGTCTCCGGGCCATCAGAAACAGCACCTGCCGGAGAGACTGCCGCACCCGGCGCAGCATTACAGCCTGTCGTGGGCTCTCTGGCACATTTATATGCCCCGGATGCCGCTTAGCGAATTCATTTGCCTAACAAGGGAGAAGGAGGAAGACTGGTTAGACAGGGTATAGGGCTGGCCTGGATTGGACATCAGTTCTGTTGGTATTCAAGGTGTTCAAACACAGTCAGACCAACCTTTCTTCCCCACGTAGACTTTTCACTTCCGCAACAAAGGCGCAAGGGAGAGGTCGTAAAGTGCTGAGGGGGGTTAAAAGCGTGCAATGAGTTAAACATTTTAACAATGAGCTATAATTAAAATATAATTAATGTCCTAACTGGACTGACACTTAAGCTTAATCAAATAGATGTGAATAGTAATGTTTTGACTTTTTTGTAAGTAAGCATGTTTGATTCTTTTTGCGTATATAGTCCTTTCTGACAGTCCCTACACATGACGACGGGCTTAGCTGCAACGACGATCTTTAAACGCTAGGGGCGGTAGTTTTAAAATCAATCCATAAAACTTTATTTACATAAAACTTGAAACACCAGATAAATCTCAAGAGTGCCCAATTTTTATTGAATGGAAAAAGATGCATTGTCTTAAGTAAAGAATGAATACTGCAGATCTTACTCAATGCATAAATAAATGCAAGAACATGAATGATGCATTACAAAACATTTCAATATTGTGTATATGATAGTTACTGTAGAGTAGCACACCCTTAATTATTGGCTAAATTAACAAGTCAGAAAACTCGAGGAAGACTATTGCTAATAGAAAAAAATATGTGGAAACTTTGTTTTCGTCTCTAAATTGTATTTCAAATATACATACCATTCTGAAAAAAAAAATTAAAAATAATATTTAACTGTCCACCCATTTCCCACATTATAAGAATAAATCCAACAGCGTAATGTCATTTAAATATAAAAAAAAGAATAAAGAAACTTTATTTTGTCATTATAGAACACAGAACATCACAGTGTATTATTTTTAAGTGCAAATTAACAATGCAAAACTAATCTTAAATTGCTTGGTCCACTGAAGAAATGGAAAATATAGTACAACAAAAGTTTCTGAACTGTAAAAAACAAACAAAAAGATGTGCAACACTATTTGTCAGCAGTACAAGAAAGAAAAAGCCTTGAAAGAAAATCATAAAAATAAAAATAATCAATCTGTATAACCATCTCTACAAATTTTTTTTAAGAACCTTAATTTTCCTTTATTTTTCTAATCCGAGTGTCGAATCTCCTGGAGTGACATTGATGAACATTTCTTCAACAAGGCTGTCTCTTAAAACAGGCACTATAGCCTGAGGGTTACAAACAGCTGCTGAACTCCAAACCTCAATTTTACCTCATTTCGGTCATTTTACCAAACCGCAGAGTTAATTTTCAAATAGCTCTGTATCTCTGAGATCACACTCACACTTAAGATGTGGACTTAAAACTGGTCACTTCTCAATCAGCTGTTCATTCTCTTATTGTGGATTACATAACAAAAACCATTTGATAAAGTCAACTTTTAACATAACGTTTGTTTAATTTTCGGTAGCTTTATACTCACTTTTCTTTGAACAAAAGCCATGTCGGTGTTACAGAGCTAACAGCAGCAGCATATAAGGCCGATCTCTAAGACCACCAGTGTTTAATCATGACTTATGATTGCATGACTGCCCCTTGGATCATTTAGGCATTGCAATTTGTAAATATACTGTGGAAACTGAGACAACAACAGTGATCAATCCAAGTCATAAACACTACAGGCATGTCTCTCACCTATTACAACAGCTCATTATCTCTGTTGGTCCACACTGTAACCATCCAGCAAAAAGAAAGAATAGACAAGAAGTGAAAAAAACTTCCTTTCCAACAGCAAACAAAACCAGTCTCATCTGAATTTATTGCTGAAAATGAACCCTTCTCTTCAGCAACTGGGCTTCAGATTATATTGTTTGCTGTGAACTGTTCATTATAGATTAGGCACTGACTACATGCTGTCCGTCACAGCGCCTGTGTTTCAGGATGCATCAACTGTTGAACCACCAGGTCTATATTAATGATAGGACTGAAGTAAAGAGCCCAGTAGAAGAGGCAGTTGCACACAAACTGTGGGACAAAAGGCCACAGGAGGGCGAAGGCAAATCCCTGAGAGAGCATCTTCCACAAGTGATTCCACATCTTTTGTGGCAGAGTCCTGCAAATAAGTGGATTTCATAGATTAGAGTACTGGTGTGTAATGTATGCCATCACATGTGGTTTATTTGCAGCATTAGAAATAGTGTTTCTGTGAAAACAAAGAACAAAAGAGCAGAAAAGAAAGCAGCCAGCTCTCTCTTTGTGTGTACCTGATCCTGGCTGTTGTCCAGAGCCTCCATAGAGCACAACCCTCCAGCACAGAGAGCAGCATGGCATTGACTATAATGAAGCGGGATGTCCAGTAGTGGACAGACAACCAGTCCCAAGCAAATTCTGCTATCAGCTGGTATGGAAGCACACAGTATTTCACAAGGAACTCCGCCCACTGTTGCCAACTTGGCTGCAACTAAAACACACACACGAAAAAAAAAAATCACTGAAACAGGTGTTGCATGCAACAATAAAATATAGTTAACAGGAGGATCCTTAATTACGTCGTCATATAAAAACTGGAATCCACAGAGCTTAAATTAAGAATGATCATGCATCCATCGTCCTGCTTGTAATGCTATTCCAGTATAATCATTAGCAGCAGGCACATGATTGTTTAAATAACAATTTACTGGATTTACTGAAGTTCTGCCCGCTGGGAGTTTGGTTTCCAGTGTTACCTGGGTGTTCAGGTATCTGCTCTCCGACTTGTTTACATGTGTGATGCTTGGACAGCAGGTGTGCAGGAAGGGAAGGAAGGTCTCAGAATAGTCAAATAAATACAAATAAAAGATTGTGAGGCGAGGGGAGCGCTTCAGTGCATACAGCAAGAACAGAGACTTTCCTGCATTAGCCGCCTGGAAGACATTTAAATGCATGAAAAGTTAAACAAACATACAAGCAGGAAACTAAGCTCTTAGAATCTTAATACTGAAGTATAAATGAAGGAACTGTGGTTGAACACTAAATTATTAAATAATCAAGTCTATTCGTTAGTAGTAGAAGAAAGAGATGTACATTTAAACTCATTTATAGTAGTTCACAAGTACAGGACACTAGCAAATAAAAACTAACACTGGGGAAAAAATACAAATACAATCCTTACTTTGTATTCCCAGAGACTCTGCGGAGGTTTGACCCCCAGAGCTTTAATTCTGTCCAGTTCAGCCAACACAGCTCGCCTGTGGGCCTGATTCTCTATGCTGTAAGGTGGTTTTAACAGCTCCTCATCCCCCAGGATCAGCAGCAACCTGAATCATGAAAATTAACAGCATACTATCAGACGAGACACAGCAGGAGTGATCTAATGTTTGTGTTCAATTTAGAAATCCAGCCATTAAACCAGTAAAGCTTGGCCAAGTCTGGGTTTTGTTTTCCAGGACTGATGGTGTTTATGTTTAAATATCAGGATAAAATCAAAATAAACTTTATTTAAAAAAAAAAAAAAAAGATGGTAAGAACCTTCCATTAACGTTCTCCTGTTTGAAGGGTCCTCTGTAAACCTCAGTCCATGGACCCAGGTGTTCCAGCCAGGACAAGACCTCCTCCGGAGTCCAGTGAGACACAGGTTTACTGATCAACAGGTCATGTTGTTCCACCACGCCGCTGCCCCAATGATACACCAGCACCATCACCTGGAAGCACACAGCCATTACAGAGTGCAGCCAAGCAACTGGCCAGAAAGCACTAGATCCCAGAGGAGTTTGGTACATTCTAAAAGTCTTTTTCTTGTGTTGACTAAACCTGCAACTGCATCACCTTCTCAGTTTCATCATACTTACTGCTTGTCAGCAAGTATCAACTATGGTTTAATCTAACTTAAAATTGTATCATCTGATAATTTGACAACGGAGCCACCAGAAAATTAATTATAGCAATTTACAAATAAATATTCCAAAAGTATGACCAGTCTGCATGACATTTTTACATCATGCACAACTATTTAAACTAATTTAATAGTTAACAAAGCAGGAACTGTGAGATGCATCGACTGCATCTTTGTAAAATAGTGGAAGATGCTGGATGTGGCTGACAGTGTGCTCTCTGACCCGTAACTTTGGTTGCTTTGCCTTTGTTGCTTTGTCAAATTAAACAACACGGTAAAGCTATTCTGTTTGTTATCTCAGACATTTGCATTTTGTAAACTGTGAGCTTTGAGTCTTTTCTAATTACAATGCAAAACATCCACAGCAAAGTGCCTGTGTGTAAGTTTGAGTGGCAATGTTAATGCAGGCATGATGGTAAAAATATTTTAACTTTCTGAGCCTGATCTGCCAGATCTGTGAAGCTTTCTTTTACAATATTCCTACATAAACTTGTAGTCCAGTTTGGTAAATCAGGCCAGTGCAAATTTGTCATCAATCTTATGTATGAATAAAGTACAAAAGAAAAAACTGCATAAATGAGTCGATATACACACTGCTCATACTCCTGGAAATAAGGTGTGAAACTGTGTCAGCAGGTTAGGGGGAGTCACTTTATTATTTTTCATAGAAATATTAATGCAACTGATGCTCGATGTCTGTGATTTTTACAAAATACATTCGGAAGCCAACTTCCCTTGTTCCCTGGTTCATACAATGTGTTTTACTGAGATGTAAAGTGAACAGTAATAATTTTCTACTCTGGATAAATGACATGCTCTAAGATGTGATTGTTGTCATCATTGGAAAGATGTCTCACTTTTAATCGAGACAGTAGAGAGCCAGGTCGGTGTGTACCAGATAGAAGAACGCAAAGATAGCTGATGACATGGTTACTGATAACTCTGTGTATGCCGAGACCTTCACCTGAAATTCTTACTGTTCTATACGTTCCCTGATCCATCACTTTCATAACCAGGAGGTGACCAGGAGGTGACCATTTGTTTGACATGAGACTCATTCGCTAAGGCTTTATGTCCCACGGGTTACCCGCGGTTCGGGTTGGGGCGGGTCAAAGAATTTTCGCTTCGCTGCGGGGTGGGTTGGTGTGGTTTACTATTCTGAAATATCTAGTTCTATCTATTAATTTTATTTTTTGTCAAACTGAAAATAAAGACCTTAATCAGTGTCTACATTTTGTTACTATAATATGTAAGACAAAATATTTATCAGTTATTTAAACACAGGTCACGTTTTGTAACGTAATGTCCACGTAGGCGCATAGTAGGCTACGCAGGTGCAGAAAGCGCCAAGCAGACAAGCAACAAAAGATGGAAGAAGAAGTGTTGAATAACATTCGTTCGGGAGTTTACGTCCTTAAAAAGAAGAAAGAGGGTCAAATGGCTAAATCACAGGTTTGGGACAGATTCAACGAGGTAATCAGTGCAGACAACAGCAGCAGCATTGGCTATGTGCTTTATAACACTTAAACGCTTTAAAACACTTTATTTATTTGCCTATTTATGTTTATAGGCTTAACGTTCAAATGAAAATACATTTTGTGTTGCCAGTTTCCAGTGCCAATTTAGGAGACCATATGCACCTTTCTCAGACTAAATAAAAGCATTCGTCAATATCATAACATGTGTTTTAATGGGGCGGGGCGGGTCGGGTCGGGTTAAAAAAATAGAAGCGGAGGTGCGGGGAGGTTTGGTGCGGTCCAATTTTTTTAAAAGAGCGGGACCCGCGGGTCGGAAAAAACCCGACCCGCGCATCACTAGTAACAACGAATAATTTCCCATCACAGGAACAGAGTTTTATTAAGCGTTATTCATTTGTCTCTCCCTAACAACATGAACCACCACCGAGTGAAGTGAACAGCATCTATAATCTTGTTAAAATTCAATTTCTGATAAGAAACACTGGGCAGAGGTTTTGGTAACAACCTGTCCACAAACAAAACAAACACACAGGAGGCCAATCTAAAACATACCCAACCAAATACAAATAATGGGAGCAGAAGAAAAATAAACAGATGTTCTGCACACAGGAACGGGCTGAGTTCCCCTGAAATTACTTGAATAAATATCATTTGTGAGACTGGGTCAAAAAAAAAAAAAAAAAAAAAAAAAAAAAAAAAAAAAACTATGCTGTAATCTATTTCCACACTACCAGCAACACACACTCACACACAAACTAAAATTTACTGCCACGTGGCAAAGCACACAATGACATTGCTCCCAAATGCCACATGGACAAAACAAACATGTTCTATTGATAGCAGGAGAACAACTGAACCCACGTCACAACTGTAGTAACCTCATAGTAGTACATAATTCTGTGGTACAGTATCCTGACACAACCTGACATCGTAGCTGCCGAAAATATAAATATCACATATCAATAATACCAAAAACTGTATAAAAACAATCATTTTAAGTAACAACAAGCCACTATGTCAAAGTCAGGTTTGGCTAAACCAGCTGTGTTCCCACTAACTTGTGCTGTGCCCAATAAAATAAGTTACTTTTCTGACTTAACGAACCTAAAAACACTCATGATAACTTCTGGTAATGGCACCTAAAAGGCACGTCAAAAAGGCTGCTTGGTTTTATCATTTTTATATTTAAAAGAAGATGAAAAGGCACACAGCAAGATAGTAAGCTAGTAAGCAAGTAGTGTGTGTTGCCAAACATTTAGTTGCTGTTACACCACACATTATAATCCTTAAGTTCTTCTTTTTTACTGTTGCATACTTACAGCCACACATGTAAGTGCGGTCAGGACCCCCGAGAAGAAGAAGCCTGCTCCTTTATGCTGGTTTGTCCGAGATCTACCCAAGTTGTCTCCATACCTGAGAGAAGGAAGAGCAAAATGCTTTAAATCACAAAAGGGATAAAACACTTAAACACAGATCAGCCTTCAGGTAATTAAGCAAAGATAAAGTCATTACTGTTAAGTTTTATATAAAATATTTCTTTTTAAGTCTTGATTAAATTCACAGCCCCAAACAAATTTTATTTCTGCTATAAGGCTGAGAAAGCCAAAGGAATTCAGTGTATGGTACTGTCATTTATTATTATTATTATTATTATTATTAAGTCAATACTACACTGACACAACTTTCAGTTTAATTTAAAAATAGTTTACCACAGATTAGTACCTCTGGAAAGCCAGCAAGCTCCGGGATATTTTGGGATTTGCCTGGATTTCTGCTCTCCTTCGCTGTACAACCTCACGGAAAAGCTTGTCAGTTGCATCCCTAAAAAAAAAAAAAAAAGGATTATAGTAGCATATAAGAGCAATTTACACAATATTACCAAGAAAACATGTGGCAAAGGTAACGATGGTGTTCCTTGACTTTTCCATTGATAATAGCAATTAATAGTAGCTCAAACTGTTTTGATGCACACTGTGTCAGAGGATCAGAGCTGCAACAGTCCTGCAGCCATGCTGAGGAAATTGTGTGGGTATTTGGTTATGATCTGTTTGATGCAGTGGATGTTTGTTTGTTTGAAAAGCCTCTGTTTATAATTGTTGAGCACTGAAAAAGAAGGTAAAAAGGTGTAATTAATGTAGTATGTTCTAGCTATTACTAACAGTAAATGCATTTCTGTTTCCAGAATGTTGCAGATAGCAAACTGAATAGAGACTAAACACCCAGTCAAGTTTAAAAAAAGGCTTTTAGCTGGCTTGTTATTTTTGTTTTCTCAGATTAAGTTATTCTTGGCAAAAGATTATTCGCGGCTTAAAATAACTGATGTGCTTGCAAAGAATATTAGTCTGCTCATAAAAATTCAATGGCTCAGCAATATTGCACAATTGTAGTCATATACAAACATTATCATGTGCAGGCACATAACTATGGCAAATGTCCTGTTGTTTTTACCTCCAAATTTTTGCAGAACAGGACGTGTTCAAAGTCTAAAGACATGCCTGTTAGATTAACTGGTCACTCTAATGGTCACACTCACACTAGGAGTGAGTGTGAATGGTTGTTTGGATTTGTGTAGACCCTGCAATAGACTGGCGACTTGTCCAGAGTGTACCCTGCCTCTCACCTGCCAAATGCTGGAGTAGGCTTCAGCTTTCCTGCAACCCTGAACTGGAATAAGTGGTATAGACTAATCCGAGCAAGTACCACAAGTAGACCGTCTGTCATTTTTCCTGGCAGTGGTGGAGCGGCCCTTGTGTGTCTGTCATAGATATACCTCCCGCTGAGACCAGGGGACGCTGGAGACCTAGCTGCTGAGTTAGTGTTTCAACGATGTGAACAGTTGGATGGCACGAAACTTTCTACAACCCAACAGTTCTAAATCTGAAATTATTTTAATCAACCCTCCTCGCTCCACTGCCCATATTGAAGACAGTCTCGGTCCTCTCTCTTCTAACATCGCCCCCTCTGCCATAAACCTAGGTGTCATATTTGATTCCAATCTTAATTTTCATCTTCACATCAAAAAAGTCACCCAGTCCTGTTTCCTTCACCTCCGCACCATCAGTAAAATCAGACCTGTCCTCTCCCAGCCTGATTTAGAAAAAGTTATCAATGCACTCATTTTCTCCAGACTCGACTACTACAACTCCCTCCTCTCCGATCTTGACAATAAATCCCTCTCTCGCCTCCAACTTGTTGAAAACGCAGCAGCTCGGCTTCTCACTGGTTTTAGCAGAAGACAACATATTACACCTGTTTTAGCCTCGCTGCACTGGCTCCCTTTAGAATTGATTTTAAAGTTTTACTGATTGCTTTTAAAGCATGTTTAGGGCTGGCACCCAGCTACATTACAGATTTACTGACACCCTACGAGCCTCCCCGCAGCCTTAGACCCTCAGGCAGGTCCCTTTTAGCTGTGTTAGAGTTGAAACTCAAGACCAGAGGTGACCGAGCTTTTTCGGTCCGAGCCCCTCGACTCTGGGACGACCTGCCTGAGGAGATAAAAGATGATACTGATGGTGCCAGCCTCAAGTCACTTCTTAAAACACACTTTTATCAACTGGCTTTTTAATAACATTTTTATTTACTTTATTTATTTTCAAAATGTACTCATGCATGAGTCTTTTCTTTGATTTTATTACCTTACTTTGTTGTGTGCTTTTCAGCACTTTGTAAACCTTGTTTTTTAAAAGTGCTATACAAATAAAGATTTATTATTATTATTATTTTTATTATTATAAGTAATTCTGAAGCAAACTGGGTCATTTTCTGCTTCATACTGCTAATTTCTTAATGTCAAGGAAATCTGGGAGGACATGTGAAGTTCTTGGTTGCTCTGACAGCAGTGGAAAACTTCAGCTGTGAAAAAATTAACAGAGGGGCAGAAGACGGGGACGTTGGACATAAGTGGGTCAAGAATATTAACAGATTTTATTGCCAACAACAGCAGGGTATGTTTCAGTGAAAAGTTGTCAATCTGACACTAAATTCTGCATTTCCATGTTGCTGTCAAGCTTAACATGGCGCAATAAGTCATAATTATTATGCTAGTTATTGCTAATGGACAAAGAGACAAGGACCTGCCCTGCTGCTGAGAGTAAATTTACTAATTTGGGAGATACTGTGAAATGTTGGAACGTGACACTTGAAATGTATTTATGTTTTTGCCTTTCATTAGGGAAACAGAAAAATGTCTAATTTACAAAACCTGATGAAGATGTACTTTATGCTGGGCTGAGACATGGAGAGATTCTGCTGTTACACCTTGGATGAGGCAGTGATCATGGTGACTTTGGACCCTTAAATCAGACACGTTGGTAACTTTATTCTTTACTTTATTCTTTACGCAGTTCATATAAATAATGTTATGATAGTTTTCAGAAGACAGGCGACGTTCCGAGCCGCTCATAACTGTCCCACATTGCTACTTCATTTCCAAAAATAAATCTGATTTATTAGGATCACTGGTCTGCAGTGATTGACTACAACTAAATCTAGCTAGTCCAGTCAAGTATTACAGTAATGAGATGAGGAGGAATGTCGAATGGACTTTTTTTTTCCTGTTTTAGAAGTTCTTATTTGTCTATTTTTTGTCTTGCTGTTTTTTTTCCTGCCTTACCTATGAGCAAAGGCACCACAGAAAAAGTCTCCATAGTGTTTGGTGATGTGGTCGAGGCTTTTTAGATCATGTGTTGTGATGACCTGAATTCTGCCAATTTCCTCCTGAAAACACAGCGGGAGATGGGCTGGCTTCATGCTGCTGTTAGCTAGTTTCTCCCCACATAAGAAACTTTAGGGCTTCGGTGTGTTGCTGTTCGTAGATGTAAATCCCAATAAAACATATTCACTTAATGTCAATAGAATTTTACTGGCTCTACTTTTCACCTTCTTTGGCTGTTGACTCTGTGTTTTCAGAAGCATTGGTGCAACATTTTAACCCTGTTTAAACCTGATGTCATGTATTGTCAATCGGCATGAGCTTGTTGTGTCAAAAATCTTGGTGTGAAGATGATCTGGGTTTGTTACAATGAATGTAAATTCTAGTCTCTAAACTTCCAAGAAAAAAAGACCATAAGCCTATAAGATTATTTTGGTAGCTTGTAGAAATATTTTGTTTATTTAGACTCTATTCACGTGCAAATCAGTGTTTCACATGCAGTGTATTCTTAAACTGCAATGGCGAGCCACTGTGTTTCTGTTGATTTATACATGCACCCATCCACCACTAACCCCTACTATCCATACACGCTTTTAATTCTGAGCAAACCTTAGAACTAATCTCTGCAGCAGGCATGCAGAAGGAAGGCCTTATGTTGATGCATTTCTGGATCAGGATATGGGGGGGGGGGGGGGGGGGGGGGGGGGGGGGGTCCCCATATAACTATGCACCACCAGGTTGAAGCTGTCAGTCCAGCACAATCATGAACTTCATTGTAGATCTGGTCTATGTGTGTTAGACTTATGTTATAAATACAGCTTTTTCCAAATATTTTGGTCTCATTTTCAGCTTGAGGATATTCACAAACACATTTTGGAGTCTTAACTATGAGACTGACAAAAACACAATGACTTGGAAATGATCATGCAGACACCCATAATTATTGGGTGTTATCAGTTAGTGCATCTTCCTAAATTATCATGCCCATATAATGTGTTTGCCATAACTCAGCAACCAATCTTCTGCTTCCTCTGTTCACCAGCATATGCCTGCCCAGTGTATATAAATGTGCATATGTGTTAAAATGTTAATAACAAAAAAACTATTTTCAAAGCAGTGAGCTGGATTGGGACTGTTTTTGTTTTTTTAAAAAAACCTACCTAATACCATTGTACAGGTGTACACGAGTTTAAAATGCTTAATTTTTTACACTGACTTGTGTGCTTTCATGTGCGAATTCACAATGGGCTGCCTTTCCAATGCACAGCAGCAGGATTTAAGTATATCGAGAAAGATATGACCAGCGAGTCTCCATCGTGCAGTGTGTGGGTGTGTGTAAACAAGATCTAGAACTCATTAATAAAATGTCCCAGCTTTGCAAGTGAAAACACTCAAGAGTACTTCCCTTTCACACTAGAATGCTTTTTAGCACAAAAAGCAGATATTTCCAGCACCTTATCCCTGTTTTTTTTTCTAATCTCTATACCACTGAGAAATCATCCTAGAACTTGTAAGACTGTATGAGCATCTATTTGCTTCTGCTTTTCCACAAAATGACATTTTGCTGAAAACTGAAAGACTAGCACAAGGATACCTAGTAGCATATACCCTTTTGTTATGCTCTTTTTTCCCCCCAGTTTGTTAGACAAGCCACCAGAGTGGTTTTATGGTTGTGAATTTTTATCAGCTATTTTCTCTGTAAAGCATTTTGTTACGACTGTCTGTGAAAGGTGCTATACAAATAAACTTTACTTGTTTAAATAATTACTGTACACTGGAGCAACAACCCAGAATGGAAAGCAAAGCTCTACTAGATGAGTTCAAGATATTTTTGCACAACTTCAAATGATCATAAATCTTAATTACAATTATAAAGGAAGCTGAATGACTATTTTTATTCATATAAAAAAAAAAAAACACAAAATCAGATTAGTCATTACGGTGTATTTCTGTATGCAGATTTTGAGTGCCAGTTTTTGAGTGTTTTACTTGAACAAATGACAGTGCAGCAATTTTGTAAAACTTATATTCAAAGGATTTTTTTCCCCTCTAAATAGAAAAAAAGAGGTTTTATTTCCCAACACCTAAAGCTCCATTGTGTACCAACCCTCAAGTATCACAAAGATGGCACTAATATCAAGTCTAGAGTAAGTGATGCCCACCCCATGTTTTTTGGAGTTTGTCAGTAGGACTCTTTTACCGACTATGCATGAAAAACAAGGGAGTAGACTAAAAGAAGAAGGCGGGGGGTGGTGGGGTGGGGGATCAAACATTCAACCACTGATACAGCACGGCTGTGAGATGCATACCTCAGCAGTATGTTGATTTTAGGAAAGCCTTCCCACTTCTCCCGGCACTCTGGGCATTCGTTCTTGTGTGATGACTCCCACCACAGAGCCAGACAGTGGCGGCAGAAATTATGGCCACAGGTCAGAGTCGTGGGGTTGACCAAAATGTCGTAGCAACAGTGGCAGGAGAATTCATATTCTGATATGCTGCTTGCTGTGGGCTGAGACTGAGAAGAGTCAGATATGCAAGATGTATCACATGTTAATACTCCTGGATCATCATCTGCCAATTCCCTCTCCATCTGGTGCAGCATATCCAAGTCTGAAGGAGAGAGAGAGAGAGAAAGAGCACATGGTCACTGAGGAGGGACCTCATTGTTTAAGCTTTTTAAGAAGTAAGATAAATAAGGCCATATTCTTGGAATGCTACAGAAAAACAGCTGTTAATAAGTTTTATCCTGTATACCACAGATGATATACGTTGCATTAAAACTAACTTTTTTATGGACTACTATGTTGTTTTGATTGGTTCTGATTCTTTATTTTACACTTTGACAGTACCATCAAATTCTTGAAACTTCCCCACGTTGCGTAAGACCATAATAATTATCTGACTGCCACTATGGACTATAACTGCAGTTCATTTTGATTTCTATGAACCTATGTTCCTGATTTATCAAGTAAAAAATAAACAATAATGTAGCATCTGCATTTCCCAGTCCAAACATTGTGTATGATAATATAAAGCCTTCCAGGAATTCTGTCCAGTTTGTGCTGTTTTAATTATAAGTAAGTAAGTAAGTAAGTAAGTAAGTAAGTAAGTAAGTAAGTAAGTAAGTAGGTAGGTAGGTACTGATAGGCTATGTTTTTCTTCTCTTTTTGAAATAAACTTAAATCCGGCAATGGACCTGACTACTTGAGGAAAACAATTCCAAGTCAAATTACACGGTAAACAATTTTTAAAAACGATTAGAAATGCCGTGTATATAACATGGATCAGCAGTAAAAACTCAATCAAGAGAGCTGTACGACGTTGATTGGCACACGACGTTTATGAGTAGATTGCATCACATT
Source organism: Melanotaenia boesemani (assembly GCF_017639745.1). Taxonomy (NCBI): domain Eukaryota; kingdom Metazoa; phylum Chordata; class Actinopteri; order Atheriniformes; family Melanotaeniidae; genus Melanotaenia; species Melanotaenia boesemani. Next base: position 23,059,958 of record NC_055685.1, read on the forward strand.
TGGACATATTTGCGAATACATGCAGATAGGCAAACAGCAAACGGAAGTTGCTCAGCTGCAAACAAGGGGATAAATCCACTACATAGGTTTCGACACGAACATCTTGCCAATTTTGACAGCCTGTGACTTTAACTCGTTACATCCTGATCGAGAGTTAGCCGTACTCTGTAGATAGCTAGCCTGTGATTAGCTACGAGCTAAATTACACGTAACGTTTTGTGGGCTCGTACAAAGCATTAGAAACAATTTGCTGGTGTCGCAGATGCTATAATTTACTATATTAGCTTCCAGGCAAATACGTTAATTAGCTCGCAAATTATAACTTTACGCTAGCTAACAGTTACTGGCTAAATGTAACACAACTGACGTCGTTCAGTAAACTAACCCCGTTGTTCCTCGCCTTGGAATTGACTTTAGACGAGTGTTCAACTGGAGGATGACATGACTGCCAGGCTAACTAGCATGAGAGCCCCTGTCGCTAGTTATGTTCAAATTGAAGCGTCCAGGTAGAGCAGATATTTCTGCTTGAATGGTTATTGCCATAAGTCCGGCTGGAAACCCCCTCCTACCACCGACGCCCACGTCAACAGGGTGACGATGTTAAGTGGGTACCTGAAGAAGAGTTCGAGAAGTGTCTTCCTCGTTGGTGCTGGTCTGAGCCACAACTGATCTAAGCAGTTCAGCTTTTAAAAGCTGCCTCAGATCAAAGTTCAGATGTGATCCTGTCAGTGTAGTCGCCGGCCTGAGGTAACCGGCGGCTCCTTATTGCTCACCACGATAATGAAACTGTACCCTAACACACACGTACAGTCGCGTGCTTAAGAAAGTCTCAGCTGAGTTTAAGGTGATGTGTAGTTCACCTGATGATAGTCCACCAGAACTCTCACAGACAGATAAGACTCCACCAGAATGTAATTAACTACAATTATTCATAATAATTCATTTGTTTGTATTTAACTGAATAAAATGACGAAGTCGTCTTGTTTTGGTATAAATAAATTCAACGAGTTGTGAATTTCAGGACTAAGAGAGTGTTAAAAAAAAAAACACTTTTTTGCCTTTTATTTGTTAATAATTATTCCTTTGATGATTATCTCTCCCCTATTTGACACATATCTAGATACATTATATAATTTAGGGATGATACATTTTTAAAGTCGATTATGTTTGGTGCAGTCTGATACAGTTCTTTCCCCTCCACCAATTATTTTTCCATTTTTAATTAAATATATATATATATATATATATATATATATATATATAAACAGAAAATTACTAGTATTTTTAGTTTCATAGCAAAGGAATAAAAATGGTTTTCATAGTTCTTTGACAATGATATACAGACTATTAAATTTACTTCAGTTCACTTCAACTGGATTTAGTTTAGCTTTGGTGTATTTGTATAACACCACTTTACAACAAAGTACCCACCAAAGGCACTTTTACAGACACAGTCCAATTCAATATGATTCATTTGAGTCTGATTAAAATCCAGTTAATCCAAATCCATTCAGTCCAGGGAAGGGAGGAAGGAAGGGAGGAAGGAATGGTAAACCAACAGATTGAATACCTTCAGAACCAAGCTCCGGAAAGGTAACTATCTGCCTTGATCGGTTGAGAGATGTGTTTCAAACATATTGGCAGGAATTTGTATATCTTGGACCTGATCTGTTCCTCTAGACAAGGTCAGGTTTCCAGCTAAATTTATGATTGCACTGTACAGAGAGATTGTTACATTTAAAACACATAGCTGAACTTTGCTACGGTCAGAACCCTGCATCATGAAAGCCCAAAGCTTCATGCTGTATGTTCTTGCCAGACTTTTTTTCCCCTATGTACATGAGCAAACATTTTTAAGAAGTTAGATCAAAACAATGTAAAATTGATGCTAAGAAGGCAATGATAAGGTGAATGACTCCACTTGAGTTTGTGTTGTTGAACATGGTCAGGTTCTGTTTTGTGAACTTTTGCTAAAGTTGAAAATAATAGAGGGTAAAGAAAAAAATTACACATGCAAGAATAAACAAACCAAATAAATAAATGCATTGAAAATTAAAGCAAACACCCAAAAAAAAAAAAAAAAAAAAAAAGTAGGTATGCTGTAGGTAAGCAGTCAAAGAGTAAAAGTAGCCAGACAACTAAAGCATAAATTATGTGCAAATTATAGGAAACTTACTGGGTCATACACGTAGGTAATTAAAAAAATATATATATATATAAACAAGTCTACTTGGGGGTGCAGACAATATGGTTGAAAAGAGATGTTTCCTGTTGAAAAAGCAAAACTCTAAAATGAAATATATATATATATATATATATATATATATATATATATATATATATATATATATATATATTTATGATTTTATTTACTAAGCGTCATATTTCAGTCCACCAGTTGATGGCGGTAAAGCACATCTGTACGTTATTAGTCAACCAACCACTAATAAACTGCTGAAGAAGAAGAGAAAAGAAAGAAGAAGAAGCAGCAGCGGCAGAAGAAGTGGTGGCGCAATACAGTTTGTATTCATAACACTTGTTCTCAGATGGGCTCAAGCTACAGCTTGGCTTTATTATTTGCTTATGCTGGTTTTCTTATGACATCCCTCAAAGCTGGCACGCACCTCGCATTATGTTTGAGGTAACGTGGAGAACGTAGCTTTTGTAGAGCTGTGTGTCGTTTGATTGTTTTTTTTGTTTGTTTATGTAGACTAACAGTAACGGTTAACAAGCTTAGTTAACCTGGTTGGTAGAGAAGAAATGATTTGGAGTGCATCTGCTGCTTTACGCTTAATCTGACTAATAACCCCAGACATACATTATTTCTAATCGTCATAAGACATGAAAAGCTAGCTAGTTAGCAATTGGCGGTTGCAATTAAACTAAGAACCATTGCTGTCATCAGTTTATATATATATATATATATATATATATATATATATATAATGTATATATGTGTGTATATATATAGATATATATATATATATATATATATATATATATATATATATATATATAATGTATATATGTGTGTATATATATAGATATATATATATATATAATGTATATATGTGTGTATATATATAGATATATATAGTATATTCATTTTACCCACTAGAGGGGCTGTTTAGTGTTCAAATGGGCCATTGATTCTGAAGTGACTTGATAAAAAAAAAAAAAAATATTCCTAATATATTAGGTACAGTAAGTAATGTGGAATTAAATGGGGGGGTTTCGGAGTCCGAGACAGTTAGCCTTCCCTCACCTTGATGTTTGGGGAAACGACACCACACTGATAAATTCCTGTAATGCCTATAGGAGCATGTGAGCCAAGATAACCACATATTGCACTTGGCATATCTAGACCGCATTAAATACATACATTGAATAGTCTAAAGTATTTATCAGTTTCTGAGTATGGGGGAAAAAAAGTCAAACCTCCATGATCTAATCTACCCGAGCTCCAACAACTGCATCACAAATATTTAAGTTATTCTCTTTCTAATAATGTAATTTTTTTCATCTTCATTCAGACTGAATGTAAGATTCAACATCTTTATTGTCATTATGCAACAATAATGCAATTTTGAGGAGTCTCTCAGCTTAAGCACACATGAATCAGAAATAGAAATAGGACAGGCACAGATAAATAAATAAAAAATCACGATATAAGAACACCTCTATATTTACAGTAATGAGAAAATTAAAAGCAGACTATATTTAGTGCAAGGACGGAGATCTGTGTGTGTCTCTGATAAGGTGTGAATTGTCAGTGTGTGTGGCTGTGGAGGGTTGGGTGCATGTGTTTGAGTCCTGTAAAGGGGGGGGGGGGGGGTGTAGAACTACAGGTTTCACAGGTCTGGGGAAGCTCTGTCTCTGAGTTCTTTTGTGGTGGTTTTAATGTTCCAGTACCACTTTCCTGATGGAAGCGGTACAAAGAGTGGGTGGGTGGGGTCGGCTGCAATGCGTGTGGCCCTTTTCTGGACTTGAGCAGTGTAGATGGAGTCCAGATCTGGTAGACGGTGGCTCACAATCCCCTGAGCTGTCATCACCACCCGGGCTAAGTTCCTCTTGCCGTGTTCTGTGCTGCTGCCATACCACACCATCTCACTGAGACACAGGATGCTCAATGGTGGCTCTGTAAAAGTTCACAAATAGCTGAGAAGAGAATCCCATCCACTTCAACTTCCTGAGAAAGAAGAGCTGTTGTTGGGCATTCTTCACCAGGTGTGAAGTGTTCATAGTCCAGGAGAGGTCAGATGAAATGTGGATGCCCATGTACTTAATACTGTCCACACACTCCACTCCCTCTCCATGTATGCAGAGAGGAGCATGCTCAGTCTTCCTGGACCTCCTGGAATCTACTATGACCACATTGTTATTGGAACACTACTTTGTGACACTCTAGACCTCTACTCTGTAGTGGACTGAGCTGAAGTGTTGGGATGCTGCAGGTGAGGCAGGGCCATGTGAAGTGCTACCGAGACAGCATCCTCTATAGAACAGTTCTCCCTGTAAGCGAATTGCAGGCTGTCCAGGCCGCAGGGATGGTGTTCTTGCTGTGCTTTAGAAGGATCTGTTTGAAACACTTCATGATGACTGGGGTGAGAGTGACGGTCCGGTAATCATTGAGGCAGATAATAGTTGTTTTTTTGGGCACGGGGGTTTAATAATTTGTTACCAGCTGAAAGATAATCACCTAGGCAGTAATTGTCCAATTGGAGGCTCGTACCTATTGTCTAAGTTAAATCCAGGTGGCATTTTTTTCTTTGGCTAGGCAGTGAATGAATGCATGCCTTACAGCTCATTATTTATGCTGCACCAACACCAAGAAGTTTTATTAACCATATCATTGCAGAAATGACATGTTTTTAACAACACGTAATATGTTATGCATGGCAGGAAAAGCTGCATTTGATGTAGGTGAGCCATGTCACATTGTGCTATCTGTCTGACTGTCCAGATTTATTGGGACACCTGCTAACGAAATATATTCTGCTAGAATAAAAAGTATTTCACCCATCTTTTTTCTGAAAAAAAAAAGCCTAGAAAAGCTGCTGTGAAGCCGGACGTTTGTTTATATTCATGTAAGAGGTCAACTATCTGCTTCAAATTTTTGGCACCAATGTAATTATGACAGTTTTTTATTTATTTATTCATTTCTACCAAAAGCCTCACAATACTAACAAGCAGTATGTGATGTCATTGTTGAATTGACTTGTAATGCAAACATATTTCAATATGTGGTGCCAATCTCAAGTGTAATAACATCTGCATTTACTTTTGTACCTTTGATACTAGTTAGTTGTAGAGCTATTAAAAGCAGAACTTCCTCATAGTGGAATGCAGCCCTCTTTAATGCAGCAGTGTGTGTTTCAGTGTCTGCAGGATTGCAGCTGTTTTTGTTGATATTTTTAAAATTTTCTTAGATACTACGCCATCTTATTTCTGACTATTTTTTGCAATTGAAAACATCTATCAAATAAACACACTGGACCAAGTTAAGTAAAATTTGAAAAAAGCAGTAAAACACCAGACATAAGAGCAGTCAAATCAAACTTCTGAGGTAATTGTTTAGCCGGATATTAACAGCATGAGACCAGAAATGTTCTTTACATCAATAAATTAGAAACGAAGCAAAAATATTCTGGATGGGCACACAACCCATATTAAGATGAACTTTCACATATTTTATTTGAATTAAATGCTTTAGGACTATGTATCATTTTGAAAGGTCTAGTGGATCATTTAATAAATGTAGTTTGTTTTCTGATTAATACAATTTTTCTTAATAAATATCATTCCAATTTGTGTTGGTCTCACTCTTTGCAGATTTTTCTGTTTTAATCATCTTTCTGTGTTTTAGTAGGATCCTGATCTTCAAGATCCGTCATCACAGAGTCTGAAAGAAAGCTACAGTGACCAGACGTTACCACATCAGGAGCCAATAAAAGTACCTGTAAGCCCCAACTATAACTGTGAGACACCAGAGATCAAAGTGATTATTAAAGAGGAAGAGGAGGGCTGCACTGTGAAAGAAAATTGTGAGTAAAACTAAACAACTTAAATATTAATATAATTTTAAGACATGCAATTGCTTGTTGGTGATTTTTGTTTTTCTTTGCAATATTAAACACAGATGAGAGCTTAAGCCCCGAAAGAGATGAAGCAGGTTCTTGTTGTCCTTTCTTCAAGGAAGACTGCATTTCATATGAAGTGAAGAGACATCCGAGAGTATGTTCAATGGAAAAATGCTTCCAGGAGTCTGAGGTTCACAGTATCTGTGGACAAAGCTCCTCTGCTACAGAAAGGAAACAGAGACATCTGCCCAAGGACTTTAATGAAAAAGTTAAGCTTTCCTGTGTACGGGGCAAAGCACTAGGAAATGTGCACCAGGGCAATAAAACAGGAGAGAAACCCTTCTCTTGTCCAGGACATGACACAAGCCCCGGTCTCAAAGGGAACACAAAATCCCATCCAAGAGCACATGAAGGAGAGGAATGTCATTCCCAAGAACAGAGCACGACTTTACACACAGAAGAACTACATCAGCTTAACTTATCAGCACCTTACCAAGACGTAGGTTAAGACACTGCTGAGCTTTTTTTTTATTTTTTTGTATAAAAATAGTAACATGAAAATATCAGTAATTCAAAAAAACATTTGCTTCTATTTATTTTTTTCTTATAATTTATTTGTGAATGATTTAATTTATTTGTTATTTTTAAAATATTTTTAATAATGCCACAGTGGAGTTCATGCAAGAACCTTTCTGTACAGATTCACTGTTTTAGGTTAGAGCATTTCAAAGCATTTATTTAAATAATTTTCAAACAATAATATTTACACCAAACCTTTTTTTTCTCTGTAATTAAGGCTCCAAAATATGTCTTTACAGCACTGGCATTGCAGTGTTACGTTTGCATTAGTCAGAACTTAGTCATTAGTTAGCAAAATGTGCAGCTTTAAATGATGCAAATGATATCAAAAGATCACAAGAGTGATCGGATATTATTTAGATTTTACAAGCTTTCCCAAGCTGCCATGTTTTCTCAAAGCCTATTGAAGTGTCTGTGACAGGCCTTGGTATATATGCCACGGAGAAAAAGTCCATCAGCTCCTTTATTAACCAGGAATTTCCATGTCCATTTTAGTGCATGATTTGGGTGGAGATAAAGATGGGGAGGCTGGATAATTCTACTCTGAACTTGGACAGAAATTCTCTGGAATTCTGAATGGTTGACTGAATGAGATATTTCAAACCCAGGCAGCCCCAAAAAGAGTTTTTTTTTTTTTTTTCTTTTCTACTGCTGCAGCACCCCACTGTTCTTATTAACACAACTGAGACAGCATTGTGGAAAGAAGAATTAGCCTCCCTCACGAGGAAGGAAGCAAAACAATGATCCCTCAGAGACACACAGTTTTCTTTAAACAATGGTTCATGCAGATATGTAATGTTTAAGTTCAGAGAAATGTAAAGTCTGCATCATTTAAACTGTTTAGTTCCATTTTCTCACCTAGAAGATGACCCTTAATATTGTAGAGTGATTTGTTCTTTCCAAAGAAACTTGTTTAAGTACTAATTAAAATATCTGTATCTTAATATCACAACAGAAATCACAGAACAAAATATATTGTTTTGTCATGTTCGCTGTATCATGCAGCTTTAGCCATGTGTTCATGCTTGGCATTAGAAGACGACATTCTGCTCTTAGTGTTAAATGATGAAAACCAAACAAAAAATTTGTGCAAAAGTGTGTTTCAAAGGTTCAGTCTGAATTGGACAGTTATCCTCCTGTACATGTAAAACTATGTCTTTCTCTGAACTCTGTCTGCTCTTTACATTTTTGCGGATAGTTACAAAAAGATTACCAGAAGTCTCATATTAACATTGTGTAAACTTAATTTTGAGTCACAGTTTCACCCAGCATCACTTAGCTATAATATCTCTCGTACAGGGACTGCTTTGTATCAGCATCTAACTCTATGTAATCAGTTCTTTATGCAGCTGTTTTGCTACTATTACTTTGCTGTTTTTTTTCTTTTGTTTGTTTTTTTTCCCGTTTACTCCGGACTGCTAAGGAGGGTCTTTTTTGCGTTTTTTTTTCTTAAGATTACAGCAGAAGTTTTGAAAATGCATTACAGCACTCTGGTCTGTGTTTAGGACTCTCCTGAACGTAACCACCTGACGTCACATGGACTGAAGATGGCATCTGCAAATTTAAATGACCAAACGCTCCACCTGACTGTCAGGTTACAGGCAGAGGAGAGGGAGGAAGAGGAAGAACAATATGAAGAAATTGGAGGTTTAATCAATTCTGATGGAGAAGTGGTTGAATGGGATGCCAGTAAGTTATAGAGTGTTGCATATTTACCTAATGCCTACAGTTGTATTGACTCAAGGGTTTCTTTTTGATTCTTAATGCTGGACATAAACACACCACAAGACTTGGAACTACAAGGTCCTGTGTATGATGTAGTACATTATACTTTTTAAAAAGATGTTATCCAAGTAAGATTATGTGAAATTTTGGTTAATATAACTATATAAGGAGCATTCATCTTGCCTCAATTTCTATTGGTTAAGTTAAAGAGCCTCGTGTTTGTGGGAACAAAGTTTCTCCCAAATGTTTCCTTTTGGCAGCGACCTTCCACTCAGCATGCTCTTCTGCTTTGTTATCTGAGTGTTCAGTGGGTAATTGTCATTGTCCATGATACATTCAGGGACCTTCTCTGTGCCCCTGACCCAACAGTTTACCTCTTTAGCAAATTCTGCCAAAATAAGACCTTTTAGATTCAGGAGTGAAAGTTCGTAATTCTTGATGTTAATAAGCATTTGTTTTAGTTTATAATTAAATTGCTGTTCATCTTCATCTGTGTTTACAGAAAACAATTCTGACCAAGGCTCTGACTGCACAGGAGACCCTCAGTGTGATAAGGTGTGTCTTTTTTTTCCTCCCCCTGAAAGTCCTTTGGGATAAAAAGTAGGGTTGGATATGAAAACAATTTTGCATTATGTTAATGATAATTTGTTACCAAATTCCAGTGTTGATTGCCACCTTGATTCTCCACTACACACACACTACCGTTCAAAAGTTTGGGGCCACTTTGCCATGGGATTCAATAGGGAAGTGACCCCAAACTTTTGAACGGTAGTGTACATAAACATATATATATATATATATATATATATATATATATATATGTGTATATGTATATATGTATATGTATATGTATATATATATGTATATGTATATGTATATGTATATATATATAATTTTAAAGTGTAATACAACAATCCAACAACTAGACTATCTTCCTCTTCCTGCCTCATGTTTTCTTCTCATAAGCTCTTTGTTTTTAAACCTGATGTGGCCATACATGAATTTTCATTGAAATTAGTGTAATTGTGGAAAGTATGGCTTATACTTCACTGAATAACCCTCATTTGGCTAAATAGATTTGTGCAAAGAGAGAAATACACATCCATATCATGGCAGAGCTATTATCTATATCTATGCTTTGGTGTTAGTTAATATCGGGGCACTAGTAACCTAAAACTGTTACTATAGGAGAGCATCCTCAGTCTGATTGCATTGAGCATTATTACAAACCTCATAGGAAAAATAGCACAATTTTGTGTGTAAATAATTTGGATAATTACATCTTATTCCTCATAAATGCATTTTTGTACTCCATCAGAGGATTTAAGTGCTGTCACCCAGTGAGGTTTTGAGGGTCGTTTATCATAGTTTTTAATTACGATCACAGGGTGACTTTCTGTCCAAGTCTCAGCAACAAGGCCAAAACCAGAGGGACAGCAGTAGTCCAACGCTCCTCATGGAAGCTGATGACGAGGAGGAAGGGGAGCAAAAGGAGGGAGTAATAAATATGACAGCTGTCTCCCCTTTACACAGTGGTAAATGCATGTATAGAGAAACATGAAAACCGGTTAATAACTATTTGATTAATTGGGATTTTGATGTCAGTTTGTTGATGTTGGCAGGAAAAAGACCGAGAGGAAGGAAAAATGTTCTGGTGGAGTCTTTGAACAATTCTGACACAGCAAAAGGTCCAGCAAAAAGTGGTGGGTGATCGGTTTTATAGTTTTAATACATGTGGAGGATTAAAAGAAATCTTAGAAGTTGAATGGATTTTTCTTTTTTTTTGTATTGAGTTTAAAATAATTTCCGTTTCCTGTTACCATCCATAAGCAAGCAAAAGAAGCAGAAGAAAGATTTCTCAGCCCCTAATGTCGTCTGGTGAGGACTTACAGGCTGATTCTGGATGTAAGTGTTTGTTTAATGCCGGGTTTTGTTGCTGAAATAACCATAAGTAAGGGATCATGCCCGATGAGGCAACCGTCGGAGGGTTCACAACTCCGCGTCGTTCATTAATTTATGATAATGGCTGCCTTGTCTGGCAAGAAAGAAAAAAAAATTAAATAAATTATTAATTTGTTAATGATGTTTTTTAATGGTAAAATTGTAAGTTGTTTCAAATAGTCAAAGTCCACAGATAGTTTCCTACATGTTCAATAAGCCTGTAGACTGCTCTGATCTGGCGCGTCTGCAGCCCAGCGTCTAAGTTTCTGTTGCCACGGTTACCAACTACCTTTTAGTCAGCGCAATAATTTACAGCAATAAGGCTATTTGGCTGGAACCTGTTTCATAGGGGTCCATTATCACCTTTTAGTGGACACCCTCCAGCCAAACAGAATCGAGTACTCAGTCAGACCATGGTATAATATGTGTTATTCTTTTTTTTATTTATTTTTATCCCAAAGTATTGAGGCGAACCCGAAGACAGAGAAATATCCGCTCCACAGCTGAGCCAGAGGAATTAAACTCTAAAGTTCTTCGCCGTATTTCTGGTAAGATCGTATTTGTTGTGTTTTTCTTTTCCCTTTTGATTTAGTTGACTCTGAATCAAGATATGGATTTAGATTCAATGTAGGTTTTTGTTTTGTTTTTTATTGCTTGAAATATTGCACCATGAAATATTAAGACCAGTCACAGTGAGTTGCCAGCAAAAGTAGCATCTCTTTCCAGGGCCCTTCTGTTATGAAAAACTGTCATAAAGCAGTGTGTTGATGAAGAGGACCTAAAGGCAGCCTCACTGGGAAGAAGCAGGCAGATGAGAACAAATGATAAACTTTACTCATAGAGCAGCAAAGGGCGCTGCAGTGTGAAACGTAAAAAATGCACAGACTTGATTGAAATGCAGCCAGGCGCATGCCAACAAAGTGGTGATTTCTGATATGTTCTTACCATTTTTTGATGTTCCGTCCCCAGTCATAAGATGCTTTTAGCAGTTTAGTTTTGTCTTAGATGAAATTTAACCTTTTTGTTTTTTGCAGCAAAGCAACCTCATAAAAGGAGGAAAAAGACCAAACCATCGGCTGAAGGAGAAGGAAAAAACACAGCCGTTACTACTGGTAAGAGGAAATGAAGTTCTTCTAAGATTCTCGCTGGCCTACTTCTTGAGCTGTGACCACTGATTCATTAAAGGAAATTGAATGTTATGGTGTTTATTCTATTATTGTTCAGTTTCAGCTCTGTTTTAGCCTGCAATTTAAGGGGTAGTTAAAGGTTTTTTGAACAGTCAGGTGAGCCAAAGGTTTGTTTGGGGAGGTGTGAATGCGCAAATGAGCTCTGATGCTGATCAAAGAAGCAAACTGTGGTCCGCCTACAAACGCAAGTCTCTGTTCACTTCAAGGGACCCAAATGCAGGAAGTGCACAACAAACCAAACAGCATTGTGGGTTCGACGTGGGGCATTGTGGGTAAACACAACCAAAACATACATGCATGCAGAATGATAGGCTGCTCGGGCCGGTAAAAATAGCTCGTGGTCAGACATGGGCTTCGTTCACAGCAGCTCAATTCTGATTTTTTTGCCTATATGTGAATCATAGATTTTTTTTTCATGACAGTCTAAACGGCACAAATGCATTTTTTTTTAATCCAACACAGGCCACTTTCCTACGTGGTCCCACATCTGATACATATCCGACCTGTGTCTAACGACCTCAGTCTGAAGGGGCGTGCCGCATTTCATACAACTTTAAGGTCACAGAAAAACGGCACAATTCTGCGCTGGTAGAAGGGGATCGCAGCAATCTTGAATAATGAAAATATTGAATAATTTCATTCATAAATTGGGCATAATTTTGTAGGTTACAAATGTGCAAGTTCTTCCAAATTGATACACAAATACGTGAAGCATCCATATCTATTTCCATAAACATTACACACTGCATGACGGCCACGTACCGTTCACGTTTAAGTCGGATGAAGGTGGCATTGATATGATAATGTGAACGACAATGCAAAAAAAAATTGGATTTCTGAAAAAAATCTGATTTGAGCATTGTAGTGTGACCGTAGCCATGGAAGAACATTATAAAGGTTCTAATAGAAATATATCACCCAAGATCACTAGGATTTGATGCAGCTCCATGTTTTGCTCTTATGTGATGTAAGCAGAAGTTGCCCTCCATTAACCAATAGATGAGCAAGTTCTCTTCTTCATTGTTAGTCTTGTCTTATCCTTTTGTAATTCTTGATGCAGCATTGAAGGGAATATGTTATTTTAAAGGTCAGATTCATTTGAGAAAGTGCAGTGCAAAAGAAAACCTCAGGCCGTCTGAATGTTGCAACCCCACATTGATCAAAGTCTACCGAAATATTAGATGTGAATGCACCCTTAGATGTTTCCCTGCTGCTATACACCTGACTCAAATTAATGGGTCATTAAGAGGTTTGAGGCAGAACTTGACATCAAGCTGTTGGAGAGACGTTTAATTTAAATCAGGTGTGTTGCAGCAGGGAAACATCCGCCTTCACTGCTCAGTAGGGCTGGGCGATATGACGATATATATCATCTGGACGATAGAAAATGTCTATCGTTTCATATGAGGCTCTATCGTTTACGCCACGGTTAGGTGCGTTACTGCAGTATTTTACACCAAGATTCGCCTTACGACATACCCATGCACGCTGCAATACATTAACAAACATGGAGGAAGATGGTAGCAGACCCGTTTCAGAGCAGGGTAATGCATTACAAGGTGACCACCCAACCCAAACCGAGGAGCTTGTACCTAAAAGAGGGGCAACTTCTGTCGCATGGATGTGGTTTGGATATAAAAAGACCGACGTGGAACAGACAACCGTTGTTTGTAAAGTATGTCGGCTCCCGGTCCAAACAACGGACTCCAACACTACAAACTTATTTTATCACCTGCGCAAGAATCACGACAAAGAATACAGAGAGAGTCAACGAGCAAAGGCCGCAAAAGCAGCGTCGAGCGGTGGCGAAAGTGCTCATAATAAACTCCAGGCGCAGACGCTGCAACAGGCTTTTACCCGTGCATGTTGAATGTTAATGGCAGATGTTACCATGACCACCATGTCTTGCTTGGGAAAAAGGTTCTAAATAAAAGAAATATTTAGTACATAATACCTTTTATTTGTTTAGTATATCATTTCACACTGCATTTCCACATTGCAATTTTATATAAACTATTCATTAATTGAAATTACAAAAAAATTCTATATCGTGATGTATATCTTTATCAGGATATAAAATGAGCTATATCGGGATATGAGATTTTGGTCATATCGCCCAGCCCTACTGCTCAGTGTGAATATTGTAGCTCTTCTCATTCAGGACCTGTAAGGATCAATAAACAGCAGCTGATCAAGACATGTTGAAAGCATATGGGCTTCGTTAGTTTTTGTCAGATCTCATATAGACCCACCAACCTTTAGTAAGATTCTGTATTAAATTAAATCTGTCGAGACAATGAAAGCCAAAATGATTAACTTGATGCTTGTAACCATAGTCCTTAAACACATGGAGGCCTATACAGTGGCTATGCTTATTTGGTTTACCTTTTAACATAACTCTAAAATTATGTTTAAAGCATTAAAGAATTACTTCTTTTAATTCTGAAGAATCAAAATAATGTTTACCTTTTTTTTTCTCAATATAAATCAAAACTTCTACTTCTTTCAGGATAACCAGAAACCCCAAAGGACCATAGATTTGTGGATCGACCTATCAAAGCAAACAACAGTTTTAAAATGGAATTTGGTTGGGATTTGACTTCATAGGATCTGGTCTGTATTCTCAACTCCAATCTTAGAGTTTAATTTATTTTTCTTCTGTACAGGCAAAAAGCAACCCGGCAGAAAGATGGTTCGTGTACAACTAGAAATACCTCCAGAGCTCCTGAAGACACCCAAAGAGAAGATAGAGTACTGCTGTTCAGTGTGTGGCAAAGAATTTCCTCATGCCTACAAACTGGAGCGGCATGAGCTGATCCACACGGGAGAGAAACCATACTGCTGTTCCATTTGTGGTCGAGGTTTCAACCAGAAGGGAAATCTCAAAACACACTACAAAGTCCATCTTGGTGGGACTTATCAACAGTACATTTTGAATGGAGCACTGAATTGCTCATCAAGCTTTCTGTTTTGTATAACTTAAATGTTGAAGAAAAATTATTAAGGAAACACACAAGGCTCGCTTTTGTAGTAGGTTACTTTTTGACTCAGTTTTACATTTAAAAGCCAGCAAATGCATAATATTCCAGAGCTGAACAAAGTTTGATGTAAAATATAAGAGGAAAATTGTATTGCCAAACCTTGCATTTATAGTATTTGAAACATAACATGAATAAAACATGAGTTCCCTCCCTTTTATTTCTGTTTAGGCCGAAAGGGTGCTGTGGATTTTGATGAAGAGGTGAATCCATCAGCATCAGAACTCTCTGAATACTTGAAGTCTCTGCCAGGAGAATCCAGGATCCGATCAACCCTCCGTTGCCTGGAATGTGGAAAGGACTGCGAGAGTCACTCTGCATTACAAGCACACCACATAACTACACACAGTGAAGCTACCACTGGGTCAGAGGCAGTCAAGCACAGTGCATCACAGTTTCTTTTCTGCCGCCGCTGTGGCATTCAGTTCAGTGAAAAAGAAAAACTAGAAGAACACCTGAAAACCCACATCAAGGAGAAGCCCTACTCATGTCCTGACTGCGGCAAGAAGTTTATCAATGAGAGCTACATACAAATCCACCAGCGCATCCATACTGGGGAGAAACCATTCTTGTGCTCGCAGTGTGGCAGAGGTTTCCACACAGCTTCCTCTCTCAAACTGCACGAGATGCAGCATTCCGGTGAGAGGCCATTTGCATGTTCAATCTGTGGGAAGACATTTCGGATCAACTCGTACCTAACAGCACATTACCAGACCCACATCAAAGACAGACCTTTTATTTGTAGTGTCTGTGGGAAAGGCTACTCTAGATCTGAGGAACTGAAGGTCCATTACAGGCTTCACACTGGAGAAAGACCCTATGAGTGTGGGGAATGTGGGAAAAGCTTCATTTACCGCCAAGGGCTGCGCCAGCATCAGCGTACACATGCTGGAAGACGCATTGGGCCAACCAGACAACTTGGTAGACCCAAACAGAGAATCAGACTGGAAAACTAACAGCTGATCCGTTGGTGCACTTTTGTTGTAAACAGTGTTCGAAAATATTGCAGTAAATTCCTCTTCCTCTCCACTCTTCCTCCTTCCATTTCTCCAGTGTAGAGCATACACAAATAGTGTCTGAAAATGTGTGCTACAGATTCAGCGTGGGTTGCCAAAATAGCTAAGAAGCATACTGTAGGCCTGTCGCGATAACAAACTTTGCTGTGCGATTAATTTTGTTAGAAATTATTGCGATAAGCGATAATATTGTCAATTTGAGACCATTTTCAACTAATATAATGACAATGCCATAATAATGCAAGTACACCCGTTCAAAGATCAATAAACTTTCATTTATAAAGAACGTTTTACACTGGAACTGGAAGCTATTTTAAATAAAACAAAAACAATAATTAGAACGGACTCTCAGTCTCATTAACAACACAACCCCAAACAATAAGTATGATAGAAAATACAGTCTCTGTTCTGTAAATAAAATTGCCCTTCAAAAAATATATTAAACAAAATATTAAACATGGGGCTCAGACAGAGAAAACCAGCAAAACTGCCAGTTAGTACCATTTTATTAAAAAAAAAAAAAAAACTAGGAAAAACATACTGCACATCGTGAAGCTAAAATATTTTCCCCTCATCACTGCGTGTCAGACTGATCTATGAGCAGTAAGTGAACCGCGTGATGAAGCAGCGTGACGCTGCGCTTTTTCCCTCATACGCCAGGACGCAGGCCCAAAAGTAATGCAGGCCACTGGGAATCCTCCCGAACCTCCATTAACCAGCATTGCCACTCAAATACGCGAGTCTCATGGCCAATGCGTGAGAGCTGGCAGCCTTGTAAAACAAATGCGGCATACCAGCTCGCACAGGTTAATGGTTCACCACGGTCTCATGCTGCAACATGCTGCTGTCAAGTATGACACGAGAGATCAGTCGAGATACTCCATAGTGAAACCTGCTGTCATACACAGCCTATGGTAAAGTAAGAAAGAAAGAAAAAACTAATGAAAATTATCGCAGCTGGCAATCTCATCGCGCTCATTTTTTCTTACGGTGCAATTAATTGAGTTATTATCACGACAGGCCTAACAAACTGTGTTGTCTTTCTTGTATTACTGTTTTGTGCCTATGTTTCAATGTTTTCTCTTCTGTAATAGCCAATTTGTACAAATTGAGTGCCTTTGTATCTTGCATGCCAAATAATAATACTTGTTCAAAATCATGCACTATGTTCCTTTTATATATGTGTGTGTGTGTGTGTTATTTTAAAATGTGTTGCTGAAATACATTTTGTAGAAACATTTATTTTTTCTTCATTTAAAAATGACTGAAAGCTAGAGAAGAAGACTCTCAACCTAACCATTGCTAATAATAGTTACTACCTGAAACATTTTATCAGTTGCAGCCTAGGGCTTCAGTCAGCAACGATTGGATGGTACATCAACACATCAGGTCACCTCTGCAACTATTCAGCTCAACAACATAGCAGCAGTGGAAGGGAGCCGTATAATTAATGCTTTTCGACTATGCAAAAATAAAAAATTCTTCCCTCACTCACCGCCCATCTCGCCTGGGTGGGGTGGGTGGCTGTTCATTTTGAACTCGGGTTCTCTACCAGAGTCCTGGGAGCTTGAGGGTCCTGCACAGTGTCATCTGTTCTTAGAATTTGTCTTACATCACTAATAAATCTTTTTTTTAATTTTCAAACTCTAACCCCTTACAGTAAAACTAAATTAAATCAAATTCGTTCCTTTTTATTACAGTCATTATTTCATATAAAGTATATTCTTTCCAAAGTCCAGTCAGTGTCAACCATTAAATCCATTTTTAAAGGATTTATTTAAATATGAATGTCAACCATGATAAGATTTGTAAAGCAGAATGCAAAAGATCGTAAATAGATAAAACTTCAAATATTGACATGATGGTTTGAAGAGCCATTTCTCAGCTTAACTATTATTATATGTTTCCTCTTGTGACCCTCATATTTATAAGGTTTTATTTTTTATAGAATACATCCACAAATCTATATATTCTGATCATTTCCATGAGAAGAAATTAAAATCTCATTAGAAGTACTTCTATCTATCTATTATGACAAAAAGGCCATCTAATTAAAGCCTATTCCAGCTGGATTACTCTGAATTTTGAATTATATTGTAAGAGAATGTAAAAGACACCATTAGAAGGCTTTATAGACGGTGCCCAAAGATTAACTGTGTGTGATGTAGGGCTTAATATCTCTCACATAAATTAGCAATTATTTCTTCATCTCATAACGTTGCTTCATTCAGACTTCAAGTGATTTGTTGCTCTGTGTGATAAATGTTTAGAATTACACTTGAAGGAAATTGTCTCCATTACTCAATCAGCTTTTATATTATATGACACATTTATAACGTTTACATGGTTTTTAGATATTTTAAATAAATAATCATTTAAAGACAAGTCATTTATCTTGTTCCTGGACCTTTTCAACACCTTTGCTTCTTTAGTTTTTAAGCTTTTTCTAGAAATTCAGAACTATTATTATCACTCTGTACTAATGCAAAGCTTTAGTAAATAATTCTTTTCTTTTAATAGAGTTGGGATTTTGGCAATGGCAGAAAAGAATAAAGAACTTTTTTGTTAAGGCACACAGATGTATTTAACTTAGTGATGATGTAAAAATGGAAAACTAAATATGAAAACATGGACATATAAAGGAATAAACTCAGGCCATGAAATTGAGAATGAGTTGAGTTTACCATTTACCATGGACAAGATCCTAAAAGGTTTGGCTAAATTTTAAATGTATGCACCAAGTGAAGGTGTTTGATGTTGAAACGTGAATACAGACCCTCTTAGCAGGGTAGTAGACTATATAATCAGGATAAGGTGGAAAAAAATATCAAGCAGTAGGGAGGTGCTGACTTTTCCCACAGAAAAAACAGGCAACGACTTCTACCAAAATAATAGACCAACTGCTTTAGTAAATGAAGGGCACACATATCATTGAGAGAAAACTGGTACACTATTAGAATATCACAGTGGAAGTTTCTTAACTGAACTAGAGGAACCACTGCTCATACCTGTGTGACCGTCCTATAGGCATACTGTTGGAAATAGAACTTGCTGGAAAAAATAGAAAACACAGAAGTCTAGTTTTGGTTGAATATGAGGTAGAATGGCAGAAGGGCATATATTATAAGAACATTAGTCAAACAGACCATAGTATGAGTTACTTAGAGGTTGTGTGTCTGACATGGATAACTGCACAGAAGCACCCCCAGCGTTTGTACTCTCAATGTTTTTCTTCACTCTGTTCAACTCAGACATCTATGTTACATTGTGATTATTAAAACAGTAGAGTACACAGTATTTAAAGGCGGTCTATCTAATATCTACATGCCAGAGAGCATAAAAAATTACACAAAGATTGGATATGATGTTTGAAATTCAAAGAGAAGGACTTGTCAGAACAAGACTCATAAGCACGGTGAAAGGAGACAAGGATGATGATCCTTTTAAAATAAAAACTTTAGGTTTTAGCTCAACCCAGAAGATGGCAGTAATGCAGCACTTTGAATACAAGTCAGAAGAAGAGGACTTGAAACACTCCAATAGGAAAACTGTGCCTGCAGCATGGCTGAAAATAATCATCAGCAGTGAAAAGTCAATCCAACTTTGTTTTCTCTAGATAATGAGATAAGTTTTCACAAGAAAATTATCCTTATTGTCCTCGTTGACGACTAACAAAAAAAAAAAAAGAAAAAAAAAAGTTGAGCACAGTTGCTCTCAGCTTCCGTAGATCAGATCCTTCAGTGTTTAAGTGAGTAAGATCTGTGGTCCATGGAAGTGCAGCATCATTGGCAGAGATGCCAATTTAATGGTTAAACTTAATCAGAGTGGGCTAGTGTGAGATGCAGACATACATCTAGCAAAAGAAAAAAAAAACAAAGCAACTGATTTAAACATTTTCCTCTTACAGTCAATCATGTAAACATGCTGTTTAAGCTCACAAATACTGGTAGGATATAAATTCTTTCAGACCAGACTGACAGTGTCTGGTATGTTTTCTCACAGCCATGGAGGAAGATCTGTCTGCTGACAAAATCATCACTAACTCACCAAAAGAGGTGAGATCACGTTTGCATACATCATTAAATAGAAGTGGGAAGTGGAAAGGTTTGTTATTTATTTATAAACAGACTATCAAATTTAGCTCTATCAGATCCAGAAATTTGTTCTTCATTCTCTTTTTTCTCAAATTAAAAAGAGAACTCGTGATTAGTGTCTTGAGACTGATTATATAATTATGATATAACATAATTTTTCCCACTATAGTTAGTGGGTGGTGCCCAAGGCTTATAAAATATTATAAATTTTAATGTGCTGACTCTACATTTACTATGAAATTATTTTGGCTAAAATACTGGGGACACTTTAAGGTAAGTAAATACACCAACTCAAGACAGACAGTACTAAGCTGAGGTTAAATGGTGAGAGAATGTTTCTGGTATTGTCAGTTGATAATGGAAAATCATGACAGACCTGATGGTCACCGATGGTAACAATTTAAGTACTAATCCAGACTCAGAGTAAGCCATATGTAAGCACAGTATAGACGAGTTTTGTTTTTTTTAGTGTCATTTTGTAACATCTTTTTTTCTTTTTACACAGAATGGTGCAAAAACATGACAGGGTGAGTTTGTCAGAGGACACAGGGTGTTTCAGATAAAGAGGAATTAAGAACAGTTTCAAGGATGACAGTAATGATGGCGACTATAAGCCTGCTTCAAGTGGGCAGTAAATTATTTACCAAAGGCTTCTATTCATGAAAAAATGTTTCTTTGCTCATTGCTTTTTTACTTAAGAAGAGCGCTAGAAGAGAGTACATGAAGCTGCAAACAAAGAGCCAGGACAACAACCACCAGCGATGAACATTAAAGTTAAAAGTGAGAACAGCATCACCTGTTACTCTGCATCTTTCCACTACTGTTTAAAAAACTTTCCAGACAATTTCATTACACAGTCAGAGCATATAAAACTATCCATAATGTTGTTTCCTCTGTGTTAAAATGATAAATGTCTAATCTTTTTTTTTGTTTTTGTTTTTGCTAGGAATATGTCATTCCTCTTTTTAAAAAAAAAAATAAAATAATAATAATAAATAATTATTTGAAGTCACATACAGTACATTTGTCCTTTTTAGTGCCTTAAAAAAAAAGAAAAAACAAATAATTTATTTCTAACTCTGTTATTTATTTTTTGTTGAGGGGAACCAAAGAAAAATACATCTGTTCAAATTGTGGAAAAAAAGTTTTCTCTTGTGATTCAATCAGGAACAAGACCTTTCAAATGCTTCATATGTGGAAGAGGATTCTCTCAGGAAGGAAATCTCAAAACACACATTAAAGTACAAAGGTAACAGGAAGCTCTTGCCTGTTTCTCTGGTTATTATATAGTTGCTGTTGGTGTTCGTGCAACTTCATCTTCTGTGCAACTAATTATTCCATCTTGTATTCAAATCTCCATGTGTCATCGCCTGGCTGGGATTGGCTGCACTCCTTCGTCACCTGCTCTCTGATTCGCTGCCCTCTGGACCAATTGCTGCTCCTGCTTCCTCGCTCCATGGGGTAAGGCATCCTTTCATTCAGTGACAGTTGTGTTTTGTTAGCTTGCCCACTTAGTAGAGATTTGGTTGGTTCTATGACTGTCTTTAATAGTAATTTTGACCCTGGTATGGTGTCTAACCAGTAGCTCTGAGGTCTAGACTTGTGCCTTTAAGACTTTTTGCTTGTGCTTTTGTAATTTCATTGCATTTGTTTGTTGGAGACTGATTCGAAACACTCTTGGACAACAAGACATCTGTGATCCTCATGGCACCTTGACCTACTCCTCTTACTTTTTTGTAGCAGACTAAATGTTTTTGATTTTCTTTTTCAATTAATATATAACTCATCATATAAAACAGGAAATAAGTAAATAATATATGTTTTCCTTACAGGAGAGCTGCATAATTGGAGAAGAAGAGAAGAAGCAACTTGCAGAATCTCCTGTAACAGCTAATATCTGTGGAGGGTGTGGAATGGACTTTTAACAGAAACTAGAGAAACACAGAGAGCCACAAGAAGCTATGCGTGTCCTGACTGTGGCGAGACATTCAAAAGGGAGAATTTTATTGAAATCCATCAGCACATCCATTCCTTCCACTGTTCAGAGAGTGAAAAGACTTGTGGCCCAACACAGTTACTTAAAAATCGTGAGGCAATCCACACTGGACAAAAGAACTTTCACTGTGATTGGTGTGGGAGATTTTTTTAATATAAATTACACTGATCTAAACATTCATCTACACACACACTGGAGAGTGGCCTCACTTGTCTCTGTTTGTGGTAGAAGTTACTCCAGTTCAGGGATCCTCAGAAATCACCTGCAAGTTCACAGTGGAGAGAGACCTTTTACTTGCAAGTATGGAAAAGGTTTCTGTTTTTCTCAAACTTACCAAGTCCATCTGAAGATTTATGACAAGTCAAAAGCATCGACAAGAGCCAAAACAGCAGACCAAAACTATCAAAAACATGACTGAGGGGATACAACAAGCTTTTAGAATCTTATATATACATATACATATACACACATATATATATATATATATATATATACATACATACATACATATATACCATAGTTCAAATTGTTGCCTGGTGAAGAAAAGCTTTTAAAAAAAGCTTTAAATACTTTGCAGCATTTTACTTATTGTTATAAAGGCTTGTTTTGGTCAGTTTGATGTGCTTGTTAGATTGTCAGGTTCCTTGTCTGGCTTCCGGTTTTATTTTTTAGTTCATTTCCCTTGTATATTGTGTTCTGTTTTGCTTCCTGTGCGTCAGCTCACCTGGCTTAATTAGCAAGTTCACTTTACCTGTTCCTCTGTTTATTTATACCCCTTGGTTTCATTGTTACCTTCTTGTCAGGTTGCTGTCTTGTTTCCGTCGTGTTTCGCCGTCATGTCTGCTGTTTCGCCCTGTATGTTTATTTTGCATTTTAGATTAAAATCTTTAATCCTGCACCGGTCTGCCTTCTGCCTCTTCAGCCTGGATCCTCACCTAAGCCTCAGCTAATGACAAGCATGCCCTCAACCAATTAACATGTTTTTAAAAGGAAAAATGCATAGACTGAGACAATATTGGACCTACTAAATAATAACTTCCAATGTGGACGCTCACCATGTAAAACTGCTGCTGTACCAGCGACACAATGCACGCAACCAATCACAACAGCCAAGAGAGTCTCGGCAACGCTGCGCAGCCTCCTCTTAGCCGCGCATGCTCTCTTCGTTGCAATTCAGACTTGGTAGTATCATAGAGGTAGTACGCCGGTAGTGGCATAGAGGTAGTACGCAGCTTCAAGAAACTTCTACTAAGAACCAGCTATGATTAAATTACCCATTCCGCCTTTGCTAATAACAGCATACACAGCAAAGACGACCAAAAAGAAGAAAACCTCAGACGAACGGCGAGCTTTACATAAAGTGTTAAACCGAGCTCGGGATAGAACAAGGGTCAATATCGGAGTGGCTTTTTCGAGATGGAGAGAGCTACGAAAACAGAAAAGAATAAAATCTGATGCAGAGTTAGCCATATTTCTACTCGACAGGTCAGTAACCTTGACAGCTTTTGCTTTTGGCGTAAACGTCGGTAACTGCGTTGGTGAAATGTTTATGGTTACTGCAGGTCCAAACATCAGATATTCTTATTCTGTTGTAACAGCATCAGTTTCAGTCAGCCTAACGTTAGCTTTTTACCAGTGTCACTGGTTAGCAGAGGTTTGTGGGGAAATGGATGTGCTGGGGTTCACTTTCGTAGTTACGGACTGTTCGGATTTAGACCCAGACTTTATTGGAACAACTTGTAAGTTAACATGTCTCAGTCAGTGATGTGTAAGTGACTGCAGAGGTTGGGACAATCTTTTACTTACCCAGATTATTTATTTATAAAAACAGGGTGTCCAGCAAATGAGAAACTGTTTTACAACCGTTGTTGTGAACATTATATTGAGTTGACCTGTGCAACTATTAGTGGTATTTATTCATTGACACACATCTTCTGCTACAAATTAGTGCTGTGAATATAATGATAAAACGACTTTGTTATTGTAAACGAGTTTTGAAAAGAAGTGCTTAAAATTGCAGGTATGATGCAAGTGCTTCACCTACAAGCTCATCAAGGAGGTACGAGCCTGTATGTTTGATATAAATTTTAAAATCACGCATATGTTTGAACCTGTCAAGACACCTGTGCGTTTTTTTTTTTTTTTTTTTTTTTTTTTTTTTTTGTGCTATGAAATGTTGAAAGGTCTGTTGGAAATTCATTCTGACTCTTTTATTGCTAATATTTCACACAGTGTCTAAAAATGGGTTTATTAGTTTTTGGTTAAAACTTCAGTTATGTGCAAATGTGATTTTTTTTAACTGGGAACAATTCTGGATCTTTAGTTTTAAGATTCGAGATTCATTTATTGTCATTTAAAACCACTCCAGACATGCAACGCAGTGCAAAATTATGTTGTAAATTGGGTTGGCTGCAATATGTTTTCCTGAGGGCAGAACAGAGAACACAACCGTGGCTCGGATGCATTGGGTCCCATACGGACATATCTCTCTGCTTGTTTCAAACAGCGTTGCTGGGCCAGGTCTCCAATACCTGACAGTGTCTGAAAGGAAGTTGATCCTTCACTTCTGGTGTGTTAATGAGTGTATCACATCTTACAAAGTAGTTGTTGACATTTAGGAAGTGGGCTTAAGAGCAGCAGCATTGCCAGATTTGAGACGTTTCTTGCTTTCAGCAGGGGTCCAACTTCTGTCATCCAAGGTTTCCCATTCGCCCTCCATGCTTTTATAGATGTGGCCAGATGCTGCTTCAGCATTCTCAGTGTTTGTGCCCAAATTGCTGATGGCTGCCTCTGAACACTGACAGGTCTGTGTTTTGAAAACAGTCCTAAAGTGCTGCCATGGCTTTCTCTGACTAGATCCTCACCAGCTTTGTAGAGGGACCCTCACCAGCTTTGTAGAGGGACTGGTAATGGTCCCTTTTTCAACATCCAACACACTGGACCATGTGTATACAAAGATTAAATCAGTATTCAAAGCAGTGTCACACCTCCACCTAAGCTCATCAGGGACCATTACCAGTCCCTCTACAAAGCTGGTGAGGATCTAGTCAGAGAAAGCCATGGCAGCACTTTAGGACTGTTTTCAAAACACAGACCTGTCAGTGTTCAGAGGCAGCCATCAGCAATTTGGGCACAAACACTGAGAATGCTGAAGCAGCATCTGGCCACATCTATAAAAGCATGGAGGGCGAATGGGAAACCTTGGATGACAGAAGTTGGACCCCTGCTGAAAGCAAGAAACGTCTCAAATCTGGCAATGCTGCTGCTTCAGCATTCTCAGTGTTTGTGCCCAAATTGCTGATGGCTGCCTCTGAACACTGACAGGTCTGTGTTTTGAAAACAGTCCTAAAGTGCTGCCATGGCTTTCTCTGACTAGATCCTCACCAGCTTTGTAGAGGGACTGGTAATGGTCCCTGATGAGCTTAGGTGGAGGTGTGACACTGCTTTGAATACTGATTTAATCTTTGTATACACATGGTCCAGTGTGTTGGATGTTGAAAAAATGGTTGAAAACCCACTTTGTTTACTTGGTTAAAATCCATTTCACATCCATTTACTTATTTTTTTTTTCCAGAGATAATGACTTTGCAAGAACATGTCTAGGTTTTCATGAAGAGGAGGAAAGGTATGTTCTTTATTGTCATAATTAAACCTGTCACACTGGCAACCTTAATGTTGTGTTTATTTACCTATGAATTTTATCCTCATTGTAGCCAATGTGACAGGTTTAATTATGACAATAAAGAACATACCTTTCCTCCTCTTCATGAAAACCTAGACATGTTCTTGCAAAGTCATTATCTCTGGAAAAAAAAAATAAGTAAATGGATGTGAAATGGATTTTAACCAAGTAAACAAAGTGGGTTTTCAACCATTTTTTCAACATCCAACACACTGGACCATGTGTATACAAAGATTAAATCAGTATTCAAAGCAGTGTCACACCTCCACCTAAGCTCATCAGGGACCATTACCAGTCCCTCTACAAAGCTGGTGAGGATCTAGTCAGAGAAAGCCATGGCAGCACTTTAGGACTGTTTTCAAAACACAGACCTGTCAGTGTTCAGAGGCAGCCATCAGCAATTTGGGCACAAACACTGAGAATGCTGAAGCAGCAGCATTGCCAGATTTGAGACGTTTCTTGCTTTCAGCAGGGGTCCAACTTCTGTCATCCAAGGTTTCCCATTCGCCCTCCATGCTTTTATAGATGTGGCCAGATGCTGCTTCAGCATTCTCAGTGTTTGTGCCCAAATTGCTGATGGCTGCCTCTGAACACTGACAGGTCTGTGTTTTGAAAACAGTCCTAAAGTGCTGCCATGGCTTTCTCTGACTAGATCCTCACCAGCTTTGTAGAGGGACTGGTAATGGTCCCTGATGAGCTTAGGTGGAGGTGTGACACTGCTTTGAATACTGATTTAATCTTTGTATACACATGGTCCAGTGTGTTGGATGTTGAAAAAATGGTTGAAAACCCACTTTGTTTACTTGGTTAAAATCCATTTCACATCCATTTACTTATTTTTTTTTTCCAGAGATAATGACTTTGCAAGAACATGTCTAGGTTTTCATGAAGAGGAGGAAAGGTATGTTCTTTATTGTCATAATTAAACCTGTCACATTGGCTACAATGAGGATAAAATTCATAGGTAAATAAACACAACATTAAGGTTGCCAGTGTGATAAGAAAGATACCTGTGACATTTTTTTTTTCTCATCATTTTTAAAAAATATATTTTCCGGTGTTCCTCAGTGTGAGCCCTCTTCAAAGAATACCTTCCGTGGTATTGGTCTCTTGTCTGGTACCCTTGTTGATGCCCTGGCCGCTGTGGTCCGGCCAATTCCTTGTGCAGACAGCTCCTGGGATAGTGTTTTGGCTCCTCTGTTCTTGGCCACATATTAATGTGACTGTGTGAGTGTGAATATGTATATGTGGTGATGGAGATGGGGGGCAGGGAGCATGATGGGAAGGGGGTTGGTGGGCTATTCTTTTTAATTCTTTTAAAATCTGTAAAGCACTTTGTGCTACATTTCATTGTATGAAAAGTGCTTTATAAATAAAGTTTGATTGATTGATGATTATACTTTCAATTACAATGTTGGCCTGGTCATGGATTGTAGTTTTGCTAAAAGTTTGTTTCTTTTAATCACATAAACGTATCTCAGAAATGTGCATTTCTCCATGTTTTCAGAATGTCATCGATGGAGATTGTTGTTGACATTGACGAAGATAACTTTAGTCATAACCCAGAGTCAGAGTGAGTTGTATGCATGCACATTATTTATGAGCTGTGATATGTTGAGTGTTGTCATGTCATATCTTTATACTTCTATACAGTATTGATGAGGCAGATGATGGAATGTGTTCTCCAACTGAGGACACAGGAGATGTTTCAGAAGAAAATACTTTATATTACGAGGACAGAGACTACATGCCCTCTGAACATGTCAAGTAAGTTTTTAACCAGGTTTGCTTCACAAAAAAGAAAATAGTTCTTTTTTTTTGGTTTTTCTTTTTTGTCATTAGATTTTCTCTCTTTACAGAACTAATGGTTCCCTCAATACCAAGACAAGCTTGAATATTGTTCAGTCCATCAGCAAAGAGGTCACAGAGGACACCACGCATGAAGCTGCAGATAAAGACAACATTCAAGTTCAGAGTGAGAACAGCATCTTTGATTATCCAGCTTCTATAACTTTTCATGATCTATCTGTGTGTTTTTTTTTTTTTTTTTTTTTTTTTTAGCATTTTGACAATCTGAGTTTGTATAACACAATTTAAAATATAGTTTCTTCATGCTACTAAAAAAAAGAATGAACTAGAAGAACTCAGAGCACAGACCTCCTCCAAGCCATTGTATTTTTTTTTTGCCAATGACTGTTGACATTTTCTTAGTTAGGGATCAACTTGCCATTAGACCTTCTATCTCCCATAGTAAAAAATCCTTTAAAAAGGGAAGGTTTGCTCTGTCTTTCAGCATAGTGTCGAGAGCATGAAGGAGATACTGGAAGACAGACCAGTGTACCCGGAGACGTGTTATATGCTCTTTGTGATTTTATATCTTGAAAGGTGCTATATAAAGTTTTACTTACTTACTTACATGGAGGTAAGAGGACAACAACCAACCAGCAGGACTGCTATCTGCTCCTATGTGCATGGAGGAACACAATGAGCAGATCCAGCAGATCACTAATGTACATGTTTCTGCTCAAACTGTCAGAAACAGACTCCATGAGGGTGATATGAGGTCCTGTGTGTCAGGGACCAAGCAGTAAGGCAGCAGGACACAGGAGTTTTTTTTTTTTTTCTTTCAAAACATGGATCCTTTTCTTTACCCCAAAAATTGAAACTTTACAAATTAAAAGTTCAACTAAACAAACTGACAAGAGGCCAGCTGAATATAAGTAGACTCAAAATCAGAAGGAAGGTCATGACATTTGTCATCTCATCAGTAGGATGCTCAGATGTTGTAGGGAGTCCATACAGGCATGTAGAGGCCACACACACTACTGAGCCTATTTTGAATGGTTTTGAATTTCCTCAGAAGTTGAGTCGGCCTGTTAACTGATCTTTCCGTGTTTATTTTCAGTATAATTCTGAATCCACGGGGTCATGATTTTGGTTTCCATTGATCCTTCATCTGTTATTCTCAAGACATTTCACTATTTAATCAATGAAGATTTACAACTAGAATATTTCATCCATCAAGATCTAAGATGTAAATGTTCTTGGTGTTATGGAGCTAAATCAATGAGTTTTAAAATGCTTTTACTGATCAGTGTCTCACGTGAAGACCCTGGAAGTATCAGGGGCACCTGCACACAGATAAATAGAGATTTACTGGATTAATTTTACTTGTGAGTATAGTGGCTTTAAGTTCACTGTCCATAAAAATGTCTGCTGACTGCTGATGTTAGAAAATAAAGAAAAATGTTTCACAGAAGGACATGCTTACCAAAATTGTGGTCTAACACTGCCTGTAGGATAGTCAAAGCTTTTTCCTCCTGAAGAAAAAAGAAGGCAATCGCCTTGTTTTAGCATGTATCTGCATTTTAAACAGAAGCTAAATTTGGTGTAAAATCATTGTAAATTAACTATAGATTGCATATTGATGTGGAATTTATTGATCCACAATTAATGGCAGGCTTGAAAAGTCACAGGTTTCAGTGACAACTGATTAACTATTTGCTGTTTAACTTAAAAAATGGTTGTATTATGCTGACTTCTTTGTTTATACAGAAATCCTACCTCACCATCATCTTGAGAACCAGGAAAAAGATCCTGCTGAGAACCTCCAGCAGGTGAGAAAAACAACCTCAAATAGATGTTAAATTTAACCTTCCTTCAATCATTGTTGCTTGTGTACCAAAACCCAAATTGTTCAGCACCAATGAGTCAGGTTTATTGTTTCAGTGCAAGCCAAAGGTTGGGCAAAGTCATAGTCCTGCATTTTGTATAATTATTACAATAATAAATTAATATAAACAAACTTGGAGACTAACTTGATGTCCTTAGACATGGCAAAGCAAATTTATTTATATAGCACATTTCATATAAAAAGCAACCCGGTGTGCTGAGAATTAAAAAGCTTAATCTGTTTACAGAATAAGGAGCAGTTTGAAAAGATCTGTTCAGCAGAACAGCCCTCTTGGCTTTCAAAATCTTCCTCTACGTGTCCACAGTCTGAGCTTGAACTCAAGCCACCTGTCCAACACAACTCCATGTCAACACAAATGCACTTGAACAAGGCAGCAGCTGAGGTAAATCACCATGAGGAGCACACTCCAAAAACACGGGACCAGAATCGCAGCACA
Organism: Melanotaenia boesemani; assembly: GCF_017639745.1. Classification (NCBI taxonomy): domain Eukaryota; kingdom Metazoa; phylum Chordata; class Actinopteri; order Atheriniformes; family Melanotaeniidae; genus Melanotaenia; species Melanotaenia boesemani. Next base: position 23,089,426 of record NC_055685.1, read on the forward strand.
AGTCCTGCAGGTAAGTTGGCTCAAACCAGATTTGTCATTCTATTATTGCTTTAGTCTTTTATATATAAATATGAAATAAGCTTTTTATGTACTCATGATGTATTCAATTAATAAAAACTAGTGATGTAAAAATGTAAAACTTGAAGTGAAACAGCTCAAGAGTTTTTTCAGCCTATGCGTTTTTATATACCCACAATTTCTTCTCTGTTTTTTCCTCTTAAGGCAAAACTCATCTTGAATCTACCAGTGAGCACAGCAGCTTCTATTATAATTATCAGCTAAAGCAGCACAAAGAACCAGAACCAAAGAGTTATTACATTTGTCCAGCATGTGGAAAAGTTTTCTCCCAGAACGAAGGCCTAAAACGACACCTTGTGATCCATTCAGGAAAAAGACCTTTCAAATGCTTCACATGTGGAAAAAGATTCACACAAAGTGGAAACCTTAAAACTCACATGAACATTCATAAAGAAAAACACAAGATCCTGTTGTCCCAGTGACTTTTATTTCAGTTCACTGTTTGTTTCCCACTTTGTTCTCTTAAGTAAAATGGGTGAGACTGCCATTAATAACATGCTGCTCTACCAAGGTAAAAATGCTCATCCTTATGTTTTGATTGTATATTTTGTTCATGTTGTGTATACAAATTATATTATTATTTATTATTAACATTAGTAATCATCTTTTTGCCCTTGTCTCAGAAATCTATTTTTAAACCTCATCAAAAGTTTTTGGTTTTACACGCTTGGTGATGTGGGACACTGTTTTACAAAGTCAATCACTGGGTGATCTGACAACATGTTAGCAAAACTGGTAACATGGCTGCCATGTTACTGCCCCAGACACATGCTCAAGGTGCCGGTGTTTGGCGGCCGTTGCCCCTGGCCTCCTGGGACCTGTGCTCTGTGGCAGTTGGGGGCTCTGGCTGTAGCCTTCTTTTGCTGCCTCCATGATGGACGTGTGGCCATCCCTGCAGTGAGCTGCCTCAGTTCTGTGCTCTGTGGTGGCTGCTGGTTGCTCCCTGTTTGGGGCCCTCTCATTCTGCTTCTGATCCTTGGAGGGGGCCACGGTTGCATTTGCATGATCACTTAACATAACTCGTCCATAACATTTTGTACATACACATATACTTGTGTTTGTTGTTGTTCATGGTTTTTACAGGTATTCTTCCCACAGGTGCTCCTGATGATTGTCTGCTGCGCTTTCTCAAAGGCCTTAGGATGTTTCCTGTTTTTTTTTTTTTTTACAGGTGTAGCCGCTGGTTGTCTGGTTTTTATGTTTGGGTTTGATTGCACATTTGTTCTGGTTCTCTACATTTTGTTTCTTTCTTTTTTCTGCCTTCAGTTGTTACTCCAGTCCAGTCCAGCTATGTGTATGTGTAAATTTGGCTATAAACATATATAAAAAAACAAATAAAGAATAACATTTAAGATTCAGGGGGAGCCTTGTCTCCAAAAGGCTTGTCTTGGCAAAAGCAACATGCACAACATGGCACCCAGACCATCATTCTGCTGTCATGATGCTGGACAGGAGGGGTTTTTTTATTAATAAAAAACATGCAATGAGAATACAGCAGCCCCTGGATTACTCCAGCGTTTCATTGTCTTTTTATTTTCATTGACTACAGCTGTGGACATAAGGTAAATCTGGTGAATCATGTAGAAGATGAGCACTTCTACAAGTTTTACCTAATTTTTTAGTCTTGTATACATTTTGGGACACTGGATAACTCAACTGTTCGGGCAGGTGCAGAGGTTGAAGGTCATTCAGCTTGGGTTCAAGTCTTGGTTTGGAGCATTTGCTTTGGATCTTAACCCTCAAATTGCATACAAACGGCAACAGTCTGCTCAACAGCAGACTAAAAGGCGGTATCTTTTTTCAAGTAACTCCTGTGTGGTTGTTTACTTTGCATCAGGGTGCGATTGAAACAACTTTAGGAGACAACCCACCACCATTAACTTTGGAATTACAGATCACCACTTGATATTTTTATCAATAACAATACTGAACAACTTGGACTAGATTTTAAAGTTTCTCTATTTACAACTGAGTAACCATGCCTCGGGGAAAGTTTATTAAAAACCCTGATAAAACAAAGTACACACAGAATGGTTATGTATCCGGCAATGAATTGGACTAAAATAGATGGGTCTTAAGCCTTTCTTTTTGACTGATTTTTCTTAAATGTCACTGATTTTTGACCAAGTTTATTATCCTATTCCTCTTGTATAACATAAAGGTGACCTGACAACAGCATTTCACCCATCCATGGCATTGGATCTTTCCCCCCCTTGATTTACAAAAAAAAAACAAAAAACTTTTGACTGGTTATCACACATTCTATTTTTCTTTGAATATTTTACATTATTAAAGCAGAGCAATTTAAATATAAAAGCAGTGTGACGTGCAATATAAAGGCAGGTTCACGAAAAGTAAACATAAGTGATTGGCTAATGTGAGCTTTTATTGTCATTTAAAAGCCAACCGGAAGTTGCGACACTGCTAAAGTCAGCTAGCAGTCACCGCTAGAAAGGTTGTCATCATACCCCGACGTTGGCATAACATAAGTCTTGAGTTTCTTTACAGTCGTTCTACGCACTTTTTCAACAGACAGAGCATGAACCTTTTAGAGAATTAGCTATATTGCCACGTATTTTCAATAAACATCTGTCTTGCGACTACTTTTACCCCGGGGAAAAATCTATGCAGAGGTTGGTCAACATGTCTATTGTCTGTTGTTAAGCATTAGCTAGCATAGTTAGCGAGTGTTATTCACAGCTGAGGATGATTTAGGAGGGAAATTATCATTTGATTCTCCACTGTTATTTGCTGTTGCTGAATAAAGGCTTTACCTTAAGGGGTATTTGTTAGCTTACTGTTAAACCTCTTGCCTAATAAACGCTATATCAGTGGCTAGCTGGTTATCAACAGTCCTCCTAGAGGTGGAGGTGGTCGCTGACCAGATCGGTGGTCACCGCCGATGCGTCACTGCTTAAACATCTCATCCTGAGGTCAAATACGGTTCCCGCTGCAGGCTACGTTTGCTTCTAATTTCGTTCCTTTATTTGTTTTTAGTTATTTTTTTTTTTTTAGAATATAATGTAGTCTAACAGGTTTTCCCACTGGTTCGCTCACTAAGAGCACAATTAATGTGAGACCTTAAAGGATGCAGCAAAACAATCCCTTCCAGCTAATGCTATTCAGCTAACAGGGTTATCAGTTAACATACTTGACAGTTTACCGCAGAGCTTTATTTTTAAACCATTTGAAAGCACGGTTATTCAACCACGGAGTATACCATAACACGTTTCATCTAGGTAATTACAGTTGTCACTGAGGAGATTGCCTCGCTCTGCTACAAGACTCAGCCTGGTCCACCCCTCCCTCCACACAGCATCCTCCCTGTCGTTTGGAAAAGGCCGCTGTATGTCCTCCAGGGTGGATGCACTAAAGTATAAGTTAGGTGAACAAAAAAAAATCTGGAAATGAAATTGGATTAAATCAAATGTTAAAATTAAAAGCAGAACCAGTTTGGAATTTGTTTTCCTTGGAATTCATTTGGAGATTGAATCCTTGTGCCCAAATTCCAAATTGCATGCTTGGTTTTTTTTTTTTTTTTTTTTTTTTTTTAAATCAGTTGCTTCCAAAAACAAAGGCTGGGTAGTGAAAATGTGCTGCACCAGGCATCTTCTTTTTTTTTTTTAAGCGCTCTGCCAAAAAGTTTGGTTGGCAGGGATCCTTGTGGGCTGTCCTACAGGTTTTACAAGTTTCCCTGCTAAAACACACCTGACTATGGGTAATTAGCAGAGCTATGCACAGCTTGATGACAGGCTGGATTAGGTGTGTTGCAGGAGGGAAAATTCAAAACCTGTGGATGAGTTTAAGTTCTCCGGGTCTTGTTCATGAGTGAGGGAAGGATGGAGCAGGAGATCAACAGACAGATTGGTGTGGCGTCTGCAGTGATGCGGACTCTGCATCAGTCTGTCGTGGTGAAGAAGGAGCTGAGCCAAAAGGTGAAGCTTTAGATTTTTCGGGTTTCCCCTCGCGACCTGACCCTGGATAAGCAGAAGAAAATGGATAGGTGGATATTTATTAAGCATGTTTCATGCATAAAAGCAGCACAAAGTGCTTCACATTTTAAAAAACAAAACATTTTTTACATGTTTGTAGAAAAGTGGTGATGTAGTCTCTGCCTTTTTTTTCAGATAATTACTCAAATGAGTAAAAAATCATCAAGCCGATACCCAGGAAAATAACAAATATATTTCTGTCTATCCTAAACTGTGTCATGCATCAAATTGAGATAATAGTGAAAAAGAAATAAAGGTCAATTGGAAATAAATTGATTTAACTTGAAATATAGTTGGTGATGACATTAAAAATATGGTGACAAAACTGAACATTTCTGTTAAAAAACAATACAAAAGAAAGTTCCTGTCTGTCCCATAAATGATTGCAAAGCCTAATTTTAGACAATAGTATACACTCCTACAGCTGCATAAATGTTTATTTGTATCAGGGCTATGATTATCTTGAATGTCTTACATTATTAATTTGCAAAAGTACATAATATATAAACATAGCTTTGTTTCTGTACATTGTAATGAATGTGTTTTTACAATAAACATAATTTTTCATCTTTATTAGGCTGCACCTTTGAAAGATGGGCTCTGAAAACGACTTTGGACCATCTGTGATCCTCTCTGATGATCCACATGAAATAGGAGGTCTGATAAATTCTGATGGCGAAGAAGTGGATTTCTCAGATCTCAGTAAGTGTATAAAATGTGTCTAAAGCATTGTTGTCCATTAAGTTAGTTATTTTTATTTTTTTAAATGTAGTTTTGTGGTGTGCTTCCATTAAAGCTAAAAAATTAAAAAGGATTCAATAAACAGAACATTAGATAAGTTATTGTATTTGAAGTATTATTTCCTTCCCCCCCCCCCATAATCTTAGTTTTGTGCTTTTTAAATATATTTAACAGTGATAACTGATATTAACTGCAAATGACCTGTACCTGCATTTGTAATGTCTTGATACAGGAAAAAAAAATCTAAATTAGTTAAAAGGATAGAAAAATGAAAGAGAAACAAATTGACAATGTTATTGTTGCTTTATGTGAACTCACAGGAGTGAAAGCTCTCTCTGGTATTGTTCCTGCAGAGGCCCTCTCAAAGAAATTTGAGCAGAGTGAGAATGAAAAACCGCCTTCACTTCACAGCTGCTCAGTATGTGGGAAAGACTTCCCTTATGCTTCTAAACTTCAACGCCATCTACGTACTCACTCAGGAGAAAGGCCTTTCCCCTGCTCTATGTGTGAAAAGAGATTTCCTGAAAAGGGGCTTCTTATGATCCATGAAAGAGTCCACACTGGGGAAAAGCCATTCCCATGCACTTTCTGTGAGAAAAGATTTGCCAGTCAGGGGGAGCTCCGGCTGCACCGGCGGACACACACTGGCGAGAGGCCGTATCACTGCTCCATCTGTTTGAAGAGCTTTTCTCGTCACTGGCACCTGAAAACGCACTTGGAAGCGATGCACTCTGAGGTTGTTGCGGGCTTTACCAGGAAGAAGTTTCCTTGTTCAGATTGTGACAAGAGCTGTAACTCAGCAGCTGAGCTGAGGGATCATCAAAGGACTCACACTGGAGAGAGGCCTTTCCAGTGCTCATTCTGCGACAAACGGTTTGCTTTGTCAGGGACCCTTGTAAGACACGAGCGTCTGCACACCGGCATCACGCCATACCACTGCTCTGACTGTGGCAAGACGTTTGCACAGCAGTGGACCCTGACTACGCACATGCGGACTCACACTGGAGAAAAACCGTACAGCTGCACACAGTGTGATAAATCCTTCGTTGCTCCAGGAGAGCTTCGGAGGCACACCAGGATTCACACCGGAGAAAAGCCGTACACCTGCACAGACTGCGGGAGGCACTTCTCACTGGCAGGAACTCTCAGAAACCACAAGCGGTCATGTAATCAGAGCAAGAACGAATCTGTCCCTGGTGTTGTCTCAGGTGATGTTCAAGCTTCCGTTGATGAATCATCCCAGCAAGGCCTGGCCAGCAACACCAACTGTAAGGTAGCGACAGTACACAGCAGTTTTACATAGAATCTGTGTGTTTTTTATCTGCTGTTTCCCTTATTTGTTCTTATAAAACTGTGTTTATAGGTGTCTGACTGCCAGAGTCTGCCTGTTGCAGCTGAGCCCCCTTCCTCAGAGGGTTGTAAATGTGTCAAAGCAGCTCAGCCTGAAATTAACCTGAGAGAACCAAGAGACCAGCCAGAGGACAGCGTTTCCACACCTCATATGAATGTAATAGTAAAAGAAGAAGAAAACGAGGAACCTTTATGTGGTACTGGCAGATTTCTCGTATCTCCCACTTGTTCATTTTATAAGGATTTTTGCCTTTGATGACAGAGTTTAACATGTGTGATGGTGTTCTTTCCTCTGCAGAAGAAACTGCAAACATGGTGTCTGGTGGTGAGGACTGCAGCATACCAGAAGAAACTGAAGAGCTGAACCAGGAAAAGGAGACAGAAATGAGGATTACAGTAAAGGAGGAAGAGGAGGAACCGGTCAACAGTAAGGAAAACACTGGAGAGTTGATACTAATTTTATCTATTATTAAAGATGTTGAATGTGTTTCTGTGATATATCCCACAGAATTAGGTTGTACTTGTAGCTGTGATACACATGTACGTGTTCAAATAAACTCCCCCAAATTGGGAGCGCACCTTATGACCATTATGATAATGCAACAATATGAAATCATGTTATCTGGCTCTTTCCACTGTAGTTAAGCATTTCATGACTTCACAAGTATTAATATTTAACTTGAGTTCACTTGCACAAGTTAAATGAGTCAGCTTTCAAAGTTCCATGAAATGACTCAATGACATGTTTTTCAGCCATGCAGTATGACTTTTCTTTAAATGCATCATTCTTTTGTTGTCATAAAAAAATAATGAAATGATATGATCGCTTAGAAGTAGTCTACATTTAGTCTAACAATATTAAATTATCAATAAAAACAATTTCTAACAAACTGTGTTACAGCTCAAAATGTGCAAGAACATTTGATCTGGAGCGAACACAAAATGAATGAAAGAAAGTCGTCAGAAAGTTGTGTTTTAAGTACCTTAATCTTGATGCCTTACTTAATGATAAATCAAAATATCATTTTTGTAAGTTGTGTTTTACCAAAGTATTTATCAGTACTGCTATTAAAATGGAAGTAAATACAGATGTGCTGTGTTGCATGTACGTTTAAGCAATTTGCCTGATGGTTTAAAATGACCAAAAGTGAACTGCAAACATGCTGTCGTTTCTGTAATTTGGATTCTTTATAATATAACGTTTACACTATTTAAAACTTACCAACTCACAGATATCTTAACAATGTGGCAGGCTTTATTGACTTTAATGACATTTCAGCCTCCTCTGCAGCAGAGTAGATTCTCACCATAAAAATGCTGCTGGCTAAGAATCTGTCATCATTTCCAACATATAATTTAAACAAAAAGCCAAAACAGTTTAAAACCACAGCAGAAGATTTGTAGTTTTAAGGGTATTGATTGATTGAATCATTTCAGGACTCAAAGGATGGAAAACATTCCAAAGGATTACATGCTTAAGTATAAAACTTGTTTTCAACATGGTCCTTGGTGGTTAAAAACAAAAACAACACAAACAAGAACAAGAGAGCCTTACTCTACAAATCACATGTATACAATCTATAAACACAAACCACAGCAGTAAAAGTCTGTCACCCTTCACTAAACATTCACCTTCTTCCATAAAAACTGCTTATCCTGGCTTTTAAAACTTCTCTATGATGTTACAGGTTTAATGGAAGTTGGCAAAGAATTCCAACCCATAATACCAGTGTAAAAAAAAAAAACTTTCTAGCTGCATTATTAACTCATAGCACTATACAGGAATGGATAGTAGTGCTTGTATTATAATAAATTACTTGTAAATAACTTCTTTCAACCCTTCCTATCTACAGTGTCCAAAGAAAATCCTGATCACATGACAAGCAGTAAAAAGGATGGTGTTTCTTCACTGCCTGTACAAAAACAGTGCAACAGCAATTCAGCAAAGAGCTCATACTGCTGTGGGCTCTGCGGAAGAGACTGTCACAAGATGTCGGCACTTCAGATTCACATGCGAATTCACTCCGGAGAGAAACCTTATCAGTGTGCTCTGTGTGGAAAACAGTTCACCCAAAAAGGCCAACTCAAGGGACACTATAAAGTCCACACAGGTGAAAAACCGTTCTCCTGTCCAGACTGCGGTAAGAGCTTCGCCCACTCTGGTGCCATGAACAGACATCGGCTTACACACACTGGGGAGAGGCCCTACCACTGCTCCTTGTGTGACAGGAGCTTCAACCAGTCCGGCCGCTTGAGGGAACACGAGAAAATTCACTTTGGGGAGAAGTTTGACTGTCCTGAATGTGCAAAAAGTTTTACACGTGCGTCAAGTCTCAAGAATCATTTCAGGCTTCACACCGGCGAGAGGCCTTACGGCTGCGACATCTGCGGTAGAGGCTTCAGCCGCTCGCAAAGCCTGAGGCTCCACAGACGCAAACATGATCAGATTCAGACTGAGATGGAGTCCTCAGTGACTTTGAAGGATGATGAATTCTCACAGAGCGATGACGACTCTCCAGTTAACATGTGCATAGCAGACAAAAATGACTGATGTATTTAGATAACCAGACATGTATTAGTATAACTACAATATTTAAGTAAAAAAAAACATGAACTGAAGAGTAAGGACCTATGTCTGTGAATAGATAATTAACCTCATATGATGTGGTTCATATGAAAAGTATTGAAGTATTTAACAGCAAGTTAACAAATAAAAAACATGTAAGTTATTGTCCTGCCACTATACTTGCAGTTTAATTCACAATGATCAGACCAGTATTCACATAAAAAACAAGTGTTATTAAATCTAAATCTATATCAACTACTAGGATGATGAATCATAAGTTATATTTATTTCTCATTCTTGTGCTAGATATGTTTGACCATTGCACATTTAGAGTATTATGGTAGTACAAATGTCTTTTTTATTGTTTGTGATTTAAATTTGTCCATGCAGTATTTATCATAAAACGAATTGTGTAATCTGGATGTTGGACTGACAACTACATGTTTGCTTTAAGTCTTAAGGTGGGAATTAACCCTTTCAGACCTAAGGGTTTTTTTTTATCAAACTGTACAATAAAACCTTTCTGCCTCAAAAGAAACTAACATTTGCTAACAATTGAGTTCAGAACTTTGGTTTTCATTGCCAATTTAAGACCAATTTTATGTTAGTGTAAAGAAATGTTTTTTGTATATTGAAAGTTATGTTACACTAACTTTGCTTCGAGCTTGAAAGGTAGAAACACACACACTGCATTAGGTCTCAATGGGTTAAATAGTGTAAGGTTTGGGTGAGGTTAGAATTTATGCTGTGGGGAAATTTGGCTTGTAATGAAATAATGTGGTATGTTACAGATGTTCACCAAAACAGATTTGCCTTAGTAGGAACATATTTTAATCTGTTTTGTGTAGCAGTTATGTAAAACCTAAATCAGGAGTGTTTATTATCACCTGGTTTTGACAGCTCCAAGAGGCCATATAACCATTGTGAGTAAAGAATCGTCCTCTAAGCCTGTGATATGAGAAGAAAATCATTTAAAGCCATGTAGATGGTTTAAAAAATATTCAGTCTGCCAATGTCTAACGTATGGGACGTGTTAAGCTGAACAATAAAAAAATATGTATTAAACATTGTATTTAACTTGTGACTGTTTGATTGCAAGTTTATACTGAACTGTGAACTTCTGATACATAAACTTATAGATGAAAGACTTACAAACATGAATACTTATGACTCAGATACATTTTTTTTGTACCAGAATATTTCAAAGTTGAAGTTTAGCTATTTAAAATGCCTTGCAGGGAAGGTCTGTTATATTTTTTGCAAATTAGCAAGTACAAGGAATATTTTTCTTTCTTCTCTCAGGTTCTCAGGTTGGAGGTCAGGTTACTTGATCTCCTTAAATAGGCAAAAAGTTTGTTGAAGGTCATTGTCCTGTTGAATATGGTCTGCAGAGGTATTCATCATCTTTGAGGCTGAGATTTAGAAGTCCAGCATCCATTTCTTTTACAGATGGACAGCAAATCCAGTCAAACGAGACTTGATTTCTACTTGCAGCATGATCATATGCTGAGTACACCAGCGTACAAATCTGCATAGATGCACACAGCCATTGGAGTGTTTCGTTGGCAGTGGACATTATTGATCTTCCAGTTTGAAATTTTTCAACTCTGCACTGTAGTTTGAACAGACTGTCTTTGTACTACATGTTTAATGTGGGACCTGCACCTGCTTTTTGGTCTCAATTGTGCTGCACAGTGGTGTGGTGGTTAACACTGTGGCTTCACAGCAAGAACTGAGTCAGACATGCTTTAAAACAGGATTCAATCCAGTGTTAAAATTTCTCCTTGAAGCACCTTAACATTAACAATGGTTTATGGCTAACTAAAGTTAGCTTTTAACGTGCTTTGGACTGTGTGCGTGGAGTTTTTCTGTGTGGAGTTTGCATGTTCTCTCCGTGTACTCTGACTTTGTCCCACCGTCCAAAGACATGCATGTTAGGTTAACTGATAACTCTAAATTCTCCCCAGGAGTGTGTGTGTGTGTGTGTGAATGGTTGTTTGTCTCCTTCTGTGTTGGCCCTTCGATGGACCAGTGACCTGTCCAGCGTGTACCCTGCCTCTCACCTGCTAAAATGCTGGTTTAGGCTCCAGCTTCCCCGCAACCCTTTATTGGATGTAGTGGATTAAATAATGGATGGATGGACGCCATCCATCCATCCATGGGGTAAGTAATTTAAAATCAAAAACATATCAGTCAGATATTTTTGTACAGGCTTGTAAATGCACTCATTCAGAACTCAATTATTTTCTGTAATTCCATAAAACACATCCACTGTTGGGAATTTGTACATGTCTAAATTTTACAACTTTTTTGGAAAGAAGGCCTTGCACACCTCATGCATGTTGGAGGTCTCAGAATTCTTTCACAGTGTAGAAAATAGTTAAAATAAAGGCAACCTTGTGCATGGAAGTCGTGACCAAACTATACTTGTATAGCATTCACTTCTCCAAGCTATTGGAGAAGTAAATGCTATACAGTGTCATACAAGCGACCATATCATAAAAAACAGTGTCTTTTAAACTATGTGTTGATTACCTTGAAGTAATGCTTTTAAAAAGCCCAAGTAAATTCTTGGTTGATAGGTCTAAAATGGAGGTTCTGTAGTTTTGCACCTAGACTCTTGCTGATGAGTGTGCTGGTATGAAACATGCATAGTGTAGTTTGATCAAAAGCTGTAAATATTATTAAGCATTAATGGTGTCTTCATGGGGGTACCAAATTTACAGGTAATCCATACTAATGTGCCTCCATATCATAAAAATTTTGCCTTTTAAACTATGTGTTAATTACAAGCCAAGTGGTTACTCTCTTCTTAAGAGGTGCAGTTTGGCAGTTTGGATACCACAGGCATAAATGTGTCATCAGAGCCAGATAGGCTGTTTTATCGATCGTGCGTGTGCACAATTTTTCACATTAACTAAATTAAAAATAAGAATTTAATCCTGTCCATCGGGGAGGTCATTAAGTTTCACAAAGGTAACAACCGCCCCTGGAGGCTTCACTGTACCCCGTCGGAAGATTTTTAAAATGGGAGTTGTAGGATTTTCGAGGCCCCTTGAATGCGCCGCAAAGATAAACAGACGCACAACGCGCAAACAGCAGCTCTATTGGCCTAGTTTACGAGGTTATCTGTGTTACGGAATACTTCTTCAGCGTAGCATGTATATAAAGGAAAGTATTGGGCTACGTGCTGCATTTTTGTGCCTGTGAAGCAGAAAGAACATTCAGGTAAGATTCTAAAAAACGCTCTTGGTGACGAACGTTAGCTCATGTTAGCTAAAGCAAAGACATTGCAAGAACTTTGGCTAGAATTGCTAACGCTACTAAACATTATGCTACATTAGTTTACATCAGTGTTAGTCTGCATCGACTGGATACTGTTTGTTTGGTTTTGTTTTGCTTTTTATCAGCACAAGTAAACCAACCGAATCAGTCATGCTTTAAAACGGGATTCAATTCAGTGTTAAAATTTCTCCTTGAAGCACCTTAACATTACCAACAGTTTACAGCTAACTAAAGTTAGCCTTTAACGTGCTTTGGACAGTATGCGTCCTTTGGATTAAAAACATAAGTCGATAAGGATGCAGCACATAATTCAGATAAAAAATATTTTTAATTGTTGACTGTGTAGTTAAACTTGTTTTAGTATTTGTTTTAACCCAGTTACACCTAAAGAGAGCTTGATCTGCTTTTATGTGTCTGATTTTAAAAGACAGTCCTGTTTTTGCTCCAGTTTATGTTTATTGCATCAAATTTGCATACTTCTTTCCACCTCATTGCAATTGAAAATGTCACCATTCCGAGCTTTGATCTGCTGTCTATCTCTCTGAAAGACTCGCATTACCACAATGGTGTCATACAAGCGGCTGAATCCCGAGGATGTTCAGTTTTCTCGTGAAGTTTTGCTAGAGGAGCCTCGTCCTATTCAAGATATCTCAGTGAGTTCACGTTGGTTTCTGTTTACTCCTCTCTCTACCACTTACAACGAAGATGTATAAGTTAGCCTGGAAGTTTGTAAATGTAATTTTTGTGAAAAGATTAAGCTCAGTGGAACTTAAAAGGAGAAACATTGACTCACAACGACTCATATCTTTTTAAAGGTCTTGTTATATAAGTTGTGACTGACACTGTTATGGACTTGTTTTCTTCATCTTTATCTTAAGTTTGATTTTTCTCTATCTTTTTCCCTCATGATTCAAGGTGCCAGAGTCGGAAGATGCTTCCTTGCTTCAGCGTATACCATCATGCTCCGTTACCACAGGTCTCCTAGTAATTGGTTGCCTGCTGATACTCCTCTGTGGAGGCTGGCTATTGGGGACCATCTTCTGGTTACACGGTCCTTCCAGCCTACAGCCACATAGACCACTGCCACCAGCTTCAGGCTCTAGTATGCAAACAGAAGTCAATGACACTTTAACTGCTTCCTACAATGAAGCTTGTAGTTTAATCCCAGAAGCCTGGAGGTTTGATTGTTACCCTGAAAGGGTGGTTGTGACCCGAGAGCTGTGTGAAGCAAGGAACTGCTGCTTTGTCCCTGCATCCAATGCTTCCACTTCTGCCTCCAGACCTTCTGAGGAAAATGGCATCCCTTGGTGTTTCTATCCACAGGATTTTCCTTCTTACTCACTGGTGTCACTGAATGACACTTCAGTAGGACAGAAAGGTACGCTTGTAAAGGAGGTTAAGACTTACTACCCTGGAGACATCCTCACTGTAGAGGTGGAGATTCGGTATGAGACAGACACACGGCTGCGTGTCAGGGTAAGTTATGGTCAGTTATGTACACATTAGCCATAACACCTGCCTAATATAGGTTTCACTTGTACTGCCAAAACAATTCTGACTTGTTGGAGCATAAACAGAGACTTATGGGGTGTTTGTTTGGGGGGGTGGGATCTCTGTGGATACAGCTCGTTCTGCTGTATTCTGTTGATGCTCAGTCAGATTTGGAGAGTTTGTAGGCCTGGATTGTCATCAAGTTCTCTGTGCTTCATTTGTAGGAGAATGTATAAAGGAATGGTGTTGCCAGACATTTAGATTGGTGGTAGACATAAGGGAGAAGGTCTGATGATGTATTATCAGGAATACATGAAGGACTTGGCGGTCAAAATTGGTTGTCTCTGCAAAGTTAATTAATTCTTAGTAATGAAGATCTCAGTGAGCATCTTATTTATTCCATATTTACTTGCCAAAGAAAAGATAATTGCTGTTAGTTTATATAATCATCCTTATGTGCAGTCAGACTTTTCTGCTTTTCACAAACAATAACGTTATTTCCCGGGTTATGTCTCAGAGTTTGACTAAAATTTTAAAAGAGTCCCATAAAGTTGTAAATGGAAACAGTGTTTATAGCTCTGGTAAGCGAGACGAACCTTAGACCCATGTGGTGATAAAAAAATTGTTATTGTCTGCTTATATTTCTGGTCTTTAGCTCATGGATAACTATCTCTAAGTTGAAAAAAAGCAGTTAAATTTCTAACTATGTTACTTTTTATAGGCTAATATGATCTGATGCAGTTCTGTTGATTAAACCAAATAAGTGTGGAAACATTGCAGGTCTGTTTATTGAATTTCAAAAGTATGCTAATGTTGATGATCTTGTCTGAAATTTTCCACAACCTCAATGTAGATCACTGACCCTTCAAGCTCACGGTTTGAGGTACCAATCTCTGTCCCCACTGCCACCAAGAAGGCAGAAAACCCTGAGTACATCATCGAGCTATCAAAGCAGCCGTTTGGTCTCATTGTGAAGAGGAGATCAACCGGAGCATTGATGTGAGTCAGAGATGATAAGAAACATTTGATCAGATCAAGCAAAGCTCAGACCTCAGAAATTCTCTTATCACAATTGATTTAACATAGATAAATATTCTCACATGGCTCAACAGACTGCCCTTTTGCTCCCAATAGCATCACACACATAATTTACATGAATGTGAGGTTGTCAATGTTGAGGAGTCTGAGCTTGGCCACAAATCATTATAGTTTCCAAGCTACAGTTATTTGTAAATTCAGCCAGTATAATTAATGTAATTTCTTTGTTTTTTATTTAGTCTGAACACCACTGTGGCTCCTCTTTTCTATGCTGATCAGTTCCTTCAGTTCTCCACTTCCCTGCCCACTCGGTTCATTTTCGGCTTGGGCGAGCACCGCTCCACTTTTCTGCATGATGTCCAGTGGAACACACTCACCATGTGGGCCAGAGATGTGCCCCCTACGGTAACTGCACTTGTTATTCTGTATACATGTTTAATGTTTATTTAAAAAAAAAAAAAACACCTGTTTTGACATTGTCAGAAGTTGAAATCTTGGTTTTGTGTTTTGTTAAATTTTGCTGTAAACGTGCTATTGTTTGTAAAATCACTGATTTAATGGCATTTGCCATTTGGACGAGTGTTAGAGTTGTTATTAAGGCGAGGATCATGCTGAATCAAAGGTATAGTGCACACAGTTAAAATAAAGCATAAACCGCAGCTTTCCGTGCTGGCTCTTGTGAATCACACAAGTTTATTTGTTTCTGTTTGTTCCTGTGCAGTTGAGTGTGTAAAAGGAGTGGCAGTCACTGTGTGTCTTTTTGTTTATGTAGGAAAAAACCAACCTATATGGAGCCCATCCTTTTTATCTGGCAATGGAGGATGGAGGGAATGCACATGGCTTCTTCCTGCTAAACAGTAATGCAATGGGTCAGTCTGTTAAACATTCTTACATTTCAATTTTAAGTTTGGCTTTGAAATACACGCATTTACTAACATCAGCAGCTGAATATTTAGCCGAGCCTTATTTCCAAGATTTCACAACTATTCAGATGATAGCAGCTGATAGAATTAAGAAATGAGTAAGACAGTTCCTGTTAAACTTTCATGTGATTAATTTGAGCTTGTGAATCCAAATCCACTTCTCTGTGTGTGTGTGTGTGTGTGTGTGTGTGTGTGTGTGTGTGTGTGTGTGTGTTTAACATATAGGAAATGCTCAGCACAGCTAAAGCAAACATAATTTGCTTTAAGGTTCTTTTAGTTGTTTATAAATGTCTTAATGTTCTTGTGCCTTCTATAATTTATCGGACCTGCTTTTAAAGTATGAACTGTCACAATCCCTAAGATCCTCTGGTACCGGCCTCTTAGTTGTTCCCAAAGTCAGAACCAGAACTTATGGCGAGGCCTCGTTCCACCACTACGACCTTCAACTGTGGAACAGCCTGCCAGAGAACTTCAGGGCCGCAGAGACCTTTCTTTTTAGCTTGGCTGATTTTATTAGATTTTTGTTTAGAATTTCATTATTTATGTCCATATTTTTCTATTTATTTCAAATACCACCTATTTATGTGGCTCTCTGTGTTTTTTTTTTATTGTTTTGTTTTACCTAACTACGTAGTTTTTGTGAAGTCTTTTATTTTACTTTATTTTACTATATTTTTTATTTTCCTGAACTCCTTTATCTGTATTTTTATTTTTGTAGCTGATATTAGTTGTTATTGTTTATAAGTTTATTTAATCTTGTTTTTATTTTTTAACTCCAGTGTTTTCCTTCTGGGGATCCTCCACACTGGTACTGGGTGGGCTGGCTTCCGGTGTGACTGGATCCCCAAGACACCGTTTCCTCACAGCAGTGTCAAGCCAGATGTTTTCAATCTATCGATATTTTTACAGTAACTAGGGATGGTAGTTCATGTTTGCACAGAATGGGGTATGGACAGGTGGGGGGAGTGTACATGCACTTTGTATGTGTGTGTGTGTGTGTGTGTGTGTGTGTGTGTGTGTGTGTGTGTGTGTGTGTGTGTGTGTGTGTGTGTGTGTGTGTGTGTGTGTGTGAAAGACTACAGTGAGATGTGTTTTAATTTCCTGTGTTATACTCTGGTGTCATTTGTGTTGCTTTGTGCATTAAAAGTGCTCTTAAAATAAAATTTGATTTGATCAGACTGGATTCCAAACGTAATGCAGAATTTTATTTAACAATCTGCTTTGAAACACTTAAAACTTTTCTTTTTTTTCCATATGTTCTTAAAGTAAGACTTATTGTTCATTAGCAGAAATAACTGACTGTTAATTGAACATATTTAGATAAGTATACTTTCTTTCTCGCTGCATTTTTTTATTTTATTTTAATTTTAATCTCACATTTGCACTGAACTTGAAATTTAATGGCATTGGTAGCCTTCATAGCTGTCTGTCTGTCTTATGTGTTTGTTTGTAATATTTTTTTATCAGATGTGGTCCTCCAGCCGGCTCCAGCCCTTACCTGGCGTACTATTGGTGGAATCCTTGACTTTTATGTTTTCCTTGGTCCTGATCCTGGTTCAGTGATTGAACAGTATGTGGACGTTATAGGTCGGTAGGAGTGCACTTAAAGGCATTTAAGTACTGAGCTAACTTTGTAACTGATAATACTGTATGTCTCGTATAACTCATTAATCTGATAAGAAGCACTAAAAGCATATATACAGTATAAGTTTTTTTTAGATAACTTATCAGGGTTTGATTTTTTTTTTTCCCCTTCATGACATGATGTGCTGCTTTCTTTTGCTCTTCTTGTGACAGGATATCCAGCGATGCCTATCTACTGGGCTTTAGGATACCATCTCTGTCGCTGGGGCTACGGCACCAGTAATTCTACTTGGGAAGTTGTCAAGAACCTGAGAAATTATGGAATACCTCAGGTAATTTTTCATCGCACGTGTCAGTATTTTTATTTATTTATTTTTTGTTTACGGTTTGTTTTATTTTAGAATTAATTCTGCAGGACATGTTGATGGAAAAAGGACAAACTTCAAACACAGCCTTTTTCTGTTTTAACAGATTTTTCTTCTTTTGATAAATAATTTGTATGTTTGTGTTTTTCCTTTTTAACCTAACAAGTGGAAAGATAAGTGATTTGTATAACATTCACATCACATAGTTATTAGTGTTTTCTGACTTTAAGCCAGATTTTAGAACTTAGCACTTGTTTGTAATGGCCTCTGTTTGTTCTGATTGTGTTCTTCTGATTGATTGCAGGATGTGCAGTGGAATGACATTGACTACATGGACCGATTCATGGATTTTACTTATGATCCAACGAAGTTTGACACACTGCCGGACCTCGTCAGGGACCTGCATGCTCATAACCAAACCTATGTCATGATCTTGGTACATATAAGTCTTTATGTTTTGTGTCTGATTTAGTGTCTCTTGTTAATCTTTTGATTTTATAAAAAAAAAATTTCCACCTGCAGGATCCAGGTATCAGCAGCACACAGCCTGAGGGCTCTTACTGGCCCTTCGATGAGGGACTCAAGAGAGGAGTTTTTATCAGAGATGCTGAAGGAAAACCACTTATTGGGAAGGTGAGACAGAAGTTGCATTTTAGCATTGGCTGGTCTTGTTTCTCTAGTGAGATAATCTAAAATAAATGATAACTTTACCCTTCTTTGATGTTTTGTAAGGAAAGAAACTCTTAACATAACTGTGATTTAAAGATGGGCTCAGCAAAGTGAATTGTATGTGTTTTGAGTTTCTGAACCTTTATGAAATGAGAGGACATAATGGCGTCCCCAAATTTGTTGTAAAGACAGCATTTAAAATAATCAGATTAGGCTTGTCTTAAAACATTTTTTAATATTGCCTTTAAAAAAAATAAATAAATAAAGTGTCCACCTTACCTGCACTAGTTCTAAGTGAAACTTAATCTCGACAGGTGACAACCCCAGTGTCTCTGGTGGACGCATAACAAAATTCTAGCTTTTTATTCAATTTTCAAATTTGTTTTCCCCAGGTGTGGCCTGGTTTGACGGCATATCCTGACTTCTCTGATGAAGTGACGCATGAATGGTGGTTTGAAAACCTTCAGAAGTTCTATAAGAAGGTGCCATTTGATGGATTATGGATTGTAAGTAAGGGAGAGGAAGGTGCTGAATGGCGAGTGGGGGACTGTGAGTTTTAAATAGTTTAATGATATCTTCTGCCTGATGTTATCTCATTTTGTATTAGGACATGAATGAACCCTCAAATTTTTTGGATGGATCAACCAATGGCTGTCCGTCAAATAATCTTGAAAATCCACCTTATACTCCAGGTTGGCAACGTTTATTTCAACATTAAAAAAAACCCTTAGCACATAACATAAGAACAATACATATAATTGTCTATGTATATTTAAATATATTTTTCTTTTGTTTTTCTTTTAGGTGTGCTGGGAGGTTTATTAAGAGCCAAAACTGTGTGTGCCTCTGCACAGCAGAAACAGTCCATACATTATAACATGCATAGTCTCTATGGACTCATGGAAGCTAAAGCCTCTGCAAGGTGTGGACTTTAAATACAGATACAGACAGACTACAAAGAACAAACACTGAAAATACCAAAAGATGATTTACATCACTGTTTGCTTGCTTTCTTCCCTAAATCTTCTGCCTGTTGTTTTCAATGCCTCTCTGTTGTCTTGTCTAGTGCTCTTAAGCGGATTCTAGGAAAAAGACCTTTTGTGATCTCTCGCTCCACTTTCCCCAGTCAGGGGTTTTACTCTGGTCACTGGCTGGGAGACAACAGGAGCCAGTGGAAAGACCTCTATACTTCTATTGCAGGTAAAAGGTTTAGCAAAGTTGTCCCTACTAGGAAATCATGACGCAACTCTGTTATTGTCCCTGCAGATACCACAAAATCCAAAACACCAATCCCTCAGTAGTTTTATATCTCAAGTTTTTAACCTGTTTCTTCTCTCAGGTATGTTGACCTTTAATCTTCTGGGTATCCCTCTGGTGGGAGCAGATATCTGTGGCTTCAGCGAGGAGCCACAGGAGGAACTGTGTATCCGCTGGACACAGCTAGGAGCTTTCTATCCCTTCTCTCGAAACCACAATGCCATTGCCATGAATGTGAGTGTGGTCTACTGACATGAAATGCCACCATTGGGTGCGACAGCACACAGTTTTAGATTTTCTGCCTAGATATAGACTTAATATTTTGTGCCTCCGTCATTTGTTTTGGAAGTCACTAGGTTTTTAAACTGCTATTAAAATGTTTTCTCAGCCGCAAGACCCGACAGCTTTCAGCCCGTTTGCCCGTACAGCCATGAAACAGGCTCTGCTTCTGCGTTACTCCCTCTTCCCTTTCCTTTACTCTCTCTTTCATCATGCACATGTGCACGGACACACCGTTGCCCGACCAATAATGTTTGAGTAAGTTAAGATTTTCGTGAAGTTCTATGCTTTCTTTTCCATGTAAACAATTATTTTTTGTTTGGATGTTTTGGCTAAGGGTGGGGAGGTCTTTAAACTGCTTTTCCTCCATGTAACTGTTAGGTTCCCAAAAGATGTAAAAACCTATGGCATTGACAAACAGTTCCTTTGGGGAAAGAGATTATTAGTGACACCGGTCGTGGATCCTGGAGTCGACTATGTGAATGGTTACTTCCCTGAGGGTTTGTGGTATGACTACTACACGGTAAGATTAATTTTAAACAAAAGAAGCAAACAGTGTTGGAGGAAAGAGGGACAAAATGGTTGGGACAGGATACTTGGAAACTTGTGTATGCTTCTTTGCTGTTCCTCCAGGGTGACTGTGTGCATAGCAAAGGTGAAGAGCTTCGACTCCATGCACCACTAGATAAGATTAACCTGCATGTGCGTGAGGGCTCTATTATACCAACACAGGTAAAAGGTTTTATCATCCGAGTTAAGCTTACAGTATGATTTGTTTTCCTCCTTTTAACCCTCAAAGTACTGTCTAATTTAAAGTTTATTCAAAAGAAAGTTTACAAATACAAATTTTTGTGATGAATTTCTCTGTACGTGTTCACGTCTGAATAGACACCCAACCTGACTTTGTGGATAAGCAGCGGCCAACCTCTCCATCTAGTCTCTGCTCTTTCTGACGATGGTTCAGCCAGTGGAGATCTGTTCTGGGACGATGGAGAGACCATCGACACCTACGAGACTGATCGATACACCTATGTCATCTTTAGCGTGGCTCAGGTGCTCCTGCTCAGTCTACCCTGAGTATCTGCCCAACTCTTTTTGTCCACTTTGTCAGATTAAATTATGATTAGATTTCTGTGAATGCCTGCTGATAACCTGCACGAACTGTCTAAACAAAATATCACCCCTTTGTTTTTGTTTTTGATCCTTAAGCTTAATCTGAACGCATGTCTAGCTTTTACAAACGTTCAGATGATTTCTGTGCTCACAGTAAAACTGAGGCTGGAACAAAAATGAACAAGCAGGGTTTAGTGAGATCACGTATGCTGTGATGGTTAATCATGTCCACTATGCAACTGATAACAACTAATTGGAAAATTGAGCCTCTTGACATGAAACATTATTAAATGAACAAGAAATGCAATGTTCAGTTTGAAGGAGTATTTAATAAATGCACAGTGTAGCTTGACTTACATTTATTTTCTTATTTTCTAGAATACAATGAGCTCCCAGGTTCTTCATAGCGACCTGGAGGGCTCCTTCATATCTGTTGACTCTGTCACCTTCTATGGTGTCAAGGACAAGCCAAGCAAAGTGATGGTGAACTCCAAAGATGCACAATTCACCTACAGAACCAACCAGGTGAGGATAGAAGTCATATTAACATGAGTGATAATGGATGGAAAGTAGAAGAATTACACTCGCTAGCAGAATAATATTGGAAGGGCACCTAACTCCATAACCAATATTGTTAAAAAACAAAAACACCTTTTTATTAACACACACAGCAATGCTTTTTAGAACTTAAACTTTGGTGCAGTGAAGAAAATAATCAATAAAATAATCAACTTTTATTAAAACAGATTCTTTGAGTTCTGAGTTTTGTTCCATTTGCAGCTTAGTGAAAAGTGGACGTTGGGTTTGACACACAGTGAACTGGAGAAAGTTATATTGTGTGGTGCTCCTGACTGGTTTTATTTAATCATTAAAAGCTATTTTATATCATTTCCTTGATCCTAACTGTGACACATGAATCTGAGCCAAATTAAATACTGAGATTGTAACAAAACCCTTTTCATTATGTTTATTATTTAAATAAAGTAGTAATTTACCATAAAATGCAGCCATTTGTTTGAAAAATATCCTTCTCTTTGGAGGAATAGTCTCACTTGTCTTTGTGTCCACACTGGTGGAAAAAAAGTCATATATCACTGGAATAAAATAACCTAAACAGGATTTTTAGAAAATGAATAACGGCTTTGAATGAGTGACTACATAAATGTATTAAAAGCTTGAGAGGCTGACTTAATGTCTGTGCAGAATGGTTAATATTAAATGTGTATTATAACAAGTCAACTTTATTTATTTATAAGCACATAAAAAACCCAAGTTGAACCAAAGTGCTGTACAACTGCAATACAAATAGCTACAAATAGCTAAATTAAGATGAAAAATAACACAGACAAAAACAAACAAAAATAAAAAAACAAAAAAACAAACTTGCTTCCAGACAACTGAAAAGGCTCTATCCCCTCTCTGGATTTCTGGACCACAAGGTGCAACTGATCCGCAGAACTCTGTGATCTATAAGGAGCCTTAGGAGTTAAAATGGATATAAGAGGGGTACAACCCATTTAATAACTGTTAAAACAAACAAAAATCTTAAATAGGTGTTTAAGTTGGTGCAAGAAGTCAAACAGGTTTGATGTGGTCTTTTTTTTCCAAGTGCCAGTTAACCTCCAGACAGCAGCGTTTTTAACCACCAGTAGATGGGAGAGAAAGGACTGACTCACACCTGGGTAGAGGCTGTTACAGTAGTCAAGTCCTGAATGAATGAATAAATAAATACATAAGTTTCTCAAAATCTGGAGAGGAAATAAAGAAACTTGGCCTTTTCACCTCTTCTAAACAAAGTGTTGAGGGGTGTTTGACTGTATTTTCTATATGCCAATATATAAGCAAAAAGTTTATATCTAGAAACGGTTCAACCCACAAATCTGTTTTTTATGTAAAATTGTTTTAATGACTTCTTTCTTTTTTCTGTGCAGGTGTTGACAGTAGCAGATCTGAGTCTCAGCCTCATTCAGAACTTCACCATCAGCTGGATGTGACGACACTGATGCTTTTATGACTATAATAATTGCAAACTGACTGCAGTTTGTCAGTGCTAGGATAGCAATGCTTTTCATTGTTGGCTCTGTGTTCCCGAACACTGGCTCTCAAAGCTAGCTGCAAAACTTTAGTGCTGATTTTCCTCTTTTTGAAAAAGCAGCTTTTCACTTTTCTCTTCAACTGAATGTCTCTGCAATAAGCTGATAGGGTAAACATCTGGCTGGTAGTTTAAAAGCATACAAAGTATCTGTTTTTAATGTAGGCCATATCTGAATTCAGTCTCGTACACCTTTTCAACCCTGGTACAGTCAGTTTAAACCTATGCAGCCATCAATGCTGCTGTCCAAAAAAAAGGAAAAAAGATTTCAGCATTTCTTTCCTTTTGTGCTTTAGAATACAGAGCTAACGTCCAACCAACGTAAAAGAGAAGGTACTCAGGAGTCAAATGTGTGTTAATTTCAGCTTGATTTAAACTCTTTTTACGCTGCAAAAAAGGGAAAAGCGTCTTTGGGAAATGTATTGCAAAAGGCTTGCAGGCACATCACTGATCTGCAACTGCTGAAATGTTGCTTTAATGTGAGAACACATAATCACAGCTAAGCTGGTTAGACTTTAGTTTTATCTTTAATTTACTCAGAACTCCAGTTTTTTTAACTGTTTATCAGCAGAAAGATGACGTGCAATAAATAGGCAGGATGATTGTCTACCATCCTTTTAATGTGACAAATCTGATTATAGTTTATGATGTAATATATTTTAAGGTTTAAGTTGTTTACAGACTGGTTTGCACTGTTGTTGCTGCAGTATGGTGAAGGTAGACAGAGGTGCCTTATGATTACTGTTAGTTTTTACAGCATGTTTTTCTCTTATGTGTTCAGCTTTATATCAAAACTCTAATCCCACCACTGAAGAACGTAGTGCTGGCCTCAATGAGGGTTACTTTAACAGCAAGTGTGTGTGTGTGTACTCTCCTCTGCAGTAATGTTAGTGATAATTGGATAAAGATTTCAGAAAAGTGTGTGTGTCAAAGTGAATACACACAACTCAAAAACAGTTTCATTCTTTCACTTTTAATTTGAACATCTAAAGAAACATCATCTTGTTTAATTGATGGAACATCAACTGTTTACTGTATTTTATGATAAATTGTTTTTATTTTGTTTTAAGCGCAGACATGAAGGAAAGAAAAATCTTCTGAGGGAGGCAGAAGGTCAAAAAGTTTCAAACCAGACAGATGTATGTTTTTTTTTTCTTGTAACTTGGAGTCTTTATGATCAAATTTTCTCTCAATAAATTAGATTTTCAATCATGCTGATTTGTGTTTTTAACTCTTAGAGGGCAGGTTCTCAGTATTATTCTTAATATCTTTGAACATTGTCATTTCCTTCTCGGCAACATATGATTTTTGGCATATTTTGTGCATATTTCAGATTTTTTCAAACTATTAAAGCTCTGAGAAACGTTGGCTCAGAGTTGTTATTCATCAGGAAATAATTTTCGATAGAGAGGCAAGCTGTGTCGTTAGTGTTTGCCTGTTTTACTGGAATCACACTTGCAGCCATTAACAGTGTGTAGAAATAGAGGCGTGTGCGTGTTGGTGCAACTTATAAGACAGCTTGTGTGTTTACTTCTGTCGGTGTTTACTTTTCCACAGACATGAGTTTCAGGATGTCTGTCGTAAAGGGCAGGCAGGTCAGCTGAGGACTGATCAAGCTGTTGTCTTAAAATTTAAATAACTCTCCAGAGTGAGCTCCATAGAAGCAAGCCAAAAAGACAAGCACTGATACAGAGCCAGACTTTTCTTTGGATCTAATGAATCGTGACTCCAAACAAAGATTTCCCTGTCCACACACACACACACACACACACACATGCACAAGCCTCTAAAAATGAAAGCAAACTTCTTGTCTGATGTTCCCCTCTGATAGCAGGCTTGTACTACTGATAAACTAGACCTGCAATAGATGTGTATTTGCTGTGTGTGTTCACAGGCTAATTGTTTCCAGATGGGGGTTTGAAGAGAAGAACATACATCATTCAGCAGAGGGGGAGGAGAGAGCAGTGGGGGTCTGTCAAAAGCATTCTGCTCTACTGACGAGGGCATTTCCTGTCTGGATTTGGGAGGATTAAGTATTTGTGTGCATGGGGGGGTGTTTGCATGGTTGGCATGTAGAACGAGGAACACGGTACAAGACATTTTGTTGGATTCTGTCCTTGTCTGACGTGCAACGAGTTAGGGAACTGATCCTCAAACGCTGAAGGTGGTTTTGTGTCAGGGTTCAAATGTTTCAGAGCTTTCTCATGAAAATGAGTCGTATTAAAGTTTGTTGCTGTTTAAATTGAGTTTCACAATGTGCCTCATAAAACAAAAATGTACGCTTCGGTTTTAAAGTTGCGTTTAATCATTTTGACAAATGGGTATTGTGTGAGGAAGTTCTGGAAGTCATAAAAAAGCTTAAAGCAGCTTCATTGTTCAGTTTCTTACTTCTGGCTGGAGGTGTTGCTTTAACTTTAGAGTTTGGGATGGGAGCGTCCATCGAAACAACACAATGCTTCTTTTTACTGATCTTTTGTGTCTCTGTGAGTGTGTGTGATCCTTTCTGTTCACTTCTTTGTGTTAAATTGCTACTTTTGTGAGGTCCTTTCTTTCAGTCTTTGTGGTCCATTTAGTGTCTAATTTTGTGGTTTTTGCCAAAGATTAGGTAAATAAATGTGCATGTTAGATCCTTGGTGTTGTTTCATACTTGAAAAGTGCATCATGATTGCTTAGTTTGCTTGATGATTTGTTTTCTTTATAGGAAACATTTTTATTAAATATAATAAAAGCAGCTCTACAACGCAGGAAAGGGTTGATTTGAGAAAAGTGCCAACTTTAGCATGCTAACATGCTGATGTCAGGATTACCATCGGCATGGTCTAGCTCACTATTGTTTAAAATAACATTGACAAGTCGGCACTCAGTTCAACAAGTTAAGTGCATTTAGTCACATAGTAGAAACAGAAAAAAAACCCACTAAATATAGACCATATCAAGAAAATATTTTGACTTTTTCCAAACATTTTGACTATAATTAATACATCTACAAGAGCAGTTATCACAAATACTGCAGCTCATCCTGACGGGAATGTGGATGCATGGACCAAATGTCATCAAGCAGAGAATGTGGAAGTCATGAATGTTGTGTAAAGGTCAACTATGTGCAACCAAAGAGGAATAAAGTATTTCAAACTGAGAGGTTTCCCTGATGGTTGTTCAGTAAATGTTTAGATTGCTCATATGGTAAAAGATGTGGCGAGTTTTGAGTACAAATCCACGATATAATCACATCTGCTCAACACAGAAAATTATTTAAATTTCCTTCAAATATCAAATTTGCAGTGCAATCTATGTTTAGATTAATCATTGTTAGTTTGAATGATGTATGTTTAACTTCTCCAACCAAATCTACATCACATCAAATACATCACTGGCACAATGTTTACTAATGAAAAATATTAAATGTTTAAGAAGTATTTATATTGAGTCTGGGCTCTAAAAAGGGCAAATACTGATCAAAACTGATTTCCACTTGATGAGGAATAGTTGAGGGGTAACTCTTACATTGGGGAATTATGCTAAATTAAACACCAACCTGGAAAACATTGTCCCTTAATCTGGTGCCTTCTGATTGTAAGTTTAAAGTCCAGTACACAAGATATATCGTGGCATGCTGATAAACTTATGGGTACACTTTGTTGCTGCTGCAGGATAGCAAGCTACTATTTACATTAGCATGCAAAACTTTTTTTGTGGCATGAGGAGGTCCTAAGGTGGATGGCAAATTAGTCATATTTCAAAATTACAGAACTGTCTTGTGTCACTGAAGGGCTGAACCATACATCAAGTTAAATTAAAATATAATAAAGTTCAAAGAATGAATGGTGGAGCAATATGAGCAAAAAAATAATGAAGTCGTCTGTCTGATAGATGTTTGCTGTGTTTTATAACTGGCTTCATTGTGGCCACATTTTTTTTCTCCTTGTTTACAGTGACATGTTTTAATCAAATTCCCATTACACCGCAACAAATAAAACATGAAACCTGAGCCAGTGGGGGAAGTGGCTGAAACTTTGGTATTTATTCATGTATTAACATGTTTGAAACTCCAAAACAAAGCTGTCTCCTCATTGTTATCCTGCTCCATGAACAAGGCAGATGTGCAGGTTTCAGGTATCCACCCAGCTCCAACACACCCAGAAGAACAGGACCTGGCAGGCTGATTTCAACACCCGAGGAGCTTTTTTTTATTTCATTGTTTCTCTTTTATTTAATATCATAACATCTTTACGCAAAGTTAGCTGCAATTTTGTGGGTGTTTGATGACCTGGGACAGGAATAAGGAATATTTAAAAGGAACTGCTGGTCATTTTCTTGTTTTTCTTGTATTTTGGGATAGAAGCTAATTAACCACGTGGTTTCAGCAACGCATTGTTGTGGCAAAGTGACAGAAATGAGTTTAACCCAGCTCGTGGATGAGCCGGACTCCACCCACGAGGCGTCACTCTCGACCTTTGGCAGGTGTTACGTTTCATTTAGCTTCTTGTATTAAAAGAAACGAAGGTGATTCCCACAAGATAACGTCAGCCTGTTATTTCACGGCGTGAGTTGCTGTGGAAAGTTTCTGAAGTTGCAAGTGTGGGAGGGAGGAGGAGAGGGAGGAGAAGGGTGGAGAAGGGTGGAAGCTCCGTGAGCATTTCAGAGACACTGCTGCGTTCACACGGATCACTCCGGGTATGAGCTCCGGGATGTCGGCCGTCAAAGCTCTGCAGCAGTGGTGCCGGGTCCAGTGTGAGGGGTACCGGGATGTGTCCATCACCAACATGACCACGTCCTTCAGGGACGGTCTGGCTTTCTGTGCCCTCATTCACAAACACAGACCCGACCTCATGTAAGTAGCGCTGGACAGCGAAGCAGGAACTAAGTGAGAGTTTTGTATTGAATTTTTCAATCGCGCTTTCTGTGAAATTAATCTTGCGTTGCTTGCTGTATGAACTCTGTCACATATTTCAGTCTCAGCTGTAAGATCTATTTCAGCAATTTTCAGTGACAGCGAACATCAGCTGAATGGATCTAATGAAACTCGAGGAAAGAGCTCAGCTATGTGGAGCTCAGGAACCAAAGGGGCCCACAGAGGTCTGTAGAGATAGCTTCTTACTTTAGGGGAAGTTCAAGATTGCATACCTGTACATGCAAACCTAGATTTTATTCTTCTAAGCTGCATATCTGACTCATGTGACTGGAAGTTTACTCCTCCCTGGGACTTATGACAGTATGTTGTGCAGAGCTACAGTTAAGAACAAAAACTTAAGACTTGCAGCATCACAGAGACATGGAAACATAAATGGCTGTAAAGCAGTTTGCGTACAACAACAACTGAATATGTGGAGTCCCACTGAAAATATGTTTATAAAAACCAAGAATGTAGTTTTTTTTATTTGTTGTCTCAGGACTCACAAAAACTGAGTAATGGTTAGCATATGAGAGTTTTTAAATGGGCATTCCTTTTCCATGAATTTTTCATTCACATCCACAACATCTCTGCAGGCTTGTTGACATCTTGTTTTACACCAGACTGGCACCCTCCTCCATCTTCCTGACCTTTGGCAAGTTGAGAGCAGTTTAAAATCAATGTGTAGCTCGAAGCCCTTGCAAAGTGAAAGATTTTGGGAATTTAACCACCACAGAGGCTTTGGAGATGGGTTTTTGTGCATTTTTCCAAAAAGCCAAATAGGCAATGACTATGCAGTAGCAAAATACTGACTGGTTGAGAGTTAGCCTGAACCAGAAAGATGAAAAAGGGTTTTAAAAAAAAAAAGGAAGATGTGTATGTGTATATATATATATATATATATATATATATATATATATATATATATATATATATATATATATATATTACAGACAATAGCCATACATGTCAGTGTTATTATTTATACACTCATTTTGCTTCCACCACAAACCAGTTCTTTGTCCACTTAACGTTCAGTTTCTTTGGCTGCAGGGCAAAGCTGAAAGCCGAACAGTATTACAGACTTAAACAAGCAAGTTGTTCCACATTTTACAGAAATTGTCCCCCAAACTGGAGTGAAAGCTACAATCTGCGAAGCTTTTCTGAACATGGATAACAGAAAAACATTATAACACAGCTGGACCTTTTTAATTAGTGACCAGAAATACTTTCTTTTCCAATCACGCCTTCTTGTCTTATTTAAAGCAGCCATCCGCTGACTTAAGTTCTTCCCTCTCATTTAGAAAGTTTAGTCTCTGCAGCCCACTTCCACAGCATTATTATTATTTATTTATTTATTTTTTTTCTCAGGCGCGCTCAGCCTGATAACAAAGATCTTTTGAGTGAATAACGACGTTGTCCAGTTAGATGCAGCTAGCTTTGCTTCTCCTGGCTACTCTGTCTTTTCTTGTCTTTTTCCTGATTGCAGGAATCACACTGCTGTGTGGGGTCATTTCAGGTCAGTAGTACACTTTCGGTTCAGACTGCTAAACGAATGTGGGCAGAAGCGTCCTCGACGACCGCTGGCTGGGTCTGTGTAATCGGATCTAAAAGCATCCTCAATATGTTCTGAGTGTGTTCACACCTGTTTTTAGCACTGCCCACTTGTGATTGGATCTCCCAGATAAGAGCTAGGTCTGAACATGACCTGTTGTTCTTGAGGCCTGGTAGATGACGCTAGCTTGTTCACCCTCTGTAGCAAAGGCAGAACAATATAAGGTGTCTTTATCTCTGTCTCCGGAGCTGCATACTTTTATTTTATTAAATCATTGACCAAACTTTCTTCCTAGTGGTTTACCGTTTGTTGCCTTTGATCTCTTGCATTCTTCTCTTGCTCTCGCCGCCCACTCTGGAACCATAATAGATGTTGATAGTCACCCTATCTTTGCCAAGCTCTGTCAGATTTCCTGCTGTTAAAAAAAAAAAAAAAACCAAACAAAACAAAACTTCTAACATTCTTTAAAACCTTTTTGATTTCCATCCTCTGAGAAAACTACAATAATAAAATCCATTTGAAAGGCTAAACCTTCATCTTTTATCTTACGCTATTAACTTTGTCTCTATTTTAATCTACCGAAAATGTGTCTCTCGAAAATAATTGACACCATGGGCATTCTTGCATCCTTCATTAGGATATCTTGAATAGATGAGTAATAATGTTATCCAGACATTACTTAATTAACAGCTCTTAAGCTTTCATGTTTGATTAGTGGTTCCTGCCAGTTTTTACAGGAAATATTAAAATGATGTTATAAGCTTGATTAGACTTTAGAATAGCACTATTTTTGTACAGATCACTTTAAATCTAACTTAAAAAAAATCCAGTTAATTTGGTGAATATTTCGCTCTTGTTGTTCAGATTATTATTCTTATTTAGAAACATAGATACTTTTTTCATCCCCATGGGGCAAATTCATATTGTACAGGATCTCACTATTTTACATATATACACATATATTAACTGTAAAATAAGTAATTAGAATTTTAAAGATTTAAGAGATGTAAGAGTAATAGCTCCCATTATAGGCTATGAGGATCTTGTTGGAAGTCACTGTTGTACAGATTAATGGCTGTGGCCTGTCAGGGTGTTCTGGCGGGGGTGTTTACTACTGTCCATAATGCCCTGCACTTTCCTTCTCATCTGCTGCTTCGCCACTATTTTAATAGGGTCCAGCTCCCGACCAAGCACAGAACTGGCCTTTTTTTTTTTACCAGTTTGTCCAGATGTCTATATTTTGTCTGCAGTGCTGCATAAATGTTAAAAAAAAGTGTTTGAAAAAAGACAACTTATAATTATTGATAAATATCTACTACAGGAAATTTGTTGTAATTTTTGAAGAACCACATTTTTATTTATATTTTTAGGTTTTAAAATAAAGAAAAACATAAATCTTTTGCAAAAAGAGGATAGACCAACTTCTATGGGATGTAGATATTTGTGGAAAATTATGTATAAAAAAAGCCCATAGTTTCCATCCTAATGGCAAAATTAATAGATTAAAAAATATATATTTCTGGTGCTTTTAGTGTCATTATGTTGTGGAAATTCATTGCAATTATTCCATTTTAAAAATGGCCAAAAACCTGTTAATATATAAATATTTAAAAACAAAGTCGTTCATTCTTTAGCATTTTAAACCATGTATTAAGAGCCATTGTGGAAGGTCACTAGCTACTTGCGGGTCCAGAGCCACAGGTTGCAGACCCCTGCCCTAGATCAGAAGCGTTGGTACAAAGCTGGATGGATCATTGGTTTCATGTTAATTCTGAACCTATCTTCTGAACATTGCAGCTGAAATCCAGACTCATCACTGAACATTTTCCCAATCTAATTTTCCAATATTGGTGAATCTATACAAATTTTTACCCCCGTTTCTGTTCTTAGCTGACAGGTGTGGCACCCTGGGTTGTCTTCTGCTGCTGCTTCAAAGTTCAACATATTTTGCATTTGGAGACGGTATTCTCCATATCTTGATTATAACCAGTGGGTATTTGGTATGCTAACTGAGTATTTGAGTTAGCATTACCTTTCTATCATCTCCAGCCAGTTTCCAGCCCATTCCCCTCTGACCTCTGACGTAAAGATTTAATCCAGACAACTGTATATTTTCTCTTTTTGTTGGACCATTCTCTAATAAACCCTGGAGTTGTTTGTGTGTGAAAATCCCAGTAGATCTATAGTTTCAGAAATACCCAGACCAACCTGCCTAACACCAGCAGTCATAGCACATTCAAAGTCACTTCAGTCCCGCTTCTCCCGCATTTTGATTCTCTATTTGCATTTCAGTTAGTCATGTTGTCCATGTCTACATGCCTAAATATGCTGAGGTCCTGCTAAGTTGTGTTAGCAAGCAACTGAACAAGTATACCTAATAAAGTGTCTGATAAAAGCATTCAGTTGTCCTCTAAAATGTCATTCCGGCTCTGAGTTTGTTTACATAACTGGCATCCTTCACAGTCAAGAGCTGTAGGAAAATCTGGTGTTTATCTTTGTTGAGTCTTACAAGAAACTTAATGAAAAACCTCAGTATCTTTTTAATAAAAGATAAACTTTTGCTTGAAGGCAATGTGGAAGCCACTTCATGAATTATAGTGGCTTGAAAAAGGTCTGTCTGTTCATTTCTCAGATTGAATTCTTAAGATATCGTCACCAAATGAACCTTGACCAGTTTCTCTACTTGGTTTTTGTTATTTTTCCCCCACTCTTGGTTTCATTCCAGAGAGATAAATAAAGAGACTAAATTATTATTTCAAAAAGACACGAAGCTACTTTGCTTTTCTCCATTTCAAGTTTTACCCTCAACCAGACCAGTGGTGGCACATTTAATTTTACATGTGCTGGAACTGTAAACATTGGTTAGAGTCTTTGCTCCAGTTGCTCAGTTTAGAGCCTGTGATTAATGGAAACAGAGCTTCGGGTTGCTTTTAGTTTTAGGGCTTGGTATTGGTGACGCAGCAGTCACAAAGCTGACCTGTCTTGCTGTCATGTTGAAATAAGGAAACTATGCATGACTAAACAACACATGTTCACTCTGTACAGCTTGTAAACAAATGAGGGCTGCAAAAAAACTGGATCACATGTTGTTTGACTCATGTCCTCTCTGTTCTGTTGCAGAAATTTTGATTCCCTGAAGAAGGACGATGTTTATGAGAACAATAAGCTGGTAGGACATGTTTAAGTTCTGCATTTCTTTCTGAATATTTTGTTTTGTTTGTTTTAGCTATGGCAGACTTGTATTTCTGGTATATGCCCAGGCTTGTTACACAACAGTTCCCTTAATCAAAATTCTTCATCATTTTGTGATTTCTACAGATGGTGGTGCAGGTCTAAAATCTAAACACAATGTTATTTTAACAGCTGGTTGATGATTTATTTATTTTTTTAAATAGACATTCAGATTCAGCAGATAAAGAAAAATTCCTGGACATTTGCTATATTGTCTGTTATGGCACATATGGACTTACTTTTAGTTCTTTTCCAAATAAATAAAGTAAAAAAACAAACAAATAAACAAAATAAAAACATTGAAAAACAAACATTAACATGCTAACAGGCTAAAAGTGCACAAATGTTCTGACTGGGGTCTTGTTTACACTAAACCTTTACATACTTAGCTACCTGAGTTAGAAGGCTGTTGCTCTGATTTAATTTATAGAATACTGCTTTAGTGATCTCAAAGGGAAACAAAAAAATGTGATGCTTTTTAAACTCAATGAAGATCCACAGTCCTTACAAGGGTGGCTGCAAGATAATCGTTTAACAATCAATGTAAAATAACAGAATGCACTTATTTCCACTCTTCAAGGAGACAGCTAGTCGTATCTAATCCTATTTACATAGCAAACCAAAAACTCTCCACTGTAGCTACATACAAGTATCAGGGAATCACCCTGGGTTCTCATCTCGCAAACAGTGAGCATGTATGAAACCTTGCCCACAAACTGAACCAGAGCTTATCTGTCTATAGTAAAATCAGTTTCTAACACATATTTACATGCAGTTATTCTCATTACTGTGTCATATTCTTTTCTTGTTCACAACCAATGAATTCCTTGAGCCACTGGCAAGAATCTATAATAGAGCATTTAAGATCCACCACAGGCTACCTGGCTGGACTCACTGCTGTGCTCTGTCACTGCTGAATGCAATAACCTTTCAGAAATATGTTTTAAATCATGGGACTAAATTGTATTTCTAACTGCTCAAAAGATGCCGATCTGCAGCATAACTGCCTTAGTGCCAAAATTAACCCCAGATCTGAGCGTTCAACCAGATCAGACTTCTTCCATTAACACTCTTAAGAAACTGCTATAGACAAAAATCTTTCTTTTATGTTCTGAGCAAAGCCTGGAACGAGTTTCCACGGCACATCAGGACCATAACATCACCAGGACTGTTTGAAACGACTCACAGCCACCATTTGGCGATCAGTTCCTGCTGTGACCACTGACGTGGCCGCACAGCCTCCTCCAACCGCTGCTTTCTCCCTCTGTAAGAGTGTGTGATTGTACTGTCTTTGAAGACGTGTTGTGTGTCTGTCTGTGTTGCTGCAGAGCAGGAACTTGCTGAAAACATTTTTTTTTTTGCTAAGTCAGGTTCCTTTTTATTCCTTTCTTGCATAAAATAAATACATAGCAAGTTATTGTAACTGTAAAGTATATTCCAGGTTTATTTGAGTGTTTTAGAGTTGGGATATGAAAGGCGCCTGGACACTGCAAAGACATAACTGACTTTTTGTCAGGTTATTAATAATAAACCGCCTTTCTATCTAATCTAGACCAGTATGTGTAGAAACCAAAGGTTCCAACGTTATTCCTAAAAGTACTGTAGAAATGTTTTCTTAAAATTTTGATTCTCGGGGCCACTGTCCTACAGAATTTAGATGTTTGACATGCTTCATCTGATTTAAATAAAATGTCCCTCAAAGTCAGCATTAGTCTGTTAATAAGCCATTTTTCTGAGCCGCTGAGTTACAGGTATTTCTATTTTGTTTATGTTGTGAAAAGTTTGAGCATCTTAATGCATAATGTTAACCGAATACATGAATATGCTCCCTTAAATTTCCTCCCAACAACCAGACTTTGCATCATTCTCCAAATGGTTGTGACCGGATGTGACATTCAGGTGAACTTTTTTTTTTTTTTTTTTTTAGAAACTTTTCTAACACTTTTCCGTCCAGCCTCACATGGCCCTTCACTCTCATATCTAGTTTACATACGTCATTCATTCCATCTACATCCAGACCGAGAATAGAACTGAGTTATGAGGTCGCTGAGACAGAAAAGTTAATTTTCAGTATTTCTGCCAGTACAGTGCAGCATTTCTAGTCTGGTCATAAAAGAGTAGTTTCTTGAAGTTTTAGGATCTTCATGGTTTTGTAGCTCTTACCTCTCATTGTTGAAAGTGTATATAATATTAAAACAAATGCTTTTTTTGTGTTTTGGTCATTTGAAAGATGCATTTCTCTTTGCTTTTGAACTGTAATGTATTATACAGAGAAATGCACAAATGACAGCAGTGATGTTAAGGAAAAAACTTTTAGATGGAAATTAACTGTTAGTAAACCCGTAAACCATATAAAATTGAGGTTCTTGCATTTTGAACAAACATAATTGGAGCAAATGTGAAAGAAATTAATCCAAAAAATGATTGATCTATGGGTATACCTTGCTGTCAGAGGTTGCTTTTACATGTCTGTTGCCTCTGGATATTGCATCAGCACCGTATTATGTTGGGTCACATTCACAAGTGATTGCCAAATGCAGAGTGTTTCCATGTGAGAACTCTGATTTTCGTTGCTTTGATGCTTTCTTTACTTTCATTTTCTGCCTGAAGCTAGTTGGACTCTGAGTCCTGATAAAAGTTCTTACAGGAAAGTTCACAGGAAGTGAAAAGAAAAAAATTGGCAGTAAAATACATGACATGACCTTTGAATTCAGCCAAAAGTTATCTTGAGCAACAGCTTTCTTAATCAAACAAGACATTGTTAGAAATTTAAAGTGCACAGCAAAATAAACAGTTTTCATGGCTGTCTTGACGATCGGCTTACGGATGAAGCTGAGTCTCTGGTTCTCCTTGGCCTGCCTCTGCTTGTGTGTGTTTTTTTTTAATCGTCTTCTTCCATGGAATTTGTAAATAAGAGTCCAGTCTGGAAATTCCACTTTTACCACTAACTTCTTACTGCACCAATAGTGGATTAAACAGTATTTCACCCAACATATTTTATTATGTTACATGTAAAGACACACAGGAACACATTTTTTGGTAATAAAGAAGAAAAAGTATGTTTCCCTTGATACTGAATCCTCAAAAGAAATTTAATACATATGATTTATTGATTTATTTTTTCCTTTTAATGAGGTTACTGAGGCTTAAAGATGTCAGAACGGTACAGTTTGCTTTATGACAGCCAGTATTTAAAAAAAGTGACCTCAGTATTATAAAAATGTTTCAACATTTGCATGTACGCTTTCTTTCGATGTATTTGTCATCTTGGTTTGTCTAGATTAAAAAAAACACCCTGTGCATCTTTAATTTTCTTATTTAAAGCTGATTATTATACGCAGGCATTTAAGGTTGCAGAGGTGGAGCTGGGAATTCCAGCATTGCTGGATGCAGAAGACATGGTGGCTCTTAAGATTCCTGATCGCCTCAGTATTCTGACATATGTCTCACAGTATTACAACTACTTTCATGGACGCTCCCCTAGTAAGTATAAACACTGTATCGTGTCTGTCCTTACCTTTGTTCATCTCCCCCCGTCTCATTAGTGTATCTGTTTGATCTTAGTCGGTGGTATGGCTGGTATAAAGCGTCCGGCAGAGGGTCTCACTGATGAGCCGCCTGGGAAGAAGAACCAGCCTGTGGTGTCAAAGGTGTTACCTGCTGCTAAACCTGCCAGAGAGAACAGTCCTCCACCTTCCTCCAACATAACAAGGCCCACTCCTTCACCACTGCAAATCAGAAGTTCATCACAGGTAAACTTTGTACCATCGTATCATCTGAAAATGTGTTGATTTAGGAAATTCTTTCTCAGAAAGACTGGAAGTCAAACTCATTAAGAATGATCAAAATAAATACAAAGATGTGCTACTTTATCTGTAGATGCTGTTAGAAAATGGACAAGGAAGCATCTCATTAAGAATGAAGTTCCACATGGGCTTTTCTGTTCTTTATCTCTGTTTTAGGATGCTCATGTTCAGAAATCCCATCAGACTGGAACCCTGAGTAACAAATGCGTGTCCTGTGACAAACATGTTCATCTGGTGCAGCGACATCTAGTGGAAGGGAAGCTGTATCACAGAAACTGTGCAAAGTAAGGACATGGCTTAGTAATATTCTCCTCCATCATAACAATGAAGGAATTGTCTTTTAAAAATTGGACAAAGGTGTTTTTTTTATTGTGAATAGGAGACATTTTAAGAGAGAATGATTTCAAGTTTTTGATTTAATAATTTTGTCTTAAATGACCAACAAATAAAATTTAAAGCAAACTGAAGAAGGCTTTACATTATACTTTACATATTACTTTACAATATCCTGTTCCTCAGAAGAAATTATGTTTGTGGAAAAGTTATTTAATTTGCAGCAAGGTCCTATTTTTATATGCAAACTTCTGTTAGATTTGTAGAAAAACAATCATTTATGAAATCTATTGTTTACAGTTAATTCATAATGGTGTACATTATGTATTTTGACTATTTTAATGGGATTTTACTAGTGAAGTTGGATGAAATTGAGCTAATTTTCAACATATCCAACTATAACAACATTTTAATTTAATTATGAATTAATGTGCTGGTTGTATTCCCTCATTAAATGACACCATTTACAAAATTAGTTCAAATTCAGAAAGTATTGAAAAATGTTTTATATAGTCATGATGAATGGTCTCATTTCTTCTAATGTAAAATAACTGTAGCAGGACCTCACATTTTCTAGTTTCTTCAATGCAATATCTGCAAAATGTGTAAGGTTACTGGTTACTACTTCTGCCAGATAAATATAGAGAAGTAACACATGAAATATTTGCTTTTACTTACTAGGACAGAGTAAGTTGAATTGGACATTTTCTGTCACAGGTTTCATTCCCACAATATGGATCTTTTAGCCTTGTTTCATTGATAAGAATAATTTTGATCAAAGATAAATTAGTTATCTAATTTCACTGGAGTCAAAGTTAATCTTTCTAATCTTTTTTATTTAGGTTCATTCTTACAGTTCATTAGTTTTTCTTTCCTACTGTGGCTGATTTCTGTTACATTGCTGTGTTCAAATGAGGAAAAAATGGTTAAAAAGTCAAAACCAAAGTTAAAGTCTTTGTAAACAGTTTCTAGCTGCACCAGTTTGTTTTTGCAGGACAACAATCACGTTAAAACAGAATTTCCTCGAGTTGTAACCATTTTGTTGTTTCTATATTTTAGGCTGCTATCAACCAACAAAAGCTCACCGCTTCATAATTTACCCACAAATACTTTTGTTTCCAAATACACTCCTCAACCTGATTCCAGTAAAGCCAACACAGTTACTTCAGCTCACACACCGTCCAGACTTGGACCAACATGGCCGACAGAGAGACCCAGCACCACTCCCAAGATCTCCAGCACATTTTCCACTTCACCTTCTTCCTGGTCTGCATCAGGTCCTGCTTCAAAGGAAAGTCCAGCAGCCATTGTCTCTAAACCCACTTCTCCTCGTGACACTGCCTTCACTACCACCTCCTCCATCAGCTCTACTCCCATTGCTGCTCCTCGGGCCTCAGCTGCAGCAGCCAAGACACGAGAGTCTAAGCTTAAGTTCTTGCAGTCAGATAATAACACCAACCATGAAGAAAGAAAGACTTCAACCATCAGTGTGGACCTAAATAAAGGTCAGAGTATGGGTGGTAAGACACAGGAAGCCAAGACAAGTCCGGCCGTAACTGTGGTTGTAAATGTTAAAGATCCTGATAAAGGCAAGGTTACTACTAAAACAACTGGTGTGGGTAGCATGGCCCGCACGAAACATGAAGGCCATGAGAGCAATAAGGCAGCAGCAGCAGCCTTCATCTCCAAGAAACTGACTGAGGAGAATAACAACAACAGTAAGCCATCATGGATGACTACCGCTCTCAAAACAACTGAGAAGTAAGTCAATAACTCCAGACACAAAAGCTTGACCTCTGCAGGTGAAGAATGGCATGTAATGTGTTGTTGTCTCTCTTCAGGCCTCAGTCTCAAGTAGAAACACCTAAAAGGGAGACAGAGGGTGGCAGAGGGAGGGTTAAACTGAAAGCAGACCCTGCAATCCTTGCTGATCTTCATGTTCCAGAGCCCAAGAACTCTGCTCACAGTCCAGCTGGCAAGTGTGGACATGCAGACAAGACCCCAAACTTAAAGCCCGGCAGAGCATCACCCAACACTTCAGGTACAGAGTCGTAGTATGCATCAGTTTTATCATGTTTCCCTTAGGAGTACACTCCCTCTCTCCACTGGTGATTTATTTAATTACAGGATGACTCTAATCACACTAAGTAAAAACACAATATTTGACATGTAAAACAGCCCAAAGTCTCCTAGTGGTTCCCAGAGTCAGGACTAAACATGGCGAGGCTGCGTGTCATTTCTATGCGGCTAAAGCCTGGAACATTCTGCCTGAAGATGTAAGACAATCGTCTAGTGTGGCTGTGCTTATGACAGCTTAATTTATTTATTTTGTTTCTGTACCAACTGTACCATCTATAAATGTTCCTTCGTCTTTTGTTGCCTTTAATCTTTTACTGTATAATGTTGTTTATCTTTGTTTCCTGTCAGGCACATCGAGCTGCTTTTTCTGTAGGAAATGTTCCTTATAAATAAAATTGCCTTGACTATATCATAATGTAAAGGAAAAGGTTACACTTTTCTAACAAAACCATTCACACATCGCTTTACTTTATTAATAAAATCAAATCACTGAGAAATTATTTCATTAAGTCAGTAAATAATTAGACTGCTTCTAGAATATACTTTGATAATATGGTTAAAATCAAGTATTCATCCTCCCTGAAGACTGAGAAGTTATTTAGACCTACTTTTAAGTCTGTTTGCTTTATGTTAGTCATGTTAATTTATCAACATTTTTTCTATTTATTTCATATAAAGGTGTTAAATTAGTATTAGCCCCACCATTGTTGGTAAATATGCTATCAATTTTTATCACAATAAAAAGGAGAATAGATGTCAATAGTATATTATCTATAGTATAATAGAGGGTGTGACAAGTGTGGAGAAGGAAATGAGCCAGAGAGTGAAAAAACATGGGTTTCCCTTGTTTTTATTTTTTTATTTTTTCGCAGTGTCAGACAACGAGTCGCCAGCAGATTGGAGATCAAAGCTCAAGCCTGTCTCCAAAGAAACCAAGTAAGACTTGTTTTACTGAGTTATTTTGTTTGTGTTGCGACTATTTTTCATGTTTCTGAGTAGTTTTGGTCTCCTCTTGGCTGCTGCTTTTATTATTGTCATAATAGCAGGGAGTGTGTGTATGTGGGTGTGCTCTCAGCATATTGACATCATTGAGCTTTATCTTTTTTTCCCCTCCTGATGTCCTGTCCATCCATCCATCCTGTGCTCCCGTCTTTCATCCGTCTCCCCAAACATTCT
This sequence comes from Melanotaenia boesemani, assembly GCF_017639745.1. NCBI lineage: Eukaryota > Metazoa > Chordata > Actinopteri > Atheriniformes > Melanotaeniidae > Melanotaenia > Melanotaenia boesemani. The sequence continues at coordinate 23,129,320 of NC_055685.1, forward strand.
TCCCACAGGAAGCCTGTACCTGCTGCTCCTCCAAATGGCTCAGCCATCATTTGTAGTCGTAGCTCTCGGTCTTTGCGTTTCCGCCACATGCATGTGAGCCCCAAATGGTGTCAGGTCTGAACAGAGTTCTCTGTGGTGCGGCATATGTTCAGTGCTCAGAGTTCCTCTCCCCACGTGACCTTTACTCTCGCTCTCATGAATCAAAGCTACGATGCAGATACAGAGAAAGGATGACTTGTAGATGCAGATAAACTGTTGTTAAATTCTTTCTGTCCCTTTGCCTGTGTTTTTCTCCATCTGTCCACAGACCTGCAGGTCCTCCACAGTCTTCTCCTAAACCATGGTCTAATGGAGCTGAAAAAACACCAGGGGTTTCTGCTGGGCCTTCTTCATCTTCCCCTCATATTCCCAGCCCAAGTTTTTCTCTGACCCCACCAGTATCAAAGGGTAAGAACATGATCAGCTGTGTTGTGATTGTGTTCTGTTTCAATATGGATTGCAATTTAGCAGAGTTTTCTCTCTATTTTTTTCCCTCCTTTTGTTTTCAACTTTATGAATTTGCTTTGTGCATTTCAACTCTTTCCTTTTAGGATTTCAGAATGGCCAGAAAGCGCAAACTGCAAATGGCACCAAGTCAGAGTCAAAGGTTTCTAAGGTAACAAGCCAGGTAACAGTTTGCTTTATCTTTTCTCTGATCAGATTTAGATTAAATTAAGCTTACGTTTTCACACAATCTGGGAACATGTACAGGTGATGGGGATGACTTATCAGTTTAGTTGCCTAATTTAGCAGCTGTTCATGCTACCCAAGCAACTGCTTTAACTAGTTTTTTTAATTTTTATTTTGGGCTTCTGAAAGATTACCCAAAAATGCTTTGCTGTTTCATTTACTCAGTCCTAACACACATGTCTGACTGGTAAGGCTAGCAGCATGATTTCCCAGTGTGCAAACTGTTTGGTGATTGACCTTGACTATCAGTCTGTCAGTGCAGTTACATATATATTTTAGTTGCACAGAACCTGCTGTAACGCGCCCTGGTCCTGAAAGACTGGTGGAGATGATGAAATGACATCATACAGGCCTTGCACACAAATGGACAAGCAGATTGATTTCTCCCTAAGATGTACTGCTTTGTTCTGTAAATAGCTGCAGTCTCTTAAGAACATTGTTTTTGCTTGTTGAATTTAAGGAGTTTGTATGATTCAAATAAAAAAAAGCTGCATAATATGTTTTAAAATGCCAGTGTACATCTTCCAACAGATTTACATCAGTGCATAAACCTGACTGGACGACAGATTACCAGTTCATGATCCAGTGGAAGCACAAAAAAAAAAAAACAATAATCCTCATTAGTAACAATAAAAAAATAAAAACACTGGGGATGCAAAATGGCTACTTATGCAAAAATAAGCATAAATAAAGTAAACACAGAGCTTTATGAATCAAAAGTTCTCCAACAGCTAATTCTCAACTATGAACTTACACATTTTTGTTTTATTTATTTTTTGCTGCACTGTTAGTAGTATGTCCAAATGTCATTATTTATACACTTTTTTATTTTTTTATATTTTACATCAAGGACAACATAAAAATTGAAATGAACAAATATGCAAACAAGGGTGATGAAACAGAAAAACCATCAAATGGAAAATAACATGTTTTTGTTCATTTCTCCAGTGCTGTTATCAGTACATTCTTAAGAGAGTTGCCAGTTGTTGTGGGTAGCCTCTAAATGACCTAACAGGGAGAACATCTACAACCCAGTACGTTATAACACCTCATGAATCCTTCTTATACTGGTGGGTGGAGGAAGTGTCAATTAAAAATAAGCTGCTTATTGAAAAAAGTCATTCATGCTGTTAGCTGTTCTGGGTACGCTGGACTCTGAGAAATTCTTTTAAAGATTGGAAAGGAGATTTTTCCAAGAGCCCACAGAAGTTGTCAAATATCTTTAACTCTCTTAGATCAAAACCCTGATGATAAATACAGACATGATAAAAAAAACATTGTTACATAATCAGCAGGCGAGAGTTTACACCTGTTGACTGGTTAGTTTAATGGTCTGTAATTTTGTACACTGTAACTGCACATCTTCCATATAATTTTGTCTGCTCTTGTTTGTGCATGTATGTCACATCTGTAGACAAATCCAGACTACATTCCCAAAGAGGATATCAGCAGAGAGCTTCAGGAGATTGAAAATAATCTGAATGAGCTGGAGCAGAGAGGCGTGGAGCTGGAGATGAAGCTGCGCAGCTGTGAGGAAGGTGAGATAAACTCGTAACGTACAAACATCTTTAGTCGGCATGATGTGGCCTAACGGGGAGACTGAGAGGAGGGAGTGTATCGGTGATTAACTGGGTTTTTTGTGTGTGTGTCAGAGGGGGATGATGACACACTCATGGATGAGCTCATGGTTGAGTGGTTCAACCTGATCAGGAACAAGCAGGTGGCCATGCGTCGGGAGTCTGAGCTGGTATACATGTGAGTGTATACATAAACACACACACACACACACATAAAGTCACACACTAAGAGATGGGGGATGCCACTATTAGTGAAACAGACTTGTGACCAGAAGGTTGACAGTTTGAGTTCCCAGTGTCCTCCCTCCTCCATCACACAGCAAGGAACGAGACGACCCTCCACCCCTCCTCCCAACGGCTAAACTAGAAACAAAAATTGAAGCAAAACACACACATTAATTATTTTTATAAGTATATTTTGTGGATTATCAGTCCTGATTACATTTTATTATAAACCGGACCCTGTCACGATTTTAACTGCTAAAAATCCTGTGGATACATATTTGGTTATGGCTCACTCTGTGTACGCCACCTTCTTAGTGAATTCATTGCTAATGTAGTGAACTTTTCTCAAAATTAGCAGCTTGGCCCATCTCAACTTTATAACTGTAAGCCTGTTTGTTTCTTCTCTGTCAAAGTTCCCAAAAACATTTGATGTAAAACTTTTAAATGGCCACAATATAGGATAATTATAACGGTGCAAATGGCATTGGATTTTGTAAAGTTGTTGGCAAATAAAGTCAGGCTAGCTAGGTTTGAATTTATTTGCACTGTATTTCGTAGAATTTATCATTTGGCCATACCTGTAAGGGCAACACACTTCCTTTCAACATTTTTTCTATCTTCCACATACCTACAGTAAATAAAAGATTGGCTTGATAAATGTTTCATGTTGTTGTGTTTTTCATCGTGTGCAGTGGGAAAACTCAGGACCTGGAGGAACAGCAGCCCAATGTTGAGCTGGAGCTCAGGAGGCTGATGGAGAAACCAGGTGAGAAAAACACTTTTAGCTCCTCTACAACACAAAGTTCTTGTGTGACACTAAAATCTGTTTGTACTTTTAGAACATATGAAATCGGCCTGGGAAAGAAAGCGAGAAGAGCAGCTGATGGAAAAACTAATGGAGATTGTCAACGATAGAAACGCTATTGTTGAGGGTCTGGACGAGGACAGACTCAGGTGTGTTTTCAGCCAGAAAACAGGAGGGATATGTTGTGAATAACTGGATTCATACACAGATCAGTATAAGATGTGGAGCTCAATTTAAAAAGGATTTTCCTTTTTTTTTTATGTGTAAATGAGATTGTGTAGAACATATGAGTTGTAGTGCAGCAGGAATCAGAGCGCTCTCGATTTGGAGGAGCAACATTTTTCCATCTGCAACAGTTCAAAGTAAACACACCACAGGTTGCAGACTTCACATTACTGATTACTGAAGATTTAAGTATAAATGGTTAAAATAATGATCCAAATGTCCACCTTGGAACACCGTAAGAGAACAGTACATGCAAACATGTGGATGTTGAGTTGTTAATCTCTTTGCTTTTTTTTTCTTTGCTTACTTTCCTTAGGGAGGAAGAGGAGGATGAGCAGCTAAACAAGATGATGATGAATTTCAGTGAGTGTTTCCACCACCTCCACAGGTGGCTCTGGTCTACCTCCTGTCTTCATTCTGTTCATTAGTTATCACAACCTCAGTGTCACAACAATTTAGTCGACTTGCAAATGATGAAATTCAGGATTTCCATCATGTTCATCTCTAATTGAAGTAGATGGAATTCTCATTGTGGTTTATGGAAGTTTGCGTGCGTGTTTGTGTGCGAGTTTGTAATGCAATTTTAAGGGTACTGTTGGGTGATGTTTTTCATCTCATTTGATCACATATCTGCTAATGGAAAAGGCATCAGACAAAATACTCCCTCCCTTTTGTCAGCAGTGTTCGTGTTAGACAAATGGATAATGCAGCTGCCTAATTTGACCCTGTGATAGAACAGAGTTAAAACGGACTTCATTTGCAATTCATGATCAGGGACGCAGAGCTGAAATTGAAGAGATTTATTGAACTTAAGTGAAAGGTCATTATGTTTCAGCGAGTGAATGCCCGACCGTGGGCTAAAGATTAGCCATTTCAGTTTAATGTATTCATAAAGTTAATGCCAAAGTTTCACAGTTTATTCTCATTCTGTGTACCGCCCTGTGTAAGTTTATGTTTACGTGTGAACTTCTTCTCTTTCTCTATCAGGCATTAAAAAGGACAAACCAAAGAAAAAATCCAAGCTGTTCAGCTGGGGAAGCAAGAAGGAAAGATGATGCTCCACAATCACACCGCTGTGTCTGTCTTTTGATGTTTCTGCTGCTTACTGTCAGTGTATTCAGCCTGTGATTCATTGGATGACATGGATACTGTGTGTTGGTGTGTACCACATGTGCAGGCGCGTGTGCATGAGTTGTCATCCTCAGTGCTGCTTAAAAAAAAAGAAGCCCTCCCCTTTGTCGACTGCATCAGTCAAGATCTGACATTAGTCCTGCCTGCCGACAAAACACACACACACACACACACTCAATTAAAGCTCACACAAACATACGTATACCGATGATTCTGGAGGGTTAATGACTCCCCACTCATGATGTGATTGGGTTCAGTGCTCTGCTTGTTTACTTATAATCTCCTTCAAGTCTTAATCTGTAAACTTAATGCCCTCACACACACTGCTTGCTGTCTCCTTACATCTTCTTACTTGTGCACCTCGTTGAAATTTTGTTTTCATATGGAAACATTGATGCTAATAGGAGTTAAAAGAACAAGATTCATTACCGATGTCAGACAGTTGCCTGCAGCTCATGTTTCAGTCCAGGCTTCAAACATTTAGGAAGTTAAGAATCATGTCTTGGCTCGTTGTTATACAGTATAACCACGTATGGTGCTCATTTTTATGCAGGATAAACGCATCTTTCTGACATTTTTCTTTTGCAATAACTTTTTTTTACTCAGAACATTGCATTAAAAAAAAAAGAAAAAGTAGTGGTGTTTTCTAGACTAATGGCATCCAACCGAAGATCTAGCAAGGAGAAAGCAGGTTAACAGGATTTTTCTTTTCCTTTTTTTTCCCATTGAGAATTGTTATATAAATACATCAAATAGAGGGAATAATAATTCTGTTATTTAGCTAAAACATTTTTCAGATAAATACACAATCTGTGATGAAAACTGTTTGTCCACCCGAAAAGCAGTGAGCTCTGCACATCATCATGAACTCTGATTTCATTGATCTGGTCTTTCTCTCACTGGTGGGTGTTTCTTTCCAGTAACTCAAACATAAGGAGGGAAATGCCACATGTGGTCCACATTGGACTTGAATTTGTGAATGTTTTTTTAATATATATATATATATACATCTGAATTAACTGCATGTCAGTTGCCATTAGAAATGGTGTGTTAATCAGGCCAAGGATGCACTCTGGTGACCTTGTTAATAGTCTTGTCATCTAACTCACTCACTTTTATCAGAAGTAAATGGTAATGCGTGGAAGTGGACATTGTATATATGTTCATATTCTCCTTTTGGTTTTACTCACAACAATCTTGATTACTGACTGGACAAACTTACCTGAATTTTAATTACTGTAATAAATGTACTTTATTAATAAAACACAAGTCTAAATTAAGTGATGATGGTGTTCTCTGTGATTATAGTTTATGATACAAAAGAAAACTTGTGATTTTAGTTGGGAATAGTTAATGCAGCTCACCTGGGACCATTTAAGGATATTCATATGGTTACTTTAATGTAATTTCAATCCTAATTTATACTAGTTAGTAAGCAGCTTGAGATGAAGATTTTCAAGTAATTTAATGCTACCCCCAGGCTACACTGCAGATGGAGAATCTCTGGTCAACCACTAGGAGGCAGCATGTGACTTCATGTCAGCTTATTTAAATTACAGCATGAAGAATCATCACAGACACAGTCTACAGATACTATATATATATATATATATATATATATATATATATAATGTAAATCATAAAATTATTATTCATATATTTATTTATTTTAAAAGAAAGTCCTGGAGTTTTCTCACACCACATATATATTTTTTTCTTCCCAAAGTTGTATATCATATCCATGCTATTCCCTTATTTACTTCATTTTCACTTTATTTTCTTTATTTGTCAAGAATAAACTAAAATAGTAGCTTGATTTTAGCTCTTATTTTGTTGTTGCAAACATGTCAAAACAAGCTGTAAATTTTAACCTGACAACAATCTGAATCTCCATTTAAAGTTTGACTTCTGCACAAGTCACCTAATTTTCTCACTGCAAACCACCAAATACTTTAAAATCAGTCCAGATTTCATAGAGGGCAATTCTGTCTTGTGTGTAGCTACTGTGCACTTGCTTTAAATAAAAATATTCCAACCTTTCCCACTTAGCTATAAACGCTACAACTACACACAAGCTTTGTTAAACTAATGTGAGCAGTTTAGAAAGGAAATATCAAACGGGGAATAAAAGACAGAAATAGCACTTGGGCTGACATCTTTAAGTTTTATGGTGCATAAAGGCTTGTAAAAGCAGAAATTTGTGTTTTTAGAGTTTTGCAAGCAGTTCAGGTTTGATCACATCATCTAAAAGCTACAGGTGAAGGAGCACACGTACAGAAAAATGATTTCACACGAAAGCTGCTGCTGCAAACGGACTAGACATCAACAGAAACAAAGCTTTCAAGCACAGAAACAATTTTTCTACAACAGTTTGCTTGTCCTTTTACAGGAAAGAAAAATATTACCAAAAAAGTAGAAAAGAGCAGAGGAATGGCCTTTTAGCTTCCTCTTCTTGTTTTTTATTTTTTATTTTTTTATATATCTTTCAGTGTGTAAAAACGGTGTAATCTTTCTCTCTCTAAAGGCAACATCTGTTCCTGTTGTTATGTGTGAAAATGTTTGTTGATTCCTCCCTGAAACCGTGATAAAATGTTCCATCACTGCACCGCTGTGTCTGAATCAATCATGTCTCTGCTCAACTTAGGAACATGTTTATCTTTGGGGCTAAAAATGTGCCTTGAAGTCAACTCAATAAGGTGCAGTTATAATGTGGGAAACTGGGGTTTAAATATACCTTTGAGGTGGTTCATTTACATAACACAGTGGGCCCTTACACATTATTCACACACACTTTCATACAGTTTAGTGAGTTTCTGTGAGACTCACTCTGTTCTGACATAATGTGATTGAAGCATTCATGGTTCATATCCGTTTGATCCCTGTTAAAGTTGTGTAAACTTGCCATAAGCATGCTCCCAACTTGCTGGCATTGTTGTTTTTTCATGCCTTTATGTTCTTTTCTTTGCTCTTTTAAGGTTAAAAAAGAGGCTCTGTTCATAATTTGACACACTGTGTACAAGTCACTCCTGTGCACTCAGAAGTATTTAAATGACTTGCATTTAGATTTCACTTTTCAACTTGACTTGTTGAAGTTGTCTTCCTCTTTATTCACAACCTTTGTGGTTTAATGTATTTTCCCTTTCGGTGTTGCATCAAATGTGGCAAGTCAGTGAAAAACGTGTTACAATATCAAGTTTTATTGTAATAACATCTGAAAACTTTGTTTTTTGCTGCCATCTGGACCAGGACTCCCTCAAAAAAGATAGTTCTTCTCTCAATAGGCCTGGATAAATAATCCATAAAAATAACTGTATGTGGAAAAACCAGGATTGTTGGTCTTTCTAACAGTATCGGTTGAACAAAACATTAATGGTCATGTTAATGTGTGATTATCTAACAAAGTTTTGAAGTTACATTGATTGCATTTCTTTTTTTTTTAATTTCAGAAATGATTGTTTCTAATCTGTATAGATTGGTATCAGCCAAACGAGACATCCAGGTGGGATCACCAGACCATCATAAGGCCAGTCTAAAGAATCCAAATGCAAAAACCAACTATTATCTCAAGAAAGTGTAACTTGAATTTTAAACAAATTATTTGTTTGACAAAAAAAGTCTCTTCCTTGAAATACAGAGTGGTAAACGTAATGACATTTAGTTGCACAACGTTCTACCTACTGAATACTTTAATTTACACCCTAAATTTTAGTGATCTCAAAAACCAGTAAAACATTGGTTTAGAGCAAAAGTCTGATGAGTCATTTCTAATAATAAAATTAGGGTATGACAAGGAAGAGGGTCAAGAAGGGGGACCTGAATAGTTTAGGCATGAGCCTGCTTCTTCTGCACTAACAATTCTTGTTATCATGTGGTTCTAATGACGCTGAATGAAACCTGAATATTATTTTGCTTTTCAATCATTTCATCGCCCTTAAGGTTTTCATAAAGAGCAACATTATCAGTTATTTGCAGGTTTGTTTGCATTTTCTTGCTGACTGAAAATTAAAAATTCTTTTTCATAGATTATAATAGCTTTAATTCACATTTAAGCAGCATCAGTCAGTAAATGGGATAAATGATAAATTAGAAGTAAGGCAAATCCTAAATATTACATACACTTTCTTCAAAGAGACAACATCAACAAAAAAAAAAATATGGTGATAAAACCTCGAAGTGGCCAATCTAATCTAGAAGGTAGCAACAGGGCAGCAATAGGAGAAGAAAAAGATGAACATTCAATACATAAATGAAGGAATTGAAACCTAGGCTTGTGATTTTATTTTTTATTTCATTTTATTTTTTGTGAATGCATGTTTGTTTGTGCTAGAACAGTAAATCTACACACTCCCCCAAGATTTATGATAGGATAGGTTGTATTATCCTGAGAATGTAAATGTTTATTTTGATTGTTATATTTCAAGTTTTGCCAGGAGATCCTTTTATTTCTCTTAGTTTGTGCAAAATAATCTTCCTAACAGCTTCTAATACATGGTTAGAAGCAGTATGACCTCTTCAAAGAATTTTGATGGACTGTGAGGCTCATGCAACCCAGTGAGAGGTCATAAAATCAACCACATGAGAAAGTTTCTAGTGTTGTAATTTTATCCTGTAGCTTGACTAACTGAGATACAATGCTTTGTGTTTACACACAGCAAACATTCTCTACTTGGGTGAAACAGTGAAAATAATGGGTTAACGTTGAGACTTACTTTGCATGAAGGAGGAGAAGGGAGTTAAATGTGTATGGAATCCATAGCAAAGTGATTTTTGGTGTTTTCCTGCCAACTTACACAAGGTGGAATGACATGGTTGCTACTGAAGCTCTGCCGTTTCATTTGTTTTTGTTATTTTTCTGTATAAGCGTGTCTTTGTGATGCTGCCACTGGAAAAGCAATCACAGCCTAGGGAGCCCCTGAAGAACCTCTGGATGTTACCCATGGAAACCCTTTGCATGTGGTCTCTACCAGTACACATACACACACACACACATAGTAAAAATGCACAACCACCTCGGTGGTGACATGCGGGAAAATCATTGCACAACTTTTGTTCAGGTCTCTCTCTTTGTGTTTCTCAAAGTATCTGTGACAAGGCAACATGGTAATTATCTTTATGTGTGTGTGTGTGTGTGTGTAGATATCGTGTGCACTCATAAGCTCCTTTGTGGATGGATATTGATGTTACTGTGAGTTAATATAATAAAAAATATAGAAAATATGATGAATCTCAAACACTATCTGTGTTTAGGATTAATTTAATTTAGGACATACAGGTATGATGGGGAATATTTCTACTGACCTCAATTATGAAGCACTTGAATTATTTGTCATAAAATATAAAAAGAAGTGGAGTTTATATGTTCTCCCTGTGACTTAGCTCAGTTTTGCTCTGATTTGCTGAGGTTTGGGTAATGCACCACAACTTGTGAAAACAGTGAAAACACAGCCAAACCCTGCACATTTCTGATAAATATCAATATTTGACAATTTAAGGATTAAGATTAGATGACTAGTCCACAATCCCACCTGCTGTCAGACGTTTAACTCCGGCACATAAAACTGTTTCCTACCTTTTCACATGTTAAGGTGTCACTACCTTGTGCTCATCCGTATGAGATAATGTGCAATTATATGTTCAGTTATCTGATTTGTGCCTGGTTATCTTTTGCATCTGGATATTTATTAATTTAGACAACATTTGTTCAGGCCTTTGATTATAGTAAACTATGTCTTCTTAGTGAAGATTTATTTAAAATATAAAGCTTTTATACAGCCTATGTGTACTAGATATTTGTGATTTTGCTGTAGAATATATAGTCTACACTACCACTCAAACGTTTGGACACACTTTCCTATTAGACCTATTGGGAAAGTGTGTCCAAACTTTTGACCGTGTAGACTTTATTCATTAATGAAGCTGAATTGTGCTCAACAGCAGCAAAAGCTCAGAGCAGAAAAAGAGGGAAGCTATCAGTATTTTAAAGAAACACAAGTGAAGGAGAGGAAGGAAAGATGAAAGGAGGTGATTTGCAATATTATTCTAAATTTAATAACAGTGATAAAAGCTTTTCTCTCGCTTTGTTTAGTATTTCTTTTTATTTCACTTCAAATATCCATTTCTCTCATTGTTATTTCCACATTTTGAAATTCTTAAGAAGATATAAGACACAGTTTGCCTTTAGTCAGAGAGGTAACAGCTGGCTGGTTGATCAATGAGAATTTCTTTTACAAACAGAAAGCTAATATTGAAGAAACAGCAATCACTAGGTATTTATTAGCTTCTCTTCCCTCTCATTCTCTGTCTCCCTTTCTCTGTTAATAGTGTAAATTAGCATATAAATGAGAGATGGCACGTGATAGAATCCACCCTGCTTCAATCGGTCCATTGGGACGTTTGATTATCTCTGTCTCCTCAGTTTTTCTTCTCAGCTTATAACTCATTTCTTTTTCTCTCTTCTTCCTTACTGTTATTCCCCATCCCCCATTTCTCTTGTTTCTGTTTATTTATCTTTGATGACTTCTTCTGCTTTGATTAATCAATACTGTTAAAGTGAGTCATTCGATCTGCATGTGGTTATTTGTTTACCTGGATGTGAGTTCAGCTGGCCTCTGTGTGCCGTTAGTTTAAGTGCACTTAATTGCTCCTGACTAATTAGCAGACGAGTCGAGGCATTTGGGAGATAGGGATCACATACAGTACACACAACACAGATACACAGACATGAACACCCACATTTATTGCACCTCTTCGTTTGTGTCCTAAGTGTTTGTCTCCTGTTCCTTCCCTGCCTTTGCTTTGTGTCCCCAGACAGTTGAAGCCCAGCGATACGCAGCAGGAGGTGTTAATGATGGGAGGGCTCTGTGTTCTCTGCTGGGAGCGATACGTTGTGTGTTAGCTGCTGTCTGTCACCACACGAATGGAAAAACATCTTCATAGTTCATGTGTGTGTGTGTGTGTGTGTGTGTGTGCCTGGTTTTCCACTTTCCAGTTGCTCTGCATATTAAAAATCATGAATCTCTCACCCCCCCAGAGTTTTGCTTAACAACACTCCAGCAACTTGACTGGTGTGCATGTGTGTGTGTCTGTATTGACATTCAGTTTTTAGTTATTAAGTCTGCTTTGCATCACTGTTTCCTTTCTCTAACTTTGATTTGTTGTCTGTATTTATAGCATGCTGTATTTGTTTATGTTGACTTTGAGTTGTCTAGGAGGGTTTGTGCGAGTGCCTGAGGCATCTCTACCACTCAGTTTAGCAATCCAGTCATCCGTTTTCTTGCCTAATCTGGGCTCAGTTTGGCTATGTAATGTTAAAAGTGAACATATGTTATGTCATTACTTCTTAAAAAATGTCACCTTTACCATAAAGTGGCATACACCTGTTATATATGGTCAAGGGTACAGACCTGTGGAGCAGAACAATCAGAGGAGACCTTACTTTTAGAACCAACACATATATTTACAATTAAAATAATTATAAACCACTGACTTCTCTGTTTTAAAAAAACAGTTTAGTTTCTTATAAATACCAGGCAGGCCACTACAATACAGGAGATGTACTTTAATTAAAAGCGTAGCTCTTGATATGTGATTGATTTACCCTCTTTTGTATCTTTGAGAAAGCAAATCCTGCTTTTCTTTTGAATCCAACTAGTTTGTAAAATCTCTTCTTTCTTAACTGACACAGCCTTGCTGAGAGATTTGGCTCTGAAAGCATCCTGGAGACGGTGGTAGCAAACAAAGACACACATGAGCTTCGCGTGTCCATCATCAGCACGATTAGTCACTGGTAATGTTTGGAACTGTGGTACGCTGACTTGCCATTTTCCCTGGATAAATACTCAAAGCTGGCGAGGGTTGATGCACACACACTTGCACAAACAGAACAGATGTTAGACGAAATATTTGAATAGTCTTAATTAATGCCTTGTGAAGCCATTTTTCCAGTTACTGAGAAAGGAAGCCTTGCCAAAAGAAATACACGCTTTGGCACCTTGATTTGGGACAGAGAACCAAACAATCATGATTTATCATGCTGAGGAACACTGGTGCTTCTGTTTCATCAAAATGCGGACGTGGAATCATGTCGTTTTATTTCACAGACACAGCGGTGTTGTGTGAGTGAATTAAAGTGAATCAGAGTATGTTAGACTGTTGTCTGTTGGCTTCTCCTCAACAGGAAGCAAATTTTAAGCCACCCACACTCAAATAGTCTCACACGCACACCCACACACACCAACCCTTAAGATCTGACACCCTTTCAGATATCCACATTAGACCCTGAAATCTAATTCCTGACTATCGTCTTACAAATCTAATCATGACACACCACTCATATTCAATATCACCAAACCTCCAGCCTTTTAGTTTGGCCTCTCAAACCACCGTGTAAAAGCTTCATCATGGGCCACGCTGATGAAATTAGCCTCTATTATCCCCCCACTCTCTTTCTCCTTTCTTTCCAACTCTCACTCCTTCCATTCTGTCTTACTTGAAGGAGTGTGCAGATTTAATTTACAGCAGGACTCATGAGCCACTTAGCGCAATCTTTCTCCGTGTGCAAGGATTGATTGATTAGGCCTTATCTTGTTATCTGGGTCTGTGGTCTGATAGGCCTGTTTGTTCTCTCACTAGTCTCTCAGCCTTTCCTCTATGTAATTTTATGCCTCTGTCTACCGTTTAGTGTGTGTGAGTGTGTGTGTGTGTGATGGCCTCCAGCTTCTCTGTCTACTTTTCCTCCAATGTGGAGATTAGACACTGATAAGGATGGATTGTCTTGCAAGATCAGAATTAGGAAATTACACGTTTTACCCATCACAGACGCCCCCCCCCTCCTCCATCTCTCTGTTGGCGGACTATGAGTTGATATTGTTTCTCAGAATTTGCTCAAGTTTCTTGGCTGTAGCTAATGGCTGGCTAAGTAAATACTCTACTGATGCTTAGAGCATCAGTAGATGCTACAAGATAGAATAATCTTGTAGCATGCCTCGTATCACTAAGCACATTATTTAATGTGTAGTATATTCTTCAGAAAGTAGACAAAGTGTAGACAAGTAGTGCAAAGTAATCTCATACTTATTAAATATGTTATGTTTGAAAAGACATTTTTCTTAACACACTACACATTTTAATTCTCTTGAGATGTACAGTACTAAACAAAAGTGTTGAGCCATCCTTCATTTCTTTATATTTGACTTCCAAAAAGTCTTTGTTTATAATCCTTTAAAGTGATCTTGAACAATTGCTCTCCAGGCTTTCTGAAGCTCTATAAAAGTTTTTCTTTAAACATTTACTACTTTTTCATTCATTTTATTTTCCAGGCCATTCACCTGAACATTTGACCCGAGACATTTGTCGATAAACATTTGAACAATATGTAATGTCTAATGATTACATGGGAAAATGCAGAGAACTATATTTGAAGACTACTTAAAGAAATGATAAGAAAACTTTTCCAGGATGGGTCAGGATTTGTGGACATATTGACTTTAAAGTGCATTTATCTTTGTACTGTAAGAACAGAAGAAATTTGGTACTCAGTACAAATACCACTGAATTTTAACTTAATGTATCCAAAGTTCCATTAAATAACAGAAATAACTGACAAACAACAACAGAAAGCAAAGGAACAAAATAATAGTTTCTCATATGTATCAAAACATAGGTTGACTCATTATATTGCCAATCACTTCAAGCATCTGTGCTAAAATACCCAGCTTTATATCAGAAATAAACATGTTTACAGCCTGTTACAGAGTCAGTTCTGCATAGCTAATTTAAATGTCAATTGCAGGGGTGAAGAGAATTTTGCATTAAACACCTGCACAGTTAAAATACTGGCCATTATTGCCAGTATGTTTTCAGAGACTCTCTCCAGAGTACCACTCATGGTGTTGTCTTGAGCTTCATGCTGCCAAAAACTGTTAAGTTGCAAATAAAAAGAGAACATCACGGCCAGTTTCTGTCTCACTGCTGCACAGGCGGAAATACCACATGAGGTAGGTGTGAATGCCACCCCGAACCCCAACTAGCTAGCATCTAACTGTGAAAGCTTTTGGTGGGAAGGCATTTCTAATGGTTCAACATAAAGTTTAACTCCTATTTTATACAATTTTATACTTTTGGAAATACTTAGGTAAATGCATGGCTTCATAAGTAAAATATAGTGGAGGAGTTACCAGTAATAACCATTGTGGATATAGATAAGACGTGACTTCTTAAAGTGATGTTATAATAAAATCACTGAAAGCCCACTGCTCATGCACCCTGTTTTATATTAAAAATACGAGATTTCTTTCATTCGCTCTCTCTCTTTTATTTATTTTTTCATTATTTTTTATTTATTTATTTTGTGCTGTACACTGTGTTGGACTTTAAGAAGGGCCCTGAAATGGAGACCTAGATAAACTGCTGCAGTAGGTGATAATTGATTCCTACCCATTCAGTCAAACAGCAGTCACAACTTAGCCAATGGATAACAGAAAGCATCACATAAAAAGGTAAAATATCACAAGGGGGGGAAGAGCAGAACACACAATGGTTCATGCTGCAGCCGACAAGCAGAGCATCTGTGCTGTTTTTCCAAATTGAGTTCTTCAAATTGCAAACTGTATAACAGACAAAACACCTGCTGTTGTGAGCGAAACAGTCAATTCAGACATGAGGTCGGTATATTAGGTCAGGCCCATTGAATGGTTAACAACACAGTAATATGTCAGGGAGCACTGTGTGTCTGAGTTATATTTGAGACACATAATAAAATATACATAAATAACACTATGACAAGCTTCAGTGGTCCTGGTTATTCTGTTTAATATAAATATCTGAAAGTGGCAATGCACATCCTCTGTGTCTCTGAAACAGTGTTAAGTGATAAACAAGCATCTGCGTTTATGCTTGCTCAACCTTTATCCTAGACATTCCAGAATGAAAAAGTAATAAGTTTTAAACAAATGAGACCTGACTTTGGCAAAGACACGATGATGAAAGTGTTGGCTGTTTGTCCTGAACCCTTTGAGCCCTCGCTCTTCAAACCTCCCGCCTGCCTTTAGCACCTTTTTCTGGCATGAAATCCAAACTCATCTCTCTTCATGATGCCTGAACTGTACCCTTTCTCCACCCATCTCCCTTCTTTCTGCCCCATTCATCAGTCCTGGCCACCTGCACTGCTCCTCTTCCTCCAGCTCCCATCCTGTGTTCAAGCCACCTCCTGTTTACTCCCATCTCCTGCACTTTTCCCACCGTCTGCCCCTACCTGACTTGTAAACACACTCATTGACACAAACACACTCATCCACTAAGGCACACACAGAGTGAAGCGGCAGGTTCTCTCTAATGACATCCTCGGAGTATAATTAGTCTGGCCAATTAACAGCAGTAACGATGCTTGCATTCATTATGTCAAATTACACTGTGCTGACAAAGTGTCAACTCAGCTACACCTACCTGCTGAGGGTATTTGTGTGTGTGTGTGTGTGTGCACCAGTTTATTAAATCCAACTTCATCCCAGAAATGAAAGATGTCTTTTCTCATTTATTTATTAAAAAATACACACATGCGTGCATTCAATTAGCACACTTGCATAAGATCTATTATTCTGGTGCTTGTTGTTGTGGTGATGCTCTGGTGGTCAGGAATAAGACCTTAGGAACCAGTTGGATCAGTGCATTGCATTATTAAATCATGGATATTGATTTTCTGTGTGCATGAGTGTGTATGAGGTGTTATTAAAGGCTATATATTACAATGAGTTGAAAGGAATGGTGGCAGCTGTGATCTGTGCAGCCTGAGAGTTTGTTCATTTGCATAATACTGCTAAATGTGGGAGAGAGGCAGGGACAGGAGAGACTTGAGGTGGATTCATCTTAATTAACATCTCAGGCCTCTTGAGGTAAACTACTCAACGGGGTACAACAATAGCACACAAAGCCAGGAAATGGGCACAGCAATAATACATAAAAAACATTACAAGTAAAAGTCTTGCAACTTAAGTCAAGTGCCCAAATATTACTCTGGGATGATTTAACAATGACTGACTTAGGTACCGTAAAAAAAAATAAAAATAAAAAATTGAGATTGCTATCCACTGTTAAATGTAAAGCTGATGCAAAATGGCTTCTTTAAAAAAAAAAAAAAAAAAAAAAAAAATGAAGTTTTTTTTTTCCATACGACATTAAAGGAGTCATTTTTACAAGCTGACACAATTTTCATGAAATATCTGTGACATACTTTGGTGACATACTTTGGAGAAACCAGACAACAGTTCCCCTTTTCACAATGACCATACAGCTTACTCTTTTCATTGCAACTGGTTTTACAGCATGAGGGCGACTGCCTCAGCCCTATTGGTGTGTCTTATTTGAGATTTGTCCCAGAGCTTGGTGGTACTGTGCTGACATAAACTTGGAGGCAAATAACACTCAATGACCCAACATGCAAGTTACCACCATAAAAGGGAGCATACAGGGAGCATACAGTAGCTTTAAAGCTCACACTAACATACAAAGGCAAACCTAGTGCGTACCAACAACTTTATTCTCAAACAATTAGAGGTTCCTCATCTGCATTGTAGCCACAAAGAGCTGGTACCAATTACCCCTTTGTGCACTTATTGCATTTTGTGTGTTGACTAAAAACAGTCAAGTCTAGTGAGAAAGTGAAGCGTTGGAGATGGTAAAATGGAGCAAGAAAATAGAGTAACTGAACTGCACCACTGAATTCAAGTGGTACTAATTAACAAGCCAGTAGCGTGTCAAAATCTGATTCTCTGCCAAATTGTAACTCCCGTATTTTGGCCAATTTATTAGAGTAAACTAAATATAACACTTCCAGATATATCCAGCACATGTTCAATTTCTGGAGTCGTGTGTTGTAGATTTTATGAGTCACTGTATTGATGAAAATAAAAAAAAAACAACAAAACAAACAATTGTTTTAATATTGCTACTCATTACAGATGGACAGATTTTGGTTATGAGAAGTAGAAAAATGAGACTGGGACAGGAATTTTTTTGTGCCTGATCCTACTTTTTGGACATAAAGACACAAGCATCTGTTCATAAAAAACAGCAAACTAGAATAGAGAATACAATATAGCATCTAAACAAACTGATATACGATGTCAATGTCACATTCTCTATAGGTATGTCCACTTCAAGCTGATATAATCTTCCCACAAGTCATTGTTATCTGATTAGCAAAAATCTTACTTTTTATCACTTTGCTGCTGGTCCAATAGAAAATTACTCCAAAATCAATACATATCAGATAGTATCTACTTTTGGGAATCATTCTATAGATACACATTCTTGTTTAAATATTTTCACTTCTGCCGTCAAAATGATCAGGATAGTGATGGCAAAATTCTGAGCTTTAGGTTTTAAACAGTAGTTAATGAACCACGATCAGTGTCAGGATGATTTTGCCTATGTGTTATTTACAATGTTTGATCTGACCTCAAGCTCACTGGATATAAACCTCAATTTTCAGGCACATGAAATATTCATTTGCCATTGAAAACTATCCATGTTGTGACAGAATTCACCCAACATGGGAAGTTGCAGTAACATGAAGCTCTAATAACTTAACAACATGGTCCTTTTGGAATCCAAGAAAGTGTCCTCTGTTACAATACAGAAAACATTCAGTACTTAAACATGGACTGGATTCAAGCAAAGGACAAGGACCTGAGCAGTCCTCTGATAGGCAATTAGCTTGTGAAGTGACACAGACATCCACAGAGGCTCTGACAAACACACAAACATAAACGTGCACATACATGCACACAAGAGGCAGAGCTGGCTTGCTCTCTTGATAAGCAATTAACTTACTGCAGACACCTCATCAGCATGTGAACAAAAATCCCTCTCTAATCGGACACACAAACACGCATACACACATCCTCGCAGCTTTGCATATGCAGCGATCATTGCAGCATTGACATGCAGTGTGAGAGGGAGAATCTGTTCCCATTGCAAGTCCCTTTGCATAGCTGAATTTCAAATGCTCACACATACACAAACACACAACACACAAACATGTATATACATTCATCTGAGGGATCAAGGGGCAGATGATTCGTCAGGAGTCCTGCTGAGTTAAGTAATCACACTCGGGTGTTTAATCACTAACGAGAAACTGATGATGCTCTTTAATTAACACATTACTAATTGAAGAGAGCTGGTGAATCACGGCTCTCAGTCCTGTCTGAATAATCAGAGAGCAAAGGATTGTGGGCGAGAATCCTCCAACTGTAGGCTATCTGGTCTTCCTGAAAAAGAATATTTCTAGTTTACTGTTCCTCCAGAACTCTGCTACATGAGTTCTGATGAGGATAAGAGGGGGGAACACAAAAATTGCTGCATTGGCTCCCAATATGTCTCAGGATCCATTTTAAGGTTCTCTTAGTTGTTTATAAATGTCTTAATGGTCTTGGGCCTTCTTATTTATCTGACCTACTTTAAAGTATGAACTTACAAGGATCCTGAGGTCCTCTAGTACCAGCCATTTCAGTGACGTGCGGTCAGGGGAGGCAGGTGAGGCAGCAAAAAAACCTACAATAAATATTAATATTTTCCACTGATCTGTGTTAAAAATGCATTTTCAGTATGACTAACATGTTTTTGACAGTTTATTAAGTAAAAATCACCAAATTTGAGTATTTCCCGATCAAATCCAGTGCAGAAACCTGGTGGAGGCATGGGCGAGCTGTACCTCAGCTCTGACTGTGCCATCCAATACAAACTGGATTGCATGACAAGTGCCTTTATCTGTTCCTCAGCATATCATCAATATGAACTTTACAGAAATATTTGTTATACACCATGACTCTCTACAGTCTGTGTAATGTATTTAATGTATTTGTGAAAGAAATATTCCCGTTTATCGTACAATAAAGTGGAGAGAAAAGTCAGCAGGTGAGGCAAACAGTACTCTGCCTCACCTCAAGGGGGCACACTCACACACCAACACGGTGTGTAAGTGTTGCCAAGTTAGCTACCTTTTTTTTTTTTTTTTTTTTTTTTTAAAGTGACTAGCGACAAATCTAGCAACTTTTTCAGCATTGGACACTTTTGTAGACTGACGTATATGGAAGTAGTTTATTCTTCTCAATGAGGAGTGGGTGCTGCTGCGCAGGCCCCTCTCCTGTCCAAAAGCAATCAGAAGAGGCTTCCAGCAGCAGCAGTAGCTGCATTCAGAGCAGGAGAGGATCACCTGTTTCATGACCAGGCTGAAAATGAAACGTTCAAAGCTGGTGCAGGATGATTTCGCGCTGGCTTACCGTCAGATATTAATGTCTATTAATGAAGAGTGTGGAGGAAAACAAGTGTTGAGAAATGTTGCAGCCTCCTAATTAGAAAAACTATACTTAATAAAATTAAACTAGAATAAAAGAAAATATTAACCAAAGAATTTGTTTTATTTTTATTAGTTTTACCTTTTTAAACATTTTTAGCTTGTCTTTTCGTCCATTTTTGCCTTTCCCATGACATTCCTTTCCACAGCAGCCTCCATTATTATGTACCGGGCTATTATGCACATTAGATGATGTCAATTAGTGATTTCTAGCGACTTTAAGAACAGCCAGTAGCTACTTTTCTCACTGAAGAGTTAGTAACAGTGGGTGTGTGAATGTAATTGAAAGAGGAATGCAGATAGGATAGGAAGCATTACCAGTTGTTGCATGCTGTTGAATGAATATTGAAATTAGATGCTCTTTTCAGTTCTTACAATTGTAAATCAGTGCCTCACCAACCATAAACTTCATCGCATGTCACTGGGCCATTTGGTTGTTCCCAATTTTCGGACCAAAACCTATGGCGGGCCTAGTTTCACCATTAAGGGCCCTGTCTGTTGAATGGCTGCCCCTGGTCTGACTCCAGGGTCGTTGCCATGGTGACTGTCTCTGTCTGGATGGATGGGGCCCTGCATTGCAGCCTTATGGTTGTGGTGTGGGCACAGTCTGCCTGGATCTGGGTGGTTTCCTGTGGTGACGGCCTTTGTGGCCATGGATGGGGTGGCTCTTGTTGTGGAAGGATATCGTTTCCTCATCAAATGCCAAGACATGGTCATTTATACGGTTATTTTTAGAGACAGCTTGTTTTAGATGGTGGAGGGGTTCTATGTCCATTTAATCTGTGTGTGTGTGTATGTGTGTTAGAGAGCATAATTCGGTACTTTTGTGGTTTGATTTGTAATTGAGAAAACTTTGGTGTGAGACTACTAGTGTTTTAAAGATGCTTTTACAATGCAAAAACAGTTTATTTCTTTAAATTATGTGAAGCACTTTGTGCTGCAATTCTGCATGAAAAGTGCTATATAAATAAAGTTTGATTGATTGATTGACTGAACTGCAAATTGATCAGAAGAATGTTTTCCCCTGTTTTTGTACTCTGTAAATTAATAATTAATTATAAATATTACATTACTGTAAAGTTGTCTTTGATAAATGTGAATCATAAGAGAGACACACATATAATTCTGTTTTCTACAGACGTTAACTACAAAAGCAAAATCTTTTTGCAATAAAAAGCTTTCTAGCTTCTAGTTGTTCTTGGTGCATCTCACTGCACATGCATGCATAGATTTTAGACTGTGGGTTTACTTGTAGAAAACCTTAAAACACATTGGGCCTCATTAACCAATATTTTCTTACAAATCCTCCTAAATGTATTTCTAAGTTGTACTTAAGTTTTCTTCCAAAAACTCTCAGATTCACAAACAGGTTCACAACTTCATAATTGTTTCTCTTTTCTATTAAATTAGTTAATGTCCAATAAGATGAAAGTAAGTAAGTTAGTGTCCCCACTTTGCATAGATAAATGTCTAAAAAAGTCCATAAAAGGTCATGATTGATTGCATGATTTGCAAACAGACAGCGATGAGGAAAAATAACAAATAAAATGCCAAAAGAATTAATGAAAATAAATTAAAATAATAATATTAAAGATGTGCACTGAAACCTTTTTGTCCTGATTTTTAAAGTGACACACTTGGTTGCAAATAATCACATGGTGAGATTCAAATAATATAAAAGCAGTTTTATTTGTAAATGAGCAATTAATTACTTGGACAGCAAGCCTTCTCTCTGGTCCCACATCCATGTCAGGATGCACATTCTTTTATCTGGTATAGTGGCTAAAATGGAAAATGACATACCCTAAAGTAAAGTTTTCATCTATCTTTAGGTACAGTACCTGTTACCATAGAAACGTGTCCCAGTAAAAGTGGTCTGTACCCTGGTACAAAATCAGGATTTAACCTCCAATGCGGGATAAGATGATATAACAGTAACAAAGGCCGAAGACAATTATCATAGACTAATATGTAAACTGAAAAAAGGCAGTTTACTTATTATTTGAATTTACATATTAGTTTAAAAGAACATCCATATTTAATGTAAATGGAGAATTCAGAGCAAACGGGAATGTGAATTTCCATGAAACTGTATTAATTGAATTTACATATTAGTCTAAGATGTAAAGTTCCAGTTTGCTCATAGCTTTCCATTTACAATAATTATGGATGTTTCCTACAGCCCATCTCACCTCTTTAAAAAGGTGCACAATGCTTTACTCCACACTGCACCAGCTGTTACTATGTATCCTGCCGTTAGCCTACAATGAACAGGCACAGGAGGCAGGAAAAGTCATATCTTTCCCCTAGTAAGGAAAATCAAAAGAAAGGAGGGGGAGAGAAAACAAAGAGAGCAGTAGCTGCTTCCTGAACTTCTTTGCGAAGAGAGATGGGCAGCAGCACACCTGAACTAACACACAGTCTGAGCTGATAGAAGCAGAAGGATTCATTTAAGGACAACACAAATTAATTATTATCTGAAGTTTGTCAAAGTTATTGCCACTTTGACTCTGAGATGTTGAGGTTAAAGAGTTCGACTTTGTATCAGTATTTTATTCCTTTCCCAGAGATCAATAAAGACATATTTAGTATCAGTAGATTCTTTGGGTTCTTAGGATTGTGACTGTCATTGCTTTATCTAAAAACTGAATGTAACAGACCTGAAAAATCAGAAAGTTTACACCGAGTGATCTTGGGTTAATCTGGATCAAATGAAACACACCATACCATTTTATTTCTAAAGAACATTAAAAACAATATAATGGCTCAAAGTGCAGTACACTGAATGTAAAAAATAATTAAAATGATAAAAACAGCACAAATGAAGATTAAAAAAAAAGAACATTAAAACAGAGAAGTATTGGGAAATATTCCAAGTTTAAGGCCATAATGAATAATGAATTAGACAGGGTCTAATTATTATGACTTGCTGTCAGTGTATATGCGTCAGACATTTCTTATATAACAACTTTTTATCTTTAAAAACAGCTGTTTTATAATAAAGATGATAACGAAACAAAACCTGGTTAAATATTTAATCTGATGCATCAACTGGAAAATAAAGTTTTCAGGTTGTACCATCCACCAAAAAAAGTGTTCAGCCTGTGTGTTATGAGACAGTGTAGAAGTTCACAGTGAGACAGCAGAGTCAATACAAAACATGACATAGTGGACATTTACTGGAGAATAAATTTCAACATAATTTTTTAAACATTTTTCACTATTAATAATTACTAATAATATTTTTTTGCACATGTAAATACATATGAGTGAGAGATATCAAAATACATTATCTGGCTGTATTTACCAAAACAATCTGATATTCAACTAGGTTTTTATTTTTTTTTTTAATTGAATCCATCTTTATTTATACGTTTGATTAGATTATAAATTGTATTTTGGTTGACAACACACAAAAAGTAGGATTTTTTAAAATGAATTCAGCTATACTTACATGGGCAATGCCTCAAATGGTTTCTCACACATTTTACACCATCAGACAGATTTTGGTGAATAACCTGACTCCTCTACCATGCATGTATACTGGGAGAAGGAAGGTGGTCCAATTAAAAGTCCAATTCAACCTCTAATTGTACTCCATACCACGCAACAGTAAATGCAAGAGCCATTTTAGAAGGATGTAGTGATAAGCAGGAAATCATTCCTGCCTATCACATTTTTTAGTCCTTCTTTCTATAATATACACACTCACACAGTGATAAGTGTGTGAAGTAGCAATGCAGAATTCAGTGTCCTGTCCAGCGTTACTTCAACAAATATTTGAAACACTAGCTCTCTGATTTGCAGACAACTGCTCCAACTTCTGATCCAACACCACTCCCATTAAAGATTCTAGGAATGTGGGAGAATTTCAGTGCATGAAGAGTAAGGATGCAACCCCTCACTGTACACCCATGAGCTCTCATTCTCTTGTCAGGGGCAGTAGCACCAAATTCTAGGCCCTATGTACAAACCATCTTGGTGGGCCCCTATGCTGACCTGATTAATAGTTTTTGTATTTTCCCTTTGTATAAGACAAAGATTATGAATATGATCTTAGTTTAACCTCTATATGAAGAAAAACATAATAAACTTAAAACAACCAGACTCAATTCATCTTTATTTATATTTGCAGAAAAAGAGAATCATTCTGTTTGAAAAACATCTCTGTTGAACATCATCTTCTCAACTTCCTTACCACCATCAGAGCAACCTTCACTTACCCTTTCTTCACTTACAGTATCTCACAGAAGTGAGTACACCCCTTGCATTTTTGCAAATATTTCATTATATCTTTTCATGGGACAACACTATAGAAATGAAACTTTGACACACAGAATATCAAATTTTGGTATAGTATAGTCATGTTTTGTGCTGTATCCCCTGTCTTACTGTTAACCTATTCTGTTCTGTATCTAGCTAGACAGCTTTCTGATTCATAAAACTCGCTTCTTTTCTAGTTAAAGCACTAAATGAAGTTATTCAGTAGTAATTATAAGACAACTTTTTAACAGTAGGGGTTATAATAATCAGATCAGTCTTATTTATCATTCATTATGACCTTAAAGTTGGAATATTCTCCTCTGTTTCATTTGTGGTTAATCTGTGTTGTCCCTAAATTTATCCCAACATCATGTCTTCACTCAAGACACATGCTGCTGACACCAACTCAAACTGTGTGTTGGTTTAGGTGTGCTGCTCAACTCACTTCTCAAAGAAATGAGTAAGAAGCTGTTGAGTCTCACCTTCTGTTTTTCTCGGTCTTTTCTGATATCCAGACTTCACTTTTTACTGCATGAAGGACGGTCGTTAATTGATAGCTGAACTGCCAGGTACTACTGTGTAAGTTTCCATGAAACACTGTAATATAGAGTTACATTCACAAAGACAATTAAAACTTTACTGCAGAACAAAAGTCCCATGTAAACTTTTTTCAGAGTAAGAAGAGCTCCAGCTTCTTTGGACTCTGAGGCATACAAGTCCCACCATCATCCAGTGGACGCATGTGTTGTGGATTAATTTGAATGTGTGTGCTAAAAAAATAATAATAAAAAAAAGAAAAGCATAAAAAAATAAATAAATAAATAAATTCGAAAGGGCCATCCAGACTGTTACCAGCAATAAGTCCAAAGCCAGGCTCTGTGGTGGTATAGGCATCATCAGTGTCCTTGGTAATTTAGTTTTTCATGTTAGCAGCATGAATGCAGAAAATGTCATTAAAATTTTATATCTTCAATACTGGATTTTTTTTTCAGAGAAATAATTTAAATTTGAAGTTTAAAAGTTTCATGCATCTTGTAGAGGGAACAAATACACTACACTTCACTCTTCACTATACAGCAGCATTCCCATTCAACTTTTTTACCAACAGTTTAATGCCAAATGACATACAGAGAGCCGCCTCAATCCTTTGTTCAACACAGATTTTCATGTTACATCGGCTCCATACAGGAACAAAACAGCCATGAGTCATAATTTACCATGAAAGTACAAACATTGCAAACAGTTTGTGTAAGCAGCTGATAGGATTCTGACATCTGTGGACTGAGGGTAAAAATAATGAGAAAACACTAAAACTTGTCCAGTCCCAAAGACTGAATACACCACGTAAGGAGGTTGATGTGATTCCACTGAGTTGATTAGAGTGTTTCCACTAAAGTGGGGCGAGAAGTTTGACTGAGAAGTTTTATGTAGTGGAGAAGAAGATAGGAGAGAGCATGGCAACATGGAGGGAGGATTAGTGTTTTGATAATGAGGATTACCGTTCAAACCGGTGAAAGGCAACTAAGCTAAGAACCACTGCCATCAAACCGACTTAGTTCCTGGCTCCTATTTAGAGGGATTATGAAACAATGTTATTGTAATTACAATTGTTCTGGCAATGAGAACGTTACAGCGATTCTTGTCTGTTGTTATTTTATACTGCATGGCTAATATAGCAGTTAACATTTGTGTTAGCTCAAAATTTCATGTTTCATATGTTCAGGACACCCTATTGTATTAAATATGCTATCCTTACTGTGTCATTATGGTTAAAGTAAATATCAGTAAACACAAACAGCAACAGTTATGCTACTTTTTTTTTTGTCTTTAGCAGAAGGAAGATTAACCTGAGAAATGGGTTCTTTCTCCCTGATCTTGCTGCTGCTGTCTGTTTATAGGTTGCACATGGGGAAAGGACAAAGGTTTAAAAAGAGGGGGGATTTTGAGAGATAATTAAGAAGGAATGAACAGACAAACTATTGATAGAGGAATAGAGGAAGGATTGGGACCTGAGAGAATCACAGAGGAACGGAAGCTACCTTTGTTTGTGCCTCAAACAAGTGGATCAACTAAACTGTCTCAAATGCTATGAATATGTATTATATCAGGTTATTCATCCACTGCCATTGTTCCTTCCTAAATTATGTCCCAGTAGATGTACACAGAAGAAAAACAAAAGAAAATTGGTTCAAATAAAAAATGTAACAAAAACTAAAAAAGACAGAGCTGTTCTTTTTATGTCCGTGCAGCCTCTTTTGTGGCATTAGAGGAATCTTTAGAGATGACGCGCTTCCATCCAGTCCAAGAACGGCACCTTTTGAAGGAGCAGCTCTAATTAACATCAATTTGAATAATCTGATTATTCTACATTCTTTAAATGTCCTGTGAAGAAAGCAGGAATATATAGCTTGAATGTCTTTTGTCATTACCCACTAGAGGTAAGAAATACCTTTCCTAAAGCTTTGTGTGAACAGAACGATGAAGCAAACTGTTAAAAGAATTAACTTGATAGATTTTTGAGCTGGAAACTTCACATTTAGAATTTAGCTGTTACATATTTGCTCTTTTGTTCTCTTGTGTGCATTTCTTTTTACCTAAACATATGTCTGTTATTATCATTGAACTAATTAAGAAAATTCAGAAAAATGACAGATTTGTACAACTACAGTACTGTATTGTATAACTGTAGTGCATGTAGATCATATTCTTAGACTGTGTATATCTTTTATGACTGGATACCTTAGAAGACAGTTTTCACTCAACACAGCTTCTGCTGCACTCAGAAATGTAACTTGAAAATGTATTACCTATACACAAGAAGGAATTTTATTTTATTCTACACCAGTTAAAAGTTTAACTGAAATCATTGCTTGTATCTGAAATCATACGAGGGTTCTGGGCTCTTTATTTCACAGTAGCTTGACAGGAATGGGGCTCAGAGAAAGACAAGCAGCAAAGAGCACAAGGCTGAGATTCAAACCTGGGACAGCTGCTTCAGTGAGCTGTAGTCTCATGGAGTGGATGTACAACCAAACAGCTGCTCATATTACTCCTACCTAAGCTTCTGGACAGTACATATCACTACACAAGAATTGTTGGTTTGAAGTAATTATGCTTCGTTGGGCTAAAGAGGGCTAATCTAGTTAAATGACTTTTGCTAGTCCATCTGCTTCTGTTGAAAAGGAGAATTAGGCAACAACAACAATGAAGTTTTGAGTAGCTGAAACCTTGAATTCAGCAAGAATGGACAGATTCTTCTTGCAAAACACCAACAGTCAGCTCACAAATGATTCAAAATTGTAACAATGCTGAACATGCCTGTCTGTCAGTGAACAAATTTTAGATTTAAACTTTCTTCTTTTGTATTCTTTAGACTGGTGACCGGTCCCACTTCTGGTCTGATAGCAGGCTCAAGCCCCCCCACCCCCACAACCCTACATTGGGACAAGTGGCTATAGAAAATGGATGTTTGGAAGGGACAGCTAATTCCATGCCAAACAACAAAAATGAGAACCAGACACTGCAAAAAACCCTATGATATACAGTAGACAACACTCACCGTTGGGGGTATGAGGAACAAGGGGCTAATTAGTGATGATGAGAAGTTAATTTAGTCAGACACCTCAGGTAATAATATCCCCCACACTTTTGTCTTCGTCTTTCCCTGTCTCACCTTCCTTCTGTCTCAGTCATTACCCACAGCAGATATCGCTTTTTAACTTGCCATCCCCCCAATTTTCATGTTCAGAAAAGGTGTCAGATGTTCTTTTTGGTGCTTTTGTGTAGCTTTTAAATGTGTTTCTATCTTTTCTCTCTACAAAACACTAAAACACACACATTCCACTTGTGTTTTTCAGACAATGTAGTGGCTGCAAAGCAGGTGAGATTGTCAAGTGGACTAAGTGGGAAATCACATAATTTTCTGCTTTGACATTGCTGAATTGTATTGCAGTGTGTGTGTGCGTGCAAGTGTAAGAGAGCAGCTGAGCGAGATGGTTTCTGAGCTAAATGTTTGCTAGCAGGTGAGCCTGTTGTTGACAGATGGTGTTTGTGAGAGAGGCTTGGTGCCTGCAGAGTCTCACACCAGGAAAACGCTCATACTAACGCAGACAAGCCCACAGTACAAACACAAACACACAGGTACGGTGCTTGTACATACATAGAGCAGTAACACACTGTTACAAGGTCTCAGAGCGATTCTAACCTGCTCATTTTGTATTGTTCACAACACAACCAGGTGAGCTTGACCATAAAGGACAGCTTACTGAAGAGGTGAATTGCAACACAGGCAATTCATCCCCGGCTAGATGAAATAGAGGAATAGTGAAGCTCTTTTTGTAGAAAAAAAAAGCCTCAATATTCATACAGTTGCTGTTAGTTGCAAACCTTGTAACACCATATTTTGTCATTCTCATGTTTTTCTTTTCCATAATTCAGTGCATCTGGTCACTTATTAAATCTGGGAGCGGATTTCACAAATATTTAACTGATGAGAAGAAAAGCTTGCAACTAAATCTTGTTAATCTATTTGATCCTCAGACAGTTGGCAAAACCTCACAGCACCAAATCTCCTCCACTGTGAATGAAGTGCTGCACATGCGAGCTGCAATAAAAGTCTAGGTTTTATTAATTTTCTTCAAATTTTTTAGAAAACAAGGTATGTACGACAAGGTGTGGCGCAGCAAAGAACTTTTTTGTTGTTTAAAAGCTACTTCTTCTATAGAAATCAGTAACAAAGTTATGAATAGGGTTTAAGTGATGCTTTCATGACAGCTACCAATATTAATTAGTTTCCACCATGCAGCAGGTTCAGGCGAAGAAAAAAAACAAAAATCTTTTCTTGAGCAACCTAATGCTGTTACTATAAAGTTTATTTTCAGGAAGAAATAAATGAGCAAATAATCAAGTGAAACTTCCAGTCACACCATAAGTTGAAATCCTCCACCTTCGTAACACCATTTTTCCATCTGGCTGTCCGGCCACACACAGACAGCGGCCATTTTATGCAACTGAGAACAGATTAGCAGTCTGATGGCAGCTCTTTCTATCAGCAGGTCTGATGGAGCGTGGTAACTGTGAAAGAGCCACTATTAGAGCTAATGGCAGATTAAACAGCGTTAAAGTTCGGCCTGTTGTGTGTAACAAAACTTTTTTTTTTTATATGTATAATGAAACTTTAAGTGTGATGACAAGAGGAGCAAGAGAAAGGAAGAGCACCACAACAGACAACTTAACATTAAATAGCAGCTAACCTGCGTCTTTGTGGCCACATGTAGGAAGAGTAGCAGCTAAAAAAACATAAAAGGGAGTCACTGAACTTTTGGGGGGGAAAAAAAAAAACCTCTGAATTGTGATTCAGAAAGGTCCATGAGATAGAAGACAGGAAGGAGCAGACAGTCAAAGTGTTGGAGACAGAAAAAGATACAGTGCGGAGAGCTGCAGTGAGTTAGAGCTCCTGTAATTAGTCAGTTAATTACATCTGGATGGTGATCTGCTCGGGGGGATGGATGTTGTTTGAGCTATGTGTGTGTGTGTGTACCTATCTTTGGCGGCTGTGTACACTCCAGAAAGCGTTTACTGAAATGGGAGCTAATTCTCGCTGTCTGAGGCCATTACAGTATTAATTTAATTTGGGTGAGCTGTCACTAGCTCATTAACACATCTAATTAATTCACTGACATCAGAATTAAGTTGTTTCACTGAAACTGACACCTCTCTCTCTCATATGAGCAAGAGTGGGAGGAGAGGGAGCGAGAATTTGAAAGAGAAACAGCAATAGGAGATGAGATGGAGAGGAGTGATGATAGATTGAATCCCTTATCTACAAGAAAAATGCTATTAATAAATTGTGTCAACCACAGTGAGTAGTGCCAATCAGTTATGTCGGAAATATGGAAGAGCAATGACGAGTAAGGCTGAATGCAGAGGTGCAGAGAATAGTTGTTCATGTAGACGAGATAGCTGATTTCTTTTAGATTTGTTTTTTTTAATGCTGTAGTATATGAAGTGAGGCATTTTGGTAGAAAGCAAGGACTTCAGTGACACATCAGGGCACAATTTCTCACCTGAAGAAAGAAAAAAATTCAAAATTATGCAAATGTAAAGGAAAAGTTTGCATTGCAACAGTGAAGACACATTAGAATTCATTTACACAAATTAAATGCAATTTAAAATTCATTGAAGTTGGTGTTTGGCTAAAATGACAGCCCATTACAATATAAAGCTTGTCAGTGACCAATGACCCAGATCAACGATTCTGTGTCCTTGACAGCATATCATTTTGTTTGTTTATTAGACGTAAGACTGACAGTCATTAAAAAGTAGATTAGGTTTGATTGGATGACTTTTTTCAGTTAAATATGATGAATTAGGAAATAATTGCATATTAAGTGCAAATGAATTTCATAATGAAAAACTTAACCTGTATGAAAAATGTTTTAGTGCAGTTAAGTTATATTAAAATTTGGTTTATTTCACCTAGTTATATGCATGCAGACCCTGTAAAGCCTCTATGACCTATGTTGTTCTGAACACTTATACCTGAGTGATGTCCGTCTCTACCAGTCTGGTGGCTGTGTTACGTCAACAGTAACCTAAGTCAAAGTTAATACATGTAATGTTGGTTATAAGGACAAGGGGGTGGGGTTTGCAAAAAATGCTTAGCAGTAATTTTACCTAAATTATTGCAACACGTAAAAGGAGGAAGATGTTTAAGGAACAGCTATAGGCATCTATCCATGGATTGGCAATGCTTTAAATGTGAGGAAACATTATACAGTGACAAATACAGACTATTGCCTATTTGCATTATGAGCAAGCCTGCAACAAGTACAGTCTGTAACTCTCTACATTCATGCTTCACAGAGGCACTATCTGAAAAGCAATATGATGCTAAAGCCACTGTCACACCAACTGTACATGTGGTCTGCAGAGCTTAAATGTGAGGAGATGCACTTTGGGCTGGGAAAGCTAGGAGGTTATGATGTATTTTATGATTCAATCTTGCATTCAAGCATAAGATTAAAAAAACAAAACAGCAAATATGAATGTACTCTTACCTGTTGAGTATTTCACTTTAAGGGAAGTGGGTAATCTATGTTTGACAAACAGTAAATGCTTTGTAGAGTTTGTGTGAGTACTGTTACCAGAATACATGTCCACAAAGGTCATTAAGTTACTTATGTTTCACCACAGTGTCCACACAGGTCCAGAAAAACCCTCATCTGAATTTCTGACTGCCTGAGAGTGTTTGGATGTAAAAGATGCAGACTATAAGACAAGGTAAGATGAGGTGACATTGCTTTTCTGGAGGTTATCTTATCATTTTTCCTCACAGAGCATTGATTGCCAGGATTAATCTATTACACATTTTTAAATAAATACATAGGGCCAGTGGTGTTGGTGTTATGGTGGTGGTATTGTAGATGCCATGGAAATTAAACTGCACTGTCCAGTGGCGATAAATAAAGTGTGGCTGCAACTACAAGACTTTGTCTTTTGTTTTTATTTATTCAGGCGAGGACCCCATAAAGGAGTGTCCCAGGACCATCAATGCTGGACATTGAGGAGAAAGTCTAAAAGAGATGCAGTAACAGTTATTTATATTGTCTAGGTTCACCACAGTCGCCACAGTTACCATTGTTTTAGACAGTATGTAAACATACAAGACCAGCTGGAGCCACTATGCCAGCTGGGGCCAGAGAGCAAGATAGACCAGATACAGATTTCCAATCTGAGAAGAGTAAAAGTGAACAAAGTGAGCCTAACCTTCCCTACTTCACATAATAGGACACAAATAAAATTTTAATGAATGAACCATTACAGTTGCTCATTTTCTACCATGGCAAGCCATAATTTCCTTTAGGGACAATTACATCCAAATATTTGAAAGTGCTGAACAACCTTTTCTCTTTATTTGTGTAACAGTAAGCTGTGGCGTTGTAGTGTGTTCACCACCTGGAATCTAATTAAACACAATATCAAAGTCTGTCTGCATTAAAATGTTATTATCATCATCATTGTTACATTTGACGTAGTTTTAAAAACATAAACAATCAACTGGGGAATGATTTTATGATCTAGAGAGTTACTTACTAATGTTTTAATTTTAATGTATCCTTTGAGTTTCCTAAGACATTGGATTTGTAAATGAGGTGAAAGATCTTTTATCCCTCATAGCACCTTTTGCTCAACTTTTGTAATGAGAAAGTATTTTCTTTTAAGAAAATCTGCCCAGTGAGAGCTGTCACAGAACTGAGTTTGCAGTCTTGTTTAACTAAAACAAACTTCTGCCAATTTTAGACACATGAGCAAACTTTGCTGGCTTGTGTGAACATAACATCAAATATTTTAGAAGTTTTGTTTGTTATATGGAAGACATGTTTTTTTAAAGTAAAAATGTCGGTGTCAGTACCTTTCTGGTATTTGTACTTGACCTCAAACATATATCAACACTAATGTTAAAGGATTTTACTGTTGGTACTATTCATGTTGATCAAGTGAAACACCAGTTGCACATGTAAATGTCTTTCCTGAACTCATTAAAGAGCAGCAGTAGTTTCTTCATTTCTCAATTATAGTGTCTCTCAGTCCTGGTCCTCGAGAACCGCTGCCCTGCATGTTTTACTTCTTTCCAACTCCAGCCCATCTGATGCAAATTAAGTTTACTCATCAAATTCTTTGCAAACCTGCTAATGAGACATTCGTTTTAGTTTGGTGTGTTAAAGGATGGGCACCTCTAAAATATGCAGGGCAGTGGTCCCCGAGCACCAGGATTGAGAAACACGCCCTATTGCAAAAATAAATAAATAAATAAATAAATAATAATAATAATAAAAATAAACTAAAATAAAATAATAATAATAATAATAATATGCATCTTTATTTTATCTACATTTGACTGTGGACCTTCTGACTCATAAATCTTCAGTAATGGATCACTATCTGCAAATATGTCATAACTAGAACTCACAAAGAATAACGTGGTCATTTGTGACCAAATGATTTAAGTTCAAATCTCCCCATGCTGGAAAACTGGCCAAGTTAATTAGAATTTAGAGAGCGGATTATTTCTGGTGAAACCTGTCAGGGGTGTTTAGTTAGAGGTGGGACACCTTTAGAAGTGGCACACAGTGTGAACCTGGCTAGATGGAGGGATTATTTGGATGTAACACACAGTAGGTTTCTTGTTAGAGGGGGGTGTCGTCACAGTCTGTCTCTGTGGTAAATTTGATTAAGGCTGGCGAAAGGAGGTGGTCCAACCGTGAACAGGTGCCCCTCACAGCTGAGTCGGGTTCAACCCTTGGTCTCTCTCCCTCTCTTTGAGATTGCACTTCCTGCTCCTTGTTGCTCTTTGTTCCCTCTCCGTCTATCCGTGTAATCTCTCTCTATTTTCACTGCTGTCTTACTCGCCGCTGCAGCCCCTCAGCTTCATCTGTCTCTGTCTATCTTGTAATCAGTTGTGAGAATGGAGGTTTAATGCACCATTCTGGATCTCCACCTTGAAACACTTCTCCATCCTTTCCCCTCTTTCTATGTAGCGTGACTTTCACTGACCTTCTGAAACCTCACAAGCCATCACCCCCCTTCTTGCATGACATATCACTGCTTCCTATGTTTTCACCACCACCTCTCGGTACCCACCTGTTTGGATCAGTCCAGCCAAACTCAGACCACTGGCTCAAATCTTGAACACATGCAGTCATGTTGTTATGCTCACTGCTCAAGTTCTTATTTAATAAAATATTTTATATTGAACATTTCATTACAAGCCAATTAATTACATTTCTCTTCAATTTGGGCCCATGTTTTAAATGCTGGACTATATGAAAACATGCAACATAGCCACAAATGTCTGGGAGGGCAGTTTTGTATGCTCACACCACGAATATGCCATTTCTAAAACTTTTTGATGTTAAAATACAAAACTACCCAAACAAAAACAGATTTTCAAAGGCATAGGTTCAAACTGAGTTGCATTAGAAATTTCAGTACAGTTCATTACATAATCAAATTGATAAATAGAAATGTACAACATGTGTATAAAAAAAGTGAGTTAATCCAACATGTGCTGCAGATAGCCTCAGTAGGACAGTGTCTGTTCATGAAAAAAGAATTGGTAAGAGCTGATTGTATTGGCTTTTACAAAAGATGTATCCATTATTTTAGGGCAACGTTTTAGGCAATATTTGTACAAGATAAAATTTAGTTTTAACAGGCCATGGTCAAGATAAGAGGAGACACATAAAAATGGGATTGGGCCTAGCTAACAAAACAAGTTCATTACTACATTTTGGTTAACTGTGGCAAACATTAGCATGCAAACTGAGATGATGTACACCATGCTAACATGTCCTGAACCACTCCCTTTAAACACAGATTAAACCAATTTAAGCTCTCAGTTAATCTCTTATTTCAATAAATAAGCTTATATCTGCGCAAATTAGTCTGTGGAGTAATAATCTCATACTGTTCTTCTGCCAAAGCCTTTAAGAGTTTACGTGGAATTCCCTGTAAATATCTGTCAAGCCCAAAATTTTAATGAACAGACTGTACTCATTGCAAGACCACTGACAGAGTATGTATCAGAGAGAAAAAATGGATGTTTGTCTTTAGAAGAGACTGCAGGATTCACCATCATCTACACCTGTATAAATCTTCTTTAAAAATGTATACAAAATGACACAGAAATGGTGTTTATTAGGCTGGGTTTGAATACATTCTCTGATTCAAAATTATCTTAATTTAAATGGTCCACTACTGATTCATGAATTCCCAAACCAATTTTTTGAGGGAGATGTTGTCACATATGCTAAGTTTAATATGCTGAATTATCCAAACAGAAACTACTTTTGTAAGCCATCCTGGTAGATTAATGGATTAATACACTGCCTGGCCTAAAAAAAAGTCACCACCTGGATTTAACTAAGCAAATAGATACAAGCCTCCTGTTGGATAATTACTGCATGGGTGATTATCTCTCAGCTGGCAACAAGTTATTTAACCCCAACTGATGCAATGAGTGGCTTCTCATTTC